>NC_136256.1:19387500-20030000 GCF_053564925.1 Oryzias latipes | reverse complement strand
GTTAATGGCATGACTATTAAATAAATCAGTCCAATGCGGATAAGAGTGCAGAAGCAGAATGTTCATCCCATTCATCCCTCTCAGGTTTCAGTGTCTGTGAGCATGTTAGCGATGGAAAAGCTAAAAGGAAGTGCCTTTATTCTAGTGGTACACTAGACAGTTGTCAGCTTTATCCACTATGGTCTTTTTGTGCTTCTTTGAATGCTTACACCACAGTTGCATTACTTTCAGTCTGTTTAAGGTGGACTGCTCATTCTTGGTCTCAAAAGTTTTTTGAGTAGTCCCCGCTCAACTTGCTGCTGATTACTTGGGATCAGGTGTGTTAGGTCAATTAGACGCTGGATAGACACCCATGGACTAATGATTTTTATTTTTCAAAATGAAAAAGATTTCCTACCTTCTTTCCAGTGATCTTCTTTATTATTTGACCTACAATCTTCATTCTCTAAAGGAAATTAAATTAGATTTTAGGTTTAATTATTTTTTTAAATATATTTTTACTGATCTTGCACACTTTTCTGTGTAAGGGTTCTGCACAACATGTGTTGTGAACCTTTGCTAATAAGATAAACTTAACTATTGTTGATGAGTCTGCCATTCTCTTTCCCACTGTGGGCTTTTTCATTAAAAACAAAAACAATAAAACAATGCTGACATGGTAAGAAAATGAAGCTTCAGTAAAGAAGGAAGTATTGTATATATTTGCAATAGCTGCACCATCATTAAGCCCTGGTTATGAACCAATATTCTACTAATGGGAAAATATTTTCAATGCAAAAATAGGCAACAAAATTGTATAAAATGTCAGCTGGTTGGTGGTGAAAGACAATGTTCGCCTGAGACCAGCAAAAAGTGGGTAAAAAACTAACAATTCATTATAAAAACCCCAAAAAACAAAGAAAAAATCATGCAAAAGAAAAGAAGGAACTGACAGCAGTAATTAAAGCAGCTGTGCTCACTAAGGAGTTAATTAACAAACAGGACACAACTACTGCTGAAAACAGAAGCCAGGTGTAAACAATTAACAGGAAGCAGCCTGTAAAACAAAAAGTTCATCAAGCAGGACACATGACTTGAACATGTAGAAAAAAAATGTTAAAAGGAATTTTTTTTTATCAAGGGAAAAAAACAATACGTTTATCCAGAAAAGGTAATTAAAAAAAAGTTTGTAAATACATAAAATTCACCTTATTAAATTAAGTAATTTGATATCTTCAAACCATAAAAATCTTCTTTTTTTAAATTATATTTGACAATTTTTCTTTAGGAGCTGAAGATGCATACATTGTACTGCTCCAAGGGAGCACAGCTGCCTTCTACCCTTTGCAGGGTTTAGGTGGAGATGTAAAGATTTAAAGCTACAATGTTCTCCCTCCTTTTTTCTCCATTATCAGGTGAACTAAAGTACAGGTGATAGGAATACAGTGACTTCAAATGGTGCTACCTACCACACAGCCACCGCTCTTATCTTAAAGAATTCCCATTGGGAAAGACAGAACAGACACGAATAGGCTTTGTGTGTGGGATCTGTAGACACTGCTCACACTGCAGCCCGAAAAGTACGCCGACTGTGGTAAAACTGTGGCTGATTGAAATTCATCACCGATAGCAGAAATGTGAGCATCGCACTGCAGCAATATGAAAGCCCCTAATATAAAACTATTGCCTAATTAACTGCGCTGCTTGAATTAATGACGTTGGTAGAAAAATGTGTTTAAAAGGGCCTTTGCATCATTCTGACTTGAAAAGGATACTGTGTGTGATAGTTCTCCCTGCCTTCATGTTATTTTTTTTAATAACAATGACGGTTGTTCTACACAAAATTCAAGGAGTGTTTAGGGCTTTTGTTTTAAATTGTACAGAGCTTAAAGAAAAGGAAAATTCTGTCTAATGCTATGTTTAAAAAAATTCAGTCTAACTAAAGCTCAGACAATTAGGGCCTTGGGCTTTTATTTGCTCTTGACATGCCAAGAAGTCTCATTAGCTCCGACTGATTTTTGCCTCTTGAGGTTTTGGGCATTTTCTTTTCACGTACAAAGACCCACACAGTGAGTTTTTAAAGTTCCAGCACATCCATTTGTTGTTTAATCACTCCTGGGGGAGACAGGTGTCAGCCTGCATCTGATCAGGTCCTGCAAATGAATAAAAATGATAGAGCTGGTTGGACCTTGGAAAGGTCACACAAACACACCTTTTTACAGAATCAAACTCAATTAAGGAAAACAGTTTTTAGGGATGTTTTTACTCTATGTAGTACTGTGTTGCTAAAGACCCACTCTGATGGAAATTGTGTTTTTGGTGTTTTTAAGATGTACTTGTGGCATTTTTCTGATAATGACATGCATAAGGAAAATTAAGCTCAAAATTGCATTTCTGAGTTTTTTTTTAATCAAATCTTGAGTCAGGAGTAGATTTAAAAAAAGATTATATCATTGATGTAGAAAAGCTCCCTTCTCTGCTCCATTCTGATGCATCCACTTGTAGATGACTAGATCCATCCACATCTTTGTTTTGTTGCACTGGTAACGTTAGGTCATGAGTGTGAGAGTGTAAACATAGAGCTCTCAGTAACATGGAGGGGAAGGGGGGTGGTGTTGCATCAACGGCTTCCCGCCCACAACTCCTTTCTTAACAGATCCCCCAACATCGCAACTTTTAAAAACATTGAAGGAATCTTTTTGTTGCATCTGTAAGCCGTTTTCACTGATATTCTGCCTTTGTTTCCCAGCTGAGACTAATAAAATCATCTCAATAAAGCTAGACATGATCTTGGAAGGGAATGCACAATGAAATGAATGGATTTTTGTATACAGTGAAACAAAAGATAACAATAAAACATACCAGCAAAATTGGACATGATTAGATTCTACCTTGCAAATGTGTTTTCAGAACGGAGAAAGATATTGAAGGCTCCAATATCAGCAAGAACTCAGCAAAGATTTAAAGTGCTATGTGGAAAAACTGCAGATGGGTAAAGAACAAAGGTAGAAAACAGCTTTGAGGAGGTTGAGAGGGCATGAAAGCACAAACATTTCTACTTCTTGCCAGATTTTTTCCTTTTAATTCACCCTAAAGGTAGCAAAGGAGATTTGGAAGTGAGAGAAACAGGTACTGAACATGTTACGGTGGTTATAGCAGAAAGACTTGCATTTCAGCACGCATCGATTTTCTCTATGGACTAGAATGAAAGATATTTAAATATAAGTATGGCTTGAGTTTTTTTTTTTTCATAGCATGTGGTCGCCTTTCTCCACAGATCAGAAGATTGCAGCCAAGCCCAGGCATGAGGACAGAGGGAAGCCTGGAGGCCATGCCACCCTGCAACTCTTTGTTAGACGGGACTATGACACTGGTGGTTTTTTTCAGCTGCTATCAACCATGCACAGTGAATGTATGCTGTCACACAGGGGATAATTTTAACTGAAAAGTAGAGGATATCCACTTGAAGTGTTTAGAAAAATGGAAAAAAATGAAAAAGAGGAAAAGAAAAATGAGCCCTACAATTCTAAAGAGTTGAATCATCCAGCCGATATTCTGGGATTTCACCTGGGGGGGTCCTCTGCCGTTGTGTTTTGCGCTACTGACTCACAGAGTGTGTATGGAACACTGCTAAGTTTAGACTTGTGTATGTTTTCTCCACAAATCTACTTTGTAATTGGCAGATGCAAGGGGTGAAATATTGACTGGGTGGTGTGTGTCTGAGTGCGCAAATGCGTATGAATCTGAGTGTATTTTGTGTTTTGTTTTTTTCATTTTTTTTTTGGCTGCCGTCCTGGTTTCATCTCAGTGTGCTACCAGGGAGACATAAGCCACTTCCATCTGCATTAGATTCCAAGTTTCTTTGTATTCATAATAGACAATAGGAAATCATGTTTAAACCAAATTCCCTGTCACTGCACCAGTCCTTCATTGAAGATGAAGAAAATGCAGAAAAACATCATGTCAGTTTTACTAAGTGACAGATCATACAATGCATATATGTTTTTGTGTGAGATATTTTTTGGTTGATGACATGATTTGTCTTATTGATTGTCACTAAAAGATCTAAAACAGACCTGGCTGCTGACAAGATGGCGCCTGACATCCTCATCCAGATGTGGAAACTATACAACTTACCCTATCGTACACTTACACTATCTCTATCTCTAACCCTAACTGTGATGCTAATGCTACAGTGAACTATCCCAAAATGTCTCCGCATGGCGATGAAATGCAAGTTTTTCAGCAAATTTAGCAGTTGGTTGCGTTTTTTACATGATGGGAGGGTAGGTTTTAAGAAAAAGTTAACAGTCACTTTTATCAAGGGGATCCCATTTTGTAGACACCTCAGACTGTCATTTAATACTTATTGCATGCGTCTTTTTCAACACTGTCCTCTGATGCATTATCAAAAGTTTAAAAGATGGTCTCTAAAGCACAAAAAAACACCATTAATGCACTTTCAACTTTTTTTAAAATTTTATTTAATTAACCCTAACCCTCTTCCAGAAAAATGACTATATTTTTAAAACGCGCAAAGCATGATGGAACTGGGACGCTGTTAGCTGTGGGAAAGTTGTCTGGTAACAATCTAAACGGGGAGTAGGCTTCTGAAGGATTTAAATATCTAATAGATGTCTGTGCATGTGGGTTGTTCCTTCATATTTAAGGTAATTACATTACTTTGGACATAAAGCTTTTATATAATTATGATAAATAAATTGTTATCTAACATTAAAAAGTGATAATTATTAAAAGTTTAATGTTTAAGGCAGTGTTTTTCAACCAGTGTGCCGCGGCACACTAGTGTGCCGTGGGAGATGGTCAAGTGTGCCGTGGAAAATTGCCCTCATTCACTGATCTCAAAACAATTACCATCTCCAGGAAATCAGCTCTTTGTTCATCCAAACAGGTCCTGATAAAACACTGAGTGGTTAGGAATATAAAAGATCATAAAATACTTTTTTCTTTGTGTTTATTTGATTCTATTAAAGACATTTTGATAAGAATGACGGTAACGCGATTTAGCTGCAGCTATAACTGTTTTCTGAAAAGTCCCGCAGATTTTACTGTCTCCACGACTCCACCAATCATTCTTGAAGGCTTAATCACATGTCATCAGTCTGACCAATCAGAAGTGTTTGAAGTCTTCACTTCCTTGTTCCAATTTAGCTCATAACTCTCTCAGTTCCAACAAAAACACCAGCTAAAGCTCGTTTTTAGCGGTGTAGCTTTCCACAGAATCCGGTATCAGACCGTGGAACAAGTGAACAAAACCATGAAGCTCAGAGACGCGAGTCTTTTTGCCGTTTTTTCGCAGTTTTTACACTACATCTCCCATGATGTATTGGCTTAAAAAGCGCCTCAGCGTACAATAAGTCGTCCTTGTTACACGTCTTGAAAACACAACGAACATACAGTTTGTATGTGACTTAACTTTTATTACATCTTTTAGAAAAAACATCTGCAACTTCCTGCTTTTTCTGCCACAATTATCACAAAAATGCACGTCAGATTGCCGGGGGGGGGGGGGGGGGGGGGGGTGGCTGTAGATCAATACAGACTATGAGTTTCTGCTTTTTTTTTTTTTTTTTGGGATGATGGTGTGCCGCGGGATTTTTGTCAAGGTTAAAGTGTGCCGTGGCTCAAAAAAGGTTGAAAAACACTGGTTTAAGGAACATTAACAGCTTTTGGGTTTTCTGCTACAGAATCGCTTCCATACACTACTTCATATGTCTATGAGTTATTTACATAAGTGATCCAATGGATCTTTCTGATTTTGCTCCTCCTGTGTTTTTTAGAGTAACAATTGTCTGTCGTCAGTAAATATAAAGTTGTTAACAATTGTCATTCATCCAGGAGAGGTTGTCTTTATATTAAGTTGTAGGTGTGTCGCATGGACAACCAGCATCACAGATGACAAGGTCCTGTACACACCCGCAGCTAAAGATAAACAACCAATAGTTACATTCCCGCCCAAACTCTTTCATTACTGTACTTAGCATAATGTTTTTATAGTAGCAATAAAGCAAAACTTTATTTTAAAATAAAAATTGATATTTGTGCATGCTGTCATTTGTGAAGCCTAGAAAAGAAATATAGAGTCAGCCAAATACATACTTCAAAGACCTGGGAAATAACAAGAAACTTTAAATTGATGCTTCTGTAGTTTGACAGTGTTATAATAAAACAACAGAAAAGGACAATTAATTTTAGAAAAGTCGAATACTACATATTTAGCTTTTCACACATAAAGGCCGAGACAAAACCTTGTTTGAGGAATACATTTTATGTTGGTGTTAAAATAAAGAGAAGGTGGAGAAGCCATGCACTGCAACAGTCACCTTATGTTACTTACCATTGTTATTCCACGGTTGAAGATCTTGGGCAGTGATCACTGAAGAGGCCCTTCAATAAAAACAGATTTCTGAGAGCATGCCTGTCTACTGGGAATAAAATAAGTATAAACATTTATTATTTAGCCACACGCAGCAGAGAGGAGGCTTAAAGCGTTCCAGGGCTATTTGTTGCTCTGATAAATATTTTGAGAGTCCAAGTGATTGACAGGTAGAGTTTTGGATCTTGCTAGTGGTCTGTAATTATAGAAATACTTGGCAGTGTTTCTTGGCATGGTTTGGAATAAAACCTATGGTACAAAGTGACTGTGGGGAATAAAACAAAAACAGCAAAAAAGACGGACTAATTGAAGTTAAGTTCATCTCAGGCATGGCCTTAAGCATTTTTGGAAATGTCTCCAACCTGCTGCAGATCTTATTGGACAGAAATTGAAAATAAAGATCCAAAATCTCTCTAAAGTGCTATCATACAGGCATGTTGTTGTTGTAAAACTCCCCCAAAAACAAAGCAATAAAGCCTAAATAAACTAAACTGAGCCAAATGAATTCTGTTTTTCCCTTGCTATCTTCCTTGATAGTTCCAGTGGAGCTCAGTCATGTGATGATCAAATAAACAGCCACAAGGATTTTCAAGCTTTATAGTAACATATGTACTTTATGAAAGGGGATGAGGTCATTTCAATATTAAAAGCTATTTGTTAAAATGCCATTCATTGGGTATTAGTGCATATTTTAAAGACCTACTCTTATCCTCTTTCGGTCCCCCGGTGGTCTTTTAATTATTTTACATGTTTTATTAATTATTATTATGAATACCGGTATGCTGTTTTTAGCCAAAGTGTCATTTTCAAGGATACAGTTTCTGCAGAACAGCAGTGGTTCCTTATAAATTCAACTCTGGTTTTTTTGTGGGCGAGACTGTCTGTGCAGAGCAACACCATTATTGTTCTCCAAAAATACAATTTTCATCAAATTAAGTCTTTAAAGCATGGATTTAAAAAAATTACAAATATTGATTTTTGGTAAGTTTTACAGTTTTTATCTACATTGAATTATTTTGTCTTGTTTTTATTTTTTCTCTATGAAGATATGTGCACAACTAAGTAAAACAATGTCATTACTTAGGACTCAATACGTCTAAATCAGGTGCTTTCGATTATTAGTGACCAAATAAACGTAATGTTGAAAAGAACCCCAATGTCTGCGCTGGACGTGGTTTATTACACACACTTTTGGCATATGGTATACACATTGGCCTGTAGCTACCCGATACTAGCGCATGGAGTCACAGTTGGAAGAGGCTTGGTGTGAAAATGTCAAAGCAGTGCAAATCTCGTGAATCTTCTCCTAGGCTTTTTCTTTCACAGCTCTATTCTGATAAATGAAAGACTTGGGCTGAATCCAAATTGCTTCCCTACCCCTTCGGCTTCTCCTTATACCCCTACATTTATCCATCCAAGTGGAAAGATATGGAAAAAAGTTGTCTCTTCAAATTTGGAGGTTACTACCGCTTGATAATGTCATCAATAGTCGCCCGTCATGTTAGCACGTAGCTGCCAGTGGTCGGAAAATATATAACAAAAAAACACTTTTGCTCTAAACGCACCAACAACTGGAGCAATATTGAGGAGCGAAAGGGTAGGGAAGCAATCCAGATTCAGATTTGCCGTCATATAATTCTGTCCAAGTGCAAACCGCAACTATTAATTTCTCCTTTATGATCGATTTTCAACTGATTGGCACATCCGTGACTCAAAATGCACGGCATCAGCATGACATTACGGATTCCAAGTCCCTGATTGGTCAAAGTTAAACTGGTTTTAATTTTGGCACATTTTGGCACATTTGGTGTGCGTTTTGTATATAGAGCCTGAAAACTTCTGTAACGATGTGTGACGCAAGAGTTTGGAAACACAAAAGCCAGAAACTCCCATTTACACGTATTTAGGTAGACTTTTCATTGAAAGCGGCTGGTGAAATGCATGCCCAGTGTGAAAGTAGCATTACACGTGTCACTGCCATCAGTCACAAGCAAACTCTAAATTGCCCACTGAAAAACTGCTTTAACTGTTGCACGTAATCTGAATCATCTTAAGTTGTTTTTTAAACAAAACAAAAAACATAATCAGGTACACAGTACAGATAAGATATTAGACTTTACACTTTAGAACAGTTAATGCCGTTATGGGGGAGTAGCTGTATCACAGATCCCATAACACCACAGGGAGTGTTTCCATGTTTTAATCAGGTGCTAAGTGGCTGCAGCTCAACAGTGCATGACTGTACCTGAAAAGAGCCTTGGCTGCCGTCTAATGAGGAATCACATTTAGCTATGCCTCCAAGTGTGAATATCAAACACCTCTCACCTCTCTATTTTGCTTCTCATCACATCTCCCTTCTTTAAGCCTGAAGGTCTTCTTTTTTGATGATGATTCCACAAAGACAGATAAGGATGGAGACCAGTGAACAGCTGGTGCGTGTTGCTGTGGACGGGTTAGTCAGCATCCTCAAAAGAATCAGTTGCAGTTCGGCTGACAATCATGTAAATGTAAAACTATGTTGTTTTGTTAACTTCAGAAAAAAAAAATCAACAAAACAAGCATGCAAAACTTCTTCAAAAAAAGTTAGAAAGTGACTATTTACGTGTAATTTTCTTTATACGTGCGGTCAGTTCTGAACTTTTTTCTTGACTGCACTAACCCAGAGGAAAGGTTAGGGTTTGGGTTTGGTTAAAATCTGCGACCAACGACAACATTCAGCCTTGGACGTTGTGTGCATCTTGCCTACATATATTATGTGTGGCCAACATGAATGTCCATCAGTTTTTGTGCTTGGTTCCATGTATTTACATGCAAATGGCATCAGCCAAAATGTTGAATAAATAAAGTGCCATTCTGCTGTTCAGAATGCTATAACAGGGTGATGCTTCCCGTGTTTTGTACTGGAATTAGTGTGGAATAGGCGTTGGCCATTAGTAACAAATATTTTGGCTAAAGAAGGAATGAGATTTGTCCAATTGATCATTTTAAAATGCTTGTTGATCAATTTAGGAGCTGATCACAAACGCAACAAAGATTTTTTTCAAACGGTTTCTGGGAAACTGGTTCACGAATACCTCTAAAATCACAAATGGGGCTTTCATCCGGTATTCAAACCAAAACATTGCTTCTGCGTCCTTATTTGTAAGAAGAAACTTTCGCTCTTTCTAATTGTGTTGACATGACATCTGCCAATTACCAAATTTGCTCCGGCTTTTGTGTGTCTTTGTGCTCTTTTACACTTATAGTAACAGATAATTGTGCAGATTTCTGATAACCTTTGCTAAGCAGCAGTTTGTTCACTAATGATGATGTCAAGACGGCAACCTCTGCTGATATGCAGACCAGATGGCCTGCGTAGTTGCGGCCTTCAGATCCCCGCTGTGCTTGATGAGGGATGTTGATAGCCCTTGTGTGTGTCCATGTGTGTGTGCATCTGCAAGTACATTTGCACGTATGTTTACTTTCCTAACACATGTCACATGAAGAAGGAAATAAGAAATCCCATCACGTTTTAGCAGATATTTGCATCATTCCTCATCATTTATTCAAAAACTTTATAAAAATACTAGGTAATAATCAACAATCACTCTCTGCTTTACTTTGCAAGTACTTAGGGTTACAGACAACAAAATAATAAAGGTACGACTTTTGCAGTTAATGGTCTATGTAGTAGGTAGAATTTAATTCTCAACTTTGAGAGTAACATAAAATTACTTTATCCTGCCTCATAAAACAAGCGGTGGATGGATTCACTGTGGTACAGGTATTAACATTTTATGTGTGTAGATATAATGTACAACATAATAGTACCATTCGGAGTAAACAGCAAGAAACAAAGAAAAAGACACAGAATCTTACCAACTATCCATCATTCCATCTTCAGAAACCTCCGTATACCTTTCATGGTCATAGGGCTACTTGGAGTCCACCTGACTGGTGACAGGTCACGAGTCTTTTGCAAGGCCAAACACTCATATGCACACCAAGGGACAATTTAGAGATACTAAATTACCTATGAAGCGTGTTTTTAGAATGTGGAAGGAAACCACAGTGCCCAGAGAAAACCCATGCGTGTACAAGGATAACATGCAAACTCTTCACAGAAAGGTCCCAGCTGGGATTCAAACCAGGGCCTTCAGTACTAACCACTACTCCACCAGATTGCCCATTGGCACTAATGTCATTTTAAATATTGACAATAGTGTTGCATCTTTGTGATTAAAAGTAAACATTGAATTCCTTTTTTCATTTTATTCCTCAAGTCACAACGAATGTGGAAAGATGTATGTTTTTTAGTACAGGTGAGCAGGATTTGTCCATTTAAAACATGGAGCTGATTACTGCCACATTCACTATATTTTGTTGTGAAGGTGAGTTTACATTTATAATTAACAATGCCAATAGGACTAAAAAAGATTAAATTGTCATCCAAACACGAATAAAGCTGTGGTCAGAGAGCTAACCCAACTTTTTTCCTGCTTTTTCCCTTCTACACACACCTATAATGCAACATTCCATATCAATCATAGACATGGCAGTTGTCAACTAAAAGAGAATGAAAGATTTCATTTTCTTGTATGGCTGTTGGAGGCACAAAAAGAAAGGTGTTTCACTGGAATAAAATATGGCCTTCTTGTGAAGTTAGTGAATGGAAAAAGATTTAATCTACTGAATCATGTGATGCTTGGAGACACTAGAGCCTTGAGGGCCATACTTCTGTGTTCCATTCTCATTAGTGTCTGATACCTGACTCCCTTCTTCACAGCCCTGAAACATCCTGATGGAACATTTATAATTGATTTTGATTAGAGACCCTCATTACCAACAAGTGACTCTGTATTTCGGTGTGCACGGTCATCTCCCGAGGACAGATCTTTAAAGAGTTACTCCTAGTTTCACTTACACACTCTACTATGCGTATAACCTTGAATACACAGTCTGTGACAGAAAAGAACAGTTGATTTTCTACAGAGTAGGGTAGATCATGACAGCATGAGCTACTTTCCATCCAGAATTCCCCTCTTCATGAACTGCCACCTTATTGTGGTGGGGCAACTTGAGAGCTTTAGGGTCTATTCTGTCTGGGGCAAATCCCTCTTGTAGAATCTCCTGCGCCAAACAGGTCCTAGGTGATGAGCCTGACTGAGATCAGTTCAAATACCCTTTATCATAAAATGAAAATATTGTCTTTTACATTGTTCAATGTTTCGGCTGTGGCCAGGGGCCCACTTGATGGCCAGGCCTCTTCCCATAGGGTGTGGCTAGAGGATTGCCTTCCCATCTGCCCAGCACCCTGAGGAAGGAGCACAAGAGGCTGGTGCCATGTTCCGGTCAAGAGTGGGAACCCCGACGGTCCGATCACACAAATGGATGCTAACCAACAAGACATGAAAAGTCGCCACACTGAGTGGAAAAGAACCTTAGCTTTTTCCAGGAGCCAATTCCTCAAGAAGATAGGACTTTCACCCACACTGGAGTTGCTTGTGTGTGTGTGTGTGTGTGTGTGTGTGTGTGTGGGGGGGGGGGGGGGGGGTTGTGAAGGGGTAATAGCCGCGTTTACATGGGCAAAAGTAATCGGAAAGAACACCTGATCGGAAAGAAAATGCGTCATGTAAACGCGCCGTTCGGAATACTCTGCCCCGATCAGACTCATTCGGATCAGAATTTCTTTCCGATCGAGATAGGTGGGTTATACCGATCGTTTATCCGATCGTGGAGCATGTAAACGGTCATTCCGATCGTGTGTCACTGCTGCTCTGGGTTACGTCACGCATAGACGGTGTGTGGCTCTGCGGACGCCCCGTGAAAAGCGCCGCTCCGCTCTCGCCCCGCTGGTTCTCCCCTCTCTTACACCCCTCACGAAGGAGATGCAAGGAAGGAGCGCTTCGTGCCCCCCGACGCTCATTCAGTCCACTGGCACCCGAGTGGGCAGAGCAGCTGGATTAGTAATTTTGTGTTGGGGGGGGGGGGGGGGGGGGCTTTTTTACGTGTGCGTTTTGTTGTTTTGTTATGTGTGGGAGAATTCAGACTGCGAGCCGTCCCGCCGCTCTGGGTTAGCGGCTGCAGGACTCAGGAGGAACGGTGTTCGAACAGAGCTTGTGCCGCTAGCTCACAGAGTGGCTTTGGGGCGGTCTGTGTGAGCTTTTCAGAGCAGAAATAAATGTCGCGTGGTGTCACGTGGATTTGTGTTTCCAGTTGTGTCCCGACAAAATAAAGGCTGATGTTATTTCCATACATTTATGTGCAGCTAATATGCAGATTGCTGCGTTTCTCGCACGGTCCTGGATTTTGTGTCCATCAGGCTAATGTTGTTAGCCCGTGTTAGCCTGTCCTCAGCCTTTTCCAGCTCTGTTTCATTCATAAAACAGCACTGATCCCACGGATTAAATATAATGATGAGCGAACAGGCGCTTCATAATATTCATAACATTAATAAAAGCCCGTTTGGAAGATCGTCTCGTATTACGGAGCTGCTGCACACGCTGTCTGTCTGTGGCAGTGGTTTGTTTACAACGGGACCTAGTTCCGGATCCGGGTGATTTTACACTACTGCGCATGCCCAGATGATTCATTCCGAACGAAAGCGTGAGCCATGGGAACATTTGTTCTAATCGGAAAAAGGTTTTCTGTGCCCATGTGCACGGGTGAATTTTAACCCGACCATTGATCCGATCAAGATATTCTGCCCATGTAACCGCGGCTAATGTTGGTGTCCTTCTAAACCACACTGCCCAACTATTGAGGTTCACCACGTTGGATGAGAGAGTCATGTCCTTGCACTTCCAGGACAGGGACAGGCCCATGAGCTGTGGTTTCAGCTCATGGACCAAACAGCAGTAGAGTACCCAGCTTTCTTGGAGTATCTAGAAGTTGTGCTATGAAGTGATCTGATTGAGGACTCTGTTGTTCTACTGGGTGACTTCAGTCCCTATCCAGGGGTTGACATTGTTACCTGGAAGGTCTTAACTGGGTGGAAAGTCCTCCATCCTAGGATGGCTTTAGGGTTCTCATGGATGATGCCTTTGCAGAACTGAAGGGATTTTCTGTAGGCATCTCTGCTTAGACTGATATCTCCACAATATGTCTTTGAATAAGTGGAAGAATGTGAATGTCATTCAGAACTGCATTTATTTTTTTGCCAATGACCAATATCAACTATCGAAAAAATAGAAAGCTGCACAATCTTTTCCAAAATATCCTCAATGGGGAGACAATCTGGACTCCACGGAGGCTGGTTTAGGATTCGACAATTTTTTGAAATGATTGTCACAATCATTTCAAAATTGTCACAATTTCATCTTCAAACATAAACTTTCTTTTCTTTTTCTTTAAGTTTTTAAAAATTAACTCTGAAGTTCTTTCCATTTTTTAAGTATTTGGTATTTTCAGAAATATTCTTTGATGCTTTTTTGCTTGGTTCAAGCATTTTTTTGGATAGGTATTGTTTGTACAAGCGTGAACATTTTTTCATTACCTTTTTTTTTTTGTTAAATTAGATACAGCAAGAGTGTACAGAGGGATTTCTCCCAATCCATATTTGTGGTTTAGCTTTTCTTATAAATGCATTTACTGAAGCAACGCTGTGGTAAGGTTCATAACCAGCTCAGATAAAACTCTGCAACATTCACGATAGCTTGGACTAATCTTAAGCTTCTTGTTTCAAAGGAACAACAACTCACTTAAGCAGATTGCTGGATAATATCCCTCTAAAATGTCACACTAAAATAATTTTAATGCAGTGTAATATCTTCTTGCTACATGCGGAAACACTGATGCTCCAGTTTGGTAGGGTAAATTGTAGTTCGTATTTCTTTTGTCTGTCTTCTTTCCTATGTTGCACATGTTTACAATAACCCCTGAAAACACCCTCCCTACACACACACAGACACATACACACCTGTCTGTTATTGAGTTGCTTTTTTATCTCACACAAAGCAGAAACAGCAGGATGGTCTGTTTTGCAGATGGAGGCAAAACGGTAATGATATGGAAACAGCCAGAGTGACTTACAGGAGCATTTGTTCCCCTTTACAGACACAGAAACACACCCACAAAGAAACACGCTAAGAGCAGACAAAAAAAAGAAAGAAAAACATAAACAATGTCTTTAACCCATTACACCTTCCTGCAAAAATTATGTTTTCTATTAATAAGTTCTCAGTTGTTAAGCAGTTGGAGGAGAGACACCTAAAAACACCATATGTAAAACATCCGCCTTGGCCCTTACCTTGTCTAATGTGATCTTTGTCATATTTACCAAATGGCATTTTGAGCCTTTACACCCACTGAGACGAGACTGTTGGATTGAAAACAAAGCCATCAGATCCAGAAGTGTGTTTATAGCTGGTTTATCACGACTGAAACTTGACTAACACAAGCTCTGGTCAGAGTGACGGGCATCTTCAGCACTTTTTTTTGCTGTTTGATCTGATAAAAAGTATTCAAATTAAAGATCAATTAAATAAAAAAGAATGCCAGTGTTCTTTATTTGAGAATCTCCAACAACAAGATAGCTGCTGCAGGAGGAAGAGGAGGCAATCAAACTTCTGAAGGAATCCAACCGGATGGTCCCTCATGGGCTGCCCTCTTGGAGGACGACCTGAAAATGGCTCCCGGTCTTGTCAAACATGGTAATACAGTGCAAGACACTTAGGCGATAAATACTAGGCTGACAAATCAATGTGTGGTAAAGGGGGGCATTAATCGCCAGCTTTGTGAGACGTGTGTCCTTATGACGAAGGAGGGAGACATTTGTCAGTCTGTACCACAGATGGCCCCGCTGAGGCCTTGATGAATTATCGCCACCTTGCTTTAACTGGCCACAGAGGCAGAAGTACCACGGCCGCTTAATCTGCAGCCGTCTGGCGTCCGATCTTCTATGAAGAAAAAAACAGATGCGTGAGCCCAAAACACCTTTGACTTCAAACTGAACAGCGTGTTCATTTGGTACCATCGATAATTTCTATAATTAGGGAAGAAAAAGTAAACGTTTTCCAAACCTTACTGGCTTGAAGTAAACTTGTAATTATTCCATATAAATATAAATCCGGACCTAACTCTCTCTTTTATTTCTTTTTAGTTTCACCAAGAAGCTGCTTTGACTCTATCAAACTGAGATGTTAAAACGATCCGCTGACATCTGAGAGATTCAGAGAAAGAATGAGGAACAGAGACTTTTCCACGGCTTTGAGACGCCATTGAACCACTGAGAGACTGTTATGCACAAAGATAGAAAACATAAAGTGAAATCACAAGAGTGACCGACCCACAAAGTAAAAAATGACCCGACAGCAATTTATCTTGTAGTTACAGAAGCAGCAAAGCAACGTGAAAAAAGTCAAGTTTGGGCCATTGTTCATGTTTCAACAATGAGAGAAGCTGCAGAAAAATCGAAGAAAACAAACAAATATTATATAACATGACAAAAAGATAAAATTTTTTTAGAAAGCGTGAGACTAACTGCATCCATTTTAAAACCAACATAACATTTAATAAAAACTACATCACTCAAACAGATAACAGGTTTGCCTCTTTCTGCAAGATAGATAGATAGATAGATAGATAGATAGATAGATAGATAGATAGATAGATAGATAGATAGATAGATAGATAGATAGATAGATAGATAGATAGATAGATAGATAGATAGATGGAACTTTGATAGATGGAACTTTGATAGATGGAACTTTGATAGATGGAACTTTAATGGATACCACTACCGTGTTAACCTAGCTTTGTTTGTTGACATAGCTAAGAAAAAAGATAATAAAAAATAACAGATAATAAAAAGCATTAAAATACAATAAATAAAAGAATTATGCTAAATGTCATTATTTTTTTCTTAATTGTTAAAATGATAATGTATTTTTTTCTTCTTCAATTATTCTATTTTATTTTTACAATCTGTGTGGAAACAATGAACAGCCAAACATGGAGGGGGTAGGTAGTGTGATGCTCTCCAGCTACTGTATTTTCAGCAATAAGAAAAAATGCATAAAAAAGAAGAAAACATTTCATATATTGGTCACACTAGAACAGAAGTTGCACCCCTGGCCAAACTGTGCAAAAACTATCTGTATACTCTGAAAAAGACAGCACTTTGCAGTTGAAATAAAGGTTGATTCATACAAATGCCTAGAAAAAAGTTTAACATAATAATTTTAAAAATAATGATCCGAAAAAAATGTAGGATTAAGTAAACAGATTACCCTGATCTATATAAATTGTAGATGAATGAAAAATAAACTATGCAGTAGACCGAATTTAATTCTGTTCAGAGCTTTCAGTCTATATTCTTTGAGCACATCATATTCACACACACACGCACATAAAGAAGCTTCTTCTGCCTGTCTATACTTATTCCTTACAACATAGCTCATGACTCCACCTGAAGGTGATGTCACATATGGTGACAGACCGAGAAAGTGAACTGATCACTCTCGCCAAGCAGAGTGACCCTGACTCCCCTAATTGGCCACGCAGTTCACAGTGGATGTGATTAATCACAGGCCAATTAGCCACTGGCACCTGTGCCAAAGCTGGCTGCGAGTGCGAGTTACTCAAGTGAGAGTCAGTAGCACTTTGCATACTAGTTCTCTCAAACTGTTTTAATGACTCTCCCACTTTGTGTTTTATTTTTATTTCTCCACTGCTCAGCGTATACTGCAAAGGACTCCCTGCGAGCAAAAATGATCAATTATGCATTCCATTAAAAATGTATATCTCTGCCTTTGTTTATTCTATTGCCATACACTAATGTCTCTTTTTCCCTTCCCAATGATTTATAGAGAAATAATAAAAAAAGCTTTTCTTTTGCGGTGCTTCATGCAATTAAGCTTTAACTAGCAGTGATGAAAATGACCTGCAGATGACTTCCTGTGTGACATAACTTCAAATCCCCTCTCCGCTTCTGCCAATCAATACTGTCTCCCTCCTCCCACTAGGCTTACAGGGACACTTCCCTTGGCACCTCAGAGTATCTAAATCCTTTTACAGTGAAGCCTTCTGGCCATGTCACACTTGACTGATGATCCTGTATTACACACAGAACTGACAAAGAGAACAGACATTCAGTGGAAATCCTCCATTCAGAGAAGGAGAGAAAAACAGAAGTGTCTAAATGCTGGCATGGGATGGATGTCTATACTACTCATGACTCAAAGACATGTGTTGGGGCTGGAGAGTGGAAGGATTAGAGTGCATAATAGATTTCAGAGCACAGGAGCGCGATGCAGCCCTAGTTCAAACACTGCCTGAGGCCGGTAAGCTTTCCTTAAGGATCACAAGCAAAATAATGTTCAGTAGCTTCTGCTGGTGAAAAGGGGCTAATAGGCTCTTGGGAAAAATCCTAGACGTCAACAGAACAGCCAAGATATGGTGACCCCGTATGAAGGCTTTTCAAGTCTTTGAGAAAACACTAATGCTACGTACACACTGGGCATGTGATGCTCGTTCAAGAATGGGTTGAATACGCTTTGTCATGATCGGACTACTAGGGAGACCCAGATGCTGGAACCCGGAAGAAACTCAGGAAGGCGTTGTATTTAACAGGATGTTTTAATTATAGAAGTCAGGGGACGTCGTGGATGCAGGAAACTGCTGTGGCGAGGTGGAGCGCCGAGGACGGCGTTCACAGTCCGTGACGTGGTGGAGCGCCGAGGGCGGCGTGACCGGCTTGAGGCGAGACGTGGACGCTGAGGACAGCGTAATCAGCTTGAGGCGAGGCGTGAACGCTGAGGACAGCGTAACCAGCTTGAGGCAAGGCGAGGACGTCGAGGATGATGTAATCAGCGTGGAGCGAGGAACCAGCGTGACCAATGGAGTGAAGACCTGAAGACGTGAGACAGACGGTAAGTACAAGCTAGGATTACTAAAGCGAGAGTAACTTAACTTGAGGCCAGGCGTGATCACCGGAGTGAGTATAACGGACTGGCGTAGTATGCTGGGATGGATCTCCTTAAGAAGGTCTGCCAGGTGATGAGATGATGCAGGTCAGCTGGTTCCAATGAAGGAGCAGGGAGGGGAGGAGTAGCAGCCGGAGGAACCGTGACAGTACCCCCCCCTCAACGACCGCCCCCAGGCGGTCCCGGACGACGATCAGGGTGGTCCCGAAAGAAATCGTCAATGAGGGTACGGTCCAGAATGAGGGAGCGGGAGATCCATGAGCGCTCCTCCGGACCGTAACCCTCCCAGTCCACCAGAAACTGGAAACCGCGCCCCCGGCGGCGGACGTCCAACACCTTGCTGGCGGTGTAGGCAGGAGCGCCGTCGATGACCCGGGCGGGCGGTGGGGAAGCGGACGGCGGGCACAAAGGACTCTCCTGGACAGGCTTAAGCTGCGAGACATGAAACGTGGGGTGCACCTTAAGCGCCGCCGGGAGCCGCAGCCGCACACAGGAGGGGTTTATGACCCTCTCGACGGGGTAAGGTCCAATGTAGCGTGGAGCCAGTTTACGGGAGGTGGCCTGGAGCGGTATGTCCCGTGAAGACAGCCAAACCCTCTGTCCCGGTTGGTAGGCGGGGCTCTCCACCCTGTGGCGATTAGCGATCCTGCAGTTCCTCTCTCTAGTGCGCAGGAGAGCGGCCCTGGCCTGAGTCCATATACGCTGGGCGCGTCGCAGGTGATGCTGAACCGACGGGACCGCCAAGTCCAGCTCCTGGGAGGGGAACAAGGGTGGAGAGTATCCGAGGGACGCTTCAAACGGGGACATACCGGTAGCAGCAGACGGATGGCTGTTGTGGGCGTACTCGATCCATGCCAGGAATGAAGACCAGTTGGAGGGGTTTTGGGCGGCCACACAACGGAGGGCGGCCTCGAGCTCCTGGTTTGCACGCTCCGCTTGCCCATTTGACTGGGGATGATGACCGGATGTGAGGCTAACCGTGGCACCCAGAGCAGAACAGAAAGCCCGCCAGACCTGGGATATGAACTGGGGCCCGCGGTCGGAGACAATATCACTGGGGATGCCGTGATGCCTGAATACCTCTCGAACCAAGACGTCAGCCATCTCGGTGGCCGTGGGCAGCTTGGGAAGGGGAATGAAATGGGCAGCCTTGGAAAAACGGTCGACAACTGTAAGAATGACGGTGTTATCCTGAGAGGCCGGCAACCCAGTGATGAAGTCCATGGCGAGATGGGACCAGGGCCGCTGCGGAACAGGTAAAGGATGGAGGAGACCAGCAGGCGGCGAGTTGGAAGACTTAGAGCGGGCGCAGACGTCGCAAGCCGCAACGAATTCCCTCACGTCCCGAGCCATGGAAGGCCAGAAAAATCTACGTTGCACGAGCCTCAGGGTTCTATGAATGCCGCCATGGCAAGCAATACGCGACGTGTGCCCCCAAACCAGGACATCCGAGCGGAGGGAGGAGGGGACGTAAAGAGTTCCAGGGGGGGCCGGAGGATGGTCAGGTTCCTCTCCCTGAGCTTGGATGACCCTGCTCTCAATGTCCCATGTCAAATTACCCACAATACATGTGGGGGGAATAATGGGAGAGCTGTCCTGGTCATCCCCTGAACAAAATAAACGTGAGAGAGCGTCTGGTTTAATGTTCCTGCTACCCGGCCGGTAGGTGATAGTGAAATCAAACCTGTCAAAAAAAAGGCACCAACGGGCCTGACGTGAATTAAGGCGTTTAGCTGTACGTAGGTAGGCGAGATTTTTATGATCCGTCCAAACGATGAACGGATGTTCAGCCCCCTCGAGCCAGTGACGCCATTCCTCCAGAGCGAGTTTAATGGCGAGGAGTTCGCGGTTACCGACGTCATAATTTCTCTCCGCCGTAGAAAGCTTCCTAGAGAAGAACGCACATGGTTTCAGTTTCCCCGAGCCAACCTCCCGTTGGGAAAGAATCGCTCCCACACCAGAATCGGAAGCGTCGACCTCGACAACGAACTGTCGGAGAGGATCAGGCTGTGATAGAATGGGAGCGGAAGTAAAGAGGTGCTTAAGTCTAGTGAATGCGGATTGAGCTTCGGGGGTCCAGAGAAACGGTTTAGTAACGGAGGTGAGTTGAGTCAACGGAGCGGCAATGCTGCTATAGTTCCTTATGAAGCGACGGTAGAAATTTGCGAAGCCGAGGAACCTCTGAAGTTGTTTACGGGAAGTGGGAGGTTCCCAGCTGGTGACGGCCGCGATCTTGGCCGGATCGGGGCGAATGTTACCAGAGTCAATGATGAAACCCAGAAATGAAATGGTGGGTACATGAAACTCGCACTTTTCGGCTTTAACATATAGTCGGTTCTCTAAAAGCCGTGAGAGAACCTGGCGGACATGGTGGGTGTGTTCATCCAGATCGCGTGAATAAATAAGGATGTCGTCAAGGTAAACAAAGACGAAGCGGTTCAAAAAATCCCGAAGAACATCGTTAACGAGATTCTGGAAGGTAGCAGGAGCGTTGGTGAGCCCAAAAGGCATCACCAAATACTCGAAATGACCGAGTGGGGTGTTAAAGGCGGTCTTCCACTCGTCCCCCTCCCTCATGCGAACCAAATAATAAGCGTTACGGAGGTCCAACTTGGAAAAGACTCGAGCGTCCTGAACAGAATGTAGAGCAGAGTCAATAAGCGGAAGGGAATATTTATTTTTAACAGTAATTTGATTGAGGTCGCGGTAATCAATGCATGGGCGCAAAGTTCTGTCCTTCTTCTGGACGAAGAAGAACCCCGCACCGACCGGAGAAGATGAGGGGCGAATATGACCAGCCGAGAGGGCTTCCTGGATATATTTTTCCATTGACAGTTTCTCAGGGCCTGATAAATTAAATAGCCTCCTCTTAGGCAGCGTAGCGCCTTTAACTAGTTCGATGGAACAGTCGTACGGCCTGTGGGGAGGAAGGGAACCAGCCCTGGTCTTACTGAAAACAGCCCCAAGATCGTGGTAGCACGGAGGAACCCTAGAAAGATCGATCCCCTCAGGATCTGGATCACAACGAGGAGAAACCGAGGGTATGGCGGAACGAAGACAATTAGCCATGCAGGTAGTGCTCCAGTTGGTAACGTGGAGATTAACCCAATCGAACTGGGGGTTGTGAGCGCGAAGCCAGGGGAACCCTAGAATGATGGGAGACTGGGGGGTCTTGGTAATGTAAAACTGAATGAGTTCGTGATGATTACCAGACGTGATGAGACGAACGGCCTTAGTACGGTGGGTTATGTGAGTGAGGACCTGACCACCCAATCCGGCCGCCCTGACAGGGATATCCAAAGGTTCTGTGGGAATGTTAAGCTCAGAAACAAGACAGTCATCAATGAAACTCTGCTCAGCTCCAGAGTCGATAAGGGCTCTACCTTCAAAAACACTAGAAGAAAAACTTAACTTGACAGGTAAATAAAGAAAAGGTCTCTCGGTAGAGAGAGAAGATTGACCCGCCCGTGGCCTGCCTTCTAACGGGGGGTTCGGGAGTTTAAACGAAGCTTACATTGATGAACGAGGTGACCGGTCTGGCCGCAATAGAAACACGCCCCCTCATCTCTTCGTCTCTGCCGCTCCTCAGGGGTGAGCTTAGAATGTCCAATCTGCATCGGTTCCTCTGTGGAGAGTCCGACAGAATCGTGAGACATAACATGAACATAGTTAGCAGCAGGGAATGGAGGAGAAGCACTGGTAAGGAGTCTCTTGTCTTGACGGGGGCGCTCAGCATGACGTTCACGGAGACGCACGTCGGACCGCAAGGCCGCGGTGACGAGCTCTTCAAAAGAGCTAGCCTCGGGTTGCGAACATAAATGGTCTTTAATCGAGTCATTAAGGGATTGGTAGAACACCCCTTTAAGGGCTATATCCGGCCAACCCGCCTCCACAGCTAGAATCCGAAAGTCTATTAGATGGTCACTCACGGATCTGTGGCGTTGTTTGAGGGCTAGCAGTCGGCGGGTGGCCTCCTCCTCCTTGCGGGGTTGGTCGAAAACCAGCCGGAACTCGCCTAAAAAGCGTTCGAAAGGAACTTGAGAGATGGGATTAGCGGTCAGGTAAGCCTGAGCCCATTGAAGCGCTTTACCCCGGAGAGAGTTCACTATAAGGGTGATTTTGCTGTGGTCTGCATGATAGTGCCGAGGTGCCTGCTGGAAGATCAAACGACATTGCAGGAGGAATCCCCCGCAGGCTCCTACGTCACCCAGGAAAGGCTCAGGAAGGAGCCGGATGTTTTCGTGAGCTGCTTTGTCTGCAGCGGGGCCCGGGCTTCCGGTGGCGGAACCCGTGTTGCTGGCTGAGGCGTTAGTAGGTCCTCGGGAGGTTAAATCCGTCAGAGCCAGAGAAATACCGTCCAAGCGACGGAAAAGATCCTGCTGGGCGGCGGCCATCTGGTTGAGGGATTCAGCTTGCCGTCCCAGAGCGATGCCTTGGTGAGTGACGGCCAAGCGGAGTCCCTCCGGGTCAGCTGGGTCTGGGTAATGGCCAGTCCGTTCTGTCATGATCGGACTACTAGGGAGACCCAGATGCTGGAACCCGGAAGAAACTCAGGAAGGCGTTGTATTTAACAGGATGTTTTAATTATAGAAGTCAGGGGACGTCGTGGATGCAGGAAACTGCTGTGGCGAGGTGGAGCGCCGAGGACGGCGTTCACAGTCCGTGACGTGGTGGAGCGCCGAGGGCGGCGTGACCGGCTTGAGGCGAGACGTGGACGCTGAGGACAGCGTAATCAGCTTGAGGCGAGGCGTGAACGCTGAGGACAGCGTAACCAGCTTGAGGCAAGGCGAGGACGTCGAGGATGATGTAATCAGCGTGGAGCGAGGAACCAGCGTGACCAATGGAGTGAAGACCTGAAGACGTGAGACAGACGGTAAGTACAAGCTAGGATTACTAAAGCGAGAGTAACTTAACTTGAGGCCAGGCGTGATCACCGGAGTGAGTATAACGGACTGGCGTAGTATGCTGGGATGGATCTCCTTAAGAAGGTCTGCCAGGTGATGAGATGATGCAGGTCAGCTGGTTCCAATGAAGGAGCAGGGAGGGGAGGAGTAGCAGCCGGAGGAACCGTGACACGCTTTTAGCATACGGTGTTGCCACTTGACTGTCGCAACCCGATACTAGCGGATGTACTCACAACTTTTGGTGCGAAATATAAAAGTGGTGCAAATCTTGCTCCAAGATTTTTCTTTCATAGCTCTGTTCTGATATATGAAAGATTTGGTGTCATATCCTCTCCTTCATGATTGATTTTCAAACGGTTGGAACTACAGTGCAAAAAAGAAAGGCCGCTATCCATGTATCACTACCAAATCCAAGTCCTTAATTGATCAAAGTTTAACCGGGTTAGCTTACAACTTGTATTAAACAGCTGCACATTTTGTACATAGAGCCCAAAAACACGTACAGCGACGGGTGAGTGCAAAATGTTTGAATGCGGAAGCCCTAAATGAATTTACATAGACTTTTTATTAGCAATGGAGGCTTGAATGCACATTGCTGAAAAAAAAGTTGGGTCTAAAAAAGCCTAACTCCTACTTTTTAATGATGCAAATTAGAAGGATAACTGTGTTGTTCCTCTTGTCTGTTTGAAGAGTGTTTGTTTATCTCACTGTTGACAATGTGCGGTGCCTTAATGTGATGTGAGCAGAAAGATTAGGCCCTGACCACTGACCCTAAACACTGCTAAGCCACATGGAGACAGATAGGGCTATTAAAGTACCATAATGGAGGGTGAAAAGTGACACCAATTAGATTAAATGTGCAAGATATTCACCAGGCTTTTTTTTCCTGTTGTAATTTCTCCTGGCAGAGTACCAGAGAGCAACTCAGACTAAATAACAAAAGATAATGATCCTATTACAACACACACTTTTAGTTTGGACTGTACCTCATAGAGCATGTTGCATCTACTCTGACCAGTTATTTGTCGGCACTGTGGGTCAGTCAAAGAGTCTCCTCAGCCGAGCGTTCTGTCTAATTTCTGAGTGAGTATGCATTTGAAGGCTAGTCAGACTATCTGAGGAAAGCCAGCATGCTAAAGCTTGTAGTCCTTGAATTATTAATAATCATAAAATTTTCCCAATCCCCAAAAGTTCCTTCAGCCATAATTAAAGAAGTTCTGCTACAGAGGCTATGCAACATTCCCCTTGATAAAGACCATCAAGGTCTAACTGTTACATTACACTCTGGGGAACATTTATACCAGATCTTTTTATTTTCTTTACGCTTGGATACAAACCAAAGAGAGACATAAGCAGGACCAACTTCCCCATTCAACAATTTCAAAGCAGAACAGTTGCTGTGATGGAAATGAGGTGATATTGTGTAATAAAACCACACCCTGTGGATGTCTTAAAAACTAAATAACATATTTGTAGATACTGTGGTAGGTTTTGTGTTGGTTTCAGGTTGTGGTCTTTAGCAGGTAGGCTGCAAGAAACCTTGACTCTGTGTTTTAAACTCTGAAGTGATAATAAAAGGTTAAATCTCTCTGGGTTGGTTCTGTGTAACTATCCCAAATGAAGGAGCATTTTGGATTTTGTAACTGTTAGATGTGTCCTATGGGCCAAATTGTCAATCTCCGAAATGAGATAATCACTGGAGTTAGTTTTTTTTTGAGAACCAGCTCTGTTTCTTCCACGGTTGAAGCTCTTCTGAACTTTCATGGAGATCAAAAAGAAATTTGGTAAAATACAGATCAGCAATATATTTCTATCCATTTATCTATCCTGTTCTGGTTCATTGGGGTTATTGGAACTTATCTCAGCTAGTTTAAGGTAAAACTAGGTACATTAGGGACAACTCACCAGACAAAGCCACACAAACTCACACTTGATAGTTCAGTCCCCAATCAACCTATAAAGTGTGTTTTTGGACTGTACAAGGAAGCCAGTGTGCCTGAAGCTCACCCATGAAGCATGAGGATAACATACAAACTCCACACAGAAAGGTCCTCACTGGGATTTAAACCAGGGCCATATCGCTCTGAGGCAACAGGGCTCACCATCACAACACTGAGCAATACCTAACTTTAAAGTTTTGGCTATAAAAGCCCCCAAGAATGTACTGCACTGGGTTTGCCCCAAATAATAATCTTGATTTATGCCCAGATGTAGGCACATTCTTCAGACACGCTGCCACAGCCATGTCATGAAATGGGCGGCACCCACAAGGAGAGAAACCTGGTGCCACGGAAATCGAGTCATCTTGCTTTTGGGTTAGAAAAAAAGCTAGGGAAATTAACTAATATTTAAACATAAAAAGTTGTTTTTTGTGCCAAAGGTAATATATTATTGCATTCATGGAGATGGTTTATTATAAAAGGCTTAAGAATAGCATGGTATAGGCCCTGTAAATAAGGCACACATGTGAAGCCTTTTTTTTCCATCTTTCAACGAAAAAAAAAAAAAAAACTGTTCCAACTAGTACCTGGTGGTTCTTACTTTTTAAAATATACCATTTCTGTTATACTTGCAAATGAATGCACACAATCCCATTACAATAAAGCCCACCTAGACAACCGTCCTCATTTTGCCAGACAAAGTGCATGAGATTCAACTTCTTTTGGAAGTTGTGCTTAGAAAAGACAAATGTTGAACTTCCTCATTTAGCCACTGCCCCCCAACGTCTGTGTTCTCTGCCCTCCAAACTTGGAACAGTACAGACTTTGAAGCAGATGCCACAAGTTAAAAGCAGACGTCATGAGTCACATTTAGTCTGATGAGTTACTAGGGCGCTGCGGTCCATCTGCTCTCATAAGACTTTGGCGCTCTGGGTTGCCAGCCTCCTACCACTCTGACTGTACTCTGCTGCAGAGTCGTCTGGGGTTCAAACATTAGGGTTGAAGAGGAGTACATACAAATCAGTTTGTATGGAGAATTAATTTATTTTCTTCCAACAATCTCAATTTAGACATTATAATCACGGTGGGATGGCATACATGAATTTAGCCAGTTGCTTTTACTTCTGCAACTGAAATTTTGCTCTTTAGAGAGCACAGATTCTTAAACAATGTCAGGAAAGGAAAAGAACCAGCCTAAAATACTGATCTTATAAGAAGGGTTTTGTGTGCAGTTGAAGAAAATGGACAACAAATCCTCTTTTGCCTGTCTTTCTTTCTGGCTATCTATGAGGAAAAAGAACAAACAGATAAAATATAAATACCCGAATAAAAACATTTCTAAATCTGTAACACTGAAAAAGGACAAGCAAAACTGGTGTATGGTCAGTGGATTATAGGCCTTATATAGCTAAAATGCAGAAATGTGATCATACTTCTTCTATTTTATTTTTATTACCCTGGCTGCCCATTTATTTTAAAATCCATTTCAAGATTCACCTGTCTATTTCTCTGAGCTGCAGTAGCCTCCTGTTCCCTCTAGCCCTTTTAAGTCTGCTGATCAGCTGCTTCTAATAGCACTGCAGAAGTGCAAGCGTAGAAGGGACAGTGTCTTTGTATGAGGGGCCGTATAAGACATTATTTATTCTGAACCATTCACATTCATACATTCTTGCTCTCACAGTCATATATACTCTCTTTCGCATACATATATTCTCTTACGCATCCATATATTCTCTCTCTCACATTCATACATTCTTGCTCTCACAGTCATATATACTCTCTTGCACATCCATATATTCTCTCCCTCGCATGCATATATATTCTCTTACGCATTCATATATTCTCACTTGCACATCCATATATTCTCTCTCTCGCATGCATATATATTACTTTACACATACATACATTCTCACTCTCATTGTCGCTCTTAAAAAAGAATGTATGTATGTGAAAGACAAGTATATATGAACGTGTGAGGAAGAGTTTATATGTGTGTGTGAGAGAGGAGTATGCATGAAACGGAAGTTACTTTGCATGAAAAGGAAGGCACTTTGAATGAAAAGGAAGGCACTTTGAATGAAACGGAAGGCAGATGATTTCTCGTGCTCTGATTGGACGAGAGGCCGCCACCTCCCATTTTGAACAGACGCTAACACGAACCAATAAGAAGGCCATCGGAACCTTAAGAAATATTTTATCTTCACCTCAAGTGGTCACAAATCTGTCTGCATCTCTAGAGACACAAAGGAATGTCTCAAATACCAATAATGGTAATAGAAGTGCCACCGAAACAGAAAATCCGTATCCACCTTATTCCTAGCCCCCATGAGCCTTTGCGTGAATTATGGGCGACACTTCCTGTAGACGCTGGAACACGCATTTACATTAAAACAAATTCCTCTTGTTTTCGATCCATAACTACATATAAATGTGGGAAAACCAGCTGTCATTTCTTAAAAAAGGCAACGGTGAGGTGGAGATGAAATATTTGTTAAGGTTCCGATGGCTGCAGGACCCCCGTGGCTACTTCTTGCCGGTTCGTTTTTTTAAAAAAAATAAACTTTATTAACAATATCTTGCACATACAAAATACCAAACACAAAACTCCACTGTGTGCAAAATACAATCTTCACGTTCGCCATGAGAATGAACAAAAAAACATAATGATAACCATGTAAAACAGGTTATGCAAAAAGAAAACAAAAATAATAAGGCAAAGGAATCTGTTAAAGTTTCAGGAGAGACCATGTTTCAACTGTTCTGACAGCTTTTTTGTTAGTGGAAGATTTAATACTGTTCACATACAAAACCATTTCTTTCTGAAAAACATAAAACACGGTTTTTTTGTTGGCATATTTACACTTGTGTATAAAGTATTTAGCCATAATTATAAGTAAATTAACTACATATATTTTTTCTGCATTAAGTCTTTCTTGTGTAAAATATCCAAAAATAATATGCTCGTAAAATAATCTATAATCTTCACATAGATGAGTTCTTATAAAATGTATCACATCTTTCCAAAATAGTTGAGTGAAAGAGCAAAACCAAAAAAGATGAGGCACAGTTTCTGGTGAGGAATGACAGAATGAACAGTTTATGTCCAGATCTTTTTTAAACTTAGTAAAGAAATGTTTCACTGGATAAAATTTGTGAAGAATTTTGAAAGAAATTTCTCTGATTTTATTGGTGATGAAATACTTTTGTGGCAGGGTCCAAACCTTTTCCCACTGAATTCTACATCCAAAGCTGTTCCAGTATGAGATAACATACGGTTTTGTGGCAATCTCATTTTGAAACAGAGAACGGATACTTTGATTATTCCTGCTAGCTGAAAAACATACCTTTCCACACCACAAGTCTGTTAATTTGGGATTTCTTGCTGGTTCATGTTAGCGTCTGCACTGTAATCCCTAGCGAGTTGACTGAACTTAAAAATTATTTTGTAACAGATTACGCAACAGTTAAGTTATATTATTAAAACTTTTAAGTTAACATTTATTAAAATTCATATTGTCAGTTGGCTTACATTTGTATTATTTCATATAAAAAATATTAAGATTCCTCAACTTATAAAAGAGAGATTATTTAAAGTTTTTAATATTTTCCAACTAAAAAACGCTTTAACTAACTATATTTTTATATTACTCAACTCATAAAATATGTAAAATTCACTCAAATGCTTTATAAATTCTTTGACTCATTAAATGTGTAGCATTGAAAATATTTAAAATTCTTCAGCTTAAAATGTATTCTAAACAGAGAAATTGATACTGCCCCACTACATTTTAAAGGCTAACATTGATAAAAACCAACAAACGTGAAGGCCACACAATAGTGATTGCTTAATACACTTTTTTTAATTGCTCTTTAAAAAAAAGCACAAATATCAAGAGGATGAAGAAACAATAAGTGCAATAAAACTGCATTATAAGAGTGCCACACAACATATTGACAAAAAGAGTTGGTTTTGTATTTTACGGCAGAAAAAGCAAATGATCACAACAAAACACATTAGTTACATAACACTTAAACCAACAAATAGTCCATTCTGGAAGACTCACTCAACGAAACATTCTTCAGCGTCAATAAATGTCCTTTCAGTGGTTTGCTGTCCTCAAGGCTCAAGACAGCATTCTGAATAAATATGAAGGCAAGTTCAAGTTTTTTGGGGTGCTGTAGGTCCAGAGCATAGATGTCCCCGAAGAGTTAGAAGAGATTAGTCAGCCAGATGTGTGGGACCACTGACGGCAGCATCCGGAGCGTCACCACGACAACTGAGAAGATACCCACAGCAGTGTCTGTGAGGTCTGGTATTCTGGAAAATACAAAACAAAAAACACAGATGAGTTCAGACCCTCAAAGATATTCATCACACTAATGTCCAAAACTGACATTCCTGCCATCTGTCAATAGGAATCTTTTCATGCTAACATTCTGTTAGCTTTTAATCAACTGGCTATGATGTTTTAAGGACCAACTCCAATTAAAATTGTGTTTTTAAAAAGTTCTTTAGCATTTTTCTGAAGGAGGACATTTATAAAATAATTTAAGACTAAAGCTTCATTTTTCTTTATTCAAATAATGATGGATCAGGAGCAGAAAAGGTAAACGAAACTCCACTCCTTCCAATCAGGAGTCCCTGATGTTCGCCTTTCATCTTCCGTCTCAGTTTTAAAACCATTTAAAAATATCACTCAGTTTACAAACTACAAACAATTGCCCTATTTATTATGTCACTCAATAAAATCTCAATCAATATTAAAGGATTAGTGAAAACCATTGACAGGGAGTCGTGTGCACTTACTGTACAGGTCTTGAAGAAGTTGGAGGCATCTTCATGCAGATAAACAGGAAGTGCAAGGAGGACAAGTGCCCGTCTCATGTTCACGTCACGCTGGTCCTAAAAGAATAAAAAGAAATATCCATTACCTTTGAAGCAAATGCAGAGCAAACACTTCCAATATTTATTTAAGGAACTTTAAGAAATAATAAAATGATACCTTTTCTAGATGTCTATTTCTAGTAAGAGGACAATACAGTGTTTATGTCATGATCCACTTCAGGTCAAAGACCCAAAGTCATTTTTAAGGCAAGTTACACCGTGGCTTCTTACAGCTGTTTACAAATGATTTGTTATCCGTTTTTGAATTATGCACATTAGAAATTCACCTGGAGGTCATAAATCCTAACCAAGCTGGCCAGTTCCTGTCTGTTTTGGTGGACTTAGTCTCAGAAAAGGGCAGCTTTAAGTTACACAAACATGTAAAAACTGCACAATTTCCTCTGACTGCATCTACTCTACATAAATCCATTTCAGATCTTGACAGATGAGTTTTCATGGTTTCAAATGATGGAATGGTGCTAATGCAACATCATTTTATTATTGTAATATACTGTCATAAAGACATGACAATATTCCAAAGTGTCTCCACATACATGGCAGTGGAAACACTTTGGAATATTGGCTATGTAGTACTGCAGTATTATATGTAGTACTGCATAGTGCCAAAGTAACAGAACACAACTTGCACCTCCATTCCATTGTGCCACCTTCAGCCTGCAATCTAAATATGTTTAGTTAAATTGTAAATAATTTCAGCTCTATTTAGACCTTTGGCTAGTTAAAATGTGCATAAATGTTTCCATGCTGCCGTATAAATCTAATAATGGTAATAGTTCAGGATGAATGTATTAAATAAGTATAAAACTCACCCACTGACAGGTCTTTTCTGGTGAAATGGTGACTTTCTGGTGAACTTTCTGAAGTTCAGTATCTGAAAAAGTCCAAGAGAGATTTTTCAATGTTAAAAAATGTTTCAATTATATTCTGATCAAAAAACATTTATTGCACTACACAACCTATTGCATTTTTTGTTTTTTTTAAAATAGCTCTAGACAAATAACTGAGACAAGTTACCTCGCTGGCCTTGGCGTCTATCTGGAGGTGAAACACTGAACACTCTGTAGTTCGGTACCTGAACACAACACGAGCACGTTGATTAATTTATTTTTACAAAAACCTTTTTTATAACGGAGATCAGTGATTTATAAAAGCTTAAAGCTGCATTCAAAACCCAATGCTTCCATGTAGCAACCAGGCTTAAAACTGTTGGCGGTAGCTCCTCCCACACAACCGTTAGAGGCTTTGAGTGACATTTTTGGACAAATGTCCAGCAGCAAACTTTAGCCACAGACAGAGGCCTCCAACGCGAATTTCACACGCGGATCATGTTTAGTGTGATTGCAGCATAACAGATCATTTCTACCTCTGAAAAAAAAAACCCTCATCACTGTCGTAACTTACGGGCAGAAATGCATTTTGGGTTTGGCTCGCCATACGTCTGCTATGACAAACTAATCCTGTATACATTTCCACATTAATCTCTAAAACAATCATAACACACATATGTTTAAAGAACAGTAAACCACATTTACGGTAGTATAAGAGCATTTTTAAAGCATTCATTCATAAACCATGAACGATACTTACCAAATTAAATCAGGGCTGAAGACAAGACGGCACCATCAGCGATGAGGCGGATGAAAAAAAAAAACCGAGGTTGGGGCGTCTTGAAGCGGGACGAAATCGCAACGCTTTGCAGAATAATAAAATGCTCGACTTTCAATTTCAAACGTCGCATACTCGCATTCGGCAAATCCAACATGGCCACCTGAGCTAACGTAGAGAAAACGAAAGACCCTCCCACCAGTACGTGATGACGTCATGACGCTACTTCACGGATCTTAAAATTTTTGAGTGCCAGATACAAATAAGCTTTAAAATATTTAGCACTGTTAAGTTAAATTTGAAAAAATCTTGATAGAGCTTAATACTTTATAGTTGAATCAACTACAAAATGACATTTAAGTTGTGTAACCTTAATAGTTATGAGTCAGTACAAGTGATAGGGTTTAGTGTTCAAAATGGGAGGTGGCGGCCTCTCGTCCAATCAGAGCACGAGAAATCATCTGCCTTCCGTTTCATTCAAAGTGCCTTCCTTTTCATTCAAAGTGCCTTCCTTTTCATGCAAAGTAACTTCCGTTTCATGCATACTCCTCTCTCACACACACATATAAACTCTTCCTCACACGTTCATATATACTTGTCTTTCACATACATACATTCTTTTTTAAGAGCGACAATGAGAGTGAGAATGTATGTATGTGTAAAGTAATATATATGCATGCGAGAGAGAGAATATATGGATGTGCAAGTGAGAATATATGAATGCGTAAGAGAATATATATGCATGCGAGAGAGAGAATATATGGATGTGCAAGTGAGAATATATGTATGCGAAAGAGAGTATATATGACTGTGAGAGCAAGAATGTATGAATGTGAGAGAGAGAATATATGGATGCGTAAGAGAATATATGTATGCGAAAGAGAGTATATATGACTGTGAGAGCAAGAATGTATGAATGTGAGAGAGAGAATATATGGATGCGTAAGAGAATATATGTATGCGAAAGAGAGTATATATGACTGTGAGAGCAAGAATGTATGAATGTGAATGGTTCAGAATAAATAATGTCTTATACGGCCCCTCATATCTTTGTGCTGCATTAGCTTCAAAAATTTCGAATAATCTTCCACTTCATGTCTTGTTACATTCACAGCAAGCATATGTCGTGTCGTCAAGAACACGCTTTAGCATATGGCGTTCACACTGAACTGTCACTACCTGGTACTATCTAAAGCACAAATAGGCTTGCAAATCTTGTGAATCTTGGTCCAGGGTTTTTCTTTCACAGCTCTATTCCGATGTATGAAAGATTTGGTGTCATATAATTCCAGTCGGGCACAAACCGCAGCTATTAATTTCTCCTCCATGATCAATTTTTAAATGGTTGACACTTTTAGTGAGTTAAAAAGGACACCATTCATATATCAGAGTCCTTAATTGGTTAAAGTTTGATCTGGTTTAACTTTCAACGCACGTTCAATGGACACGTGTTTCATACATGGAGCCTGACTTAAAAAATTGCATATCGATGCATGAACGCAAAAGTTTTGAACACAGAAGTTTACCTAGATTTTTCATTGAAGTGGTCGCTTGAACGCGTGTCGCCGAGACCAGTGTGAACATAGCAATAGACAGTCTGCCTTACTACCAATTTTCAAGTTTTATTTAAAAACCCACCTTATTAACTTGGCTTCTAACACACTTTATTCTATTCCACTGTGTTGCAACTTCTTTTTTTGATCACACAATTTCTGTGTCTTGATTGACATAATTTAGCAAAATAACTTTGAAACCATTTAACGTACATCTCATTCGATTCTTTGGGACGCAATGATTCACTTTTACCACGATTCGATTCAAATCTTTTTTTTTGGGTCCTGTTTTGTTTTCGGTGTGATTTATGGTTTCTGCATTACAAAGCAACGACAAATAAACTAAAAATTATGAAAAATCCTTTTTTACATTAGCGAGTGACAATAAAGAAAAACCTTTCTAATGCCTTATAAAAAGCCAGGTGTAATGTATATATATTTATATTTAAGATGACTGATCTGCATTTGCCATGTTAATTTCTAAAATAGTTATTTTTGACGTAATACTTAAGTAATTCATCTTTGTCATGTGCTTTATCGATGTCTTATGATCTTTAATTCTGTCTGATAAAAACTGGGAACCGGATATTGATAAATCGTGTAATAAAATGGTTACAGTATAACGGGGTGGGATTATATAAGTTCGCTTCCTTCCACTCCCTTTCAAGAAATATTTATTAATATGTATAATTATCCTAAGTTTGATTAGTTACTGTATGAATGTATAACTGATGATTATATTGCTGTTGTGTATTATTTGTACTTAATTGCTTGAAATAAACCATTTCAAATCAAATTTCAAATCAAATGTAATAAAACAATAAATGATATGTCCTTCTTAAATTTAGCACATCTTTGATACTTTTAATGTAAACATACTTGAATCCAGTTGGTATACAACCATTCACTTTCCCCATGATTTGGTCTAATGGTTTACCATACAGTTGGTATGGTATATACTCCTGGAAAATTGGCAATATATTAAAACAAATTAGAAAGTATCCTTTAGGGCATCATTGTAATTAATGACACTTATAAACAGGTCAAATTAGAAGCAGTGAAAAGTCATTCACTTAAAAGAAATCCAGCTGTAAGTCTTTGACTTTTATTTCCATACACCATTAAGAAGTTTTTTGTTGGTCTGCCTCCTTTAGAATGACAGACATCACTGCACTTATCCAAGTTTGAATCTAAAAAGAATCCATTATTACTCATATGTTCGCTAGGAGGTGCAGGCGTGGCATTCAAAAATTTGCATCTCCGGTTTTCAACCGTTCATTTTACCGTCACGTCTTGCACAAGAGCAGCTGTCCACGCAGAACACAAAGGGCTGACTTTGACTGACACCACAGCAGGAGGGGAAAGAACAAATGCAAGGTCTTATATCTTTCATTGGTTCACTTTTAAAAAATGCTGTTATCAGTTTTTCTTTTCTCCGTCCAATCACACAAAGTGGTGCTATCATTACCAAGTCACAGTTTCGGTCTTTGCCTCAGACTCACTCCCTCTCTCTACCTACCTTTCATTCTTTTCTTTGATGCTTGCTTCTCTTTTTCTTTCACACTGCCTTCAGAGTGGCAGCGGGGAAAAAAAAAGAGGGCTAAGTGCAAGGCTGCCATTGGTGTTCGCGCTCCAACTTCATGCTAATCACGGCGGAGGAAAAATGATGGTTGGGGGAAAAAAAAATCAGATTTTGACCTAATCTTACGACTTGCTGCGGCAGCTCTCCTGTGAGTTATTGTGCCTCAAAGACAGATCTGGCTCCCACTTTTTCCATTTCGTTCATCTTCAGCACAGTCCACAGTGTATTCGTTCAATGTTGAGTGCATGTTTTTGTTTTATGTTTTTTGAAGGAGTTGAGGTTTCTGCTTGTGATCATATTGACTTTATTTATACATACATGTCTATTCATTTCATTTTAAAATTCTTTATCCACGCACAAATACTGGAAAAGTTTCTTGCAAGACTGAAACCGCATTCTTACTTGGATTGAAGGTCAGAAGCAAACGTTGGCCTTGGCTACCATATAAATGCATTTTCTCTCTCAAACAAAAAAAAACAAAAACGTGAGACATTCACTTTAAAAGTTAAAAAGTGCTGAATGTTAAGCCCAGGTGTTTTAAATATTCTTTCTTTTTGTCATTGCCACAGGGAAAGGGAACTTCAAGGGAAAAAAAGTATATTTTCTTGTCTGGCATTTAAAAAATAGTTTTTTTTAAACCCTTGTTTATATTAAGTGTACTACAAGTTTAGTCTACACTAAAAGTGAGGTAATATACTTAAAGTTTACTTTTTAATTAACCATCTACTAAAAATTTTAAGTGATTCACTTAAGCCTAAAAAAGCACTCAGTTGGTATACTTCCTACACTACAGGTACAGGTAGGTACATGGTCCATGGTATACCCGCTGTCAATCATGTATCTACTTACAGCTGCAGAGGTAGAGTGGCCGACCTCTGTTGGATGTATATTCTTTATTTCATTTATTATCATTATAACTGCTGTTTCTAAGACTGCATTTGAACTCTGTTGGCCCATATACACTGAAGGCTATACTGTGTTGGGAAATTTTGTTTCTTCTTTACACTCTCCACATGCCACCTGGAGGAAGAAGTCCCTGGGAAACCGGAGGAGGTTGTCATGGTTTTAATTCAATTCAATTCAATTCAATTTTATTTGTATAGCCCAAATTCACAACAACAGTCGTCTCAATGGGCTTCGTATCGGTAATTGAAAAAGTGAAACATGAACTCAAACGGATCATGAATACGTAGAGTTCAATAGGAAAATATTAAATTGAACTAACAAACTGACTAAGCTAAACTGGCATCCCTGCCCTTAGACCCCCTTCGCGGTAAGGAAAAACTCCTGAAAAAAAACGGATTCCGGACAAAGAAAAAACAAAAAAGAAAAAACAAAGAAACCTCAGGGGTGCCCACATGAAGGAGGGATCCTCCCCCAGGACGGACAGGCGATTTAACAGAACTCTTAGAGAAGAATTACCTTATCAAACCCTACAACTACATATTTAAAGTCCAGCAGACGAGCTTCATCCAGCCGGAGTTGGGGGGACAGTCAGGGCGCGAGTCGAGCCGTAGACAAGATCCACAGCCAGGTGTAGGAGCAGGAGCAGAGACGAGGTACACGGCCAAGTACAGACCAGAGACGAGCCAGAGGCAGGATCCACAGCCAGGTGTAGGAACAGGAGCAGAGATGAGGTTCACGGCCAGGTACAGGAGCAGGGATGAGCCAAATGGAATCTGGAAGCACTGCCACTCCCCAGGAGGGGAGAGGGAAAGAGGCACAGTACATGAATCGCACTGCACCAAACAGAGGGAACTAATTGATGAATAATAATCAAGAATGGAGAAGAGAAGAAGGGGAGAAGTAGATGAGAAAAGAGGACAGAACCCCAGTGCACCATAGCTACCCCAGCTTCAACTTCTAGCAGCCTACTAAAAACAAATAGTTATTGATTTATATTTCAAACACATTTACATTGAGTCAAATAATGTCAGAATACTAAGTATTCTGACAATAAGCCTGTCCAAAGAGGAATGTTTTCTGTCTAACTTTGAATGTAGATACTGAGTCGACCTCTCTGACATGAGCTGGGAGTTTATTCCATAAGACAGGGGCTTTTAGCTTCTTTGTTTTTGTGTTCTAGTTGTTTTTTGTTCAGTGGCGTTTTGAGTTTAACTTCCTGTTTGTAGTATTTCCTGTTTTGTTGTTGTTTTCGAGTTTTACCTTTCCCCATCATTCTTGAATGTTTACACCTGTGTCTCGTTGCCTTGCATGTATTTAAGTCTAGTCTTTCCCTTCCTCCTGGGCTGGTCCATATTATGTTGTTCCCTGGTTTCGAGTGTTGTGTGTTTACGAGTTTCGAGTTTTCTAGCCTGCTAAACAGTGGATTTTGGTTTGGTGTCTTTTGTTAATATTAAAGCCCTGGTTTCCCCTGCAACCTCCTGCCTCCTGCTTCCTCCTCCTCCCTGCGCCTGGGTACTTCCTTTCTCTCCCGTATCAGAAGTTTGGAATACAAACTGTGAACTGTGAACCAAGACTCCCATGATTGCAGCAAGGAGTTTAAACGGTTGTATTGTTAACTGCTGACCTTGCGCCTGTTAGATTTCTGTAACCAAGGCAACCAATTCTAAATAAAATAGGTCGGATGGAGATCCACAGAGCTGTTGGAGACAGAGGTGTTGGATGGGTGTCTGTTTCGGCTCCCCTCGAGAGAAATTGTACTGGGCTATTGGTGTCTGTTTTTTAATACTGTCTTGTGTTTTCTGAAATAACCAAGGAAGATTGCAGGTTCAATACCCCACGTGCAGGCCCATGTGTTGAAGTTTCCTTGTGCAAGACATTCAACCCCACTTTGCCTCTAGTGGCGCCAGTGTTCGGCAGCGGAGCTGCTATTGGTGTGTGAATAGGTGAACGGGACGGTGACTGTAAAGCGCTTTGGGCCTTTGAGGGAGGTAGAAAAGTGCGATACAAGTATACGCCATAATTATACCCCAGTATACTAACTAAAATAAACTTCAAGTGTACTACTTTTTACTAAGGGGAGCAATGATTACACAAAATTAGGCTCCCTATTGGTTTAGCTTTTAACTAGATTTAATTGACATTTCTAAACTGCAGCCTATTTAGTTTATTTTTATTTAATTTGGATTAGTTTTATTTTTTTATTCTTTTGAAGAATTCTTGGTGTTAATTGTCAGGAAAGGATGTTTGTGAAAGTCTCAAACCAAGTTTGACGAATCAAAAGTGGATGTTAAAGAAATAACTCAAAACTTCAACAGTAGAAGTGGATCTGAATGTGACAAAGAAAAGACTATGAACTAAAGTCAGAACCGTTGAGTCATTGGTTCCTCTTATTTGGGTAAAACAAACCACAATTAGATTTGAAACAAAAACCTGAAAGGCACAGATTTTCACAAATCTGTTTAAGATAAATGCAGCTATTTATTATCTTTATAAATGATCATTCGTTTATTAAACATTTTTCATTCTATGTTTAATAGTTTTTTTCCTGCACTGTGTTTGTGTTCCAAATAGCATAGCTCATTTTAAGTGCCAGCAGTCTTTTTTTTTCTCTTTTAATAAATCATTTGGTTGTTTTTTTATTGAGGTAATTATTTTTATTTAATATGAGCATGTTGTAAGTTCCCAATGTTATTGTGTGCATAGTACTTTTACAGGTAATCTGTATGAAATAGTGCCACATAAGTTACTTTTATGTTACAGTTATTTAAACCTCTCAGTATTATTTTTTGTTTATTTTTGCAGCTTGAGTACTTTTATCTCTTAAAGCCAGACCCAAAACAGGAAAAAGTGACTCTTAGCCTTGAGTATTTGGCCTTCAAATACCAGGTAAAATAGGGTAAAAGCCTATGACTGTGAAGTGTTCCTTGCATAATAGAAAGTAAGGATGGAAAAAAAAATTCATCTCATTTCAATGCTGAGGGGCTATAGGAATTTTCTGAATGGTGCCTGAAAAAAACTCAAATTCCTACAATCCTTCCAATGTGGACGACCATAATAAGGGAGGCGGAATCAGAGAGCCATCAAATCCTCTGGAGTGCATTGATAAGGTGCTGACTTTGTGTTTGAGCATATTAAGGGTTTTGCAGGTGAATGCACTCAACTTTAATGTGTAATCAGAATGATATGGGATAGGAGAGTTCAGGAATCCCATAATGGAGTGATTAAAACGCTATAAATAACCCCTCTCACAGGATTGGTAACTTGTCCACCTCTCACTGCATGATGTTTCAGATTGACCCAAACTGTTTAATCCCAACTGACATGCAGTGATGTAAAAAAAAAAATCACACCTGTTTGGTGCTTGACATTATTAATATTGAATTACATTTATGAAAAATTTAATATAATACGGCTATAAAATTATTGTAAAGTTAAAGTACCATTAGCTGTCACACACCTGTGTAACAGCTAAATTTGTTCTCTGCATTTGACCCATCCCCTGGGGGACAGTGAGCTACAGACACAGCCGCGCTCGGGGACCAACCCCCCCAATCCAACTCCTTAATGCTGAATGTCAAGCAGGGAGGCATTGGCTCCCATTTTTAGAGTCTTTGGTATGACTGGGCCTGGATTTGAACTCACGAACTTCCAGTCGCAGGGCGGACACTCTACCACAAGGCCACTGAGCTAGTAAGTACTAAATTGTTCCTAGACTGCTTCTTGATGACACCTGTATTTTTAGCTCAAGGAGGAAAAATACTGTACATTAACACGCTAAGAAAAACAAAAAACAAAATAAAAGCATAGTAACTCAGTATTAATTTGTAATTATATTATTTGCCAGTGAAAAAATAAAATAAAAAATAAAATAAAACTTGATGTCCGACCTTGAATTAAAGTCAAACCAGACTTTTTGCTCAAAAAACAAACACCTTTTTAAAAAAATGTAAAGGTCTTTGCATCATTTTAGAAAAAAAACAATACAGTAAAACAGTACAGTAAAAGTACAGTAAAAAATACAGTATAAGGTTACATGATAAAAATGTAGATATGAAGAAATTAAAGTTTAAAGAAAATAATAAAGGACAGTCTACCAGCTGTCCCCAACTTACCCCCTTCCTTATATAACCTCATATTAGGGTGAGGGGGTGGGGGGTCTAGCCTGCGATGCGCCTTGGGGGGGGGCTACTTGGGAGTGGCCCCCCTCCTATGGTTGCCGTATGGAGTGGGCCCCCCCTCTTTCGGTTTTATTTGCACCTTAGACATGTAGGGTCCTTGGTAGGGGGGGTGCTTGGACATCACTGCAAGCAAGCAGCAGATGTCCTCCTGGCACCCTACCCGCCAATTTTAACCGCACCTTAGACATTTAGGGCCCCTTGGTGTGGAGGGTGAGGGGACATCACTGTCAGTAATCAGGAGATGTCCCCTTAGTGCCCTACTAGCCAATTTTAACTGCACCCCCCTTAGTACACACACCCCTCCCCCTTCAATATATACATTCAAACATAAACACACACACATGCACACAAACACCCTCTCAAACACCCATACACGCACACACATTTTACAAGGAAGGTGGGACCTGGGTCCATCTGTCCCCTACCCCTTCCCTGGTGGGGGGTGCGGGCCCCTTGGCGATGGCGGCCGTGTCCCTTGGGTGCCGGCTCCCTGGGCCCGGCGGTGCTCTCTCCGCACGGTGGGGGGGTTCATATTACACCTGAGCCGGGGGTGTTCGTGTCCCTGGGGGGTGGGTCCTGGTCCTTGCCCCTGGGCGCTGGGCCCCGCCAAACTTCCAACATGGCCGAGCCTGGTCGGGCCATATTTATAACATCCCTTGTGGGCCGCCCTTTTTTCCCCGGGGTTCCCCCCTCCTGGGCGGGGGCGGCGGGCCCCTGCCTTGCTCCTACCTGGACCAACCGTGGGCCGGGTGGGTGGCTGCCTGGAGTGCGGAGCGGGTCTCCCTTGGGGGGTCCTGGCTCGTACCTGGGGTCGGGGCGGGGGGATGCCCGGAACTCCTGGGTGGTGGTGGGGTGCTCGTCTGGGGCTGTGGGCGTCCCTCTCCGGTGGGGCCCTGCGTTGGGCTCTTCCGGCGTGGCGGGGGGCTGCTTTCCTGGCTGGGCTGGGGCGGCGCTCTCTTTCCCTCTGCGCCTCCCTGCTCTCTGGCTCTGGGGGCCTCGCGGCGGTCCTGCTGGCCCTGGCCTGGGTGGCGGTCTTGGTCGCCCGGGGGGCGGTTGTTCCCTGCCTGTTCCCGTGTGGCGTTGGGGGAATTCCGGCTGCCGCTGCTGCTGCGGCGGGGGTATGGGTGTGGGGGTGGCTGGGCGCTCCTCCTCCTTCTTTTCACATTCCACCATCCATTTTAGAAGAACATATACACTCACCTGAGCACAGGTGTTAGCCCACCTTTGCACTAATAGTTTGCATGATTGAATGAATGAAAGATTTCACACTAGTTGGTTTAAAGGCATAGGTATGCGTTCGTGAACACTATCTGTTTTGTGTGCATGTTGACATGTGGACATTTTTGCGGCTAGCAGGTGTGTTGATAATATTTGAGTGTGTGTGAACAGGCCCCGCCCTTTTTGTACTACATTTGAACCGTACCGTAACGATAAACAACCAGTAAACCTGTCTGCTCTCTGCTGCTTCATGGTCTTACCCCCCTTCCCCTCCTATTATCACCCTCCTACCCCCCCCTCTCTCTAACCCCCCTCTCTCTTCTTCCCCTCTTTCCTTTTCCGTCCGGTCCAACACCAAAGATTTTCATGATTGAAATTAATAAAGTTTGGCCTCAATTACAAAAGGGGTTTATTCAGACATACCTTTGGTTTGTCTGAAGATGAATAACCCCTCTTGTTATAATAAAATATGTCCAACACAAGAGGCCCTCAGCTCTCATCTGTTTGCCTAGCTGTTGGACAGGACAAGTTAAAAAAAAAAAAAAAAAAAAAAAAAAAAAAAAAGAAAATAATAAAAGACGTTAGTAGAAAATACAAATAAATGAAAATTTAATAAAAAAAAGGGTTCTTGAGACATAGAAATGGCATGGCATTGATTTTACTTGTTTTAGTGGTTATGTTTTAGGAATTTCCTTTTAATGTTTTAATATGGAAAAATTAAGCCTACACAGAAATTCCCATTCACTACATTAAAATGCATCAACATTTTTGTAGAATTTTAATAATTAACATTTTTAATAAGTAATTACATTTCGCCTTTTTTGTATTTATTAATAAAGGTAACAAGTTTCCCCTGTTAACTGTAAAAGAGTTAAATGCACATTAAAAAAGGAGAGCAGTAAAACAGAAATATTGTAGTCTCACTGTGCTGATGGGTTTAGCTACAATCACAATAAAATGAGCTACAAAGTGTCATGGTCACGCGGGATTTCAGAGGGACCCAGACGCTGGAACCCGGAAGGATACTCGGAAACGAGAGGTAAGTGCTAGAGGATTTAATTCTCTGAAGGAGAGTCTGTAACAGAGTTCTTGATGATCTTGATGTGGCGTGACGGCTGACTGGAGGGTTAAGGCAGATGAAGCTTGAGCATGTGGATTCCGCTGGATCCGTAAGGAGGATGGAGAGTGAGGCTGGTGAGCTGCGACCCGATGGAATACTCGTGACGAGGATCCCGTGAGAGGAACAACGAACTGGCGTCGAAGAAAGGTCCTGGATCTCCTTAAGAAGGCACGGATGATGACGAGGTAAGTGGAACCAGCTGGTAGCTTCCACGGCAGAGCAGGAAGGGGGAGGAGGCAGGTAACAGACAGGGGCACCATGTCACAAAGTCTCCTTCTTCTTCTTCTTTCTCTTTCGGCTTTTCCCATCAGGGGTCGCCACAGCGAATCATCCTTTTCCACCTCACTCTATCATGAACATCTTCTACCCTAACGTTAGCCAACTTCATGTCCTCTGTTAAGACATCCAAATATCTCCTCTTTGGTCGTCCTCTTGCCCTCCGGCCAGGCAGCTCCATCTCCAACATCCTTCTACCAATATATCCACTATCCCTCCTCTGAACATGTCCAAACCATCTCAGTCTGGCTTCTCTGACTTTGTCGCTAACACAGGCAACATGAGCCGTCCCTCTGATGTACTCGTTCCTTATCCTGTCTAACCTGGTCACTCCTAAGGAGAACCTCAACATCTTCATCTCTGCTACCTCCATCTCAGCCTCTTGTCTCTGTCTCACTGCTACCGTCTCTAACCCATAGAGCAGAGCTGGTCTCACCACTGTCTTGTACACCTTTCCTTTGAGTCTTGCTGGCACTTTTCTGTCACACAACACTCCTGACACTTTCCTCCAACCGCTCCAACCTGCCTGCACTCGCCTCTTCACCTCTTTTCCACAATCCCCATCACACTGAACTGTTGACCCCAAGTACTTAAACTCCTGCACCTTCTTCACCTCAGTCCCCTGTAACCTAACGCTTCTACCTTGATCCCTCTCGTTCAGACACATGTATTCTGTCTTACTACGACTGACCTTCATACCTCTTCTTTCCAGAGCAAACCTCCACCTCTCTAGCTGTTCCTCCACCTGCTCTCTACTCTCACTGCAAATTACAATGTCATCCGCAAACATCATTGTCCAGGGAGATTCCTGTCTTACCTCGTCTGTCAGCCTGTCCATCAGCATAGCAAACAAAAAAGGACTCAAAGCTGATCCTTGGTGTAGTCCCACCTCCACCTTGAACTCCTCTGTCTGACCTACAGCACATCTCACCACCGTCATACTTCTCTCATACATGTCCTGAACTACTCTGACATACTTCTCTGCCACTCCAGACGACCTCATACAGTACCACAGCTCCTCCCTCGGCACCCTGTCATACGCCTTCTCTAAATCTACGAACACACAATGCAGCTCCTTCTGACCATCTCTGTACTTTTCCATCAACATTCTCAAAGCAAAAATGGCATCAGTGGTGCTCTTACGGGGCATGAAACCATACTGCTGCTCACAGATCTCCACCTTCTTCCTAAGCCTGGCTTCCACTACTCTTTCCCACAGCTTCATTGTGTGGCTCATCAACTTTATTCCTCTATAGTTGCTGCAGTTCTGCATGTCACCCTTGTTCTTAAAGATCGGGACCAGAACGCTTCTCCTCCATTCCTCAGGCATCTTCTCACTCTCTAGAATCCTATTGAACAACCTTGTTAGAAATTCCACTGCTGTCTCTCCTAGGCACTTCCATACCTCCACAGGTACGTCATCAGGACCAACGGCCTTTCCGCTCTTCATCCTTTTCAGAGCCTTCCTAACCTCATCCTTTCCAATCTCTGCTACTTCCTGCTCCACAACAACCACATCTTCCTCCCTTCTTTCCCTGTCATTTTCCTCGTTCATCAGCTCCTCAAAATACTCCTTCCATCTTTTCTGTACACTCTCTTGGGTTGTTAGCACCTTTCCATCTCTGTCCTTAATCACCCTTATCTGTTGCACGTCCTTCCCATCTCTGTCTCTCTGTCTGGCTAGCCTGTACAAGTCCTTCTCTCCTTCTTTTGTGTCTAACCTGTCATATAGCTCATCGTAAGCTTTCTGTTTGGCCTTTGCCACCTCTCTCTTCACTCTACGCTGCGCTTCCTTGTACTCCTGTCTCCCTTCCTCAGTCCTTTCTACATCCCACTTCCTTTTAGCCAACCTCTTCCTCTGGACGCATTCCTGTACTTCCTCATTCCACCACCAAGTCTCTTTACCGTCTTTCCTCTTTCCAGATGACACACCTAGCACCTTCCTACCTGTTTCCCTGATAATCTCTGCTGTAGTTTCCCAGTCCTCTGGAAGCTCATCCTGACCACCCAGGACCTGTCTCAACTTCTGCCTAAATTCCTCACAAGTTTCTTCATTCTGTAGCTTCCACCACTTGGTCTTCTTTTCTGTTTTCCCTCTCTTCTTCTTCCTGACCTCCAGAGTCATTTTACACACCACCATGCGGTGCTGTCTGGCTACACTCTCTCCTACCACCACTTTGCAGTCATTAACCTCTCTCAAATGACCTCGTCTACATAGGATGTAGTCCACCTGAGTACTCCTACCTCCACTTCTGTATGTCACTCTATGTTCCTCTCTCTTCTGGAGGTAAGTGTTGACTACAGCCATTTCCATCCTCTTCGCAAAGTCCACCACCATCTGTCCCTCCAGATTCCTTTCCTTCACACCAAACCTGCCCATCACCTCCTCATCACCTCTGTTGCCCTCACCAACATGCCCATTAAAGTCTGCTCCAATAACAACTCTCTCTCCTCTGGGAAAACTCTCTATGACCTCATCCAACTCACTCCAGAATCTCTCCTTCACTTCTAAGTCACAGCCAACCTGTGGCGCATACCCACTGACTACATTCACCATCACCCCTTCAATTTCTAACTTTAGGCTCATCATCCTGTCTGAGACTCTTTTCACTTCTAGAACACTGTTTACAAACTCCCCCTTCAGAATCACTCCTACCCCGTTTCTCTTCCTATCAACACCATGATAGAACAGTTTGTATCCTCCTCCAATACTACGTGCCTTGCTGCCCTTCCACCATGTCTCCTGCACACACAGTACATCTACCTTCCTTCTCTCCATCATGTCTGCCAGCTCTCTGCCTTTCCCTGTCATTGTGCCAACGTTAAGAGTCCCTATTCTCAAACCTATGTTCCTGCCTTTTCCCTTCTCTCTCTGGCCACGGACCCTTCTGCCTCCCCTCTTTCTTCCACCAACAGTAGTCAAATTTCCACCGACACCCTGTAGGTTAACAGCATCGGTGGCGGTCGTTGTTAACCCGGGCCTCGACCGATCCGGTATGTCTAAAGTGTTGTGGATGATTCGCATGGTTATTTTGGCAATTTTTACGCCGGATGCCCTTCCTGACGCAACCCTCTCTATTTATCCGGGCTTGGGACCGGCACAGAAGTTACTGGCTTGCAACCCCTGTGGCTAGATTATGTCACAAAGTCTCCCATGTTAGTTAATTTGTTACCTGGGTTAATGCTCGGCATAACACACCTCACCTGTAGCATCGACACACGACTGTTTCATTTACGCACACCTCCACCTTGTCCACTTTCCCACTGTGTCCTCTGCAGCATACAGTATGTGTTTGTTTATTCAGCCTTCTTTCTCCCTGTTGTTCTTTGGTTTCTTCATCCTTTCAGATGTTGCAGTTTGGGTAATAGAACCTATTTGCCAACCAAACATCAGCAGAGGCCCTCGCCCAAGAGAAGATCAAAATAAAAAAGCTTCAGTTATGTGCAGTAATTTGGTTTAAAAACAATAAAAAAATACTGTCCTGAAAAACAATACATTTTATCAGAAGAAATTAAATAGTCTTTGCTTTTTTAAATTGTTTGTGCAGTTATGCTTGGTGTCCTTTAAGTGCTAAAACAAGGATGTACTTAACAAAAACATTTCAATAATCAAACATCCTGCTTATCTTTTGATTTTCACATTGCCTAGCATAAAAACTCAACTCCAGCTCTTTCTGTCCTTACAAATATTTGTCCTTCAGGCGCAGTGCTGTCACTCACTTGAGTTTTGCCATTTTTTTTTTTGTTTCTTCAGGCACCTTTAAATTGCTTTTCTGCATGTAGTTAGCGTGGTGCTCTAAATGAGGTGTCACAACAGCATCTATTTATGGGTTCTCTGATCATTTGTGAACTTAAATTTCTCACAATTTACACATAAAATTTGACAACATATTTGCAGATTTGCAGAAAACGACCAAAGTGCATGTAAAAGTTTTTGTTTATGACAAAATATTGGGCCAACTATTTATTTCTCCTTTTCTTTAACAATAAATCTTTGACTGTAATAGTCCCACAAATCATTCACACTCATTAGATTGTCAAGAATAATTAATGGTTTCTAATAAAGAAAAAGAGATGAATCATAGGCGAGCAGCAGCAGAGAAATGTACAGAGTAGCATTGTATTAAAACATATTGCAATGCTGAAAAATATGAAAATAACCATTCATCATTTCATGCAAATGTCCATGTTTTACTTTTCAAGATCAGCTATCACATATGTGCAAACATGTCCATGCATGCGCGTCCATGTAGATATATGTATGTGCCTGAATCAATGATGTGTGGTTCATATGATAGAGGTTCTCATAACCTACTAATTGGACCAGTGATAAAATGATCATTATTGGAGTAAATCACTCTGTCCAACACTCTGAAGCGAAGATGCTCAAGCTGAAACCATGCATATTGTGTTTATTTAAAAAAAAAGTGTGTAAAGATGTTTGATTACAGATGGAAAGCTCTCAGCTTGATTTTGTTTTACCTCTAGGTTGGTCAGGTTAATGAGAAACATGTTAATTAAAGGGACCTATCTTTAAAACTTTTCCGTTTTTCTATTCATTTCAAAAGCCCAAGTGCCATTTGTCTACTGACGGGGAAGCAGACTGAATCTTCATGGAGTCCCTTGGCCCATTCAATACACCATAAATGAAATAGCAATATGTAATACTAGACCTGCAAAAGGAAGTGAATTTTTCACTCTTCTCTTTCTGCTCCCTGGGTTGTTTTTCCACACTGGAAAAGTGGAAACTGTAAAATACTCATCTATGCTCACATTAAAGTGAGGAACCAATTTTTGGATCAGACAAACTTAAACCCCATTTGAGATTATATTTTGGCATTTTCCTCTATAATTTAAAACAAGAAACATCTGCACTGCTTTCTAGACATGAAGCTTTTATATTAGTAAGCCACACTGATGTTTTTAACCCTTGTGCTATCCTATGACCCCACCCTTACATTGACGTGTTCTCCCTACCATGACAAAGGTGGATAAAGGTGGAAAGATTTCATGTAATCCATGTACACCAGTGAAGATCACAAATCATTGAAGAAAAAAGGTTCAGCACACTGTGTAGTGGGTCTAGATGACCCAACTCCAAATGTTAAAGTGCCTAGGATAGTACAAGGGTTACGATCATACACATAGAGTCATTTAAATAATATATACCAATTTACAATATAAACACATGTCAAATTATTGTGTTTGTTTAAAAAATGTTCTTATTGGACACATTAACCTTTTAAAAAGGGGAAAAATTTCCAGCTAAAGGACTGAGAAGAGGGCTGCATGATGGTGTTGTCTGTAGACTCTCTACTAGCTTCCTCTAACAGTTCAAAACCAACCTCTGTAGGTTTATTGGTGATTCAAAATGGTCCCTTAGGAGGGAGTGAGGGTGTGCAGTAGTTTCTCTGTGTGTGGCCGTGCAATGCATTGGCAACCTGTCCAAGTGTACGCTGTCTTTGCCCTGAGGTAGTTGGGATAGGCTCCAGTAATGCTTGTCTCAGCACAGAACATAGTGATTATTGATATTTAACATATTTGTCATTTAATTGGTCTGTGGATGGGAAAATGTTGGAGACCACTCGTGCGTACTTGATAATCAACAACATGCTGATAGAAATAAAGGTATGGTCTTGAGAAAATGAAGTTGTTTTTTACTAGCTATTGTTAACAAGAATTTAAGTAGAACATAATGATGCTTATAGCAAAAATGAAAAGTCCTTAAAATTCCCAGAATCTTCCCATTTCACTGTTTTATTTGGTTGACAGTGTGAGTGTGGGTGGTGGTTGATTTCCTCTTTGCCTCTGTGAAGCCCAGTAATGGAAGGGGGACCTGTCCAGGGGTTTTCTCTGCATCGTTACTGGTGGCAGCTGGAAGAGGCTCCTCTGAATCCTAAATAGGACAAGGTTGGAAAAGTGCTTGGATGGATTTGTTGTGATTAAGTTTAGCAGAAATTCAGTTTCAGAAGGTCATTAAAAATGGGTTATGACGTTCATCATCTTTTTCTTCATACATGAGGTGCTAATCATCATCAGTTTCCATAAAGCAGGATTTGAAGCTTCAAAAACTGACCAAATACAAACCATTACACATTAAAAAAAATATTCTGTCTGAATAAAAACAAGAAAATGTGTTAAAATGTTCTCTGTAAACACAGCAATACACATACACACATAAAGCTTTTAGATGACTGCACGTGCACAACACAGAAAACATTAATTGCAGCTCTGTGGCTCCTACAACCAACAATTTAGGTTTTTTGATAGACTGACAGGGATCATAATTAAAGCTAAATATTTTTTTGAGTTTGTACATTTTTTTCCCGTATTTAATCACAGTTTGCTAAACGTTTCCATTTTTTCAGTGATCTTTAATCTTGTTTTTTTCCTGCTTGTTTGACATTCATTTAACAGACAAAAACTTTGTAGCACCTTTAAAATATGAGATAAATCCTTTTTTGTTACAAATTGTTTTATATGATACATTTAAGTAAAATGTAAATCTGAAGGCCTGTCTTACAACCAAATGAAGATTAACAAAAAAGAGCATTTTTTTTGCTATATAATCTGTTTGACAATCTGTTTGATGTAACATTTTTCTGGATTTTTAATGCATACCAAATACATCTTATATAAACGACAGCAGTTTACTGGGGGAGATGGCCTTCAGAAAATTCCTTTTAATGTTACAACAGATTATTTGGACACAATGGAAGCTTGTTTCTGGTCATCTTCATCCTCCTTCTCAATCTCTAAATAGACCTCCCATCGGTGCTGAACCTCTTGTAAAAGAGCAGCCTCCATCTGCAGCAGGTGCAAGTCTAATGATGCTTTGATGCCATATGTCAAATCTCATCACTTGCTGAGTCGACTGACATTTCTGCTGATGGCTCCTAGCAGCAGCATTACAAGTGGTAGACAATCAGCTGCAAAGAAAAAAGTACCCCCCCCCCCAAAAAGAAAAATAGGGAAAACCTTATATTCTTACTTAATTATTTTATTTATACTCATAATGTGGCACACAACATTGTTGATTACACAGGAGGGTGTAACAATCTTTGTTAGCATGTGTTACTGCCTTTATAACGCTGCACCAGCTGCAAATATGTGTGCATGTGTGTGCTTGTGCTGTTTGTTTGCATGTGTTGTCTCGTTGCATCAGCGGACAATGTTTGATTATTGAATCAACAACTGTTGTGTCTTTTATGTCCACCTTTGATTTTTTTTTGCCAAATCATAGCTTTAGAGCCCACACATCAAACCCAAGTAGCTGGTAATCATCCTACTTGGGTTTGATGTGTGGGGCACTGTCTAGTCACAGGCAGCCCATCACATTGAAGTAGGAATGGAGTGATTGCCTGCATTGTGTCAGTGATGGAGATATAAGATGTGGTTTGTCCTTGTGCAGTCTGTATGACAACAACAGGGGAGGCGATAAACGGCAGAGTCATGTGTTTGCCTGTTGTGACGACTCAAGGACTTCTTGCACTTGTATGCAGATGTTGTTACAATAAAAAACACCCACACCCAACTCTATGGATAAGCAGGTGGAATCTATTCAACAGGCAGCAGCTCTTTTTCCTTACTTGCACAAAAGTTTATTTAGAACACCTTAAAGAAGTTCAGATGTGGATTCTTTCCCTGTTGAGAAAAATTTCAACAACACTACTGTCTTAAAGACTTCTGTAGTTTTTGATACTCCATTCATGGATGAAATATTTTTTCATTTCACCAATATCCTCCAAGAAAAGCTAAACTCAGAAAAGGCCAGGTAGGGGCACGACAGAGCAAAGTTTAAAGCTCTGCAGTTCTGTTTACTATCAGAGCAAATTTGAACTCCCTGAGGTTGAGACTCAAGTGTGAGACCTGACTTGAGACTTAGTCTCGAGTCCAAATCCGCATATCTGTGCCTTACTTATACACTGTAGTTGGCTCTCAATGCAAGTTTTTTGTGTTTTTTCTTAAAGTAATGTGGCTTTAAATTCCTCTGCAAAATTGTTTTGCAGTGTGATGTATTTGTTCGCCAAGCCAATAGCTGCCTACCCAAAACTGACTTTCTAAAAAAGATTGACTGTAATGATCCCAAAGCTGGAAACATGTCAGTAAGCTTCACCAGTAAATTCCCCTTTCCAAAAAGAGAACTGGAGTTTTGGGCTTTTTTGTTTATATCACATGAGGCATTGTTCATTTTCCAGCTCTTCATTGAATCTCCAGCTGCAGGAAAATAGATTTTTATACAGAAATGGCTGTGCTGACCTTGACTGACATCAGTAGGGGCAGAAAATAATTTTTATTTTTTGACTGAAGACTTTACTGTATGTTTGTTTTACTGTGGTCATTATTAAATGGTAGTCTGAGTGTATAACCCTAAAAATAGTTACCCATCAGTCAAACGTACTTTAAAGCATGCAGGATATTTGTCAAACACTTTGCAAATAGTCCCTTATCCTTAAATCACCTAGTTTTAATAGCTTTGTTCTCAATTGATGGATTTATCTGTTCTTGATTCTCATTCTGTGCGGAAAGGAGGAGGTAGATGTGTGAATTATGTTTTGCCTCATCTCCTTAACAACACAAAGCATGTATGACAATGTTTTATCTTTTACCATTTTTTTTATTTTACAACACATTTAATTTGTGTCAAATCAAAATAGAATATTACACAAGATTGTAGAATCAGTCACAGTATTGGATGTTATCCTTCTAATCTGTAATCATGCATTATTTATTGGAGCCACAATGAATTTAAAATATCAAAAGAGCAGGAAAGATCCGATTTTTTTTGAAGCGCTGATGCATAGTTGACTCCTAATCTGTTTCTGTGAAACAGATACAAAGATCTACATGGCTCATATCTTAGAAGTATGCTAATAGACTCTTTTTCTGAGCGTAGGTATCAATGTCTTTAAAGGTGTATTCTCTCCCCTGATGGCCTCTAATCAGCTCCAGTCAGCCAAGCTTACTCAACCTGGAGAACTGGCTACTGATTTTCTGTCAGAGGGAAAAGCACTCCATAATTATGCTGCCATTTGAAATTCCATCACTCTCCTTTTGCAACAGAAATAAGATGCATCTCATTGAAATGTATATGGAATGCTGGAGGGATATAGTCCTGGGTAAACCTTGTTTTTTTTAATTAAAAAGACGGTGGCCCTGGTGGATTACTCGTGACACAGGGAATGATCGGGGCACTCAGAGGGCTGCGGTTCAGGTAAATATGGCTTTAATGTCCCAGAGGGGGAGCCAGTGGGGCATGACTTAGCATGTTTATGGAAGTTTGGAAGGCATTTTCAGAAAAAGAATCCAATAATTAAATGTTGCTTTATCCTCCTGAAACTACACTGCAGCATGCAACGTCAACAAAAATACCTACAAAATATGTTTTTGTTGCATGATGATAGGATACATTTCTTATTACAAGCATTCAAAAAAGATGTCATGCATTAAGCCCCACACCATCTCTCATTCTCACATATAGACATATATTCTCTCAGTAAAAAAGATGACAAAAGAATCCGTAAGTTGAGAAAGACAAATTTGACCTTGACATTTCACTTTGGCAGAAATGTCAGTACTTTTATTCATTCAGCTGAAGAGCAAGAGAGCATACTGGAAGAAAAAAAACCTCACTTTTCTGAAGGGGAACTGCATTTTTTGCTATGTAAATCCATTTTAATTAAATTTGTGAGGGTTTTTTCCTTCGAGATAACACAGTTTATTATAGAGTGTACTGTACAGTTCCATCTATAGGGGCGACAGACTTCATTTCTGGGTCATATTTAGAAATATAATCATGACAACAGTATGTGTGTGTTTGCTGTAGGGGCGGACATTGTGGGCACTGTGAGTCAGCCGTTACCCCTCCGTCTGCTCGCTTCACTGCCTCCTCACCTCTCACCTGCCCAGTGGCCCGCTGCCTGCAGACAGCCACTGGCTAATCTTACTTTCCTTCTCCTTCGCTCTCCCCCTTCAGCAGCCTCTCACAAAGACTGGCTTGGAATCTCACACTCTGGCCACACAATTCAGCTTAAAAAAGCCCCAGAAAACCTTTAACTGAAGGTCACCTGATGGCATTAAATATCCTTGGACAATCAGCAGAACAGAGCAGGTCTGCCTTTCTGCAGAAAAGCTAAGAATGTCATGTTCTTATGTATAACTGATCCCTGCTCATTGTCCCTGTCTTGTTTAATAAACGCAGCAGGCGGTCTTGACTGTCTTCTGTCCACATTGTTTAGCCAGCAGGGCTCTGTCGCTCCGACTCACCTCCTAAAATGTGCATCTGCATCACCTGTCACTCACAGGGAGGCATGCCATGTGCCGTCTGATTGACGTCTGATTCTGAAGAGAAAAGGACGGTCTTTCACATGGTTGAGTGCGCCAAAATATGTGTGAACAAAAATGAGGACATTTAGGGAGGATGAGAAACTGTGAAGACAAGGAGGGAGGAAGAAAATAATATTATCTGCGCATTTGTGTGGAGTGAGGAATGGAGGATCTATTTGCAAGAATGATCCTCTTATGTGTGAAACTGCACGAGTCAATTCTTGTACGCAAAGCGGTGAGATCTTTTTCTGCTTCAGCAAATGGTTTTCTGCCAGGACAAGCACCCTGGCGCACGCATGGCAGGTACACAGGTGTGGTTCGAAAGAACTCATCTGCTGGACTTACATGTATGAGAGCAAAGCATTTACATTCCGAGGGAACACACGTGTCATCTGGCTACATAGGGGCCGGAGCGTGAGTCTTTGATGTCCTCTTTGGTCACTTTTACCTTGTTGTCGAGCACAGCCTCCTAAAGCTCAGCCCAAATCAAAGCACTGATGTCAGTCAAGGTCAGCACAGCAATTTCTTTATAAAAATCTCCTTTCCTGCTGCTGGAGATTCAATGAAGAGCTGGACAAAAGAATAATGCGTCTTGTGATATAAATAAAACTCCCCCAAACTCCAGCTCTCTTTTTGGTAAAGTGATTTTATTGGTAAGCTTACTGACATGTTCTGGTGTCCAGCTTCTGGATCATTTCATGGAGTCAATCTGAAGAGTAAGCCACATAAAGCACTGAAGGAAACAAACTGAGAAGTTAACAGCGACCCAGCTGCTTATGTTTTTTTGCTTTATTTATTCAGCAGTCTGCAGATTCTTGGAGGTGCAGTCAGGCTGTGTGTTTTGATAAGAGGTTTCATAAAACTGGCTGAATTCACCAGAAATGAAGGGTTCACCTTTGAAGGAAACAATGTGCCGTTTGAAAATGTGTCTCTGACAGTTGCAGAACACCCCCCAGAAGATTTTTTTGAAAGGGTGGAAACCTGACAGTTTTGCGACTGTCTCCATGGAAACGGAGAGAGGGTCTCATTAGGGTAGTGCCAGAAAAATCTGTGTTCGCAGGAACAAAACCCCAGACGGGGAAAAAAAAGAGAGGAGGCTGAAACCGTCATGATTTTAAAAGAAGTTAAAAAGAAAAAAAAAAGAGGAGTAAAAAAAAATAGAAGTGATGCACTTTTCTAGGAAGAGCAAAAGGAGTCAAACTTCATAAACAGAAGACAGTTGAGAAAAACTATTATTGAAGATACAGGATAAAAAATGTCCCTTGGCAAAATATGTGAGTTTGCTGTTGCATTTGACAAAGCTAGTTTCAAGGGCAATCTCTGTTCCTCATCTGATGCCAGCTATTCTCTGGCATCACTAACTTCTTGTAGAAAAGTCTCACTATCACATTGAATTTCTCTCCAGCTAGGTTTCAAGCTCGCTATTCAGACTTCTCTTTTTTTCTGCAGTGAACTTTTGCTGTTGTTTAGAAATTCTTGTCATACATATTGAAGCCTTACATGTAGCTCTTAAATATTTAAAAGACACTCAGTGAGATTGCGATGAAAGCTGTTGGGTTCACAGCGACATTTATTCAACAATGGGTCAAAAAAGATGAAAAAAAGGCAAATTGTGTTGAGATGCATGTCTTATAATGCATTTCTATGATGTGGCCCTCTAAAATGCAATATTATGCTAATGGTGTCATGTTTTATTGTATTTATACCAATCTCACAGCATAATAATTACTGTTTTAATTTTGGAGTTGGTTGCTATATTATGAACAAATGGTAAACTGGCTCTGCAGATTTCCTATTCATCTCAGGACAATGTTCCACAGTTGTAGCATAATAGGAAAAAATGCCAGATAAGAAGGTGTGGAGCCCCAAATGAAGCCAGCCTCAGTATGAGGTGCAGGTAAAATATAATTGGGGGGGGGGGGGGGGGGGGGGGACTGGGTGTGAGTTTGGGGTACCATATCTCTCTGAGCCCCTGAAATTCTTAGAAAACCAATTCTTCTAGTCATATATATCCGCTCTTTTGATCTATATAATATGTTTTATGTTGAATGCTCCTCCAGACACTAATTATTGCATTTACCGGGATTGGGACTGGCACAAGCAGGACACTGGGTTGTGCTTTATTGAGGCTGCATTTATAATTTTCAAAATTCTTTTTAAATATCTTTCAGTCTATTTGTCCATCTGGATGTGCGTCCATCTTTAGAATTGTCTTTTATTTTTTGCTTTGTTGATTTTTATTTTTTTTCTTAATTCTGATTTTTGCGGGGCATTATATTTGGAGAGGAGTCACTACATTTACAGAGGGCATTGCCTCCTCTTGCACATGCCCATTTCCGGTCTTGCCCAAATGGCACAGCTTTTCAGAATTTGGGAAACATTTAACCTCATTTGTTTTATGAAGGTGACTCATTGTGTTGATATTTGTGTGGGTTGCAGGAACACAGACATTTTAGAAAATAATTATTTGAGGAGAGCTTTGGTTTGTTTTCAAATGTTGGGATGTTTTTAGCTGTGTCTGTACTTTACCCTTTTTTTAAAGATAGCAGTGCTGCCATTTTATCAAACCTTTATTTTAAATTGTCTGTTTAATGACGATCAATAATAAAAATGTAAGGGCATGATTTCTCATCTTTTCTCTAATATTCTCTACAAATCACAAATCCTTTCTCTGAGTGCTTATTAACTGCGTTTTTCTTTCCTGCACATCTTTCATGTTTATACCACTCTGTTTAAAAAAGAAAGGAAATCTGAAGTAGAAAAATCTGTAAAAGGTTGAAACGTTTGCAGTTTTGCATCCGGCTGAGGAAGAGCACGACAGCCAAGCGTAGAGTCGACGAAAAGGCCACCGCATGCCTCGTGGTAAGCTGGGAATTAAGATGTATTATGCCAGGAAGTGAGGACTTTATTTACGGATGCATCTGGAATAAGCAGCAGGAAATATGGTAATACCTGGGGACAGAGTCAAATAGTGTGAGACCATTCCCTGGACAGCAATACATCCCAATAAAAGCAAAAAAGGGGCTGTATGTGGCTAATGAGAGCAGATCTAAACCCAACACTAAAATGTTCAGACAATCAAAAGACTCAGTGGATAATTAAACGGACGCTGCCAGACAATGAACTCTAAAACTGCCTTTTCACCTGAAATTAAGCAGTCGTGCGTGCATCTCATGAAGAAAAGAAAGGTGACTTAAATGTATGTTAAAATGTGTCCCCATATATTAGCACTTGCTTTTGTGCACTTATCAGTTTATACATCCACCACCTATGACTATTTCTGGAAAGGGATGACAGAGTGTGAATGCTTGGCAGGTATCCACGGAAAGAAAACGAGAGGAGGAGGGATGGAGTAATGGCAGGAGTGTTGCACAGTGACAGGAACAGTGGAAAAAAAGATATTGAGAGAAGAAAGAGGCCTTTGCACGACCCAACCTTTTTTCTGTTTTTCCTCTTTATTTCCCCATTTTTCTTTTGTCCCCATTTCCTTTTGACGTGGCCTTCACCCTTCCGCGTCGGCCTTGAAGGCCCACAGCGTGCCGGGAGGAGAGCCTCCTCTTCCTCATCAGCCTCTCCTGAGAGCACATGAGAGTGTCGTGCAAAAGGAGGCTAGCTTTTCCACAAATTCCCTAGTCTTCCGGAGCTCGCCAAATCTGCTCTTGACTTCTCAGCACTATGTACAACAGCCCAACGGCAGACAAAATATTTACTAATTTTCACAGCTGAACTGTAACGGGGGAGGCTGTGGTGGTGAGGAGCTTTTGTATGAGGCTTGACAGCAAATTAGTGCCCTGTCGTGACATACGAAGTGGTGAGGCTCGACAGGTCTGCTGTTTTTCCATTTTTACTATCATCCATGCTTCAATTATTCAGTGGCATCCATTAGCATAACAGCAGCCATTTTATATTTAGCTCCCCCCACGTTGACTGCGTCAACATTTCACTCCAAGTTTTCCGCTAACGTCCCTGACATGGGGAAGGAGGCAGTGGCTCAGAACTGAGTGCAATTAGTGACCAAGAAGAGGACAATGGGCCTATTTCCTTTATTTGAATGTTCATCGCGGTTCGAGGCCTAATGCCTTCTAAGGTCAGACAAGTTAGAAACAGTCGAGAAAAAGCAGCCGTGATCTTTGTCACTGAGGCAATCGGACAGATTGTAATAACATTTGACAAAAAAGAAACGGACACACATTAATGGGGGGGTTCTACAGCTATCACACTGTCCCATTTGTCACTATTAGTAGTAATATGAAAAATCCCTCAACTCATCTTGGACATCTAATTTGTTAGCTTGCACCGAGAGCTGGACTGAGCAGAGTGATGAAAGCCCCTTGCCTCCATACTGAGTGTCAAATAAAAATAAAAAAATCATTGCACATCAGATAAGGTGCAATTAATTCTTCAGTCACGGATTTTGTAAATTTTTCCAATTTTCTATAGAAATAATAATTACATTTTTTAAAAGGATGCTCAAGATTTATATGGTCAAAGGACAATCACTCCCTTATTAGTTTGCATATGTGAGTGCAACTGTTTGTGTGTCCGCCCATGCCTAGAATGCAATCCCATCCCTCTGCTGAGTTGTGTGCTCTGCTGTTCCCCACCAGCTGTACACTTTGACCTCCCACTTATCTTTGATCCGGTGTCAAAAGAGCTTGCACGCCACCATCGCTCAGCTTCTTTTTGCGAACCTTCACTTCTTGGTCCAGATTTTGGGCCTGGAGTCACTGTGCGTGAGCTTCTGACGCTCTGCTTGAAGCAGCTCCCTGATTCAGCTCTCACATAAGAGACGATCAATTTGGAAGTCATTCAAACCAGAAAACAGTCTCAAAGATGGAGCTAAGGCCTTCCATGTACGCAGCTTGTCATCAAAGTGCCAAATGCCATTGAATCAGAGGAACTAATTGCTGCAGCTTCCATCTTCTTCAGCAGGAGTAATGTAGGAGAGCGGAGAGGAGGTGGAGAAAAACGAGAAAAACTGTACATCACGAAATTTTCAAAGAAAAACAAATGATGTACAACCAGGCAATAAAAAAGCTAAAACCCTCCACTTCTCAAACTTAATCCTACAAAACAAAAACGACCCTAAATTTATCTCAAAACAATAGACACTCTAACTGAAAGAGATTCTCAGAGGTCCTCCATGGCACCATCAGATGCTACATGTGAAAGTTTGGCAGACCACTTTAGGAGTAAAATCAATGCTATTAAATCTAGTCTTTTAACTCAAAAATATGTTGATTTTAATGAATGTATAGCATTGTATTAATCGGAGGAAACCATGGAAAGTTTTGTCCTGGTTGACGCCGTGGCACTTTGCCGAGTTCTCTCCCAGTTAAAGCCAACCACCTGCCTTTTAGAGGCAGTTCGTAGTTGAAAACATTTTATGACTTTTTTGAGTCTGAGCTTTTAAATATAGTTAATTGCTCTCTTACGACGGGTGTCTTCCCTGCTGGCTTTAAAACGGCAGTGGTGAGGCCTCTTCTGAAGAAGACCAAATTAGATCAAACAACTATAACATTTTTCGTCCATGATGCAACTTACCATTTCTAAGTAAAATAATTTAAAAACTGTTTTAATCAAATTCACTTTTTTAATAGAAATGATAGTCTTGAAAAATTTCTGTCTGGTTTTAGGACAAACCACAGCTCAGAGATGGCCCTTGTCAAAATAGTAAATGACATTAGATGCAACCTCGACTCTCAGAACCTTTCAGTCCTGGTACCACTGGATCTGACTGCTGCATTTGACACAGTAGATCACAGTATTTTACTCAACAGGCTGAGAGGTTTGGGCATCTCTGGTAGTGTTATGAAGTGGTTTCATTCCTATGTCACAGATCGAATATTTTATGTAAGTATGGATACATGCTCCTCAAAGATTTTTGAAATCAATTGTGGGGTCCCCCAAGGTTCAATTTTAGGCCCAATACCTTTTAATCTATACATGCTGCCACTTGGGGACGTCATCAGGAGGCATGGCGTTTGTTTTCACAGCTATGCTTATGACACTCAACTCTATATCATTTTGTCTCCTGATGACGAAGAGTCACTCAATAAACTCTTTAAATGCATTTTAGACATTAAGTCATGGATGGCTGAGAACTTCTTACAGCTCAACCAGAGCTATGAAGACAAGAGAGATAGCTTTGTCTAAATTTAAAAATTACAAAATTTCTCAGTGTGTGAGAAACCTGGGCGTTATTTTTGACTCTGAGATGAATTTTATCCCACAAATTAAAACTATATAAAAGGATTTTATCATCTTAAAAACATTGCCAGAGTCCACCCATTTCTCTCTCTTGCCAGCACAGAGGTGCTAATGCATGCTTTTATTTCCAGCAGACTAGATTATTGTAATGCCCTGCTCTCTGGTCTTCCCAGAAGAAGGATATCGAACCTTCAACTTCTGCAAAATTCAGCAGCATGCGTGCTGACGAGGACCAGGGGGCGGGAACACATTACACCAACTTTAAAATTGCTGCATTGGCTCCCTGTGCAATTCAGAATTGAATTTAAAGTTCTTTTATAGGTTTACAAATGTTTTTATGGTCTTGGGCCTTCATATTTATCTGATATGATTTTAAAGTATGAGCCCTCACGGACCCTAAGATCCTCTGATGCAGGCCTTTTGGTTATTCTAAAAGTTAGAACAAAAACATACGGCGAGGCCTCATTCAGTTTTTATAGACCTCGCCTGTGGAACAGCCTCCCAGAAATCCTCAGGGCCGCAGAGACTGTTCATGTTTTTAAGGGAAGGCTCAAAACCTACCTTTTTAATCTTGCTTTTAATTGAAATTTAGGAATTCATTGGATATTTTTATTTTCTCTTTTTTATTTTTTTTATTTTCTTTTTTTTTAAATCAATCTATTTATCTATTTATTCATTTTAATGTATTTAGTCACTTTTACCATTTTATATGTCTACTAAGGTTTATTTATGTACTTAATTTCTTTTTTAATTTATTTGATCTTTTATTTGATTCCTTTTACATTTTAGCTGTAATTGCAGTTATTTTCCTCCGAAGGATCCTCCACATCGGTGATGGACCCTTCTCAGTGAGCGGGGTCGCTGTAATGGGATCTCTCAGGTCCAGCTATTTGTCTAGATCTGGGGGGGTCCTGTGGTAGTGGACTCCATGAACCTGGGTGGGGTGTCACTGTGGACATGTCCCCAAAACATTGTTTTCCCAACCTCAGTACAAAGCCAGGTTTCTACATTGATTCCTTTTGTCCTTTATCACAGCGAGTGAGTATATATGTGTGTGTGTGTGTGTGTGTGGGGGGGGGGGGTGCATCAAGCCGGTTTTTAATTACATATTTGTTTGTCTTGTCCTTTTGTTTTTATATTTCATCATGTAACGCACTTTGAGTACCTTGTGTTGTAAATGTGCTCTACAAATAAACTTTGATTTGATTTGATAATGTCTGTCACAAACTTTCCACTGCCATATCCAGCTATTGCATGTTCATCATAAATAATCAAAAGTTATGCACACATTTAGACTTGGCCTTCATAGGAAAAAAATAATGCCAGTTACTATTTATACTTTTATAAAAGTAACAGTCAAATTTACACTGTGAGGATACAGATTCTGTGTGTCATCATGACTGTGATCCATCAATCCTACAAGAGGTGTTATGCGCTGGAATGCTGTCACTTTTTGGAATGCTTTTCTAGGAAAGCCTAAGCGCAGATTTCAGTACAATGTTTTATATAAACTCACTGGCCATTTCTCAGGCACACCTGTCCAACTGCTCTGGAGAACCCACAGGGTTACTGTTAATTTCTGCTACCCAAAATGAACAAACAGTAAAAAAATGTACAACTGTACAAAGAACTTTAAAAGCCCAGAGGGAAATTGTTCTTGGGTTTTCCAAGGCTAACTCAAATTTAGGCATGTAGACATGGTCAAGACAATCTGCTGCAGTTCAAACCAAGCATTAGAATGGGAAGGAAAGGTGACTAAAGTGACTTTGAATGTGACATGGTTGTTGGTGCCAGATGGGCTGGTCTGGGTATTTCAGAAACTGCTGTTCTACTGGGATTTTCACCTGAAACTATTTCTAGCATTTACAGTGAATGAACAGAAAAAGAAAAGAAAAAATTCAATGAGCAGCAGTTTTGTGGACAGAAATGCTTTGTTCATGCCAGAGGTCAGAGGAGAATGGTGAGACTGGTTCCAGCTGAAAGACAACAGAAACTCAAATAACCACTGGTTACAACCGAGGTCTGCAGAAGAGTATCTCTGAACGAACAACACATGGGTTTGAAGGAGAAGACCACTACATGTGCCTTTCATGTCAATTCTCCTACAATTCACAAAGGCTCACCAAAATTGGAGAATTGAAGATTGGAAAAACATTGCCTGGTCTGATGAGTCTCCGATTCTGCTGCGACATGCGGTTTGTAGGGTCTGAATTTACATGAAAGTATGGATCCATTCTGCCTTGCTTCACCGGTAAAGGTTGTTGGTGGTGTAATGGTGTGGAAGATATTTTATTGGCACAACTTGGGCCCCTTGGTACCAATTGAACATGGTTCCGACGCTAGAGTCTACCTGAATGTTGTTGCTGACCATGTCCATCCCTTCATGACCACAGTGTACCTTCTTCTGATGGCTACATCTTGCAGGATAAGGCATCATGTCATTATGCTGGAATCATCTCAGAGTAATTTCTTGAACATGACAATGAGTTCATTGGACTAAAATGGTCTCCACAGTCACCAGATCCCAACCCAATAGATCACCTCTGGGATGTGGTGGAACAAGAGATTGGCATCATGGACGTGCAGACGACAAATCTGCAGCAACTCGTGCTATCGTATCAGAATGGACCAAAGTCTTTGAAAAATGTTTCCAGTACCTTGTTGAATCTATGCCACCAAGAATTAAGGCAGTTCTGAGGACAAAAGGGGGTCCAACCCTGTACTGGCAAAGTGTACCATATTCATTTCTTACATTTTGTGCTAAAACTGACTTTTTGACACTCAGTCAAAAAAGTATAATAATGGATTTAAACACCATATAATAACTATTTGATATCACTTTGAGCATAAGAAATTCTTAACATTTTGGGCACAAACTTTTTTTCTGTCCTTTTTAAAAACTACCCAGATTTAAAATACACTATTTTCTGCTCTTAAAGAGAATACAGAGAATACTCTTCTGTTACGTTTTTCTCTGAATTAGCATAAAAGATAGGGCAAAAGGATTCCCACTTCCTGCTCTTACACTACAAACTTTTGCAGAGAGGAAAAGTAGCACTAAACTTTATTTTATATCTGTCTCACACTCTTGTAGGATCCTACTCTTTGCATGTGAAACTTCAGCACAGATACGTGTAGTATTGTAAAACACAGCATACAGTCAGGGAGTCAAATTCTGAGTGAAATCTGATGAAACATCGTCGGTGCTGGAGACTGACGGAATGCATGTTGCTGCTCCTCAGATTGTGACACATTTCATGTCGGGCCAGCAAAACGCCTTTGTCTTTACCCTCTTACTATATTTCACAGAGCAGTGAAGGAGAATGTTCACGTTATATGTGCTCCACAGCTTCCTTGTTCTTTCCTCTCACTGTGGCACTGCAGAATTTCAGCATACCAACAACTGCAACTGTGGGGGATCCTCCCCTCTGTGGTCTGCAGACCACCCAGGTGTGACTGCATGTCAGGGAACAGCTTTACTATGACCAAAATTACACTTTTCTCCTGACTTTACACGCCTAAGTCCTCTGCCTCAGACCATAAACCTCAAATCCACTCATTTTCACATATTTACAATTAATCTTACAAATGTGCTAATCTTTTCAGGTATTCTACATTGTGCAGTGAACGTGGCAGATTTTCCATGTGGGTGTGAAGTTAAAAAGAAAATGAACTTAATGAAAAAAGCTGGTTAGAATGAGGTTATCTGACTCACTCACAGTCATGGCTCATTTTTCTTTCCTTTGTTTCTGGTGAAATAAAATCAAATACGGTAGCATGATGATACAGGAACATGCAAAATTTTACTATTTCAAAATGTTTTTGCTTCCTTCCCTTTCCCTTTAATTATTAAATGTTTAGGTTTCTCCCATCATGCCTGGTCTACTGCATATTGGGTCCTACATCACCAGCTCCTGACAATGTTGAGAAATCGCTGGCAATAACTGCAAACTTTTTTAATGATCAGTTCAGCCCTGACACCTCTTGTTGTCTATAACTAAACTCAAATGTAAATGCAGATTTGCTGAAAAATTATCAAATAATTAAAGTTTTTTTTTGCATTGGAACACAATACCAAGTAAATGCCTACATTAGCAGGAACCTTTACGGAGACACAATCAGGAAAGATGAACAAAATATTAATATAAAAACTGAATCACAAGAAACTGTGCAAGAAACAAATTATTGACAAACAACACATTATCAAACTTAAAATAAAATAGTCGTGTTGAGGTTCTTTCGTACACTAGAAATTGACAACATTTCTGTAATTATTATTTTTTATGAAAAAATATTTCATTCAGTGAACCCAGTACAGCAAAAGGTTTTTGGTGAAAACTAATTTCCCTTGTGTGGTTTTCTTTGAAATAAGACTAACAAATAATTCTTCTTCATAAAAAAGTTAAACAATGGTAAATCAGACTTAGTGTCAGACATATGGGGGTTTGAGGGGGCAGAATAGGGTCAAATGTGGCAAACAGCACAGTGGAAAGCCATTACAAATGAAAGGATCAAAAATATGGATAAGCCTTTGTAAGGGGCTCAAGATTTCATTGAAAAATATTGCTTTTTTTTCCCAATGCTTAAACAATCTTCTATTGATTATTTCCGAATCTTTGTCAATAATACTAGTGTTGTCTCAAAAAATTGGGTGGCAAGAAGGGGGGCAAAGCTGCCTCCCTTTGTCACCCGCCCTGATGCCACATTATGTCCTAATGACCTTAAAAAACCATCACAACTAAGAGAAAGACAAAATAAAATAAATAAAAACTGTGCTAGACTTGGTGAAAATAGATTTTTTAGCCCAGAAAAGAAAACTACAGATTATAAAACTCTTAATCCTTAAATCAGTCCACCTGACTAACTGAATCTCATTGTATGGGGATTTTGTTTCAATCATTGCTCCAGCAGCTTCAGCTTAACCATGTGAGTCTGAGGAGACATGATACCATATGCACACTGTTTGATAGGAATCAAAACAGAAGCAGTTGGTATCTACAGTGTGTCTTTGCAGAGCTCTCCATTATGAGTCTTCTACTGTTACCAAAGCACACGTCAAAGACTGCGTAGAAAGGGTCTCCAATGTGGGCACAGCTCTTGTGCGTCAACACTGAACTGCATTTGACCTTCAAAAGTTTTAGGAGCCTGTCCCTTTTTCACCCTTAGTTTGTTGTTGTCATGGGGACACTGCTGCTATACTGATGCTATAAACCTCTCACTATTTCAGACCAGTTAATTTACAAAACATACGTATATAATGATGTAAAGTTTATTGTTCCTTCATCTGAAGGATACCAGATCTCTGTGGGAAAAAGTGTTTGTTAAGTCATATATTTGTTTTCTTTTTTTCATTGTTGGCAGGGCTGTGACAGCAAAATCGTAGGTTAGGTGATAAATCTACAGTGCTGGTTTCTACATTTATGTTGCATCTGTCTGTCTTCCTGGAAAGAAACTGTTTATCAAAATTATATGTAGAAATGGATAAATCATGGTGAAATAACCATACCTTGTCAATTCTTGTTTAAAAGGGCTCTCATCTGTAAGGATTTATCAACTTTATCAATTAATCAATTTATATTCCTATGATCTAACCTGATCAATCTGTTTGAGACAAGTTGTTTATCGAATCAACCTATACCATTATAAAATTGTTTCAAAATGAAATAAATCCATCAAACGATGCTGCTGCTCGAGAATCTGTAGGACCTCTGATCACATCTTTAAATTCCGCTAACAATGAAACTGGATGCCCCTGCTGCACAAAGTTTGTTTAGTGTGAACGCAGCGCAAGAATTACACATTTTATGGAATGTATTATATTATATTATGTTGGATAAATATATTAAATTAATACATTAAGTTTAAATGTGTTTTAGTTATGGCTCAACAAACCATACAAACGCGTGTCAACAAATTGATACACTGGTTCTGCTTTATAAAAGGTTTGTGAAATATGTGGAAACATGACAGGTCCAAAAAAGAAAAGAAAAAAGAATGGACAAAAATGTTTGTGCAATAAATGTAGCTAATTTATCATTATATATGGATATGTAATAATTACTTTTCTGACAACATAAACATAACAACATACGTAACAGAATTGATCAAGCATGAATCAGGACGGCGAATGTTGTTTTGTGTCTATATTTTGCACATCTGACAGACAGGCACTCACTGGGACAATTATACGCACAATTGTCTGTAGTCATAGTTTCAAGGAAAGACAATTATACAATAAACCCCAACAAAGAGAGAGCATCTTTACTTTCAAAAACAAAGAATATAGAACAAAGACTGTTTCATATTTTGCACATCCAGTGCTGCAATGTTTGTGTTTTTATTTGTATGTTTGTGTTTGTATTTCACTTCTCACAGTTGGCTTTTTGTCTTCATTTTCTAAATGTTTGTTCCTGCATACTATCTTTCATCCTTCTTGCAAGGGCGTTATTGGCGATCATCAGATACAGGCTGATCAGCTGCAGAGTGTGGGGCTGCAATGGCCGAAGCATTCCTGCTAAGCGGTCATGTCAACGAAGAACAGTGCCAACCTAGTTGGTAATAGGTGTCAGATCTCAAATGACCACTTTGTTTGTGCAATTTTGCAAATTTGTGCTAACTCTAAGTGCTTATGCATTGTAGGCAATTCTTCCTAAACAATATAGTTCATTTTGTTTGAAACGTTGCATGTTTCACGTAAAAAAAAAAAAAAGTTGCATTTTGTCATGACTAGCAAAACAGTGGCAGACCCAGATGCTGGAACCCGGAAGGGACTCAGCAGGCGAGGAAGGTGAGTAGTAATAGATTTAATGATTTTAGGTTGGAGTTCCAGGTGAGGATGCGGCGAGGATGGTTGGAGAGTTTTGGCGGCGAACACCGTGTTCCCAGGGGTGACGAGGAGGGACCAGTGAGAAGGTGAGCCAGAGTCCAGAGCGTGACAGGCGAGATCGGGATCCTACGTAGGCAGAGACAAGGCAAGGTTAGGCGAAGAATACTAAGCATGGACAAGAATAGCGAACAGGGCCAGAGGATGCACCGTGGAGTACAACGAACTAGCGTTGAGTACAGGTCCTGGTTCTCCTTAAGAATCCACCGGCCGATGAGGATGAGGAGGCGCAGCTGGTGTCCTCAGGTGTACCTGATGAGTAGGAGGAGCCTGCTGGGGGTACCGTGACACATTTGATGTCATAGTGAGCTTAAAAAGTGATCCAGGGTGCCAATCGGTCTACGGTACTCTCTACACATTGTACATCTGTTTGAGTGTGGAATTTCATAAACCACAATGTCAACAAAGGTGTCATCCACAAGCCAGACTACAGATAGAATAACTCTAAGCTAACAGTCCTGCCCACAAGTCAGACATGAATTTCTAATGAATTACTGCCACTCTGCAGAAACTTTGTCCTAAAAAACAACAGTGTTTTTTTTAATTTATTTTGGCTAAAAACGCCTTAATCATAATCAAAAGACCACAGTGATTGCTTTGAAAATAGATCAAAAGATGATCGGAGTAGGACTCCAATCAAACTGCAATGCAAAATTTACACTCTGACTCCAGCACTTTTTAGCCCTTCCTCTTTCCTTGTATTGATGTTATTAAACCAACAAAATCAATGCACAACATCCCTTGTTGTTTTGGTGTGTGTAAAGTAAAAGCATAATTTTCTGAAAGGGTCAAACCAACAGTTCTAACAGAGTTCAGCCAACACTGAATGATGATCTTGTTTGTTTGAGGGCATAAGGTGACCAATAAACAATATCTGGAGATTCACAATCATTTTTGTCAACTACTTTCCACCAATACAAATAAAACATCCAACAATAAAATATATTTTAATAACAAAATATTGTACCTTTTTTTGTTTTGACAGACTACATGTAGCAATCCAGCATCTTGTGTAGATGGTGCTGTACTACAAATATGATAAACGTTGTGTTTTCTTGCTAATTTTTTATTTTTTTGCAGGATCTCTGTGCTGATAAGGAGCTTAAAATATAACATGTTTGACCTCTAATGAACCATTTTTCATTCCACCTAACAAAGTATTACTAAATGTAACTGAATCTTAGTTGAAGCAGGTGTAAGTGGGCAGAACCGCACATCAGTGGGGTGCAACACTGACTCATGCAGAAGGCAGGGTGATCTGTGTTACTCACCAGCAGATTTTAAGTAATGGAAGCGGAACAATGGGGCGAGGATTAAATGCCAACGAGGAAGATGTGGGAGAAGGGGAGAGGGGGGCGCTACCTAATGGGGAATGAAGGGGGAGGGGTAGAAAAGGTGGGGGGTAGAGTGTCTGACATTGCCCCCATGGTCGTAACAGCAAGGTTTCCATATGGGAGCAGCTGCCCTGCCCTCTGTTTCCTCTCCGCAAAATATGGCTGGAATTTTAATTGTGCTTGTTAATTCTGCTTAACACAGCTTTTCGTGACTCTCCGCATGTCCGGCGAGTCCTGATCTGCTGGGCTGTTTGAAATCACGACTGTCTCACCCAAGTATGTGTTAGACTGTATTTGCAAACAGAAGCTTTGTCTTTGTCTAAAATAAATATTTTTTTAGAGCAACAGAAGAATCAGCTTGTTATTCGGGGGAGTATTTAGCAGTTTCACTGATCTCCTCCCGGTGCAGAATTTTTTTCTCTTTCTTAAAAAAAGAACAAAAAACATTTCTCCTCCATTTTCACTTTGAAGCAGTCGGTTTCAGTTTCTACCTTTGGCAATACCTCTGTCTCAGCCTCACATTGTCAGCTCATTGTCTGACATGACACAGGCTTGATTGGCTGCGATGCGCTTGCACCAGACTTGGGCTAATTTGAAGTAAACTCTGCACAAGTGGCTGAGTCGTTGTTTTGTGACCCTGTTTGTGTTGGATGAGCGCACCGTGTCTCTCTCGGGAGCAGCCTACAGGCATCCCACAGATCTAACACGCAGCTCTGCAAGCTCACAGAGAAAAGAGGGAGAGAAAGAAAATCTGATCCCAGAATCCTGGCTGAATACATTAGAGAAAAATAAAAACTAACTTTATTGAATTTTTTTTTTTTTTTTTTGGGAAGGGGGGTCCAAATAAGGTGAAGCCTGCAACCCAGAAACAATGTTTGTGAGAGAAATTCTTTTTCTTTCCAAACCTATTGTTCCATGTAACGGCTTTATGGAAATATTGCGATGTAAATTTGTCAGAAAATTCCTGTTTGGTCTCATTGAAAACAGAAGGTTATGTCTGTGTGATCAGAAGATCTTCAGGGGCTTTGTGGAAATCCACACCAGGCCCTGCTGTGGGGATTTTTGGGCTCTCCCCCCCACATGCCACTGAAGAACCTCAACTCTCAGCAGGACCTTAGATGACAGAAGGAACTGAAATGTCAGAAGACGGATGGAGGGAGAGGTGTTGGCGAAAACACGGAGAGGGGTGTGGAGACCCTGGGGAACCTAGTGTGGGGTGTGTGTGTGTGTGTGGGGGGGGGGGGGGGGGGGGGGCAGCAAGGTCGGACTGAGTGAGTCTAATTTGATCTAAGTTCATCCATGTAGAGGAGCTGGAGAACCATGCGGAGAAGCAACAGTGATCTGCACAAATTAGACAGCAGTGAAAATGGAAGATAGACACTTGATAACATATGGACGAGTGCGTGGAATTTTGATGATTTGCAAAAGGGGAGGGGGACTGAAGAAAAAAAGCATGGCGAGCTGCTTTAAGAACATGACAGCTGGAGTCATGCATCGGTAAAGGTGCGTCTTTCCTAATAATGTCACAGATTTGTAGTAAAGCGACAGATAATGATTACAATTTCATCCAAATGAGCATTCGATGTATTCCCTTCTCTTTACACCAAACAGCGAGGGTCACCCCTGCTTTCTTCTCTCCTTCCGCTCCAGCACATCCCCTTGTCGTGCACTGTAATTAAAACCACAGGTGGGGACCCATAACACTGCATGGCTGCTCCCAGCATGCAACAGGCACCATCTGGTTCAGAGGAGGGGTGTGTTTTCTCCCGAAAACAGCCAGAGGTTAAAACATCAAAGGCTCGGATCTTTGATCGGACCTCAGCAGGCTCTGGAGTAGAGGGAATAATATCCACTGTCTCTTGAATCTTTCTGCAAGACAAAGCGTGAAATGGGAATGTGAGCCTTAGCTTGTAAGACAACGAGGTCAGCTTCCTGCCATCCTGAAGGGGACCTTTTGCCGTCACCTATGCCTCCTTTGCAGGTATCATGCCTTCCTAAAATGTCTGAGTACAAACCTGTTACAAAATATTCTCTGAAGACTCCAGCAGCGCTGATTACTTTTGCCTCGATGGATGCTCCGGTAAAACGAACATGCTCACTACACCTTGAAACATGGCACAAGTCACGAGAAAACAAGTACCCTTTAGGTCACGGCACATCGGTGAGCTTTGAGTAAAGCCAAGTCTCACATGGATTTGTTTTTTCTCAGCTTTCCTGATGCTCTGGAATTTGAATGTATTGTTTATGTAAATCCTCACATAGGAAGTGATGGATGAAAAGTATTTCAGCAGAAAATTTAAATCTTAGCATGACTCCTCCCTTCTGTTTGTCTTTGTGTTTAAAGACAACAAAAAAGGAGAAAAAAGTTGCAACAGAAAAGGATGGGAAAGCCCATCTGACAACATCGCAGTGAGGGACAGAGGTACACCTGGGGCACTGGCAGAGAGCAGATATCTGCTTGTGCTCACTTCAGTATGCACTGTTCAAACATTGTTCAAGAGCAGCACCTCTGGTAGAGATATTCACTTTAGGGTTGGTCTCTGACGAACAATAAAGACCCCAAACAGCGTGCCTAAATTTGATCTAGCACGAAATCCCCACCCACTGCTCCTGGGTTACTGATTTGCCTCCTCCCTTTTCTCTCAGTGATGTGATTTTTATATTTAAACTCTATTCCTGTATAACAGCACTGCATTTGTGTGAAGCATCTACAGCAACTTGAATGTGCCCCTTCTAAAAAAAAAAAAATCATTCTATCTCACGCTGAAGATAAAAAGGTATAAGGGTGCATCTACGCATTGACTTGATCCAGGGTTTGTTGGTTTGAATGGTCCACTCTTTTAGGCAAGTGTGAAGGCTCAACGTATCCCTGGTGTGGACCAAACGTACAAACTCTGGCCCCCCTTGAGAATGTGAGTCTCGGTTCACTTGAGGATGAACCAAAGATGCAGCGCAGAATATTACGAGGACTGAAAGAGTTTGTAAAAGGTCAAACAGAATGTGACACTCAAAACATGGTGCACGGAGGACATGAAGGCACCTTTTAGTACGGTAAACTCAGAAAATGTCTTCTTGCTTATATAGTCTGGTAGAAAAAAGGGTAAAAATTTGGCTCACATGCTCGGTGAGGCTGTTGAGAAAAATGTTCATGCACATTTTTCCTACGGGCATGCTGTGGATGACAGGTCGTAGCAAACACCTAAGCAACACACAAGGTTGTGATTGTGCTGTTTTTATTTAAAATATAATAACGTCTTGTTATCTAGGACATACGTAGTTTCTACAGACCAGCAGAAGTTGGAAATTCACTTTTGAGTCATTGGTGGGACGGTTGCTGTGGAGTAACCCCACCCCCTCCCCATCATCCTTCTGTTTACACTCTCTCCTGCTAGTTTACAGCCACTTATGACGCCAAGTTGACATTATCAGTGCAACAAAAATGGCGAGCAATATTGGAGCTTTTTAGTAGTACACTTTTGATCCGGATGACAGCTCAGACCAGGAAAACGAAGACATACATGGATCTAGTCGTCTGAGCAGATGCATCAGAATGGTGAAGAATGAATGAGTGAAGAGCTTGTGGCCTGCCGTTGTAGGTCCTACGTCACATCTACAAGCTTTTTGCAACAGCATTTTTTCGTCTGCCCCTGATTCAAAACAATTTGTGAATCAAAAATACCAAAAACACGGTATTCTTTGGAGTGGGTTTTTGAATGAATCTAAACATGAATTAATAACCTGATACTCCAAGAAATAAAAAGGCAACAAAACAGAGGCTCTGACCTGGAATATGTTAATGCACAGACTTATATAAATGGATAATAAGCACAAGTTAAAACAGATGAGATAACTGGAAGTCTAAACCTGGGGTAAACATGACATGAAGGAAGTAGAAACAAAATCTGGATGTCTAGATAAAAGTACCCAAGATCTTAAAAAATCCCACAATGAATAAAACAAAAAGAACAAGTCTAGGTGTACAGATCCAATGCTCTCATGTGCAATGAGTATGCCCCCTGCCTTTGTGTGCATCTATTCTACATGGTCAACCCAGATTAACTGGTTTTGCAGAATGTTTTGTTCTGTTAAAGGGACTTGTCACTTTCTTTCAGTGCATGTTTGTTCATACAAAGGCTGTTGCTAAAATGCCGTCAAAGCAGGGCGGCCTTGACACAACTGAACTGTTTTGGATGGTTGAGGTTTTTTGCCTTATTTTAGAAAAATGTATTTCTTTATTTTATACACCTTTTGCAAACCTTTGTTATGAATTGGTGACCTACACCTTAACTAAACTTATATATTTTTCAATGTCCATTAAAAAAAACAGGTTAACATTTGATATAAAAAAACTGACAAAACAAATGATGACTACAGCAACTGGAAACTATGCTAGTTTTACGATAACTGTGTTTATTTTTACTCCCTTTTTTATTCCTAAGCAGAAACCAGCACCAAATCTAAGCACAATTAGAGCAGATTTCTCTAATGATGCTTTGTAAAAAGGATTTTTCTCCCTCTCTGCAGGGATGCCTCTCCCAGCATCTTCCTTGCAGATCTGTCAGTGGTATCGTAGCCTGCGAGCTGCCTGCATATGCATCATGTTGTGCTTGGGAAGCACAGTAAGCTTTAGACTGGATTAAAAAAACGATTTTTATGTTTTGCTTCTAAGTTTTTGTGGGGGAATCACAGCACATGTGTGTAATGTAAACCTTGAACAGATGCATTTTTATGAATGTGGATCTTGATTTTGTGATAAATTACTGTGTTATTCAAGAGAAGAAAAAAAAACTTTATTTCCATCTTTTGCTCTTTATGAATTGGGAATTGTTAGCTTTTGCTAGTTCTAATCATCAGAAAATGGATAAAAGTATAATAGAAGTATGATGTATTTTTAAAGTATTCTTAATGAATAAAAACAGAGAATATAAGAAATTAATTCTTATTTTATTCTCTGACAAGTCCAGATCTGATAATATAAAATCCTAACTAGACGTAAGCTATTTTTAAAAATTTGATGGGGAGAAAATTAGTCTGAAGAACAAAAAACAGATTCTAGGTGTGACAAATTAATGAAAATTTATTTTAAACAGGCAGACATTTAACAAAGGTATATTCCGATTGTTGAGATAAGACAACAGGCGGGTAAAAACCTTTCAGAATAAGGCAATTTAAAACTGGCAGTACATGAAAACCAAGACAAATTAAAATAATAAGCTCAAACAATAAAAAAATAAATAAAAAGTACAACACCCAAAAAAATTATATAAATTGGACCCTAAGTTGATGGTTTAATTGTGAACATGAATCTCAAACTATTTTTTAACATTTTTCTGTCTTTCTTTAAAAGTTACCATGTATGGAAGATTTAGTATTACAGTTTTTAAAAGTTTTCAAAATATGAACACAATTTGATAGCTAGAATTTTTCTATACTTTTTGTTCTTTAACATTATTAAATCTAAAATCATTTGAAGTATTCCTGTATTATCTTCTTTTAATATTCAAACTATTCAAAGCCCTGCCATATTGATATTAAAAAATGTAATTAAAAAAAATAAAATAAAGACTTTACATGAAAAAAGACTTCATCATTAGGTCATTGGTCGTTTACCTCCAGCTTTGAAGCACGTAAATTAAGGTAGAGGTTGGAAATTCAATATCTGAACATATTTTTCCACAAGTCAAAGTTTTGATTGGTTAAAACAACAAATACAGCAGGACTGAGATATGATAATATCCATCTTCAAACCCGTGTGAGCCATTTCAGGGTTGCTGGAGCCTATCCCAGCTTAAGGACTGCTGTGCGACGGCAACACTGAACAGTTGCCGTCATCAATCGACCTATGATGCACATTTTAATAGTGGGAGGCGCCCTAGGTGCCTGGAGCAAACTAACACATGCACGAGAAGAACATGCAAAGAAAGAACCAAGCCGGGATTTGAACCAGGGCTTTCTTGCTGTGAGACTGGGGTGCTAATTTGCTAAAAAGCCTATGAAGTAATATTTTTGTAATTTCTATTTCAGCGTTTTTAAAAATGTCTGGTCTAAATATCTGGATACTCTTTAGTATCAAAGAAAGTAATAGTAAAAATAGCATTTCAAAGAATAGAATGCATTATCAAAATTCTGAAATATAACTAAAAAGCAAAAGAGAGTAGTTTTTTCTCATGTAAGGACTGATCTGTATCAGATCTCTTTGCTGTGTCAGACTCAGTCTTTCTGATTTCTGTAAAAGTGCCACATTCTACTGCACAAGTCCATTATGGACAGTCACAACAGGGGTCTTTTTTTTCTTCTTCTCCAAAATGTAGCATTTATTGATTGATAGAGATTCAAGTCTTGAAGCTTAGATATGATAAGTCCTGCTACTTGCCCTTCAATTTGCACCGCTTTCTCCTCTCCGTTCACTTTTTCCTGCCTCCACACTTTCGCCCCCACTCCAGCATCCTCCATCTGATTTTTTTCTTCGTGCAGCATGTCATATCTCTCCCCCCCCCCCCCCCCCCGTACCCCGCCTCCATCTCCCTCATCTCTTGCTATTCTTTTCCTCTGTCTCCGCCGTTTCCTCACCTCTCCTTCCGTGCTCAGCAGGAAACTGTTGGAACTGGCGGCTCCAGAATTCTGATCAGCCACTTTGTGGTCTAAGAAAGCTCGCCAAACTGTCTCTCCGATTAATCAATACTCCCATTGGCTGCAGTTAACACCTGTAACCTCTACATTACATTGGGGGAAATGTTCAGTCCTGGAGCAGAATAGCAAGCGTCTAACTTATCCCGGTTACAGCCAAAAAACTGACTTATTGGAAAACATTTTAAACCGTGCAGATAAGTTCGACAGTATTAGAGACATGCCACTTAGAATCGTTCGTCTTTCTCATTTTTTTTTTTTTTAAATGCGTCAGGTAGTGAACATGTGAGGGAGTGATTGAGCATGATAAAATAAAAACCCAAAAAAGCAAACGTACCTGTGGGCCCTTTCTGGATCCGTTCCAGCTGCATAGATGCCATATGAATATTTGAATAAAGAAAGATACGTTTATATGCTGTGACAAAACTAAATGAAATTCATAATCAAGTATCTAGGTCATTTGTAAGGCCCAAAGCAACATCTCCTTCCCTGCCTGCCTGCCTTTTCCGTGTGTTGCCTGAGTCTGGGAACATCAAGGAGATGAAAACACTCTGCATCCTGTGTGTGAAACAGCTCACACAAGAATAGCGTGCTTCAAACATACCAGCATAGCTTTTTTTTGCCCCCCTTTTTTTTTTGACAGAAAAAAGTGATAAATTCTATCACTTCATGCAAAGGTGCATTTTAATGGGATAATGTGTAAGGAGGTTGCAAAAAAGTTAGCTTCTTCTCGAAAAAGTTAATGACATCTGAGAAATTAACCATGGTAATAACAAAATATAAACTAAACTGTAACTAAATCTAAAAATTCATTTCCTTTATAATAAATATCAGTTTTATTGGCCACCTGGAACCACGATGATAAATGATGAACAATGTCTTTAATGTTTGCTTTACACGCAGATATAATAAATGTGATAAAACAAAGCACAAATTAGGGAGTTGGAAGTAAATTTAGTTGTTGGGTTTATCTTTTATGAGCGGATTATATACGAAAAACAATTTGACTCTTAAATGAGAAACTGCACCTTGAGCTTTTGATCATAACATCAGTGGCGAGTTTTTAAGCTTTTAATCAACATTAAAATCCAATGCCTGCAAGAAAAGGCTTGTGCTTACACAGCCTAATTGGATTTATGGAACACATAGACACTGACTGTGTTAAAGGTGCTAAAAGAGGGCATTTGGCTGCATTTTGACCATAGGCATAAATACATGGGTTCAATAATCTCTGGGGATCACCTGGTGAACGTTAAAGGGCAAAAATAAAGCCAGTAGTGGCTGTTTAATACGCCCAGCTCAATAGCGTTTTACAGGGTCCACCCAAATGCCATCAAAAATAACTTGCACACATTTGAACTGTGCTAAAATCAAAACAGCTGATTCAGTTTTCATTGATAGGATATAAATCAATAAATATGAAAATAAAAATTCTCATATATATATAAAATTGCAATCTAAACATGTAAAATTGCATTTAACATGTTTAGATCTGAAAAAAAAAACTGAAATGTACGCCAATTTTGTCCTTTTTATATTTAATAGTAAAAGATGACAGTGCACCACAATCAAAAAGCTAAAAAAAAACGTCATGCTTGACTTGGCTATCTTGCAGATTGAACTCTGTTGGTGTGAATGAGCATATCTGCCAGAGCAGATCTGTGTCTTATTTGACAAGGTGTATTTTATTATGAAAGGAACATTTGCTGTCAAAGGAAAATAAGTTACAAGTGTTAAATAAATAAAAATATATCACTACATCAATATATTTATTTATCACTAAAATTCAATTATTGTCAATATTAAAAAACTACATTTTATAAATTAATAGTTTATTGGTCATAAAAACATAAATAAATACATTTTCTAATAGGATACAGTGGGACATTCTAATTCTCGCTGCAAAGAAATTGGATCAAATGTCCCTTTTAGCATTAAAGTTTGCAGGCCGCTAGTCTAGATGGGTGTTAGGGAAGAGATGCTAGCTGAATTTAAGTGCACAAAACAGCAAGAAAAACAGTTAATATTTAGACAAAAAATGCTCCATAATATCTGAACAAGAAAAAGAAAATGTAAAAATGGAAATACTAAAAGAAATCATGTTACAAAAAACATATTTAGCCTTTGACAGTCTGAATTAATAAACCAGAATAGGGTTAGGATTATTTAGAACAATTACACAACAGACACTGGTTGTCCTTTACATCTATTACACGTACGTTCCTATTAGCTTTTTTTCTGTCCAGACTAACTACAGCACCGTCATTAACCTGATATTCAAACGTGCAAATCTTACTTAGAAGCAACAAGTTCATTTTGGTTTCTTTAAACAATGGCAGGCATGCTAAATGATGGGCTTGTTGATGCAAATGCAAACAAAAATTAACTTAATTGCAGCAGTTTATCATGTAGATGCGTCACAAAGTGATAGTAAATGCTGTTAGGGACTCTGATGGTGAAATACTGTCAGTGGCATAAAGATCGAGCTCTCATCCATTTCACTACATCTGGGATGGTTCCAATTATCATACATCACTGGATTTTTTCTTTTTTAGCTGCTCTGTTTGGGGGAAAATAAGAATTTCAAATTAAAAGTTTTTTTTTTCTTTCACACTCACACACTCTCATGCTTCAAATTTGTATTTGACTTATTTCTTAGTAATTTAGAAACATTTATTTTCCACCTAAAAGGTTTTTTTTTTTAATTTGTATTTGCTCAAATGTTTTAGGGTAAAATGTTGAGTCTGAATATTTTCTGTTTATCAAGCATTAGGTCCCACCTAGACCTGTCACTTATTGAATGACAAACCAGTGGGAGAATTGATTGTGTTTGTAAAACTTATAACAAGAGATCTAAACTTTAAATGGGTGGGACATAACAAAACCCATGCCCAATTTGAAAAAATGTTGTCAAATTTATTTGTAGTTTATATAAATTGACAACCAGTGTCTTACCTAATGTAATATCCATTTGTTTTGATAACAGTGACCATTCTTCCCCACCACTGATACAAAAGCTCAGTCAAAATAACTTGCATCTAATGCCATTAAAAATCTATACAGACAGTGTAATCTTCAGCTTTTGTTCATATGTCAATCACAACTTTGATGTAATGGATTTTGTCTGTTTAAATCAGCATCTTAATCACACATAGTTCACATGTCTGCATTTTCTTTCTTGCATCATATTAATCCTGCATCTGGACAGCAAGTTTATTCATCAGTGTAAATCCTCGCATTGAGGACCGATAGTTCAGCTGGTGTTTGCATCATGTCCTCTGCAGCATCTCCACACACACAGAGATACTTCTGATCTTACTTTTATTTGCATTCAGTGAATAATGCAGCACCACGAAAATCAGAGACAGGTAACTTCACAGTGTTTCTTCATTTCCCAAACACACTTGACAATGGCTCAGTAGCAGGTAACTGAGTCTTGTAGGCACATTTCCAAACCAGACAGAGAAGGTACCTGGAAAACAGATTGTGGCAGTTGACAGGTGGAATAAAAGGGGTGCAGTTTCCTTGATGTTCAGAAGGCTCAGAAGAACATAGATCAAAGTTAAAGGTGACGTTTAATATTAATCCAAGAAAACTATTTTAGACAACATCAGTTGGTGTTTTTGTCTTTTTATACAACAGTTTGTCTTGTTAAAAGCTTTAAAAATTGTAGAATAATATTTAACAGTGTTAATTATTTCCAAAGAAATTGCTCACAGATGTGGAAACAATGTTAGTGTTTCAGTCACTCTAAATTTTTAATTGAAGCTGTCTGAGTGTTTCTTTGATATTTTTATATGTTGACAGACATTTTTTATAGATAATATTTCACCAGTTTTCAAAGAAATCCTAAACATAATGGGTTTTTCCTGACAGGCAGTAGGTTTATGGAACAGCTGAGAAATAATATTCCTAAACAATAAAACATAAAGACTTTAGTAAAGGTGTAAAGGCATTAAGTAAGGTTTGGGTAGAAATAAAAAAAATATCTAAAGTAATGGGAAAAACGTAAACTATTCCCAAAACTGTGATAAATAAAAGTCGGAAAAAAAACATAAAATAAAACAGTAAAATCTGTCCAACACAAGAGGTCTGTTGGCTCATCAGCTGGACAGGACAAGTAAGAAAACTTACTTATGCTCAGGAGCGACTTATATGTGATTTTTAAAAAAGAAACAGCAACAGCTCCCGCGTTAAGAGATTCCAGATTCCAGGTGGCTGGTCTGTGCTCCTGTACTTGGCTGAGGACCTGGCCTCTGCCTAATCCCAATTCTAATTTGTCCCCCAATTCCATCTGCTATACTATTCAAACATGTAGTTGTAGAGTTAGAGAAAGCTAATTCTTCTTTAACAGTCCTGGTACAAAGCCTGTCTGTCTTAGGAGAAGATTCCTCCTTCATGTGGACATCCCTGAGGTTTCTTCTTTTTTGTCCCAGAGTTTCTTTTTGTTTTTGTTTTGGCAGTTTTTCCTTACAGAGAAGGAGGATCTAGGGATAGGGATGCCCAGTTTAGCTTAGTCTGTTTAGATTGGTTTAGCAGTTACCTATTGTATTTTATAACTGATTTCATCTTCTTATACAATTACTGGTATGAAACCTGTTGAGACAACTCTGTTGTAATATTAGGCTATGTAAATAAAATTGAATTGATTAGTGTTTTGGTGATTTGAAGTGATATAAACAGTTTAGTTGAGTTGGTAACATGTTCTTCATACTATGGTTATCTGAATAATTGATTATATGTTGCGCTAATATACTAGATTCCCCTATACATCATAAAGCTAAATAAGTATCAATGTGTCAGGGAAGTTTTTATATGTTCAGTCTAGGGCTGCACGATATGAGCAAAATTTGCGATGTGCGATATTAGTGATCAATATTGCGATAACGATATAATTTGCGGTATATAAACAAATAGCAAAACAACCAAAAACATCATTACCATCTCATTGCAACAGTTTAAAAAAATGATACTCCAAATGACCCTCGATTATGTAGGAGGCAAACATCTAACATAAAAGGGCTCATCTGATTGGTCAACATCGAAAAGGGTCCATCCAATTGGTCAAATGCATAAATGGATTTATTTGATTCGTTAAATGCTTCAAGCTGCCATAGGATTGTTTTAGCACATTTAAGGTAACTATTTATTGCGATTTTTGCTGACTTTTGCGATATGGATATTGCACTGCTTGATATTGCGATAACGATAAATTTGCGGTATATTGTGAAGGCCTAGTTCAGTCTGTCTATTCCGTTATTAAGATTTGCCTTTCAAGATGAAATCTCCGTTTTTGTCCCCACATTTTGTTGAAGTAACTTCTCCCAAAAGTGCGACCAGTGTAACAGCTCTTTTTCTTTATTGTACATTTTCTGGGTGCTGCAAATTATAGTCCAAAGATATGGTATTTAATAACTTGCTTTTTCTCTCTTTAACAGAAATTCATGTGTATATGTTTGTCTTGCTCTTTTTTTTCTATCAGATCCTAACCGATCCAAATCACCCATTCCAAGAATTGATCTGGTATTTGATATGATGTTTCTCATTGTAGCACTTACCGACAACCTATGTTGTGCTACATGAAGTGAATTTAAAATCGCATCAAATCAAATGAAATAACTTTAGAATTTAATCCTGCAAATGTAATTAATCATAACACAATATATCCCAAATCCCATCAATGGACTTTGAAGGTCTACAAACAGCACTGTGAAAGTCTAAAACCAGCTATTAGTCCTCTACTACACTGTTTAGCTTTGCACGCTCAGACACCACATGAAACCTTTGCACATGAACCTGCCTCGTCTAATGTCTTTGGATTAGCTGCACACAAGGTTACTAATCAAGATTTATCTTCACAACAGGCTCTTGGAATTGTAATGAGATACAAACATGATGTTCATCAGGCCTGTAACAACAATCCTCAAACTCAGCAAACAATTGGAGGAAATTAATGACTGCTGTCACCTTTTCCAGGAGAAAACAACAACAGAAATCACTCCATAGGAACAACAAAGCCAACATCAAATTTAGCTTTTTGATTATTGATTTTAAGACATGCCAACAAACCTACACAAAGCAAATCCAAAGTCTATTAATAAGCTTGTTTTGTATGAAAATATGAGATGATGTACAATTTGACCCAAGCAGCAACAGATTAATTTGAAAATCTGAGACTCTTTGCAAAAAAGTTTGTGTAAAATCCAGTCAGAGTATTATTGCTCTTTAGTGTCAAAATGTTCTACTTCAAATTGGTTTCAGTGTCAAAACCTGCTTTTTATGTCGCACTTTTAAATACATTACTGTTTCATTTGTTATTGAGATATTTCAGTAGTGCAGTTTATACTGAAGGAAAATATAACTTTACTTTGAGTCACTGAACAATATTTTCGTAGTGCTTATTAGTAAAATGTACAAAGTTTCAAGTAACGTATGATATAATCCAAAACAAGAACACAAGCAATCATCAAAATAAAACACTTTTCTTTCGGTCTATATCAAAACCGATCGGTGTAGCAGCAAAAATCTGAAAACAAGGTGCACATAGCACCTGAACAGGGATTTTAATAATTTTACAAGAGAAATGCTTAATGTCTATAGGGAAAACTATTTAAGAAATGAATATAGTTGCCAAGATTAACATGAGATTGTTTTACGTCTCCTTCGATTTATTTAATTGATAAATTCTATTTGTGAAAAAATGTTAATGTATTTTTAAGACTGTCATGTATATAATTAAAAATTCTATTTTATATGTTCATCTGACTCTTCTTTTCCCACTTCTTTAGAAATTCTTCAGTTTTCCAGTGTTCTAACTATTTAATAAACAAATGCAAGAAATGACTCTTGAATGTGTAGGGAATCATTATTCTTCACTTCCCTGGATTTTTTTTTAAACCACCCAAAAGATAGGTTGAAAGAATGAAAGAGACAGAGCCAAGCTAATGTAGTTTCTGCAGACAGTGTATTGACTTTCAGGGCTTCGATTATGGCTGCAGCGGGGATGGGTGTGAGGTTGAAATAGAGTGAAACTTCATAACATTTACAAGTTTCTCTCATTAGTCAAACATTTTACCCAAACCTTGAGAATGAATACTAAACCCCATTGATTTCCTTCTATTCCCTGAAATGATATAAATCGTATCACTCAAGTATAATGCAAGGACAAGCAAGCCTCTGCAGGCCTGGATTCCACATGCACATATCAGAGCAGTGAGCACAGGAAGTGGGGTGTGAGAGGTAGCGGATGGAATCAATACTTTTGCTTGTCAGTAGTTTAACCTGTGTCACTGCTAAATAACTAAATGACTGATTGGGTACTTGCTTATGCATGAAGTTTTAGCGTTGCAAAAAATGTTATTTTTATGCTATTGCAAAAAAAGAAAAGAAAAGGAATCTACTAAAGAAGAAAGCTGGGAAATACCACATTAATCTCAACGATGATGATATTTCATTGTATTTCTGAAGAGGAAACTAAATGTGTGAGGAATTGCATTCTGTCCTGCGGCTGTGTGTTTTCCCTGTCTTACTATTTTACTCTGCACAGGTGAGATTCCCTTGTTCCCCGCTGGATTGTCATCAACTGTCATCAACTGCAGCGGACCTTGAACTAGATACAAGATGAGGAATTTTTCTGCCCTGCCTAAGTGTGTGTGTGTGTGTGTGTGTGTGAGCGACAGACCAAGAATGAGTCTTGACTGAGGATGGGAAGCACAAAGCACCATGTCTGAGACCTACCAGGAGACCTCCGCTAGGCAGTGCAGCATGTCTCAAATCTCTACCTCAGCGCTATCAACCCTCATGTTCCCACTCCTACCATGACCCTTACAATAATCAATTCCAACTCAAAAATGAACGGGAAAGAGGGTGGTGAGAGGTAGAAACACTTCATGGAACGACCATGAGGATTTCAGGTGTTCATTTCATACATCATTAAATGTTCTAATTGCATTATTTTTTGTAGAAAATACATAAAGACTACACTAAAGCTCAAAGACCCATCCTGATTAACATTGCAGTTTTTTTTAAATGTTATTGTGGCAATTTTTTGATGATGTATGACTTATATAAAGAAAATTGAGATTAATATCACATTTCTTAATATACAGATTGAAAAGGTTTGTAGCAGTACCACAAGCTCCCTGCTCCAATTTGCTGCATCCACTTGTAAACAACTAGATCCATACATGTCTTTGTTTTCCTCATCCGAACTGGCATCTGACTCAAAAACCAGCTCAGCTCTGATATTGCTCGCCATCTTTGTTGGATCTCTAATGGTAGGTTAGGGTTGTGAGGGGCTGTATGCTAGCGGGAGAACATGTAAACAGAAGGAGGACGGGAAGTGTGGGCAGGCTTTCCATCTGTCACCACTCTGCCCTGGGAAAGGATCCCTCCTTCATGTGGACATCCCTGAGGTTTAGTCTTTTTTTCCCCGGTAAACTTTTTTTGTTTTTAGGAGTTCTTCCTTACCAAGAAGGAGGGTCTAAGGACAAGGATGCCAGTTTAGCTTACGTAGTCTGTTAAGTTTAGTTTAGCAGTTACCTATTGAATTTATTATTGATTTCATGTTCTTATACAATTACTGATATGAAACCTGTTGAGACAACTATGTTGTAATATTTGGCTATGTAAACTATATTGAATTAAATTGAATTGAAAGGCTTACTCTACACCAACAGTCCCGCTGAGAATTAAAAATTCTAATCAAAAGAGCCATTCTGCAGAAACTATGACAAGGAAATAAAATTGTTTTGTTTTTTTAATTCTGGCTAATAACGGTATAGTCATATTTCAAAAGGCCACTGAAAACACTTTAAAATGCCTTAAAAGATGATTAGAGTGGGACTGTAAGTAAAATAAGTATTACTTTGAGAAAAAAAGAAAAAGTTCACAGGAAAAATTCTCAGTGACGTCAATTTATTTAAACTGCAGGCCGACCTCACAGGCACAGAGGATGAGGTGGCACTGGTTTGCCTGAAGGTTGTGACAGAATTTTTGAAAGTTTTCATCAGTGTGTGTGTTTCCACTATTGCCTTTCCCCCTGCAACTAGCAGTCCCAGCTTGTGCTCAGTCTTTTCCCTCAGCACTGTACATCTGTGGGTGTGGATGGTGACAGGTCAGATAATTAGAGTGCTGCTGTGTCTGTCTGTGGCGGCTGCACGGAGCTGCTGGGCAACATGACTCTGTGCAACTCATCTCAGCCTTTGGTTCAATGGAGGCGCCCATGCATGTACACATGCATAAATATTAAGACTACTATTCAATAACTATCAAAAACTCTCCCTTTCAAGAAATATTGTTATTATGTTTTCTTCCTTGCAGTTCAAAGGCAGATGCTGAAAATAGTAGGTGATATTTTGAAAGATTCAATTTATTTTTACTTAAATGTGTTTCTCTTGCTCTATATTCCTTTTTTTTACTATGACAAAAGTCAGAAACTTATACTCCATAAACATTAAAAAATTAACATCATCACAAGATAAAATGTGAACTTTGTGAAGCTTTTACAGCTGCAAGCAAATTGGAGCATTTGAGTTCCAGATGTTTGTTACACTTAAAATTTATCATTATAAAATATACACACTTTATCTAAACAGCTGCAACATACATTTTGTGCATATTGCACAGATGAAAATTGGTCATACATGAATAGACGTTGAGAAAAGTTGTGGTCTTTAGCGTGATAATTTTAACAGATGTATCACAAATGAACCAAGTTAAAATTACAGAAGTTTCACACATGATTAAATTATGCAAAGAACACACAAGTCAACGTAAAAGCCAAATCTGGTCCAAAATTGGTGCGCCAATGACTAAATTTTAATGTGATATGTGTGCCGTATACGCGATGTAAAAATTATACGTGTGGTTAATGCGTAAAAAGTCAGTTAGACATACGTGGAACGGTCGTGGAAAGCCGCTGATTTGCGTATGCATCTTAGAACAATCAAACGCAATTGTATATAATTTACATTATAACTGCGTATAAACTATGTAATTCTCAACCGACCAATAATTTTTCAGCTCAAAACTGAATTCACGTAAAGACCTATCATCTGAAACCCTTGAATCCCACCTGCACATGATGTATATCACAAGTACCACAGAAGACTGAAATTTCTTACGTGGAAAATGTGCTAAATGTTCGTGGTGGCTGTGTGACTGACTGTTAGTGAGGAACATTTATTTACATGTTCCCAAACTTCACAAGCTAAGCTTGTTTTTAACCAAACCCAAGTTGGATAATTGAATCAATTAGTAAACAAACTTCCGACCCTCCAGGATGAGGCATTAACCACCAACAGATTCACAATGACCAGTTCCATTTTGACCTCGCTGAGCTGCATCATAACCTGACACCTCCCCCTGTCGCATAGTCTGACCCTTCGCCCAGGGCAGTGAGCAGACTTGGCAAACAGATGGAAGCAAGCACATTATGACACATACAAACTCAGCTCTTTGACTACTGACACACTTGGAACTTCTTCTTCAGAGGACTTTATAAGTGTAGGACAAAAAAGTCATATTTGGACACATGGTACGGATGCTAAAACAATGCATTTGCAAAACAAAGTACATATTACATTGACTAGATTTCCTAACAAATCTGTATTTGCTCATATTTGTGTAAGTTATTACTTTAAAATGTTCAGACGTCTCACTGAGACAATATCAGATCTATATGGCTGCAGGATCCATTTTTGTCTGAGTTACTGCCAGGGAAGGTCTTAGAGGTGAGCTTCTCCCCTCACTGATAAATTGCTTATTTTTTGTCCTTCTTCCTGCGTGAACTGGACCTTTTGGCCTGAGCAGCCTTTCGGTGGCACAAAAGTCACCTACTTTTATTACACTTAATGCTCCAAGCCACAATCCAGCAGTGATACACCATGTGAGAGTCTTGCTTGAGCAACTGACGATCAATTTTTAATCACGTGTAAATCAATAGCTGCATTTGTTTTGTTTGAAAACTAAAAAAGGACAAAATGCATGAGGAATAAAAACTTATTTACATTAAAAAATATTTTAATCATTTATTTTGTTGATATTTATCCCTATCCCTATAACCATTTTATCATATTTGATACAACCATTACTGCACTTCAGTAACTGAATGTTAAGAAAGAAAAAACACCTTGTTTCTAGAAAAATCCTCTTGTCTTGCAAGAACAAATAATTTTATTAAGACGGTTTTTCAATTGCAAAAAAAATCTTAGGTTAAAGTTTTTAGCGATTAGAATTTATTTCTTTAAATAAGAATTTTTGGTAAGACCATTTCTCCTACACCAATTGGCATTTTTTTTTACTTATTTAAAGACAATTTGCCATGAACATTGAACCTAGTTCCAAGGGACCTGTTTTGGGACACCTATCTTTTTAGCATTGTCCAAACTCTTCTCAAAATCCCATTGGATATGACTTGGTCCATGTTTTCTGCCTTGTAGTTAATCACCATTCCACTGGTGAAGTAGAAGGGCTTTTCCCAAGTTTTTCAAAATGACTGCTTCCGTAGAATCTCAAAAACACTTGTGTAAAAGTTTAGCAGATTTTCAAAACTTACAGTATTGAAAGAATGCAACATTTGTTGATAATTAATTCTTTATAATACAGTTACACCATGATAGAAATGTGTGGATAAAATTTAAGACAACAGGTTAACAAGGTGAAGTCATTTTAACATTTTTGCAAACTGACTTTGTTTTGAGCAAAAACTTACTCAATGTCCCAAAATATCATATTTATTACCATCTACACCTCATACAAAAACAAAAGTGTATATTTTTTTGTGGATTTCATCAAAGGGTTAAAACAACCCATTTCAATCAAAAAATGTTTTTGGTTTGATTTTGACCAGAACTTGTCCTGTCTGTCCTAGTAAACCTGTGACTCTGCTTCTCAGCTCATAAGCCTCATCACAAACTGCATAAAAGGTTGAAAGGTCCTGGAACTCAGCTACTTTAAAAAAAATTGTAAATCTACTTTATAAAGGTAACTCCTCAACTACAGAAAGAATCTGTGTCTGCATTGTGTTAAAAATCCCAATTACCAATTAAACCCCCTTTCATTCCAGGTGTGTGGTTTTATATACTGGATTACTGAATATTTGTCTTGCACTCAAATATGTAAATGACATAGTAGCATCTGAGTAGATGTGGAAAAAAAAAAGAAAACTCTGCAATAAACAAGGAGCATATGGTTTCAGTTGCCTCTTTGTAGGCAATTCCTATACACAAGGTAATATATACAGGTGGAACTGCAGAGACAGCAGAAAGCTTAAGTGCATCCTTCTGCTGCCTCCCTGTAATGACAAAATGAAGTTTGGATCTTGAAGTTTTTGTTCTGCTGTTCCTTTTTTAATCAGGAGAAGCAACAGAAAATGTCTGCTTTGTAAACAGTGATGATCTACATTTACTGCCGTTCAGCCTCCAAATTGAGATTAACAGGATTTTCATATTGTTTGTCTGATTAAAGTGTGCAACACCCCAATGTTCCTGTATGTCCCAACTGGAACCTAAGAAGCTGCGGTCCAAAATGTGAAAACTGTCCAATGAGTCTCGGCGTTATGCAAAGCTCCGTTTTTAATAATTCATGTCTGAGTTTACAAATGGCACTGTTGCGCAAAAATGAATCAGCCGAGTCGTGGAAATGCTGTTTGAAGGAGATGAAAGTTTAATTTCTGTCCTAGATTACTCCCCCTCATATTTAAGCAGGCCCATTATTTTGCTCCCACCAATGTTTTCCCACCCGCTATAATGAGAAATGAAGGGAGATGTAGGTTGCAGCTGTGGGACACCACCAGTTATGTACTCAAACAGGATCCTCCCTGATAAGCGACAGCTGGGGCGGCTATTTGCATGGCAATTTGAGGGAGCATCTTGTTTCAGGGCCAGCTCTGTAGATGAAGCTTTTTAATTTGTGTGGGTGGATGTGTGGTGTGCCATGTAAGCTGGAACATGCAGAAAAGACCAAGAGGGACGAAGGAATCCTGCTGATGCACAGTGTGAAATTAATTCATTAAATAATGGCTTTATATGCATGTGCTTGACTTCTTCAGTGTCTCTGCGGAGGCTTTCATGAATGCCTAAAAATGGTTTGGTTTGTTTCCAGCTTGCATAGGTCTGAAAATGCAGCAATGATATCTTCTTTTTTTTTTTTTTTTTTTAACTTGTCCTGTCCAACAGCTGGGCAGACAGACGAGAGCTGAGGGCCTCTTGTGTTGGACATATTTTGCTTTAACAAGAGGGGTTATTAATCTTCAGACAAACCAAAGGTATGTCTGAATAAACCCCTTTTGTAATTGAGGCCAAACTTTATTAATTTCAATCATGTCTGAAAATCTTTGGTGTTGGACCGGACGGAAAAGGAAAGAGGGGAAGAAGAGAGAGGGACGCTAGAGAGAGGGGGGGTAGGGGGGTGATAATAGGAGGGGAAGGGGGATAAGACCATGAAGCAGCATACAGCAACAAGTTTACTGGTTGTTAATCATTATGGTAAGGTTCAAATGCAGTACAAAAAGGGCGGGGCCCGTCCACACACACACTCAAATGTTATAAACACACCTGCTAGCTGCAAAAATGTCCACCTGTCGACATGTACACAAAACAGATAGTGTCCACACACGCATACTTATGCCTTAAAACCAACTAGTGTGAAATATTTCAGTCATTCAGTCATGCAAACTGTTAGTGCAAAGGTGAGCTAACACCAGTGGTCAGGTGAGTGTTTATGTTCTTCTGAAATGGATGGTGGAACGTGAAAAGAAGGAGGGAGAGTGCCCAGCCATCCCCACCCCAAGACCCCCACCGCAGCAGCAGCGGCAGCCGGAATCCCCCCAACGCCACACGGGAACCGGCAGGGAACAACCGCCGCCCGGGCGACCAAGCCCGCCACCCAGGCCAGGGCCAGCAGGGCCGCCGCAAGGCCCCCAGAGCCAGAGGCCAGGGAGGCACGGAGGGAAAGAGAGCGCCGCCCCAGCCCAACCAGGAGAGCAGCCCCCCCGCCGCGCCGGGAGAACCCAACGCAGGGCCCCACCGGAGAAGGACGCCCACAGCCCCAAACGAGCACCCCACCACCACCCAGGAGTACCGGGCATCCCCCCGCCCCAACCCCAGGTACGAGCCAGGACCCCCCAAGGGAGACCCGCTCCGCACTCCAGGCAGCCATCCGCCCGGCCCACGGTTGGTCCAGGGAGGAGCGAGGCAGGGGGCCCGCCGCCCCCGCCCAGGAGGGGGGAACCCCGGGGAAAAAAAGAGGGCCCACAAGGGGTGTTGTAAATATGGCCCGACCAGGCTCGGCCACAGTTGGAAATTTGGCGGGGCCCAGCACTCAGGAGCAAGGACCAGAACCCACCCCCCAGGGACCAGACACCCCCGGCTCAGATGTAATGTGAACCCCCCCACCGCGCGGAGAGAGCACTGCCCGGCCCAGGAAGCCGGCACCCCGGGGACACGGCCGCCGTTGCAAAGGGGCCCGTACCCCCCACCAGGGAAGAGGCAGGGGACAGATGGACCCAGGTCCCACCTTCCTTGCAAAATGTGTGTGCGTGTATGTGTGTTTGAGAGGGTGTGTGTGTGTGCATGTGTGTGTGTTTATGTTGGGATGTATATATTGAGGGGGGAGGGGTGTGTGTACTAAGGGGGGTGCAGTTAAAATTGGCGGGTAGGGCACTAAGGGGACATCTCCTGATTACTCACAGTGACGTCCCCTCACCCTCCCCACCAAGGGGCCCTAAATGTCTAAGGTGCGGTTAAAATTGGCGGGTAGGGTGCTAGGAGGACATCCGCTGCTTGCTGGCAGTGATGTCCAAGCACCCCCCCTACCAAGGGCCCTACATGTCTAAGGTGCAAATAAAACCGAAAGAGGGGGGGCCCACTCCATACGGCAACCATAGGAGGGGGGCCACTGCCTAGTAAACCCCCCCCCAAGGCTCATCGCAGGCTAAGCCCCCCACCCCCTCACCCTATTATGAGGTTATATGAGGAAGGGGGTAAGTTGGGGACAGCTGATAGACTGTCCCCCGGTGGTCAAACAGCTGTCCCCCCCCCCCCCCCAGCAAGGGGGCCAGGCCCACCCAGCCCAGGGGCCCCACCCCCGGAGGCGCCGACACCCCAGGCCCAGCACCCCCCCTCCCACACAGAGAGAGAGGAGCCAGAAAGCGCTGGCCCCCCCCCGGAGCAAGCCCAGGCCCCCACCCCCAAACGCCGGCCCTAGAAGAGCTCTGGTCAGGCCTTGACGGGACCGAGGCAGCCAACCGGCCGGGGAAACCGCCGATGGCCTCAGCAGAGACCTCGACCCGTCAACCCCCCCTGCCCCGTACCAATAGTGCCCCCCCCCCCCCTCCCCCAGAATGCCCCCCCACAGGACAGGGCCAACAAGACCCCCCCCCCCCCCCCCCCCCCCGACCCCGCAGCCGAATCAGATGACACCCAGAGCGACCGGGGGCCCCAAGAGGGTTGTCCCGTCCCGCCCCAGAGCCAGGGAAGGGCCGATTCCATCCCCAGGTGTAGATGGGAAGCCCATCCAGCGCCGCTGGGCCCCCCCCCGAGCAGCGCCCCCCGCCAACCCCCCCCAGCACAGGCAAAGGGACCACCCCCCCAAGCCAAGGCAGCAATGATATCTTCTTATATAGTGGCAATATTACCCACAACTACTTCAACTTAGGGGTGTAGGGAAAAATCGATTTGATTCGCAATATTTAATTTGGTGATAATTGTATCAATTTGAAATGCAGCCAGGATGATATTTATTTAATTATTTGCGAGCTTCCTTCAGTGTCTGACTATTGTTTTCCGCTAGTTGGCAGCACAGCAGACTGAGCCACTTTGAGCAGCTCTACAAGAGACCAAAAAAAAAAACAAGATTTTGCGAGAATCAGCATTTTTAAATACTAAATGTTCAGTCAGCCCTGCACTTTTTGTTGTTATGAGACATGTACTAGTTAGTTTTTGTTTGGGATGGGTACCAACCGAAACTCTGTGCCACGTTGCTGCCAATACCATATAAAAACGTGGATTGTGGTGCTTTGTAGTGAGCCCCAGATGAGAACAAGTAACACTGGAGATGTATCGCGATACATCCCATATCGTAATATATAGCATATCGCCAGACTCTTGCCAATACACACCCCTACTTTAACTGCCGCTCAGACAGTCTAAGATTAACCAGCATCTTCAACCTGTTTCTGCATCATATCTTGTGGCTGCCCTTGACTGGCTGTCTGAGTTTATTTCAAGATGTTATTTCGGTGTCGTTGTAATTTTCACATGATCTCACTTTATTTTACCTCTTCACCATCTCCCCTAAACTTCAGCCTGGTGCCTCAGGTCAACTGATCAGCTTCTCCCAAAGCACAAGAGGGAAGACCAGAGGGGATCGAGCCTCTTCTGCTTGTGCAACGACACTTTAAAACACCTTGATGGCAAAATGTTTGTAAAGCACCTACACTCACTTAGAAAAACAACTCTTATTCAACAACCAAGTGTCTGATTCAGCAACAGCATATACTATATTTGTTTTACATTTTTAGGTATCTTGATTTAACTTTCTGCCTGTTTTTTTATAATATATTTTTTATATAATTTACTGTGCATTACATTGTTGTATCTTAAATTGCTTTATTAATGTTTTTGATTAAATCATTTTAAATATTTTTGTTAACCCTGAGTTTCCTGTGAAGAGGTAAAAAAAAGCAACTTTAAGTGTGTATTCATGCTCTTTCAGATACATTAAGACTCATTGTGAGCTAACTGGAGGATCATTTTGAAAAAAGTGGAGATAAGAGGAACCATTGAAGAGTAGACATTAGACAAACAAGACTAATCTCAGGACCCACACTGGCAACTGTTATATAAAAAGTCGAAAGCTTCAGGGTGGAATGCTTGTTACTTTTTCCCTCCTTAAAACTTTCAGGTGTGCACATGCTCGTGCAAAACACAACCCCCTGTGGCAATGCCACTCGCTGTTATCAAGAACTACATCTTACGAGGAGCTCAGTCACAGCCAAATATCAATCAAATGGCTTCCAGACTGAAGCTCTTCTAAAAATAACAGGAGAAAGGTGTAGTTCATTAAATAACCTCTGGGGGCACGTTGAAAAGCAAAATAATCACTGTTCAATCTCAGGCGGAATCCGAATTCTTCCCCCTACCCCCACGACGCCTCCCTACCCCTCCAATAGTAGGGGCATTGTTCTTTAGTTTTTTAGGGCCTAAAAGTAGGGCCTCAGATTGCTCTTCTTTCCAATGAAAGCATTTATTCGCTTTACAGTATAATAAAGACAAAAAACTGATTTAAATGTTTATGGTTCTTAATATATCTACTTGTGTTTGTGTGAGAAATTAACATTTGTTCTATGGACTTACAGTGACAATCAATCCAACTATTATCTGTTATCATGTATCTTTGATTAGTAATTCATTGTATCAAAAAAAATGAAAATACAAGAAAGATTTGAGATACTTAGTAAAAAAGGAAAAAGTGAAAAATATTGTTCTTCCCACTCCTTCCCACTCCAAACTTTATCGTTTCCCCAATTCAGGACAAAGCCAAGTCTCTACATTCCATCATTTTACCACTTTTTTATCATGGTGTTCGTATGTGTGTGTGTGTGTGTGTTGGGGGGGGGGTTGTCGGTACTCTTTGTCTTGTCATCTTGTTTTTAAATGTTATCGTATTTTATGCACAGCACTTTGAGTCACATACTGTATGTTGTTGTAAAAGTGCTATATAAATAAAGGTTGATTTGATTTGATTTGATTTACAGGCATATATAGGAACCACTTATTTTGTCTCTATTTTATATTCTATTCCTAAAAAAGGATTTATATAAACATGTGTGTTTTACACATTTATGTAGCTGTATATGTGTATTTCTTGTTTTGCTTGCACATGTTTACTCAGTATTTTATTTAATCAATGCCTTTACAAGAATACAATACATACAATTCAGCGTTAGAAATAAGGAAAAACAAATGGTTGTCCTCTGGACATCCTGGCAAGTAATATTTGGTTGTCCTCCCCAATTTTTGGTTGTCCTTCGATACCAATATTCAACAGCAACAAAACCTCCTCAGTTGTCAGTACTTACATATTTATTCTTTCTATACATCTAATATCAACTGCCTCCTATGATGGACATTTAAAAAACTCTTCAAATATTAAAAAAAAACAACATTTTACTAAATATTGAAGCATCTGGTTACACAAAGTATTGCCATGCAAATCAAATACTGTTACGGTCAAATGAAAATACTTTATCTTACCCTATAATATATCAGAAAATTGAGTCGGACGTCGGTTTCCCAAAAACTTTGAAAAATAGTCGAAAAATACCAAAATGTTGAATAAAAGACCAGGTTGTCACACGGACAACCATCGGGTTCATTTTTGGTTGTCCTCCGTGAGATCTGGACAACAGGATAACTGCTTATTTCAAACGCTGCAATTATTATATTGACCTGAGGGTAGAGCTGCTTTTCATTGGAGTATCTAGCTTTCCGTGGCAGAGGACGTGTAGTTATTTTTTCTGCTATCCTTTTAATTATCATTAGCTAATATCTTTAGATTATATATAATATTTATTAAATGACTGATTGATACGCTTGTTTATTTATGACAGCGTTGTTTAATGCATCATGTAGTTACCTCTTGGTTTTATTAATGGTTTGATCCGCCAGTCAGTTTGGTTTGTGTGATTGTTGTTTCACATTACTTTTGTCTTGGGTTGCCCCAGTTAACCCTTGTGCTGTCTTAGATGACCCCACCCTTACATTGACATGTTCTCCCTACCATTACAAAGGTGGATAAAGGTGGAAAGATTTCATTTAATCCAAGGACACCAGTGAGGTTCACAAATCATTGAAAAAAAAGGTTTAGCGCACTGTGTAATGGGTCTAGATGACCCAACTCCCAATGTTAAAGTGCCCAGGATAGCACAAGGGTTAAGTGATGTTCACATGCCTCCTTTATTGATATCAATACTTTATAATTCTGTAGTTTTATTGTTTTTTGATTGTTTGGTAAATAACCAAATTTTTTCATAATTTTCTACTTGTGGTTGGTTCATAAACAGCCAATCCATCACATGATTCAAGACCTCAATAGTAGCCTCTAAATTATAGCTTACCTGTCAGCTGGTCACACCTAAAGTCCATAAAAACCTCCAAAGCTTCAGGCCATCTGGCTTTGGTGGTAGCTTAAGGAGACACCTTTCACATAGAAAGACTAAAGAAATATCCAAAATCATAAACTCAGTTGTTTGATTCTTTGGTCACATTTAAAAATCTTTTTTTTTTACTCACTTTTTTTTTCTTGCATTACACAAGTTTACCAAACACTGAGGTACTTTGGCACTGCACACAGCTTTAACTTTAATAGAGATCTGTGTGCTGGTGTAGGGGTTACTGTAATTAAGAGCACTGCTGCTTCCAAAAAAAAAGGGTTGTCAAGGGCGCAGAGCAGCTCTTTGAACACCATGCATATCACTTGACCTCCATTCATTCATCCACTTTCCTTAAACCTGCAATTAAAAGACACTAGTAAAGATTAGTTGTTTCCTTGCCACACGGTTTAGTATTAAAATTTTTTTTTTAAACTATTTTCAGTCTTATAACATACAGCAAAGTTTCACTGTGGACATCATGGGGGAAGTTGGAGCAAATCAAGAAAACCTTGTGACCTTAATTGCACTGCCAGCACTTACTCACATGGTAAAAAGCAGGTGATGGGCTAATTTAATATATCATGCAAATTTCAGGGAATCAGATGAATCTAAGCCAAAAAAAAGAAAAACCCACCCACTGTATAATAAGTGAAAAAAAAACAGTTAATACATGCACATATTTTTAGCTAAGCTACAAGCACTGCAGTATTACACAGTTCTTGCTAACATGAAGTGTGTGTATATTATATATATATATATATATATATATATATATATATATATATATATATATATATATATATATATATATATATATATATATATATATATATATATATATATATATATATATATATATATATATATATAAAATATGGAACATAAATGTTTCTGTCTTCATCAGTAATGGATAATGTATGTTTAATAAAAAGAAAAAAAAACTATAAAAAGTAGCTTTTACACCTCCAATTGACAGAAAACAAAGCGTTCACACAACAGCTGCTAAATAACAGTAAAACAACCTTATGTATAGTAAAGTGTTAGTGAAGTGTGACTGTGAAAGCAAATAAAGCCCCTAGTGTGATGTATTGTGTTCCCTGCTTCATCTTCCTATTACCACTTAACCCTCCTGTTATGAAGGGAACAGGCTAAGTGAACAATTTCTGCATATTATAGCTTCGTTTTTATAGATAAGTCAACTGCAATTGTATGTTTTTACAGAGGGTAAATATGCTTTTTCTGCTGCCCCTGTCCGCAACAACATGTTAATTACCTTCAGTATGAGGATGCTCCTTGGAACTGTAGGCTCGAATGTGGAAATTAAATTTAAATAGTGTTATTAAATTGAGTACCCATAGAAAATAAGGACAGTCAAGAGAACAAATGCAAAATTGTAGCTATTCTAGTCTTTAATAGTCTTTGTTACTTTTCCAAATAATTTTGTCCAATTAAAGGGTTTGGTTGTTTCTGCTTGCTCTCTTCACTTCATGCAAACCTTTCTAGCAGAGCAAATTACGTCAGTAATATATCTGGAAGCTGGCTTGTTTAAAGCCCCAAAACTGTTAAAAGAAAGCAAACAAACCAGATGCATCTGGACGCTAGGATGGACACCAACCACTATATATTCAGGAAGACAACCACAAAATTCACACAATCTCATCAGTTGGAGAGTAGTCAGAATATAACATTTTAGACAGCCTTCTTTGGTTTTTATGCAAGTTAAAGTTAATTTTGTGTTCCGGGTTTTGGATTGATTTTCTTAAAAAGGGATAAGACTCTTGTTTTTATCTTCCCAATCTTAATCCCACCAGATTGAAGGCACTAATCACCAGAACTGCTGCATTTTAGTTGTTGCTTGATTTTCAGGTGTTTTGAGTTTTGTTACAATTGGTTTTCTTGTATGACTTCTTTTTCATTTTCATCCTGTGTACTTCCATATCTCCTGCACACCCCGTGTTTAAAGTACTTGTGCGCGATCATTCAGAACACACACTTCACAAATGGCTAGAGTGTTGCGTAGGGGGATCACACTATAGCATCACTCGTACGACTTAAGTGCATGCAACTTGCGTTATCCCTACAAAAACTTCACAATACACTACGTTCCTTGAGATGGCCGTACGAGCCTCGAGGGAACTCCAAGACACACCTGTGCTCCCCTTAACCCTCCTGTTATGTTCCGGGTCAAATTGACCCATTTTAAAGTTTGAACATCTAGGAAAAATAGTTAAAAGTATTTTTTCAGCTTGAAACTTCTTCTGCTTGCCTTAATTAGCGTAATCAACAGATATTATGAAGATGGTTCATCTCACATATATGCAACCCCCCCCCCCCCCCCCTGCATGTTTATATCACATAGATGATGTCCGGGTCAATTTGACCCGGCAGTCAAACTGGAGATACAAGGATGTCTTATAAATATTAGTTTTCCTTTATTTGCAGCTGTGAGACATATTTCAACCCAATCATACACATAGACACACACACAAAAACATATAAAACATATAAAAGATTCTCAGCATGGGAGTCCTTCCAACATTACACAGGCAGACCTTTACAAAATGAGCAGCAGAAGCAGAAAAATGACAGTCCAGGAGGTTCTGGAAGTCATCACTGATCATAATCAGAAGAAGACTATCTTGAGCCATATTTTGATTCTAATGATTCTGATTTTGAACCAGATGAGGGAATTGCTATTCTTTTTCCTCCAAGCAAGACATTCATATCAAAGAATGGTGAAATACATTGGTCTTCATCCCCAAATATGCATCAGACAAACCTGTCTGCAGAAAACATAAAAAAGACAGTGCCAGGGCCCACTAGGATGGCAGTGACCATGTCAATTCATTCAATCTAATTCAATTCAACTCATTTCCATTCAATTCAATTCAATTTTATTTGTATAGCCCAGATTCACAACTGTTGTCTCGATGGGCTTCGTATCGGTAATTGAAAAAGTAAAGCATAAAATAAAAAGGATCATGAATACATAGAATTCAATAGGAAAAAAATAAATTGAACTAACTAAACAGACTAAACTAAACGGTCATCCCTTCTCTTAGACCCCCCTTCGCGGTAAGGAAAAACTCCTAATAAAAAAAACGGATTCCGGAAAAAACTAAGAAACCTCAGGGGTGCCCACATGAAGGAGGGATCCTCCCCCAGGAGGGACAGGCGATTTACCAGAACTCATAAAGAGGAAGTAGTTTATAAAACTCTACAACTACATATTTAAAGTCCAGCAGACAAGCTTCATCCAGATGGAGTTGGGGGGACGGCCGGGGGCGCGAGATGAGCCGGAGACAGGATCTAGGTCAAAACAAGCATGACCTGCGCGAAATGTGCAAAATTAATTTGCACAAAGCACAGTGTAATGACTGGAAACTCTTGTGCTGTATATATGTACAGACACACACAAAAGTTCATATTGCGATTGCTCGTCTGTTGTATTGTGATTTTGTTTTTTTCTGGTTCACAGTGCATGTATGTAAAACAAAATTTCAAGATTATGTTTCAATGTTATTTAAAACTATTGTATTTTATATGTTGTTTTTCAAAAGTAATACAGTAGTGAAAAATTAAAAAAAAGTTAGAACATGTATATTTTTAAGAAAAACGAGTGAATTATTTAATAATTGAACCACTTCCTGTTAGAGGTAAGGAACACCATTTCACTAGGTTTTTGAAAGAATAATTGTTAATGGAGTTAGAAATGAAATATTCACTCTGCTATTTAAGATTTTTTGGGTTTCAGACATTTTTTTATTAATAAAACATGCACCGGGTCAAATTGACCCGGGAACATCATCTCTGTTACTCACAAATGAACATAACAGGAGGGTTAAGATGCAGTTGCTTCATGGGCCTAGAAAAAGCGAACGGGGAAACCCCAGTATGGTTGCATGTGACTTACGCTACGTTTATTCTGGCCTCGGCAACACCCAGTCCAGTGACCACTTTCAATGATTCTATGAAAATGTGCATACATGCACATTTCGGGCTTGCATTTTAAAAAATCTAGTGTTCTTGCATTGCTGTGCAAGTATTAAAGTCAGTTTTGAATGCAGTAGCTATTGAACGTGCATTAAAAGTTTAACCACTTGAACTTTGACCAATTAGGAACTCAAATTTGGTAGTAACATATGGATGGCGTCTTTTTTTCATTGACAGAAGTGCCAACCATTTGAAAATTGATCATAAAGGAGAAATTAATAATTGCGGTTTGTGCCCAGCTGGAATTATGACAAAGAGTCTATCATATATTGGAGCAGAGGTATAAAAGAAAAGCCTGGAACAAGATTTGTGAGATTTGCACCGCTTTGACATTTTGCACGAAGCCTCTTATAACTGTAGGTAAATGTGCTGGTATTGGGTAGTGACAGTCCAGTGTAAACACCAGATACTGAAGCGTGTTCAAGAACCCACCCTCATTCAGCATGCCTGGTTTGAACATAGCATTAGACTTAAGTTCTCACCAAGCCAGCTTCTGGTTCTTCAGCAAGTATGTTCTAGCTGAACCATCTATTTTGTCATGTAAATGAAATTCTGGATTAATAAGAGGCTGTATGAAAGATAAATATTGGTTGGCAAGATATTGTTTGATGCTTCTGCTTTTAGGCTCTGCATGAGATATTTTGAGAATTAGGTGGTCTAAAATATCCGAATGTCTCCCCATCATTTTAACAGAGATAATGATTTTGTTATTATTTCCACAGTTGTCCGCTGCTGTGAGTCCTGACATCCCAAGCTCACTTGTCCCAAGTACCTTTGAGCACTTCAGTGTCAGTTTAACAGTGGGAAGAAGGTTTTATCTCCCCGTCCTGAGCTCAGTAATTCCCAAGTGGTTTTAAAAAACAAGCTGGCAACCCCGTCACCAAACCTTCAGTCCGCAGCTGCCTTTTCTATCAATGGCAATCTTGCAACTCCCCTATATGTCAAAACATTAAAAGAGCTCCAGATGTTTAAAGTGTCATAACAATACAGGTGGTCGACTGACACACTGCAGGTGTCTTTTATCAAGTCTCCCACACAAAAAAGAAGAAACAGCGATAAATCGCAGCTGCTATTTCCTTAAAATCTAACAAGAAAAACGTGGGTTAATGCAAAAATAGTCTTCTTTATGCTCATTTTTTTGTGTTTAACTTTCTGTCTAACTGACTGTCTTTTTTCATCTTTAAAATGTTTGTTTTTTTTCTTTTTACTTTTGCCCTGTGCAACTTTGAACCAAATCAGTGCAGTCATCCACTAAACCAGGGGTCCCCAACCCCCGGACCCCCAACCAGTACTGGCCCATGGGCCACTTGGTTTCTTTCTTTCTGATACTTAAGGAAGTTTTATTTTGGAAAACAACAGAATTCTGTTCACCCCATCCGTCTGTCTAGACACGTCATGCGACTTTAAGCAGCTGCTCGTGCCGTGAAGTTGATAAGCAAAACTAAGCAATAAAACGTATTTGGAAAGTTTCTTTGGCGAGAAAAGAGCCAGTGAGGAAAACAAAGAAGAGCTTTCGACTTCACAGAAAAATAAAGCTGCTATTTAAAGACAAAACCAGGAGCTTTACTCCAAATAAGGATTTATTGAGACAGTTGTTCCCATGTACCATACGCTGCTCGCTTGCCTAATATGCGGCCATTGACTTTTGAATGTTTCAGGCACGCAGATAATAAATTTGTGGACACGGTGGATTCACGTTTATTATTATATTTAGACAATACCAGTTTTATGACCATTGTGTCAATTCTTTTTGCTTTATTTATCCATCACAAGTTAACGTCCGTTATTAGCATCCACTTTGCCCTTAAAGGGAAAATCTTCATCACACAGTCCAAGATTTTTACAGAGACTGAAGACACAATCAAATAAATTTGTTTCTGATTTGTGGAAACTTGTAAAACAGACATTTTTGAATTTTCTTGCAGGAAGGGACAATTAGGCAGATATTTGGTAACAAACTGCGGCACAGAAAATGTGTTAAGAAATGCTAAATTAAATAGGATTTATGTAAAAACAAAATATGATCAATCCTTTTGCCCTGAAAGATGATCTAGACTGGGTTGAGTTTTCAGTGTTATAACTGTGTACTATGAAAAAACTGTAATGTTGCTTTTTTTTTACAAATCAGGAAGAATTTTTACAAATCAACAACTTTGTTTCATTGAATCTTTGTCATATGTAAAAAGAAATAATCTAAAAACGTTACTTATGTTTTTAGATTTTTCTTATATCAAGTTTTTTGTATTGGTATTTCAGAAACCGGAAGCTTAAAAATATTAAACGCAAACTCTGACTGCGTTCGGACCGGTCTGTGAAAATTGTCTGACATTAAACCGGTCTGTGGCCTGAAAAAGGTTGGGGACCACTTCACTAAACAACACTTTTAATGCTGTTCCATGTGAAGTGTGGTGGTTGTTGGAGTATCCAAAGGGAGGAAATATTATTTTCCAAGTCTCTGGTGGGTATCTGAAAGTTCACCGGCCTCTGTCCATCTATCCTTACGAAACATTAACCCCAAGGATATCAGCAATTACTTACAAATTAATCTATCTAAATTGGCAAATTTGCATTTGTTGCCATCTGGCAAAGCTGGCAATGAATACAAACAACTCAGTAATAGATCATAACGTATTCAGTCCACATGAAGAATGTAGTGAAGGAGTTTTCTTTATTAAAACTACCAAAGATCCAGATATATCAGAATGGATACAGGGTGGTGCAATGGCTGCTGGTGGGTGGCAAAGGACAAATAAAAACAACATTTTAGGTGGTGGGTGGCGAAGTGGAGTCAATTTTACCCCAAAAAAGTTATCCTGAAACTCTAAAAACATCAATGATTTCACTGGGAAAATACTGAACAAACACAGTTTTTACAAAACCAAATCATGAGAAATCATGGTGTCCTCTATTAATGCTCAGAAATAAAATTACTTTAGAAATAAACATTTTTTCATGTAGATTTGACTTGAAAAAAAAGCAGAAAAACTTCATTATTTTGAGAATGTTTTAAAAATAACTGTCATGGTTTTAGCACTTTATGATTTTTGTTTCATCAATTTCCTCAGAGTAACATAAAATTTTCCGCTCGACTATGAAAATGTAAACCCTCGGGAGTCTGGCAAATCAAAAAGAATTTATATCCCCGTTTAAGTTTTATTGCCCTCCATATGTCTTGATGTTTTGTGGGGAATTTCTCGCTTTTCAACAGAGTGTTTATATGTCAAAGCAGCATCAGTGCTTGGTGTCACAGCTGCAGATTCCAGAAAATCCTCTTAAGTAGCAGTCTAACTGCAGAAAGAAAATATTAAGTGAGGGAAAAAAAGCAGTTTTAGTTAGAAATGTTTCTAATTAACAATACGCCATCTGTACAATGTGAAGAAATCTGTCGATTTGCGATTGGAAGTACCTTGGTTCACCTTGACTTTCATATTGTACATTCTATGTTGTTTTTTTGTTGTTGTTTTTTTTTTTATAAAAGCACCTATACACTTGCTATGTGAAATCTTGTGATTGATAACAGTTGGATTGACGAGGAAGTTACATTTTTGTACCCTGCTTTTTTTTCCCTTTTTTCACGGCTCTCCAAGAAAATTCAGCATGGATCAAATTGTTGAGAGAAGCAATTTTATTGGTTCAGGGGTGGAAAATGATATAGTCACAGTCTGTGCGGATTCTGATCAAACAAATTGGACTTGACAAAAGTAAAATTAGACAAACTGGGAGATTGATGGCATAAAAAAGAAAAGGGAAAATGTTTAGCTCGGATCTGAGAAGCTTTATTTATGGAGTTTTTCTGTCATTATAGCTAAGCAGCTTAGAATCTAGACTGAAAATCCTGTCCAGCGGTTAGACTGTACTTTTTGTTAATTAAATAAAGTTATTATTTTTCACTGAATTCATTAATAAGGGGTTGCCAACCAGATCTTGTTTTCTGTAAAACAATTATGCTATGGCAAACAAGCAACAAGAAAGAACTTCAGCAATCTTGTCGTAAATGTTGAGGCTGAAATGCTGACTATGATGCATGACTTGACAGTTTCCTCATCCTTCAAATCTATTGTTTTAAATCGACTCTGCTTTCACTCGATTCAATTATCCAGTCGGCACTGCAGAGATGGCTTTCTACTGCAAAATATTTGACAATATGAGAACCTTGTGTGACCCATTTATTTTGATTTGGGAAAACAATTGTATCTCATCCCTAATGTGTATTGTGGGGAGGGTCCATAAATCACAAGCTGCACACGAGTGTGTGATAGGTGCTGGGAATCTGGCGGTATAAAAAGAGAGGAATTAACATAGATTATATCCTGTATCCATCAATGATAGGCTAAAAATGAAGCAACCAGAAAAGCTGTGCTGCCTCCTTTTTTTTCTAAGTTTTTCACTATACCAGCATTTAAAAATGGATCTGTCCAGATTTTTTTCACAATTCTTTTTTTTTAGATTAATCAGTTCATGAGTGAGTTTATGTGCTTTGGAAAAGCAAAAAGACCCAGAGCATTTCTCAGAAACTACAGTCATTCATTGAAATATTCAGTCGAGCATTTTTGGGGTAATTTTCTTTTTGATAAGCAATGGGGAATTAAAAAAAAAAAGATCAAAAAAATGAATGTAAAAAAAAAGTAGGTGGGTACAGAGATGGTGTTTATTGCTTGTGGGAGGTGAATGATGGCAAAACATAAAAACCCCACCAAAACTGAGCAGATGGAGCCTGTGTGACAGTAAAATCCCAAACGCCCGCTGAAGGTTTTTACCAGTGACATATGAAAGCAATCTGTCAAACCAAAAGGAGGAGTTAGCAGAATAATATGCTAATGAAACAGCCATGCTGCAGTGATAAATTATGCTCAAAAAGTAAATTGTTTCTCATAAGATCCCTGTGCGAGAGCAAGGACAGCAGAGGGGGCAAGATTATTGCTAGTGAATGTGAAATGAAACAAGTGGTGACTGAAGATCCTGGTCGCAAAGAAGCACAAGTTCACGCTCTTTTGAGAGAACAAAACTGACAGACTTTTCATTTTGGGCAAATTACTTCAATTATATAGAACACATTACTACTAATGTATAATTTTTCATTTATAATTACATCTTTTTTTGCAGATTCTACCTATAACATCTCTCTTTATTGGTTATTAAATTAAATATCTGAACGGGGAGAATTTGACAGATGATCATCGTAAGAAAAAGAATTATTAAAACAGAAATAGTTTTAACTGTGTACATTGTCGTCTATGTTTTCATAAAAACAAAAATTAATTTCTAAATTTTTTAGAAATCCAAGGTTTTCTTTAGTTGCTTTTTACAAAAAAAGTTTTTACTCACTTTGACTTTGCCAAAATAATTATTTCTCAAATTTCCTCTACGACTAATTTTTACCGGACATGATTAAACTGCACAAAACCAAAAACATTTGTTTGACAACCCCAACAACAACAGATGTCCAATTTATTGCCATTTTTGATCCCACTATTATGTAATCCAATGGTCTGTGATACGATTTTACTTTAGACTTCTCGCTTTCAGTTTAGATTTTTTTTTATTTGTCTGCCAGATGGCACTTTGTTTCTGCATTTTTTTCAATTCCAAGGCTGGTGGCTTCCTATTGATTCTGATTAAAATGTGACAACATATCAAAATACCTTTTGAATGAATAGTGAATACTTTTATAACATATTTTCTATTTGTTTATAAAATAAATGTTTAGTTTAACTCTGTGACAAAAGTTGATCAATTTTGAAAAATTTAGTGTTTGGAAAGGAACTCTTGATGCTTACCATGCAATATTTATATATGCCTGTCTTCATTTGATTTGTTTTCCTTTTTCTTTGGTTTTTCTTCTTGTTCATTTCACTTATAACTTGTTGCTACTGTATTTCATTTTGGTTCTAGAGTTTTTGTTGACAGTCTAAACATGGCTTCTATTCTCTTCTATTTTTTTTTATTTATTTATTTTTTGTTACTTACACTCGTTGGTGCAATTCTTCATTGTAAAAATTTCTTGGGTACCAGACTGATCTCCAACAAATAACAAATTATCATTATCTCAGGTTCTGGGATCTTTTCAAGTTTCTGATCTTTCTCAGTTTTGAGTAAATTGCATCCTTCTGGGGAAAAAAAGTGTCAAAATAAATTGTTATATCATATCATCTCCCTTTTACCTTACACCAGAAAAAAAAACTGTTAAACATTAAAATAAAAATTCAACTGGTAAGCATTCCAAACTATCACACATTGGAGATGCCAGAGAGCTTTTGGCAGTTCTTAGATGAAGGCAAAAAAGAAAATTGAATAAAAATCAGATCTGCATTGCTACTTTATTACAACTTTCTATTAAGGTTATATAATTTGAAATGTCACCCCTGATGGCAAGGCTGGACATAAACATTTGCGAGGGGGGGAAATGCCTCCCTAAATGCTGTGACTGACCCACCCATGTGATGATTGGGGGGGGCAAAATTAACTAAAGAAATAAGAATAGCAAAATTACATAAATTAAAAAAATAAACAAACACACAAAGCATAAACATTTAAAATACCATAAAAAAAGGAAAGATCATACATGATCAAATGGACAAATAGACACACAGACAAAAGAAAAAGCCACAAAAGGGCACAAGTCAGCTGTGTGCCTGTCCCAAGCCCGGTAAATACAGAGGGTACTTTTTAAGAAAAGAATTCAGCATAAAACTTATAAGACATAATAAATAGATGAAAGGAGAATATAAAGCCATGAAAGAGAGTCTAAGTCTGACCAAAGGACACTACCCCCCCCCCCCCAAAAAAAAAAAAAAACACAAACAACAACAACAACAAAAGTAACAGAGGGAGCACTGTGTTGGCAGCCAACTCTCATGAAGGAAAGAAAGGGCAACCTGCTGGAGATTTTATGACAGAGTTATTGTCAGTGTTTTCATGCCAGGTGTCAACAGTGTCACAGATTGCCATCCCAGAGCTCTCTGCAAGACTTCTGCCTGGTAAACAGACTTCAAAGAGGATGATTCTGGGCTGAAACAGAGACACATATGCAAGAAGGTATGACAAAACTAAACACTCTCATACAGGTAAGCAACACACAGGTGTTGCACACGCTCAGACACACTTGCTTGCTGATATGTGGAGCAGTAAAATAACTGTACTGCATTCAACTGTAAGCCCTTTTTCTACAGAAGTCATACACAGCGGTTGGATGTGGAAAAATGACAGAAATAAATTCCACAGTTCTGAGAAAAAAGCGAGTTGAAATGTTATATGGTGCTGTTCGTGAAGGATGGGTTTGTGAGGTATTTGGTGTGTCAAAGTGTGTGACTCTTTGTGCGAAGACTGCATCATGTATTTGGGAGTTTTACCCAAATGATTTGTAGGGATTGTGTACAGAGCTGAGCGAACTGTTTAATTAGGATGAACTTTCGAAATAATCCATGATCAGCGAGAGCAGATCACAAAGAAAACACAGAGAAGGGTCGGAACTTTGATATATTTTTCTGTTGCCTCACAGGATTTCAATGCTTCTTCTGTTTGTTTGTTTTTTCTGAATTCTTTACAGAAAAAATATAGTAATAATATTAAAGCAGAGAGTACAGCATTACATGGGATTGCAATTTTTTTTTCTTTTTGTAAATAGATTCATAATAGTTCTAGTCCCATGTCGTCTTTGTAAATTATTCCCCAACTGGAATTCCTAATGCATGCAATGTTTTATGAATCACGAAAGCCAGTAGCAACTGTTAAAATTTTCCACATCATAAAGAATCTGCTCAAATATGCACACCAGTTGTGAGGACAAAGCCAAGGAATTTAGAGGAGCTTTAAAGGCTTTGTGTTTTAGGGAGGGGGGGGGGGGGGGGGGGGGGGTTCATGAAGGTTTGCAAATTAAAAGAAAAAGGGGGAATAAAAGTGTGTGGGGGTAGAAAAATCTCTCATCTTTTGCAGCCAGGGTAGAGATGTGCCTTGAGATATGCATTTTGCTGAGCCACTGTGTAGTGTTTGATTTTTTTTTTTTTTTCAGTTTTTAGCTGATCGTTATATTTTATTAAAAGCATCTCAGTTCATTATATAAAAGCCCTTTCCGATGCTGGAAAGAAAAAGTCGAACATGTAAAACCACACAAATCAACTGGGTGAAACTTGGCCCATGATAGTAATTATAGGTTACACTTTTAAACCCAAACAAATGTTAAAATAGGAGCTTTTTCAGTTATTTGCTAAAATGTAGTAAGGGTGTAACGATTCACTTTTACAATGATTCGATTCATTTCATAATTTTATATGATTCATAGTCGATATTGGTTCATTGTGAATGATCCGATTCACTGACCTAAAATCGATCCAGGACATCTTTAGCCAAAGGTTCAACTGGTATGACTCAGATTTAAATACCTGGGTCACGTGTCTTTGCCAAATTTAAAGTGTTTCCACACATTGGACTGCAATGATGACTTAATCATTTTTTGCTGCCATTACATGTATGTTGTCTGCTGTGATGTCACTTAGGCTATAGCAAAACAAACCTTTTATTTTGAAACAATTTAAATTTATTTAGGTTGATTCCATTAACATCTCGCCTCAGACAGATAAATCTGGTTGGATCGTAGGTATATAAATGGATTTATCGATTCATCGTTACTCACCTAAAATGTATTATCAGAAAAAAAATTTGTTTTTACAATTCATTTCCTTTTAAATCCTGTGCAGAGGACTTGTATCTCCTAATGTTTCAATCATGGTGTTTGTGTTCACACTAATTCCTCACCACAAAGCCATGCATAATTTAACCTACACCTCTCCAAATATACCCCATGAGGCCATGTATTAAGGAGTACACTCATCCACACATCTGTAATATTCCATCACAACAGCACAGCAGCAAATCACATCAGAGACGATGCATCTCAGATCATATTGTCTGATCCAATACCAAGCACCTGTATTGCTATCAATTACAACTTTGACACCCAACTAATTTCTTTGAGATCTGGATTAGTAATTTGATTCCAGGCTCACTCACTTGATTTCCCCTACCCATTAATTTCATTTGCACTTGCCCATCAGCGGCACCAGCACGTGTTGACTCACCCACATCCCAGAGCTCATCTTAGCTCGCTCTTATTAATACCACCAGTTGTGGCAAGTGCCAGCCTAACACTTCCACAGCATGCAGACCAGCGCTTTCATTCAGGGCCATCATGGCACGCATCTCTCCTTCAGTTGCTTGAAACCTCTTAACCTGTCCACTCTCTGCTTCGCCAGCAGGCTCTTGACTTCTGTTAATTCCAGGCTTCGTATTATGTTCATACACCCACATCTTTTTTTATGCAGCATCTGAAACATCAGGAAAAATAACATTGTGATGTTTTTTCAAGAGTTATTGTGGAGGGCTTTCTGTTTAAAAAAATATATATATTTATATATATAACCTTTTTCCACATAATTTATTTCTGAAAGGTAAAGAGCTTAACTATTAAACATCCGAAATAACACTCACTCTTTGACCTACCAAAAATTCCAACGGTTTACAAAATCAACGTGAATCAGCTGATCCTTGAATCGCATTGATTGGAAAAGCCTTTGACTGCTCTACAGTGTTGGATATCAGTATAAGGCCGCTTTCCTCCGCTTCCGAATCCGTTAAAATTACATTAATTGCGTAAAGTTCCACCGGTCTCCAACCCTGTTTCTTGTGATCTACTGTTCTGCTTGTTTTTGCGGTTAACCTTGGATCGGGTGTGTTCAGTTAATCAGAAACTGGACTCACTCAATGCAGCTAATCAGCAATTACTAAACTATGGTTAGCTGCAAAACAAGCAGGGTGGTAGCAAACGAGGAGACGCCTCGTGTTAGAGATGCCTGGCGTAAACGGTTGAACACGCAAAAATCTTATAGAAATTAATTTAATAATTTTAACACCAGATTTTAGGCACAGCTGGTAAAAATGCAACTTTTCTTATTAAACGACATGCTGACTCTGTGAGCCTAGTGTGCTAAGCAACACTAATTTGACGGTGTAGGGATATATAAATGTCAAAACACTGACACTAGAATAGAGTGGGACTAATTAATGAATAAGCAATCATTAATTAATTAAATAAAATGGAATGAATTTAGTTTGTTGCAATTTGTATTTTTGTCACTAGATGTCACTATAAATCGTTTTAAGATCCCAAAGAGATGTTTCAAAAGGACAAAAAAAAATAGAGAACACCTTGTCATTATTGTAATGAGTTTTGTTAAAAAGACAGGATAATATAAAAGGGGTTATAGATGTTTGTCTTTTAATTTGTATTCAGTGAAAACAAGACATCCAATTACCCTCTGGTGACAATGCATTTAATCCCATCCTGACATCAAGACACATAGATTGGTAGAAAGATCAATGGATGCATAGATACATAAAATGATGCACTCAGATATTGACAGATCCCTTAAAAAGTACTGTATAAATGCAGGCGACACGTGTTGTAGATATTTTAACAAGGACAAATGACGGCAACACAATAACAGCCTCCAGGGAATCTTCCCTTCACTCACTGCTGCTGCTACCAGAGTGTTTCTATCACAAAGCCTAAATGAACTGGGCTGTAATTTGAATGCTTTTCTATATTTCATATCTCATAACATGTCTTTGAGTGAGTGTAATTTCTTTTCCATATGGGCACTTAGCGGTAAAAAGTGAATAATAAAGGAAGCCCAAACAATTATGTGGCTTTAGTCATGCATCGCTGCTCTTGGTAATGTCACTTGTCTGAAAGGGGAAGTGTTCTGTCTTAGTTAGAAGCTCTGGCACCTCATTGGACTCAATTGTTTTTATATGGCCCATGAGGTTTTCTTTTTTTTAATACTATGCAGCTGTAGTCTCCTGGCATATCTGTGCAAAATACTTTAGGTCACTTGAGTTAGGAGACGTAAGGAGAATATATGTGAAAACATTAGTGGTGAAACATCAGACCTTAAGTCTCTTCCCACAACACAAACAGTGATATTTCATGTAATGTTGTGTGAAACCACAATAAAGGAAAGGACTGTGGCTCTTATGTTGCAGTATTGCTATCCTTTCATTTGTTTTTTATTTTTGTTGTGGGTTTTTGCAATGACTCTTCAGTGAAGAGTGCAATGTTGGCACCAATTAACCAAAACGTCCCGCCTCTCCTGGTAAATGGTTAATTTTCAGTAATAAAAGGTTAACAAAAAAAAGGATAACGTATATAATAAGATGCAGTAATTAACATCATCGATTCGCATCTGTAGGACTACTGACTGGGAGAAATGTGATTACTTTGATCACATTTCAAAACTTAGAGTTAGTTTTGGAAGCCTGTAACTTGGTTATCTTGTGACTGTGGAGAGTGCAAGAGGGCTGCTCTCCTCTGTGATTGATGAAAGCACATGGGGGCAGGCTATTAAAAAAGCTGCAGTGTATTCCATAGACAATGGCTATAAACATATTCAGGGTGCTGAATTCAAAATGACTTATTTAGGGGAAGAAAATGCAATTTTTGCGCAAACCCTAGCCATAAACCTTGAATTAATGGGTAATCCTGGGTGCACATTTAAGTTTGTCTCCACATACACACACACACAAAATGTATATTTGCATACTTACAAGGTTATTTATTGCTTTTACAATCAGTACAGGACACACGGTACTCATAACAACCATATTTTTCAACCTAATTCCGCTGAGACAGTTTGACATGGTTTTTGAGCACAGTTTTAATTTGTTGACATATCAAATTAAGAAGCTTCAACCAGCATCTGGCTAACTTAGCATAAAGACTAAACACAGTAAATCTTAGCTTGCTGTACAGCACTGACAACATTCGCCACTAAGTACCTGTAAGTACTACAAATTGGCATATTTTATCTTTTCAGACTTCACTGGAACATTAGAAAACATCAAAATACAAATTGTCTGAGCTATGTTTTCTGCCAACTCTGTTTTTTTTAGCTATTCAAAAAATGTGCATTTATGTTAAGCCTTATTCTAAACGGCCCATACGGGTGGATAGGGGGCGTCTGCGGGCAAAAAATGGGCAAACCTGTACGGTTTATAAAGGTAGGACTTTAAAGTTTTGGATCGCTCACTGACCTCATGGACCAAAAATTTTTTCATGTACATTGATTTTTCTGCGGGCATGCTGTGGGCGACAGGTCATAGCAAACACTTAGACAACACACAAAATTAATTAAGGGTGACGTAGGTGAGATACAGGCGTGTTATATGAATTTTTGTATTTTTTTAGACCCTGTGCACGATGCAAGAGGTCCATTCAAGTAGTAGGTGCATGCTTCTTGCACTCAGCTGTTAGAAATTAGAAAATTAGTGTAGTTTGTGTGTGGTTCCTATGGGTGTACGGTTACTTATCTATTGCGTGCACAGCTCGTGCACGCAGCCAGTTTGCACACCTTAATGACCAGAGTGTGGATTTAGAGCACCATCATTGACTGTATATGAGAACTGGACCGAGTGAGTTTAACATCACCTCCTGGTTCCAACGAAAGGAAATCAATTCAGTCGCCTTTTTTTTTTTTTTTTTTTTTTTTGCGGTACAGTCGTTGAAACCAAAAATTGTCAGTAAGCAGTGATTGGTCCAAGTTGGTCTGAGTCCACATATCTATGGCAACCTTTCTCACCAATCAGGAGTGAGCATCTTAGTGGACCACACGCCTACCGCTGAAAGGGCTGCCTATCAAAGGTTTCGAAAGTCCGATGCAAGACCACCTACTTTTACTGAGGCATCTGACTGGTAAGTTTAGAACTTGAATAACTTGTGCTACAGAATAAATATCATGAAAAAAAAAATAGGATTAGCAGGAACATTTCTAAAAGAAAGGATTAGAGCAAAAAGGATTATTCTGACAAATATAACGACTGATTAATATCTGTTTATTTCTCAATAGAAGTCTATGGGATTTCAGCTTTTTGGGACCAGCAGGTTCTTCCTGTTTGGAAGACAAGGGGAGAGGAGTCACTCAATCCAGTTCTCAAATGCAGTCAATGGGGACCGCATAACAGCATCACTTGTATGCCACAAGTGTGCATAACTTACAAACACTTCACAAAAGCTGACAATCACATGTTCTATTTTCATGACATCTCTTAAGGTGGCCACACGAGCCACGTGAGAACTGCAAGACACACCTGCACTCCCCTTAAGATGCAGCTACTCCTGTCCATGACCCTCCACAGGGCCGCAAAACCTAGAAAGTAGCAGCGCCCATACAGGTCAACACCCAGTCCGGGTGCATGTGACTATGGCTTAAAAATGACTTTCTTTTGACAAACACTGCAATACTAGGCTGCTTGTAAACTTGGTCAATAACAAAGAAAAAGTTTTAACTAACATTAAAAAGCTGCAGTCCTAAAAAGTAGCATGTCTTAATCCAAATACAATAAAAGGAGTATACTAAATGAAATAAAAACATCATGGCTATTCAAAATAACTAACTCTGACGACCATGACCCTTTATGTCGTATTAGTGCAAGTCTTAGATGACTTAGGATTTAAAAGAAACGATTCGACTTTCCATTTTCTCCTTGCAAGTTTGTGAGGTAATGTCAAAATGCAGACATTACCGTCCATTATTTGTCAAGGGGCAGTTTTTAAATGTCACTTGCCCTTCACATTAATGTGATGGGACAGGAAAGCAGCAGGCTGATATAGTTCTTTTTTTTTTTCCTGCGATGGGTGAGGCGTAAGCACTCAGTTTGGCTTACACTTAAACTCTATAGTAACCAGACGCCGCTTTGCATGGTAAACAAATCCTCTCAACAACACATGAAGTGGAAAAAAACATACAAATCAAGCAGGAATGCCTGACACCCGACCACAGTGGAAGACTACTGTTTAGAGCAACTATTTTGACCAAATGTTTTATTGCAAAGGGCAATTGGTAACTATGAATTAGCTGGAAATATTTTTACAAGAAGTAGTCTGTGTAATAATAATAAAATAATTGCTTTCTCTTGAAAATGAAATCTCTTTGGAAGAATAAAGCTGAGCAGGTGATTAGAAGGAGTGTGGATTATATGCAAAGTGAGGGTGCTGTTAGGTGGGGCAAGAAACAGGCAGAGAGAAATCCACACTGTTACAAATGGATAATTTATAAATCTGCTGTTCAAGCTGATATCTCCGGAGATGACAGAGTGCATGCATCTGCAAATTGTAGAAGATGAAAGTTTAATAGCATAGAAATGAAGTGTTTTGGCCTAACATAAGTAGCTGAAACGCAAAAACAAATATCCCGTTTGACAAAATTCTCTGTGCCTTTTTTTTCTGTGTTTTTGTCTCTTAAATGAACAAAGAAACCACACTTACTGTACAAATGCACACATATGAATGGGAGTGTGCACGGTTGTTCTCTGATCAGGCAGGTGCTCCATTATTCAAAGTATCTCCTTGGGCTTTGGATCTGACATAACTTGTATCTGAAACCTTACTCTACCCTACCCTGAAACACCTCCCCCAACAGCAGAAAAATTACCAGAGCTTCCCTGGGGAAGGCAGAGGGGAAATGTGAACTGGTTGAGAGGGACGAATCCACCACAGCAACAGCTGTTTCCAAATCTCAACAACCTAGGGACGTGTTGTGTGTTATATTTTATGGGTGGAGAGGGACTCAGGATGTTCATTTATTTATCTCCACAGTCAGCACTGATTTGTGTGTGTGCATGTATGTGTTTGTGAAAAAAAGATGTTTTATAGCTCTTTTTTTGTGCTTTTGCATTAAAATGGCTATGGTCACTTTTCCATCTTTGGGCTGATACTAATGCCGCAAACAGCACTGTTCTAATGTAAAAAATGTGCAAATTTGATCTGTTTTCGGAGCAAAAATATCCCAATAAATGTAAGGAAAACTGCAAATCTTCTGAGGCCATTCTGATGCCATTTGGGTTTCTCTTCACTTTCTTGTAGATGCCACTTCATCCGTGGGTACAATTATGCTGAGAGCAATTTCATATTTCAAGTATGCAAATATGAATGCTGTGAGGCCAGACTCAGTTCATAAACAGAAAATAAACAGGCTGCAGCACAGACATGCTTTTGAAGTATACTGTGGTAGCTCAGTGCAGCTTTCATTCACTAACATTCATGTTCATGCACATGTCAGTACAGGGACTTAAATTAGTGTAACCGTCATAGTGGACGTGGAATCAAAAACACTTGCTTCCAGCTCCACAAATCATGGATTATATCCAGTACTGTGATAGAATACCAAGAATGTTATTAGAGAGTGGTGCAGAGTAATCAGTGATGATGACCTTAGATGGGTTAGTGTTTACACTTTTCTTTGTTACAAGCAATTCATTTTTTTTACCCCCTGCGGTACAGGCGCCACAATGTTTACTCTTTTTTTTTTTTTTGTTTGGGTTTAACAGAGGCACATCACTTGCCTAATTGCATGGTGCCAGTTTAGGGTTTCAGAGGGGGGAGGGATAATAGTATGAGATTGCAAATGAGGGTTTGACGTAGGTTGACTATTTCCAGTCAAGTTCCGTCCTAGTTTGTCTTAAGTATAGACATTGATTTAAAACAACACCTTACTTCTGGAGAAACAGCTTTTAGATACACCCAACACAGCATTATTGTTCTCGATTGTAGATTTTCCTAATAAACCATGTAATAAAATGTCCAGATAATGTACGGATGTTTCAAATTTCTCAGTAAAACATTTCTTTCCTTTTTTAGTGAGTCTCACAAACATTTCCTAGACACTCCACCCCATGATTGACCAGAGTCTCCTCTCCAGGACTATGAATGGCCCCCAGCCCTGTGACATGACTCCATTTAAACTGTGCTTTAAATGTTAGAGTGTGGCCTCACTGCAGAAAACAGGCAACTGTGAATAAAATTATGGGATCTTCTGGAAATAAAACCCTTCAGAGATTCATATGCAGCAATAATTGCCTCACCAAGACAATTGCCCTTTAATTCTCTTTCATTACACTAGATTAAACAGATGCCTTTATCCAAGGCCACCGCATTTCTTAAATTTGAGGGCAATGTGAGGTTTGATGTCTTGCCCAAGGCATCAATGACTGCCAAGCCTGGGAGTTGAACCTCAAACCAGCTGGTTTAAAGGCAGATGTTCACCTTACTGAGCAGGCACTCCAAACATGTTAAGTAAGCACTTAAACCGCATTGTTTTCTTTTTTGAAAAACAAAACAACAATTTTTGTATTTTTTATTGATTTATCCCTGAATGTGTATAATATTATGAGACAACGTAAAGCTAAACTGCATAACAGAAGTGCACCAGGTCAAAAGAGAGTACTTAACATGAAGTTTGCATCCTATTTGGTTGGCATTAGTGTCTCATGTCTTACACATTAAATCCTCACAGGAAGACAAATAGGCAAGCATCATGGCCCCTTCAAGTTACTAGGGGAATTCTTTTATTATGCTGTCTGTCAGAAAATCCTTATGTTTTTATATTGCTTCATTTCTTATCCCCAACTTTTGTGCCAAAGTTAGATTCCCAAAGTAGCAACAAAATTCAGGAATTACCATAACGATGCTTTGCAGTGTTTGGTGACAGTTGCTTATTACCATTGATGCAAAACTTTATACCAAACTATCTGCTCCAGTATTTCTCTGGGGTTTTTTACTTATCTTTTTTGCTGTGTAGCTTCCTTCTCTGTTTCTTTTTCGAAATATCTTCTCTTTCCCAACCATCTCATTGCCTTCTGCTTTATTTAACCAATTTCCCCCCCTTTTGTGACATCACGTTATTCAACAGCGCCTTTTGCACCAACTCCTTTGTCTCCAAATCCACAGAATATTTTTAAGCCCCTTCAATTTACACCACGTTATCAGACTTTTTTTGTTTTACAATAATGGAGCAACAGCTAGATTTTATCCCAGTTGGCATTGTTAAGGCAGAAAAACATACGAAAATATCCAATAAGGCAACTCCATATTAGCTGCAAGCCACCAGTTCACGCAGGAAATGATGCAACTCTGACAACATGCCGCAAAATAAAAAGCATTTGTATGATGTTATCTCTCAGTGGGTACAGTTAAGCTTAGGATTCTGTTGTCCTGGCAGAGTTGACATGGGGGTTTGGGTGTTTGAAGGGTTAAAAGAATCAGAAAACAAAACACACATGCGATGAGTCAAACACATTCTACAGTGAGTGTCCTGAGTAAGTGTGTGTTGTGCAGTCGCATTCTTTCATTCAGCCATCCTTCCATGCATTCATGCATCCATCCATCCATTTATTCATCCATCTCCTACTGCTTATCTAGAGTGAGGGCAACAGTCTAAGCAGAGATGCCCAGACTTCCCTCTCTACAGAAACTTTGCATTTAGGACTCGAAGTAAATCCCTGGCAGGCTGAGAGACCATGTAAGTCTCACAATGGAAGTAAAACAAGTAAAGTGAGACATACTTCTGTATGTTTCTCAATATTGGAAGTGCAATGTGGGTTAAATGTGCTTTTTTTTTACATAGTAATCTACTGTCTTTTTATAGAGTTGAACTCTAAAATTTCAAGGTCTAAAACTCTCTGATTTGAAGCCTGCGTAAAGTTTCGTTAACACCCGCCCGAAAACTTGGGCTCAAGCGTCTACTTCCAATGAAAATTCTCTCGCATTTGTGTCAAGGTATATAAGTTTTCTATGACCATTTACGGGCTTTATGTACGAGTACGAGAAAAGTTAAACCAGGTTGAACTTTGGCCAGTCAGACTAAGATTTGGTATGACGTATGGAAGGAATCTCTTTTAATTCACGCAAGTGCAAACCGTTTGAAAATTGATTGTGGAGGAGAAATTAATAGTTGTATGACACTAAGTCTTTTATATGTCGGAACAGAGCTGTGAAGGAAAAAGCAAGATTCAAGAGATTTGCACCGCCTTGACATTTCGCAACAAGGCTCGGACATACATAGTTAAACAGTAGAAAACTGAAAAGAAGAAGAAGCATTGTTGCCTGTGAACCCCACAAAGTAAACAAGATCACGCCTGACATGCGAATGTAGCATGAGTTATGTACCTATTACAACTGCAGACAAAAACAGATTTAGAACATACTTTCATTGATGGGAGTCCCTACAGTATACTCAACCCAGGTATATATATGTAAAAAACTTTAACTACATATTAATGCAAAAGCCTAGCCACTAGGCCTGCACTATATATCGCAAATTTATCGTTATCGCAACATCAAGCTGTGCAATATGCATACCGCAAAAGATGACAAAAATCGCAATAAATGGTTACCTTAAATGTGCTAAAACAAACTCATGGCAGCTTGAAATATTGAACAAATGAAATAAATCCCTTTGTGCATTTAACCAATCGGAAGGACCCGTTTACGTTGTTGATCAATCAGATGAGCCCTTTTATGTTTGATGTTTGCCTCCTATGTCGACAAGGGTCAGTTGGAGTATAACTTTTAAACTGTTGCAGTGAAATTGAAATTATGTTTTTGGTTGTTTTGCTATTTGTTTATATACCGCAAATTATATCGTTATCGCAATAATAATCACCAATATCGCATATCGCGAGTTTTTCTCATATAGTGCAGCACTACTAGCCACTGTTTAAACTTTGCTTTTGCTAAAACACAGAACTGCTCAAATGTGAAAATTGAAAGCATTTTTTCCTTTAGTTACTATGCTTTAACGTGAGTTGTAATCACTTACAAACATGTTTGTTGACAATTGTCTGTCTGATACACATTCTCATAGCTTTGCCTCCATGCTGACTCCTGATTTTCCATCACCTAATTTAGCTTTTATTGTGTATATTTAACTCACATGGCTTACCACAAAGTTTAGATAGATTTATTCTATTTCATTCAGACAACTCTTGCAGTAAAGAAGATTTATTCCATATTTCTTTTAGCGTGGCATAAGGCTCCATTCAGATACATAAAACAAAGATCTCCATAGAAAACTTTGGGTAATAAACTACCCCTAACGGAGCTCACAGGTGGAAGCCGGGGAGAAGGGTGGGGTGACGAACGCAGAGCTCGCGGAAATTAAAGAAGAGGATTGGACCGCACCGTAACAGGTGAGTTGATTAAACTGACCGCCTGCAGGGAGGAGTGACCAAGTCAGCGCGCTGCTCGAGTTGCTTGCCAGAAATACTCCCAGGGTCGCTCACATCTGAAGATCTACATCATTTCAATGACAGCTTGTTCTGTGTTTGTCAATTTCTCTTATTTTAGCCACCATTTTGGATCTTCTGCGTCATCACAAACCAATTAGAAAGTGTAAGGGTGTGTTGTTGCTATGTTTACTCAGCACCCTTTGAGGGAGGTCCAGGCTTAAGCTACAGCTATTCACAACTTTCACATTTGATTTTAAAACAAAATTCCCAATGGACCAAATGTTCATTTGTAAAACTGTTAGCTAAAGGGGGATGAAGTTTCACAGAGACCAAGCCTTGTGGATAAATCAGAATAGTCATTGTCCAAGAGAAGAAGCTAGAAAAGATGTGATGACTGCTTTATGTCATTCTGATGTAAAGGTTTATAAGATTAAGAACACACAACTTAAGGGGAGCATAATACTACCTTTTTAAAAATAAAAATAAAGTCGAAATGACATTTATTCATATATTTTAGTCTAGCAGTTTTGTTTGCTCCTGTCACCTCAAAAAGCCCCCTGTTTTTCCATTTCCATTGCTTTTCAAATGTGAGTTTCCCTCTTCACTGGGAGAAGGTTGTATTAGCTCAGGGCTTGCAATATTGAACAGCAGTTTAATTTCATCCAGGGTGAACTGGCATTGGATAAGAGGACAGAGTATATACCGTGCACTGCGGCATACCTGGGCAACCAGTAAACTAGGATGGTGCCACAGGGTGAGAGCGCCAAGCTGCACACCTGATGGCAAATGTGTTCTCATACATCTGGTTTGAGCTACTTTTTAAGACCAAGAGCAGGAAAATAGCAAATTTAAGTATGGAGTATTGGGGGAACGAGTGAAGACTAACTAAAGAATAATTTAATGAATAACATGGAAACTTTGAGTCTTTTCAAAAAGAAAATTAAGTATTAAGGTAACAGATTTTACACCATACAAGAACAATACAACAAACCAAAGGAGATATTAAGTTTTATCCATATCAATTCTTAAATGTGTGATGGATGAGAGAGTGACTCCTCTCTGAGACTGCATAATGAACATGAAAAACAAGGCAAAAAAATACATTTTTACTCAGAAGCAATGATTTATTGTTGATATGGAAAATAATGAGTTTGCGAAAAAGAGAAAAGCGAAACCCTCAACATCACACATAGTTGTTTATTATTGTCATCTTTTTCTACAATTTACAAGTGGATTAAAGTAGTTGCTGCTTTACTAACATATGCTACTGTAAATATTCTCAAGCAATCACAAATGTGTTGACTTGCAGCCTAAATGAGACAGAAACAAATTATTAGTGTGTTGAAGAGGAGACAATAAATTATGATTCATTAAAAAAATCATAGAGAAGTCTGAAATCAAGATGTTTTAAAATTGCAGAACATCAATGAAAGTCATGAATTAACATCAGTTATCAAGGGTTAAAAACAAAAAACAAAGGTGTGAACAAAATCCACTCTATTTCCAATGCAGTGCCCCACTGATGATGTAATTTTTTTTATTTTCTTGGATGTCTGAGTATCTAGTGAGCAAAACTAAGTGCCCTTGATCCATCCCACAATAAAACAGGAAAGGCTATGGTGCCTTTGCTTAAAAAAAAATACATTTTCAATTTTTTTTAAATATGAATCTGCTTAGCTTTTAAAATGTACAAGTACAGATGGACAAAACACAACTATAGTAGATGTTAGCATTCCAGCTGAACCACATTGATCTAATGACATTTGTCTTCAGTAAAGTGAAGTACTGGAAGGATTTCTTTTCCACTTGCATATTACTCACATGTCCTACAGGAGACACTGCTGAGACTTTGCTAGCACAGAAAATATCTCAATACTAAAATAATAGGACTTATTCAGGTCAAAGAATAAACTAATTCAAGTTCTTAGAGTGACAGCTTTTATACTGGAAATGTTTTGACATGAAATTTGTTTCTGATACCACTGCGAGTTTCATTTGCAGCGTTGGGATTTGAGCCTTTTTTGTTGTGTTTGTTGTCTTGATTTTTGAGAAATAAATCATGGTTTTGTTTTATGTTATATGTGTTTTGTTTTTCTTCCCCCCTTCCATCAGTTTGGTTTTGAGATTCCATCCCTCAAAGCTGTTTTTGTTTCAGTTAATTTGTTTCTCACTCTATTTAAGTTACTCATTGCTGGTGTCTTCTTGTTTTGCCATCTCTTGTTTTCTGTTGCTTAAAGGTCACTGTTAGTGTTGTCATTTTTAAGCTTTAGTTTTTTTTTCTTTTTGTCATGTTTCATTTAATTTTTCAAAGGCTTTGCGTTTCTGCCAGATGCCGTTCACCTGCATTTCGCTCCTTCGAAACCCAATTTTTCATGACATGTGGTTAAATGGCGCTAGAGCATTGAGTTTTGCCGCCACACACTTGAAAATCTGTTCTCCTTACTTCATGTCTGTCTCCAGCAGACTGAGACTTGATTGTGTCCCTTTCCTTCATGCCACAGTTCCACAAAGTGCACATCAAGGTGATAACTGCAAAAATAGGCCAAACCACAACAGTCTTAGGACAAGTTATGTATCTGGTTTTACTGATGCAAGAAAGAAACTTGAAATTGCAAAACAGATATTTGAAATGTGCCTTCTAAATTAAGCTCCAATAGTTTTTTTTGTTTTTTCCCCCTCCCTATATACAGTAAATGTATATGCTATTTAAGTTTTTGTTGTCTACAGATCTTTATTATTGTATCTCAGGCATCATGGACAGATCAAGCTAATTTAATTAGAAAAACAATAAGAAAAAGAGCGCATAATTAATGAAAACTGGTCATACACTGCATGGTTAAGCATGGGTTTCTCTTAAAAGAAGTATTTTATTGGGCTCCCATCAGAGCAAAGCTACTAACAATACTAGTCATTCATGTTTCTTTAGTCCAAGGTAACATTTCTAACAAAACACTGACTTTTAAGGGATGCTATTATAATTCACTTAGCCAAACAACACTCTAAAGTTTTAGGTTTGACTTTTAAACGTAGTTTTCTTTCTTTCAATTTGTTTCCACTTTTTCTTTGTCAGTCAGTAGTTGATTGCAGCAAAATCAAACAATTGATATGTTAATGAGCAGCTTTAAATCATACCTGAAAGAAAATAGTTGTTGCAAAATCAAAACATTTGCGTTACACTAAATCTGTTCACTTGAAAAATAAGAACTTCATAGAATTCCAACTGAACGAGGTGCTGAAGTCCATGGTTGTGGAAGGGAGCGCTGCCCACTGCAAACAGCTCCTGTTCTAGTCAATTGAAGTAACCTCACCAATGGCGTCCCTAAAGCTACCCTGAAGCTCACATCTACTTTGCTCCTCTAGGCAACAACTTAATTTCAAGTTCTCAGCTGCAGCTTAGCCATGAAGAACCAGGTTCTGCGAATAAGATCCAAAACAATCAAACAATATGCTATTCTTTTTTTTTTCAATTAAAGCTAAAATTTGTTGTTTGATCCAGAGTTACTATTCCCATCAAAAACCTATTTTAAATAGTTGTTTTTGAAAAAATTGCAAAATGTATCATGTCAAATACAAACCATAAATAATAAAAATGTATTTAGGTGGATTCTGTCAAAACATTTTTCATATGAAGGTATTGATACTTTTCAGATTGCTGCACGGATTACTGATAAGCAAATAAATGGTATTATACAACAAACCCAAGACTAAAGGAATTCAACAAATTGGTAAACTGGTAAATATGTTGCTGAAAGAGCAAATTATTAATTTAGCAACAGACACCTTTTTAATTCAAACATTTTAGAATTAACCACCCAATTTTTGTCAACACATTTTGCACACAAAAAAATGAAACCAAAATAAAATTTGTTTTTTGCATGTGGCTGCTTCATCTCCAGCAACATCATGTTTACTGACCTGGCAACATGTCATGTTGTGTCAAGTCCTCAGTCCTAAGAAGACTCGCTTGAACAGAAAGGTCAGAAAAGCATGCTCATAAAGGGATGTGGACAGCTTTTAGCCTGCAGCATTGCTTTAATCAAAGCCAAATGCAGTTGCAGTCAGAAAACACTTCTGATTTACTTAAGCAACAGTGAACATTGGCTCTGAGTAAGACCTGTAGGATTTAAAGCAGCGAGGGCATTGACTAAGAAATCCTAACATTTCCTTAGAGGTACAGGGTCTATATGTGTGAATGTGAGCATGTGTGTGTGTGCACACCCTATCCTTGTGGCGTGTCCATGCCCTGGGCTGTTTGTTCTTCGATTTTGTTGGAAACATGTTGCATGAAGCAATACACCTGCAAGTCATGGTGTTAAGTCACTGGTGCCGTGAACTGCACAAGCCATGGTTAACCAGATTTATTCCTTATCTTGCAGAGAACAGCTACATGTGAGCAAAACAACTTCCACTGGATTCCAAGATGGATTTCTGACCACTCACCTTTGTTCAAAATGACTTTTCTACAACGATTTATTAATTTTTTTACTTAATTAGAGACACGTTCCTTAAATTCTGGTGGAGTCGCTACTTCTGTGTCAACAACAATCACATTGATGTGTGCTGTGTGAGCAGCCCGTTTGTGAGAGCTACTCCATCATGATGAGAGACAGCCCACACAGCTCCAAATTGCTGATGAGCTTATTTTTAGTTGAGGGGCAGCCCCAGTGTCTGGTTTACATGAGGGATTGACAGAAAATGTAGAAGAGATTTCCCAGTTAGTACATGTACAGCAAGCCTTCCTGCTCTGTAATTAACCAATTAACAAGCAACACACCCCACCAACACCAGATCTGATTCAGTTTGCAATCACAGGAATGCTCGTCTGCAAAGTTTTAATTGTGCCCGAGGTAATAACTTACTGTTTGTAATCACATTCTCTCCTTCCCTATATTGCACCAAGGTGCGCTGGGGAGGAAAAAACTTACTGCCGCAAGCTAATTCGGCAAACCTTCACGCTGGAGGTGAGCGCAGTGCACATTACCGGTGGTGCTTAGGGTGTAGCTGAACAACAGAATGAACGTTAAAATGAATCCCGAAATATTTCGCATTTTTCCACATGTAAACTCTCAGATCAGAGGTGGGGGGAAGCTTCATCCAGCAGGAAGGAGTCTTTCATTTAAAGTCAGAAAGCAGGTTAATGGATGAGCATAGTAAAGGAGACAAAGGTTGTGACTCACACATGCCCCGCTTGCATGGTGGAGGCATTCCCTGTGCCAGAGCCAATCATCATTTCACGGGCAGACATGGTGCACAGACGAGATGAATCACTAAGCTGTCATGTGTCTGTTTCACATTCTCACTGTCAGAAAGAAAATTATAGGTGACTTAATGCTCCTTTTTCCCCCCCTTCCATCTTTTGGTGCGCTGCCAGGCCATACACTAAGCTGAAAGGCAGAAACCTGTTCCGTCATATGGAGGCTGCCACTAATTGTTCGGCTCAAATCTTTCCATTTTCTCCAGGACCGACAGCCACCCACCACTTTTAAAAATATGTACTTGATGCCATAACTATATAATGGACTTAAAGCAATTACAAGAGTCATGCATTCTAATATGATAGGCAGAGGAGAGACTGGGATTAGCTTTGCACTCTTGACGTTACACACACACGCACATGCACACACACCCAAACTGCAAAACACAAACAATCTAGGGCAGCTATTCTAAATCCAATTGTTGTGAACATGAAGCCAGCTAGTTTCAGGCGGTGGGGTGAGTTTGGCCCACACATACCAATTAGGCCCGTTTCCAAAGCAATACAGCACAATGCTGCCCAGAGGACTGCAGCAGAACAAGACTTTGATTTCCCTCAATGTGATAGTAATTTCATATTTCACTGAAAAGCATCATGGCTGCCCAGGCTTGAGTCTCGAGGTGAGTAATGAAGAGCAATTCACCAGAAGATGCTTGTCTGGTCATTAACATAGAGTTTCTTCAAACAAATAAGTACGTTTGGTACGGGGGCCTTGGAAGCCAGCCTTGCTCGAACACCGCAGCCTCTGATGCATCTTCAGAACAGAAGGAGGCCTCTTTTCTTGGGCACACAGAGTCCCCCGGTAACTTCGTCAGTTGCTCACATTTGATCAGTTATCGTGTCTTGCTTTCCTCTCAGCCCACATGTCTGCGTGTTATGCTTGCATGCGAGACAAAACATCAAGGCCCGAACTGAGAATGCAGCCTGTGGTCTTCACGGCGACTAAACGCTGCAGAGTCCCACCACAGCGTCTCAGACAGATTGAGGAATATAGAGGGAGGGGGCAAGTAATGAGAGCCAGGAGAATTACTCTATTTAAATGCAGACCAGGATTCTTGAGCTTCTTTCTTGGTAACTTCCGTACAGTAGTGGGACAATAGTGGTTATGGACTTATGCCATCCTGGTGTGTCCATATTTTGGCCACATGCAGGGGACACTTTTGTCCACTGCATATTGTAGACCATCTCCAGTCCTTTTTTTCATCTATTGTCAAAGCATTCCCAGTGGTCTTTTAATTGTCATTTTTAGCCAAAATTCCCCAAACCTGCGTTGTTTTTCTTGGTTATAGTTTCTGCACAGCGGCAATGAGTTCATTAGAAATTCGCCTCTGAGTTGTGGGCGGCACTTTCGGCATGAAGCAAACCCTGCTTCCCATTCATGTCACTCACAACTGAGAGCTCTCTGTTTACACGCCCTCCCTTTATCTTACAGCCGATTACACCCCAAATTTAACATCACTGGTGCAACACAAATGGCGAGCAATATTGGAGCTATCCAGCTGTCCAGCTTTGAGCCAGATGCCAGCTTAGATAAGGAAAACAAAGACATACATGGATTTATTTGTCTACAAGTGGATTCATCAGAATTGAGCGGAGCAGGGAGCTCGTGGCCAGCCCAGTGTATTTTCTATCAAATAAAAAAAGCTCTTTTTTCATCTGTTCCTGATTCACAATAATTTGAATAAAGAAATACTCAGAAATGCAGTTTTGATCTTCAGTTTTCTTCATATATGTCCTTTACCATCAGAAAATTGCAACAAGACCATGTTAAAATCTCTGAAAACCCACAATTTTCCTTGAAGTGGGCCTTTTTTTTAATTCTGTGGGTCTTTAATAAACAAGAAAAGCATACTAAAAAGACACAAACCCTCCCAGTTTACTGAATGTCTGAATTAACCATCAGGTGATGCAACGCGAAAAGACTGACTTCTTTTTTTTTTAATGTTGAATACCGGTATATGTTTATAGGTTCCACGTCTAACTTTGTTTTTAGCTTTTAATTCATTGAATTGTCACTTTAAAGTGTGTTTAGTCAAAAACTAGAGTTTATATTTAGTGCTGAAAGTAGCAGCAGGACCCGGAATGTGGTCTGTTTACTGTGTGATGCTATGCATTTGAGAGTGTGTGAGAGAGGCTATTGTTGGAATAAATCTTCACCCTCTCTTTCAAATCTTTCTGGATGCTGGAGCGTTTGTCACTGTGGGGTAGAGCGGAGCCAAAGCACCCCAAAGAGAGCAGAGGTGTAACCGTATGGAGGCGCCCATATTAGCAGAGTTATTCTTCAGGATTATGTGCACCCCCAACCCATGCCAGAAAATTTGTCAGCAGAAGTACAGATATGGCTCTATCAATAATCCATGGCATTGTGTATTTCCCAACTGATGCCATTATACGACTGGGGGATGACAGCACTCACCAGCTCCATCATCTTATCCACGGGGACCAGGATCTCATAAAGCGCTCTCAACATAGACAACTCATATAATGGGTAATAACTCCAGCCAGTTAATACAAGGGAATTATCAGTGAGAGAAGCAGTGAACCCAGCAAAAAAGTGGCACACCCACCACTGTGTTACGGTCGGGAAGTGAAGGCAAGAGCAGGCCAGGAGGGGGAGGGAAAGAATGGGAGATGAAAGGCGGAGGAAAGAGAGACATGAGAGGCAGAAAGAGTTGTGATCTTTCAAATTGTAAGAACTACAGCATAAACTGCTAAAAAAATCATCTTATAGTTTATGTATTCCTATTTTGTCCAACTTCAGTGAAATGGAAGGTGCTTTTGCTAAAGACGGTAATGAAGAGCTTAACTAGTAATCCAAATTAAAGCTGTCTGTAATTGTTTTTATTACAGTGTCATTTAGCAATTATTATTATGTAGAAGATGTAAATATTGCCACCACTGGCCTTGTGAGTGTTTCTGTAGGACTGCATTGCTCTGATCCTTCATTGGTTCCTAGAAATAGACGAATCATCCTAAATTTGCAACCAAAAACACATAATAAGATATTAATAATTAAGAAAAAGACAATTCCTAAAACTAGTTTTTGTGGTCTGGCTAGAGGGCATAGATGTGTTACAGAACATGCATTGAAATAAAAACAAAAAAAAGCAACACAAAGGTAACAAAGATCTGATTTCTAATGCAGACCTTGGTCAAAATTGTGTCATTTTAGCACAGTTTTTATGGATAAGAAGCCCAATCATCTGCTTTGCAAATATAAAAACAATAAAAAAACGGAGAGCTGCAAAGTATAATTAATAAATGTCAAAAGTATAATCATGTAGTAAATTGACAAAAAGTAGGAGGCAAGTTTTGGCTTTTGAATGAAAATACAGGAAATTTCTGATACAGTTATGGCAGCATTTTAGTTACCTGAGAGCTGTAGATTTAACTCAAGGACAAGAGAAAAAAAGCAAGTACACATTTTAGAACCAGATGGTGCATAACCACATTGCAGCTGAGCAGTTTAAACGTGGACAAAAACACTTTTTTTTTTTGTTTTGCATTTTTTTAAACATAAAACAAAATCAGTTGTTGGTGTTGTTGTGGGCTCATGTGAAAAACCAACCTCTTTTCTAAAAGTCTTTGAGGATGTTTTGGCACTAAAATGTTTGTCTTACTGTAAAAAAAAAAAGTCCATATAATGAAAATGGTCAGTGTCAAAATCGATATTTCACTTGCTCATGATAGCAAAAGGAATGCATCAACACTGAAGAAACCAAAAGACTTGCTGCACATTTTTGAAGGATGTTGTTTAGTGGGAACATTGGACATTATTTGAGAGAAAAATCATTTTTGAAGGGAAAAAAAATCCTTATTCTTTTTTAATAGAGGTAACATGGCAGTATTTGTTTTCATGTTTGATCCACCCCCTAGGCAAGTGCTGAGCTGCCTTCATGGTTACACTCTGTAACCTTTCAGTGATTAAACCCCCCAATTCTAGTCCTTGATGATGAGCACCAAGCAAGAACACCATTTCAGTATCTGAAACAATCCCACAATCCTTTAGTCTCAGGGCCAAACTTTGGCTCAGCTGTGGTTATCTCATTAGCATCATTCAGAAAACCCACAGATAGCATGATATTGCGAGCCTGGAGAGAACATCGAAAAGTTTTTAACTACACACTTGACAGGGAAAAGTTTCATGTTAAACACGTAAAACTGGACCCTAAGTCTGAAGGTTCCAAAATTGTAACAAGCAAAACAAAGGTCTACTGTCCGCGGACACACAAACGCATCGCCCCAGGGCATGATCAGCTCAATTATCAATTATTTTTGTTGAACTGTACAAGAACAATAGAAGGCTAATCCCTTTGGGGTCAGAAAATATATTTTTAAATGAGTAGGATGGCGAAGTCTGATAGGATTTCATCAAACTGTGAGTTAAGTTGCTTTTTCACTGTCCTTGAGGGAAAACAGAGAGCAACATTGTTCAAAAACATTTCTCTTAGAAATGGGTGGGTTTTGGATTAAAAGGTATCAGAACAGACTTTGTTGTATACAAGGCCACATAGCAGCAAGCCACTCAGAATATCTGCAGGACTGTAACTAACTTTTCCATACCAGAAAACTCATTATCAGAGGTGTAATGGAGATAATTTCTCTACAGTAAGAAAATATAAGGCTCCACTAAAGGAAGACAGACAGTCCAGACAAGCTGTGTTTGAGGCTTTTGAATCAAAGAGTTGCAGAACTGGCTGGATTTCTGTAGCACATACGACTTTTTAACAAAGGGTAGAGGTACTAGCACCATCATTCCAGTTCCTAAAACAGGCTAACAGACCTCCTACAGTCACTTGTTATTTGATTAAAAACAAGAGAAAGCCTGGTACAAAAGTTGTCTAGTAATAGTAAATAAGTTAATTTATTGGGTATGATTAAGTCATCCAGCTAATCATTCACTAAATTTGGTTGAACACAGGGTATACCCTGGATCAATCATAAATTGAAAAAGAGTATAAAGAGAAAAAAATAGTTCTTTAAATGTAAATTTGAATTAATCTTGATGGTGGTTAGCCATGGTGTGGTTTTTTATAGCCCCCAGTTTCTTCAGTCTGTCTGGATCTGTATGAATATTTGTGACAGTCCACAATAAATGGTTGAACTTGAAAATCTTTAAAAAATAGCCTAGCATTGTAGCTGCTGTCGTGACTGGTCGACTCAGATTTAGGATGCCTCCCGAAATTACAAGCTACTTGGTAAAGGGTTTTTAAGGCTGGCCCGATTCATATGCCACATGACCCAAAGCAACCAGAGAAAACAAAGGCACAAAGAAATAGGAGAATCTCCTCAGTTCACACTATTTATTACAAGTTTAACGTCAACAAACAACACTGTACACAGTGAATATTAAACCAGGGATGTCAGAATCCATGTCTCGGGGGGCCGGTGTCCAACATGATTTCCAACCAACCTGCCATTGAAGCTTCTTATTGGTTAAACACACAGGCAGGATTTCTGGGATTTCCTGGCCCTCGAGGCCTGGAGTTTGAGACTCCTCCTCTAAAGAGAAAAAAGCCTTACTCCCAACAATGCATTATGCCCACTGCATGACCTGCAAAGGGCAGGGTCATTACAACATGTTCACACTGGGAATGTGACGAGCCATTCTTGAATGTGCGTTTAGCATTTAGTGATCACACTGGACAAGCAGAGAGGGGATTCCAGGTTTGCTCCAGCCTTTTTCTTTCACAACTCTATTCCAATTTATGAAAAAGTTTGTTATGGTGCCTCTGTCAGTCCCCCCCCCCCTCCTCTCACTGCTTGGCTCCTGATTCTTCTCAGCTGCGACCACTTACCTCATCTAACCGCCTGCCTTCTTAAGGAGCTCCAGGACCAGTATTCATCGCCAGTTCATTGCCCCTGATGGTGCATATTTGGACCATCCACGGGGATGGATGGATATATGTATCGTTTTGCTCACATTTTTCTCTCTAACCTCAAGCTCGAACCTAAACCTTGTTCTTACCTGTCTCCAGGAATCCATAGCCACGAGTGGTCACCTGAGCATGCGCCTATCTGGAAGCCTCACTCTGTCTGCTCCACCCGGTCACACCGCGAGCCTCTGCCGATCCTCCACCCTTCACGAGCCTCCACCAACTCCGCCGCTCCCCGGATCCTACGGACAAATCCACCAGTGACGCCACAGGAATCATTCTCCCTCGCCGTGGACACCTCGGAGCCAGCTGCCCTTCATACTTACCTGTTTATCAAATTATTTACGCCCGTTCTCACCTGTGTCTTCTTCTGGGTTTCAGCATCTGGGTCTTTATTGTTCTGTAGCCATGACAGACTTGATGTCATATCACTTGGGCCAGGCACAAATCACAATTAATTTCTCCTCCATGATAAATTTGCAAACTGTTGGCACCTACATTAATTAAAAGGGACCCCATCCATACGACACTATCAAATCCGAGTCCTGATTGGTCAAAGTTTAACCTGGTTTATTTTTCAACATGTGATCAATGGCTGTGCGCCCAAAATTGTCTTAAAAATATGTGTAGCTACGTGTGAACACGGATACTCTAAATGCACATTTATGTGCGTTTACTTAGACTTTTCATTGAAAGTGACTGCTTGAACACTGGCTGCTTTAGGCTATTTGTTTGGTACGCATCGATAATCCAAAATGTTGTAGTTGTGCAAAGTAAACGTGCAAAATGTTATTGGTTGAAATTTCTTCATGTTTATGTTTTAGTTTTACATTATCATCCAGTATCCTCATAAAGGGGGCGTCACCTTTAACTTATTTGAGTTTTGTCCAAACAGTCATATTTTACTCTTGTTTGTTTAGCGTCTAAATGCTTGTGGTTTGGACATTTGCACCTCCCCTTGTCATCTTTGTTCCGTGTCATTGCCCATTGAATTCTAAGCATTCAACAACAAGCATCTGGCTGTAACGCTGTATCCAGCTTTTAAGTCTTAAATGTGGGTGGGTGCCAGCCAACAGTGCTATTAGCAGGGAGAGGGACAGGAGGAAGAAAATAAATATATAATGATGCCACCCACCAAGCAAAGATATTCAGTGTTTGCATTTCAGGGGACAATAAAGAGGCCCATCTGTTCCTGTCATTGGTGCTTTATTGTTTTCCTCAGTGGACCATTCACTTACTAACAAACTTCCTTTTTTTGTGTTATCCAGACCTTGTAGCATACACAAACCACAACCTTTGTGTGTACAAGAGGGAAGACACACACACACACACCACCAGTCTTTTATAGCTGTGAGGTATCGGGCAAGCACAAAAAGCTCTTTGGATGTAGCAAAAAATCCTGACAATGAGAGAAAAAAAAGCACAAAAAGATGCTGGGGGGGCATGGCTTTGAATAAATTCTCTGGCCTTGTCCCTCATGTTGGCATCCCTGGTTGTATGACAAACACTGCCAACTGTTTTCCTTTCCTTCATCTTGGAGGATAAGAGAATAGAAAGAGAGACTTTAGCAAGAAGCCCTGCAAGATTGGCTTCCAAAATACAAATCCAGGCAGTCGACTCTGCAGAGCTCAGAGTTTGTCCTCGTAGCACGTCTAAACTGAGGACTTTGAAGGGTGGGGGCTTTTGATCTGGTTTTAGTGTACATGATCATGGAAGTGGATTTTACCCAGCATCTGAAGTAATAGTAAAAGCAGAGGTGTCAGTAGTAGTAGTATTACTGGGATCTAGTTGGAAGACCAAGATTTTCCTGAATGAACTCTGACAGAGACACTTGGGTGGTGTCATAACCGAACAAGCAACAGATCCTAGTCCTGCGCTTTTAAACACGTTTAGGACGACAACCCCATATAGTATAAAATCCTACAAGGAACTAAACAGAGGAAGATAGGCTTGATTAGAGCAAATACTCATTGTGAGCTGTAACTTCTATTCACAAGCACGTGTTTGTTGCCATAGGTTGTGTCCTGAATAATTTACACTCATGTTGAAGCTATTGTCAGCATGAAGAAATTTGCTGAGTGAAAATCCTGTTAATCACTGGTGTCAGCACAGGAACTCAGCATGAAAGATCAGTTGAACCACAAAAAAAACATCCATGCCTACTTGTAACAAAGGATGAAAGAGCATTGACGTAAAGCAGGAAAAACATACAATTACTGGACAAATACGCAAAACGTATATCTAGGCTCAAAATTCCAGACCTATTAGTATTAATATGTTGATGTGCTGCAATTTCTTTTATTCAGTTTGAAGTGCACTGCAAAAATTGGAACTTAAGAAAGTAAATTAGCCCTTGAGTCAAGAAAAATCAAGAAAGTTTTTCAGTGGCAAATAATCTTTGTTTGAGAAAGCAAGTCTTTGGAACTCATCACCTATAATAAGAATTCTTAAACCATTTTTCTTATGGTATTGGCAGATTGTTTTGTTTCAGCCTATCTGCCAATGGGATTAAAATTTGGACTCATCTCTGAGAATGCTGTTTTTACAATGTGAGCATCCTAGTATCAAGAGCCTCAGGAGGTTCCTATTTTGATTCATTGTGGCATAGAAGTATTTCAGACAGGCACAAAAAAAACAACACATATTTATATTTTATTTTTTGTAGATATTTCTAGAATTCCTTTTTTAGTTTTAGCCTGAAGACAAGCATATCACAAACACAAAAAATTGTTTAAATGTGGGAATAATAGTTTTTTATTGTTGACATATTTTTGTTCAAAGGATACCCCGCCTTTAACCCAACGGTGGCTGGGTTGGCTCCATCGGCCCCGTGACCCCAAAAAGGAAACATCGGATTCTGAGGATGGATGGATGGATTTAATAAATCATTAAAATTGGCAAACTAAATGAAAAATCTAGTGTTTCTAAAGGCTTGGTCAATCATGACCACAGTTGATACCTTTGTCTAAACCCCATTTAGTTTTCACTTTTTCTACTATTTTAGATACTGTTACAAACTGTTAATTAGGATTTTGAATGTTTACCCACTTCAATCAGAATCTAAAAGCTTATCCTTTTTCAGATATGGAAGCAGAATTGAGATGTGCAGCTACACTGAGAGAATTTAAGGTCTTCTGTTTATGTTTTTGCTGCTTCTTGGCACTGCTTAAATAAGTTTGAAATTTTAATAAACATAAAAATGCTAACTTTCTACTATTTTAAGATATAAGTTTGTTTGTTGTTCAGCTTGTTTGAAAAACTCAGCAAATTAGCATTTTAGAAGTAAAATTTTTACATTTACTACAGGAAAAACCTACAAATTTCACAAAATCTTTTTAAGAAAAGCATACAAAAACACTGAAAAGCTTACTCTTTTTTATATTTTTTATATCAATGTTTATTCAGAAAAATAAAAAAAAATGGTGCACAGCGTTCTTCCACTGACACGTTTTAAAGTATTTTCATTCTTTTGCATTTATCTGAGACAATAGCTGTGTTTTCTCACGGCTGATCTGAGTGACTACAACATTTGCAGGTGCATTTCCATCACAGTCAGCAAGGTTAAACTCCAGAGAAATTAAACAAATTGCTCTTCTAATGCAGAGTAAAACAAATGGAGAACTTTAGTGCACACGTGGAACCCTCTTGGGTTCTAATTATGTAAAACTATAGACATCAGAAGGCAGTGAATTCTTTAATGAGCACTTGAGAGAACAAAGGGAATTTAAGTGCATGTTAATAAGAAAGGCGAGACAACAGGAGGAGGAGGCAAAAAGCCACAGAAAGCATTGCTACACACTAAACGGGGGCATTCGCTGTCTTACTGCCACTGTAACGCTTCCGACAGTTACAGGGGGGTTGCCACCGAATATTTCAGAGGAATCTATTCTCACCGGGGTTTGTGGCAGCCAGAATAAGCACACAGCTGAAGAGTCAATAAATAGACCATGGATGCATCAAATATTTATGAGGGATTGTTATATACATATATATTTTTAGTAAAGTAAAAGTTGTGATTTATTTTTTTACATCTTTAATCGCTAAGCCGATTTGACCTACAATTGTGTCAAAGTTAGAGTTCATGGCCAAGTGTTTGCCTTGTCTTCAGTAATAAAAGCATTTTGATTTGCTATATGAGTTTAGCAAAAATACCTGAAAATACCCCAAAAAATGGTTTTATTGAGTAAAAAATTTTTTTTAATCAGTTTTATTTTTAAGGATAGATCCGTTTCTTTTCTGTGTGATATTACAGGTGAATTTATGATAGCAATGTAATGTCGTGGCTGTGACTAGCAGTAGTCAGAATGCTCTCTGTGGAATAGGGACGTCAGGAACTAAAATAGTGGCACAGGGGAGCAAACTTTGTCCCCATTTTTTTTAAACCTTCAAAAAGTGAGGCGTTTAGGTGTTTAGAAATATATTTTTTTACTTCTACCTGCCTACAGCTCTGCTGAGATAATGGCAAGACAGCGTATAGGATCAGAAAATTACAATATTGTTGGAGAAGTCAACACAGGATTATGGCACTGATAAGTACCTATATTGCTGAATATAAGACATTAATAACATCCCCTTAGCGACTTCAACATCTCTATACTTTGGTTCAGCTTACAAGATATTTTACTTTAACCGCTGTCTTCATCTATCCCTTAAAATTGCATTTCTGGCTCCCTCCCATATCACAAAGCACCCCTGCATTCTTAATATTTAGAATGAATTTTGCACGATCATATATGATTTATATAACCGTCATTATTTTTGCTATGTGATTTGAATAAAACTATAGTTCACCCACAATAAAGTAAGTGGCGCAGATCCAGATATTGCCAAGTTTTAGATTTTAGCTGGTGAGTTGTAATCTTTCCTTGAAAGTCATTTCTGTCTTTTATTTTTTTGGTAAACAATAAAAAATGAATTATATTTTTTATTCGTCACTCGTGGCCTAAGACAATAAAATAATTTATTGCTTGTCTTTTTTTTTCCTGCCACAATACAAAAAGGAAACTTTTGTTTTATTTTGTGGAACATCTGAACTGAGAAAAGATTTCTGCTCAATGAACAGTGTGGCCTGACCACCGATTGAATACAATACATATGGAAGCATCCACTGTTTAAAAAATAAGTAAATAAAACCAGTTGTTCTTCATTCAAATTATTTTGTGTATTCAATAAAAACCTTTTTGTGTTTTTTGTGCTAATTTATAGTTAAGAGGATGATGTTCTAACTAAGCCACAATTATTAAAAAAAAAGAATACCCACATTAAGATAAACACTGATTTCATCATTTATTGCTGGGAGTTTTATTTTAGCCATTCACCACCTTAAATTTGCACTTACATTTTAGTTCTTCAGGATATTTCCATCATTTGATCACATTCCTCTATGGACAGGCTTGTTGCCTGACCAGCTAGTAATCAGAGAATATTTAACAATAACAATTACTTGCTAGCAGGCTGCTCCAGATCCTGACTGCATCTTAACCCATCTTTGACTTGACCCGACTGCAATCCACATAAATATTTTCAAGGGACCTCCAGATCCCGCCTGCACTACAATCTATCCATGATTGTACCCACAGTCTACTGACAAGACTCCCCTCTACCCCCCCTCCTTTTTTTTTCTTCGGAATCTGAAATTTTTTAAGGCTTTTTTTTCCTTACCGCGAAGGAGGGTCTCAGGGCAGGGATGCTCAGTTTAGTTTAGTCTGTTTAGTTTAGTTTAGCAATCAGCTATTTAATTCTATGACCTGACTTTGTGTTCTTTATGATTCATGTTTATTACACAATTACTGGTATGAAGCCCATTGAGATGATTATTGTTGTAAATATTGGGCTATACAAATACAATTGAATTGAATTGAACTTTTTTCCATCATTGTAAATCTCAGTTAGCCATTTTCCTTTTTGAGACAAAATGGATGAAACAGTTGACAGATGGAGAAGGAATGAATGGTAAAGGATAAGGATGGTCATGAACCAGATCATTGCAGCTTATCAGTGAAACACAGGGAGTGGTGTCAAAGGTGAAAATAATAACACTGGTCTGAGACTTTCTGCATCACCCTGGAAACCAAGCAGAGAAAAAAAATCACAGGCACCTCTGAATTGAAGATGAGTGTTTCCTAATCGGCTTCGGTTAATATTTTAACGCAGAATCTCATCATATTTACACTGCACACAAAAAAAAAAAACAGATAAATTTAATTTATTATGACATTGTTAACAACCCAAATGAAAATTTGGATAAAGGTCCAATTCGGATCTGCAGTCTAAGGATGTATTCAGACTGGAAAAATCTTTTGAGAGACACATTGCTTCTCCCTGTTTTCCCGACAATCTAAATGTCACAAACTCTTATTGTGTCATAGCTGTCTTCTTGCAAGATTACCGATGCAAGATTACCGATACAAGATTACCGGTACAACAAAAATCACGAGTTACATTGGAGCTTTCCAGCCGTACAGTTTTGAGCCAGATGCCAGCTCAGACGAGGAAAACAAAGACGTACATGGATCTATTTGTCTTCAAGTGGACGCATCAGAATGGAGCAGAAAAGGGAGCTGATGACCTGTCCAGTGTTATTTTTTAACGCAACAAAATATGATCTTTTTCAAACTTCATTTGGTTCATCTGCTCCTGATTAACTACAATTTGAAAAAAGTAAAAAACACCTTTTTCGCTTAATTTTCTTTGTATATGCCCTCCATCAGATAGAAAACTCCAAAAACACAATGTGTAATGAGAATGGGTCTTCATGAATTGACCTTGTGCTTTGCTGTGGAGCTAACATTGTTTACTGCAGTGCAGAAAACTTGAATGAATCTTGAAAACTTCTAATCTAGCAAATGTATTTTCTTTAAATACAAAGTCTATTTGTTAGTCATGATACAGCAGCACTGTAGAAAATAAAACAGGCCATGTTTCCAACAAATAATAACATCAGATTGTACGACACACATTTCTTAGACAGCTTCTTTGTAGCAGTGAAGAGATTTGTTTCACTCATTCAGAAGTGTGGCTAATCAAAGTAGTTTCACAGCTTCAATACCACATTGCATATTTGCATAATTATCGGCCTCCTTGGTAGCTTCTTTTTGAGTTATTGGAATGATGGGAGCCATAAGCACGGTGATTCTGTTTTTTTAGATTTACAGGCGTGCTCTCTGTTGTCCTGCACTTTAATTTTAGATGAAAGTCTTGGAATTTTGGGTCGCTCTTTAGCAAACCAAGAATACGACTAAAGAAAAAGGTGCAAGCATTGTGTCAAGTCTTAAATCCTTCGTTTTTACAATCTCCATTACATCTAACAACAAAATTTTTTTGTTTTCTTCCTGCAAAATATAAATTGATTCACTCTTACAGATGTCAAACTTGTAGAATGGTCTGACATGTAACCAATGACTAAACACTTCAAAATTACCTGCGCTTTTAAACCTCTCACTTCTTAACAGCGGAATTAAAACTGGGCCAGCATGGAACCTTTGTGAGAGTGTCATCCTATTCCATTCAAATTTCACTGTGCTTTCTTTGATTCCTTTGGCCGAAAAGTAAGGTAAGCCCCAAGGCAGTGATGGACTGTCATCCCTCCCCTGGGGGAAGGAGATGCGCTCTTCAGCTCCCCTAATGATGTGCCTGTCTTTTGAACGAAGAAGCCCAAGCCATGGCCTATCACTTAACACTTAGCACAGAGATGGAAAAAAGACAGAGAAGGGATGGAGAAAGTTTGATGAAAGCTGTCCCTTTCAACATTTCAAGCAGAAATAAAATGTAACTTAAAACATTGTCTTCAACTGCTGAAGGGTTGAAGACGACGGGTCAAAAACAGTAGCTTGGTATTTGGGGCAGAAGAAACCAAACTGTACAGCTCCGTTTTAGGAATCAGCGTGCTGCCATGAAATTTATATTACATAAATGGTGGGCAATTATACAGCTGCTGATGTCCCATAGTCACATTGTAAAAACAAACATTCTCAATCTGTGGAACTCACTATTTATCCACTACATCCTCTTCTACCCTGCTGAATGGCTGCACACGCAGTCACATCGCTTTTCAATCACTCAGTAATTGATACTGTGGCGTTTCAAGTTGGGATTAGCCAAAAACAGACTTGGTTTACTCTCCTCTCTGCCATCAGCAGCCTTCACCCTCCCTGTCTGGATGTTCCACAAATATCTCAGGCCTTCTTTCTTGTGCCGTTTTAACTTTAAACAGATTTAAGCTCTCCTTTTGGTTCGTGTGGATGTTCTTACTATCCACTCAACTGATTCATGAAGGGATGGATGTAAGATGAACAGAGCAGCATGTACTGTGAAGAAAGAAGGAGTAGCATCACACATGATGCTGAAAAGGAAGTACAATCTCCTGAGAAAACAGATGCCATGGGGGACAGTAAATAGTCACTGTAATTCTTCCTTGGCACTTTTTCTTTTTTTACGTTGTTCAGTAGCAGAAATACTAACATAATACCCATGTCATATAATTATAGTAGAAGATGTAAATGGATGAAGTAGACAGGCATAAACACCTTTTACTCCTACGTCTATATATTGTTATTTTATCTTAATCATACAGTATATGCCTTGGAAAGTGCTGATGGTAGCAGAAACCAGAAATGTTTCTAGAATCACACCTTGAGTGGTTAAAATTTGGACAAGGACAATCTGGAGGATTTTCTGAATTATTTCTGATTTATGGACAATGTTAGGAAATTATATAAGGTTGTTAATTTGGCTCAGAATTTGTAGGACGTTTTCACATTGCCTGCTGGCCATCATAAACGTCATAACAACTGCTCTTCTGATAGCTCTATTGCTCCAAATCTAAGCTAAGAGAGATGTCAAACCTCACGGCTTTTGGGAGCATTAGCAAAGGAAGTGGACGTGTTGAGGTAGACACCAAAGGTGTTAAGAAGTTAATTTCTGCATTCATGTGGAAACTTTATCTTCTCTAGAAGTTGCATAAACACCAGGAACTCTTCAAGAATGATAAAGTGAAATTTACCATTCAAGAATATGAGGGAAAGTTGCTGAATTAATGCACGTTCACTTGATTTAGATTCTGCTTTTTGTCCGCGTCTCAGTGGTTTTAGCCTCCAAAGGCTCATGTTGTAAATGGACAAACGGTTTAAAGGCAGAAACTATCATAGTTTTAATGCTGGGACTCTGACAGGGTTAGGGTAAACACAAAAATAAAAGCTGTTTCTTTTTTTCCCCAGCTGAGTATTAGGGCCACCAAAAAATAAATTATTGAAATAGTTTATTTATGAAAATAAAGTACCGGTAACAAAAATATGAGAAGTCACAATTTTACAAGAATAGTCCTAAAATTGTGAGAAAAAAGTTGTCATTTTATGGGAGTGAACACGTATAATTATGAGTAAAGAGTCAATATTTTGCAATGATGAAGTTGGAAATAAAGTTTCATGAATTATTAGTTGAGAGACTGAAGTCTTACATTTATGAAGCAATAGTTTGTTTACTAAGAAAATATATACAACATAAAAAAATTAAGATATGATGTACAAGAGATGTAGAGTGGATTGTCCTTCATTACGCTTTGCTTTTACAAATAAGGAAATGCTAAGTTTTTTAGTGAGTCAACATAGTTTTATCATAAAAATAAGGACATTGAAAGGAGGACACTGAACATCTTAAGAAGATTCCTGACTCATAAGCAGTGAATTTCCGACAGGCGAGCCGTTGACGCCATTGGCAGTTTAGTTGCAGAGGTCCAAATGCATCATGGTACATGTATTCCTAGGATAAAAAAAAACATAAATGGATGCATTGATGGATTTAGTCAACATGTAAAATGGATGGAGGCAAATACAACCACCTGTATTTTCACAAAGTTAAATAATTAAATGCACGGTGGTGCAGCGGTTAGCGCTCTTGCCTCACAGCAAGAAGGCCCCTGGTTTCAAGTCCAGGCTGGGAGACGTGAAAAACAACATCAATGAGGGACCTTTCTGTGTGGAGTTTGCATGTTCTCCCCCGTGCATGCGTGGGTTCTCTCCGGGATCTCCGGCTTCCTCCCACCGTCCAAAAACATGCTTCATAGGTTGATTGGCAACTCTAAATTGACCATAGGTGTGAGTGGGAGAGTGAATGGGTGTGAGATTGTGGACAGTCTACCCTGGGACAGACTGGCGACCTGTCCAGGGCATCCCCTACCTTCGCCCATAAGTGGCCGGGATAGGCTCCAGCAGCCCCGTGACCCAGAAAGGAAAAAACGGTATAGAAAATGAATAAATAATTAAATATTGACTTTTTTCTCATAATTTTAGAGCTTTATTCTCACGAATTATAAATTTATTTTTATTTTTGTTTTTTATAGTGGCTCTTATACTTCGTCATACTTTTTTTTTTATTTTTTACAAGTGGTATAGATATTTAAAAAAAATTTTTTTTTTGTAAAACATAACTTTGTGGTGATACAGAAAAAGACTTGCTAAAAATCAAAATGCAGCACTCTCCTTTTTTGTACTCCTGGCCAGTTAAAAATGTCCTAATTTGAAAAACAACTTTATTTGTAATATAGTTTAAAACTTAAAAAAAAATGTATGTTAAGTAACACAAATGAAAACGTCTTAACTGTTGTAACAATAATATGAAAACTGAATCCATTGATGAAAAATAATTAGGAACAAAAAAGAAGTGTTGTTTTGGAATGCTAAAAACACATTTGTAGATTATCGTAATCCAAGCTATTTTATAGTGAAGTCATTTTTAAAAGACATGTTTTGTGAAATGAATGCTGAAACCGTCCAGTGTTGTGGCTGGAAAAAAATCCAGTAGTTGCAAAATCCTTTTCAGCAATGCAGCAAATTTGATTTTTTTTTACTTTAGTTTACGGTAAGCAAACATAAATTGGCTCAGAAATCCTGATGGGTTGAAATGTCATGTATAAAATTTTTCAATAAGAAATAAAAATAAAATATGCTATCCTTTCATTTTTTTTCTAGTTTAGATTTGTATTGGGGGAAAAACTGAAATATTCTAGTTTTTGTATGGTTTGAAGGGTTATATTTTTTACATTTCCTTGAAAAGTGTGCATCTGACAGTTTTGGTGAGTCGTGAAAGCCATACAGTATATTGGATAGTTTTTTTTTTTCTTTCAAATAACTTTTCTTTTTCAGACGCAACAACTGAAAGACTTGCACTTGCACGTTCATTCAGAAATGAACCACTCCACCTAAAATCAGAATCGAGTATGACTGTTTTTGACTGAGAGAAGAAAATAATTCTGAGGCGGTGCCATCATCTGCTACAAGTGTGAGAGACAGCAAACACGGAAAAGAAGAGGTTTTAGAAGAGAAGAAGGGATGGGGGTTGATGTCTTGTGGAACAGGAATGCACTTGGGGAAGAGGAAAAGCCAGTCACCTTTGCATTTTAAAACACTCCTCATCTTCAAAATAAAAAGAAGGAGTTAGAAGGCAAGGTACAAAAGAATATTCACAATGCCTGAGCACAGGAAAACAAAAACAGGAAGAAAAAAAACTCTCCTTCTGCATCCTTGTCTGGCTTGGTTAAAGTTTTTCCTTGTTGATGGCAATTTATCGTCTGAAGATGCATTGGCAGTTGTTGACAGAGACAGAGTTTGTGATGCTAGACTCAGTAATTCCATAGAGATAAGTTTGGGAGGGGCTATGAGGGGGAGTCAGCTCTCCGATCTTGTTTTCTTGCTGACTCTCTTTAACTGTGTTTACTCTTTCAGCACTCACATCATAAGATATAGAGATAAAAGTTTTCTACCAGCTGGAATTTATCCTTTTTTTATATTATTTTTTACTGGATCTCTTCAGCAGCAAATTAGAGCGAAGTTGAATTGACAGAGTTGGTGGGGTCCATGACTCAAGAAACTCAGTGGTGAAATGGACTGCTCTACTACTCCTGGAGCAGATAGAAAGATGAATGTTGGCCGGTCTTCTCCACTAAAAAGGGGGAAGCCCAGCAGATCCTCTGTACAACACAAGGGTTGAACAATGATGTCCTTAGTTCCTGCAATAACCCCATAATAAGTAACTTTTAATTATATTTTATTTGCTCTGTCAGCAAATAAAATACAATTGACCATATTTTGTATACTTGTATACAAAACTTTAAACTGTTAATCCTGGTGGTGGTTGAGCGTGCGGCGCTGGGGGGTCGATCGGCCGGAGGGGGTTACTGAGTGGTGACGGAGGGTGGGGGGCAACCAGAAGATTGTGTGTGTGCGAGAGTGCATGGGTGGGGACAGACCTGGGGGCTGGCTAGTCGTGACCCGCAGGGCTCACCCTCCCCATTGCAGAGTGGGGATGGCATTAGAAAACGACACAGGTTTTATGATTTTGGCCAAAAACAGCACAATCAAAAGACCAATGGCTTTGAAAATAAATGATTGGAGTGGGACTTTAAGGGAAAATCTATATCACATTTAATGCTTTTTACTTTAGAAATAAAGTTTAAAACGGATGCAGATATTACACAGAGGATGAATTTACCCTAAAAAGTTAAGAGGAACCGGAAGCTAAAAACAATCAGACGCCCACTTCACCCTCATTCCGAGTGGTTCTTGAAAATGTTTTCTGACATTAAACAGGTCAGTTCAAAAAAGTTTGGAGACCACAGCCTTACGCCACACTCTAGTTGTTATTAATATGGAAGTACTGGGCCCCTACTGACCCAGAGCAAACGCTGCATGCACAGGGTGTGCAGGTGACACACAAACTACACTCTGATTGTCTAATTTCCTCATTTCAAACACTCAGGCTGCATGCTTATCACACAAGCAGCATTTACAAGGCCCTTGCACAGTCTGCAGAATTTGGGGAGTCAAAAAAAAAGGAAAAATCAGTAAGTAAGACACAATAACCTTATAATAAGACTGGTAGTCTTACTTTTTTAATTGTGTTTTGAATCTACTTTTATGTTGACATTAATAATGCACAAAAATAGTGTTTGCATGAATAAATATTTAAAAAGTATCCACTAATTAGACACCCCAAATGCTTTTTGAAAAAATCTTACGACTTTTTTGGTCTCTTTATTTACAATTAATTTGTACAGGCATTTTGTGGGGACCAAAAGCAAGAGACTTAAATTTAGGAACTTGTGACCAATGTTGATGCTTTTATTTTTTCCTCTTTTCTTGTGATTCTTAAATAGATTTGTATAAAGATAAGAAGTCAGGAATAGAAAAGGACCCCAGACAGTCTAACTTTCCTTTTTATTTTAACTAAGCTCCATTGTATGCATGTCAAAGTAATTATTTGACTGAGAATCAAATCAAAATTAAGGGGTCTTGTTGTATGAGACTGGCTGAGCGATGGTGGCAATGAGGAGGCTGTGATCATACCCAAGTTTCATCTAAACCCTCTAAACCCTGAAAACACGGAAACTTCAAGTGAAAACCGCAAGAGCAGTCAGTTGAGATGAGAGAGGCGGGGGAAAAAAACCAACTGATTTCCATCAAAACAGATTGTCAAAGCAGATGGGACTATCCCAGAACTGGGGCAGAGTGGATGGAAGAGGAAAAGTGGAAGGGGTGGGGGCTTTGACTGTGCAGATCTCTGCACAAACCAGACATGAGAACAAAATGAATCTTCTAGGCGATCAGCTGCTATGTTGGCATGTCATTCTAAATGGTCTTTAATAATTCTGAATTAAGTTTTATTTCGTGTTCTAAATATTTAAACATCATAAATGATCAAATCCTACAAGGACTTGTGTGTTTTGTCGACAGCAGAATGTCTTTGTGCTTTAAGGGGGATTTCGGCTCTGTGCAGATGAAATTACAGGGTTGGCCTCGAAAGCGCTTTAATTTCCTGGACAAAGAAAGTGTAACAAAGTGTCTGTGACCTCAAACCTTTGAGGATGATGTCTCTGCTTTGAAAGTGATGAGCCGGAGCACTGGATGAGTTTCTGTGGTTTGGTCTGTAATTAATTCCTCCTGAACCGTTGGGGCTCCTACAACGATTCTGCATGCTCTGACCATTATCATGGTGCCTCTGGCAACACCTGAGCAAAGCTCATCAGCATGCCAGCATTGATCCAACACAAGATTTTTTTTCTCAAAGTGAATTGGCTCGATCAAATCCTTTAAACATGTTATCAGAGCCAGCGCACGCTTGAGCCTCCAACAAGAGCCTCTTTCTGTCAACCCCAAACCATGAAAAGTAAACACACCAACCTGTTTGTAAGCCAGGAGAAGATTCCAAATGATCTTGCTGAATAACGTTGCTCAAACATCAAAATTGATTTTAATGAACTGGTCACAAGAAGAAAACTATTACTTTAATGTTAACAGCACGAGGAAATTTGCATCAAATGTGAATTTTAAGCCCCTCTTAGATCACAGGAAATGCTTTAACAATGCACCACTCCGGGATTACAAGTGTCCTTCAGCGGGAGTAACACGGTGAGTTTATTGAATGGATGAAGTTCCATGAGTTTCTGAAAAGTGAAAGTCATGCAAAAGTTTACAATTCAAACCATCATCACACAATTTAGGCTGAGCCATGCTAGCGCATGATAACTTTTAAATTACAAGATTTTAAGTCGTAAATTTACACACAAAAAAATCTTGTAAATTTACAAGATATAAACTCGTAAATTTAAGAGTTTTGTTTTCCGTAAATTTACGACTTAAAATCTTGTAAATTTATGAGAAAATAGTCATAGATCAACAAGGAAAAAAAAAACAAAGTTTTCCGTTTATCGGAGCCTAGCTTGAAGATGAAATATGTGGAGCCTTTTGTGAAGCTTTATTTCTGGATAGGTTTAAAAACAAAGAGATTCTGAACCTCTTGGCGACTGAAAATCAGATTATTTTCAGTGTAGTCAGCTTTCCGGGGTTCGGTGTCGGTAAAGCGGAGTTTCATATGATAAGGAGCTCAGAGACAATTTTGGGTGTAGAGGACCGCTGCATCCTTTTCATTTACACACCCTGAAGTTCATCTGTCTCCTTACGTCATGAACCTGTCATCCGAATAAGTAAACAGTGTTACATACACCTCCTCCTCCAGATGAAATGTCCCGTTTCAACATAAAACAATAAAGAGGAATGAAAACGTTCTTATTAGCACAAGAACGTTGAAAATACCCAAAATTGCGCCTCCTCAGACAGAAGCAATGAGTTATATCACGATACAACTGAATTAGAACTCATGTTTTTTTTTTTTTGGTGGTCCTAAAACTCTGTCGTACTTCCCAGTACGCCGCCCCTAAAGGGCCATTGAAGCAAAAAAAATTTGAAGCAAAAAGAGCTCGAAGCCCATCAAGACGAATGTTGTTGTGAATTTGGGCTGTATAAATAAAATTGAATTGAATTGAATGTGCACCCATTAGTAACGGGTGCGCACCCATTCGTTTTTTTTATTCTTTAATGGCCCGTTAGGGGCTTGGTATGCCAGCATGTTTGGTACAAAAAAGAAAAAAAAGAACACCCAGCAAATGGTACCCTTTTCTTTCTCGCTTTTATTTTTGTTTTGTTTTTTGCTTTTTGCAGTCGAATTTTTGCTGTGGTTTTCGGCCAAACTGCTGTGATTATGTAACACTTTTACTGTGCACAGTTCACAGCATCTTTAGGCTCTTTGGTATAGTATGGATTGTCTGGTGTGAATGGACCCAAAAATGTTTTCCTTGTTTTTGTTTTTCTACTTATGCAGGGGTGGAGCCATAGGGGCAGCTGGGCCCCCACAGCAAAAACTTTGCCCCCCGTTTTTCCCTCACAGTAGTAGGCTATCATTATTGAAATAAAATAAGAAATCATTATTATAAGCTTTTTTAAGCACTGCAAAAATAACTAAAGTAATACTTTTCTGCAGACCCCCCCACCCCCAAAACTAGAAATTACTAGCCACGCCCCTGTATTCGGTGCGCCACTCCATCTGGGCTTTCAAAAGATTCTACTTTTTTTTGTCTTTTTGTTACTTCTTAACATTAGTAATAGCGCTTCAGCTAAAAGAACAGCTGTTTTAATAATAAGACCATTAAAAACAGTTTGAAATACCTATTTTGAACATTTCATTGATCATTTCATGGTCTTCCACTCAGCTATTCTCATTTGCCACCCTTCCAAAGTCTTTTGCCCCCTATTGCCTCCCCCCAGATACTGGTACTATGTTCCATTTGTGTTATTCTCCTGGTGGCAACATCAAGTAGATTTTGTTTTAGACTAGAAATATTTTGTCTCCATGAACCTTGAATCAAATTAAAGACTCAGTTATGACACTTTACATTTGGCCAAAATATAGTGTTTCTGATGTGATATTAAGTTGACGTGCCTTATTTCTGTCTGCAGATGAGGATTCAAACTGGAAGATCTGTAAAAGCCAAAGGTCCTGGCTGCATTTGTCCATATTTTATAAACTCAGTGTGCTTGAATTCAAGTCAATGCTTTGATTCCACATCATGGATGTGTGAAAACCTAACCAAAAAACATGTAGTTGTGTTGTCTTGTTATTATGTAAACACATCAATGAAAAATGTTGACTGCACGTTGACAGTCAGAACCATCGATTTCAGTTTTTTGAGGAAATTTTCCTTCAAAAGTTTTTTATTTCTTGAAATTTCCCAGAACATTTTCAACTTCTTTTTTCTTTTACTTTCGCTTCTTTTTTATTTCATTTTGACATACTCCTAATGCAATTTGTAATATTTATCTGTAAAAAGTGCAGCAATGGGCTTAATTATTTAGTTATTCTGTATTTTAGAATCATTTGTTTGCTGTTTGAGTTAGAGGGCCTGCAGTTATTTTTCTGTTTATGTGGTTGTGTTACCTATGTTAGAACATTTTTAGTAACATCATCTGACAATTCCATTGGATAAAGTGCATATTATACTTCCAACAATACCATTTACGTCAATTTTTTTGTTTAAATTTCCCAACAAAAAAGGAACAAATTCAGTGTTTCTTCCATGAACACATTAGCGCCTGTGTTGTTACTGTCACACCAAAATTTTAAATAAAAACAAGAGTTTGCCCACTATTTTTGTTTAGTTCAACATTTTCTTACACGCAAATTCCTAAAGAATTGTGACATTTATATTTAATATCTTTCTATGAAATCAATATTTTTATTGTTCGACAAGTGCAGAAAATTTAAACATGCTCAACTGTTCTCTATTTTTAGAAATTTGAAATTGAAAATGATTTAGCAGGTTTTACCTGCTAATATTCACCTACTTTTAAATTTACTCTGACCTTCCTGATCGTCTTTCCTTGAGTGCTTTAAAACTTTCTAAGAACAAATGTACCACTGTGGTAACACTGGTTGAGGTGATTTGGTAAGGCATAAAAATGGAGCTCTTGCTTTCAGCATTCTGTCAGCTCCTAACATCTGTTGTCTTCTCTGCCGTTCTGAACTACTGAATTTTAATACAGAGAAATTCCCAAGAAAGCTGTTCTCATTTACATGTTTCAGTGATGTCAGATAACACAAAGCAAACTCAGATCCGTGACTAAGAGAGTGGCTTAAGAATGCATGGAACAGCTTAAAATCTTTGAAAATTATATATTTTGAGAGATATGACGATTCGTTTTTATGCTGATTTCAAAATAATGAAAACGACAAACATTTAAGTGAAAATAATAAACAAATGAACAGTGTTGGATTTGTTAATGTGTTTTTTTTGGCAAAAATCAACATTCATTAATGAAAATATTAAATTGATTCTCTGCATGTGCTCCGACTTTTCCATAAATCTTGCATGCTCTAGCATTTTTAGGAAAACGCCACAAGACTTGCAAAACTGCATCCATTACCTGATCTAAACTTGAAAAAGCACCAGTGGAAAAAAATGTTTGTGCTACATGTTTTAACAAGATTCACTATGATGTCACACTCCCTCAATCCAGTTCTCATAAACAGTCACCAAAGGACTTTTTCACATTTGTTAAGAGAAACAAAGTATTTCTAAAAGCTTTTAGCCCTGCGTCTGCCTCTTTCTTTTGTTTAGCATAAACCAAATTTTCAAACATTTAAAGATTCATGCGAAGTGGCATATTATGTTAACGTTAACATACTATTAACATACATACTATATACTATTTATATTTTCTTAATGGTATATATGAATCTTATTTTTGGGTTAAATGTCATAGATTGATTCACTACTTTTTTAATGACTAATAAAAGATTTATCAATAAAGAAGCAAAGGTCTTTTTTACAAATGAGGATTAAATTAATAAACATTTTAAAATAGTTAGTGTCAGAACACGTACAGCAAAGAAAAGAGACCTTGGGATTATTTTTTGATATTGCCGTCATTATTTGATAATTGTATGCTCCCTCTGGCATAAGACCCATTGTGTGTGAAGAAAATACATACACAGAACCAATTTGTGTTTTCTCATTTATTTTTCTAGAAACTCTTAGCAGAAAGTAGCCTATTTATGTGTACTACAAGTATATTTGGAATATACTAAAAGTGAGGTACTACACTGAAGGTTTCTTTTTATATATATTTATTAGTACACTTCCTACACATGATCTATGACAGAGGTGGGGAAACGTTTGACCTGTGGGCCACAAAGGAAACCAAAATTTAACAGATGGAAAATTTAACAGTAGATGGATGGAGTGATTTGGTAATCCACCTTATAAAAGAAAGAAATAACATGGAATTTGGACAAAAAATGCTTTAATTTTGATTGAAAAAATAATCTATATGTATCTTAAAGCAAAAGATTATGAAGATTCTATTTCAAAAAAGGGGGTTTTGTTTTCATTTTCATGCCAATTGCACCAATGGGTTGATGTCCCTGAAGGAAAACGCAAATTAGAGAAATGCTGCATTCATGTGGTGTTGAAATGATCGGAAAAACGTCTGTCCGACTCAAAAAACACGCCCAAACGTAAGAAAAACAACAACCACCACATTTTCTAACACCACATGAATGCGGAATAATGTTTTGCACCTAGACAACGGTCAATGTTTCTGTAGAGCACCATCTATGGGGAGGCACCTGAGTACCTGGATTATCAATATCATTTATTGTAGTTTGGCGGGCCAAATTAAAAAGTATTACGAGCCGCTAGGCTGTAGTTTTGCCACCCGTGGTCTATAGTATATTGCTATACTTATACTCAAGTATACCTAATAAAATAAGCTTCTACTATTCGCTATGGGTAGCTATAACAATTTAATAGATTTTGAATTGAGAGGCAAATCAACTCTTTTGATTCTGTGGCAGCCATCTTTAATTGGAAAGAAGGGGAGGCGAGCCGTTATTGTTATAAGTTAAGGAGTAGGCAGGTCTTTCTGTTTAAATAACGCAATTTCCAAATGTTGCTTCTCTCTTTGTAGAAAGTGTGATGAGGTAAAACACTAAATTTCTAGGTCATAACATCTGATAATGAAATGTCAAACTTTATTTCCTAATTGGAGGAAACGTGTTCAGTGTCCGGGCTTGTCTCTCCTCCCTTTTCTCATAAAAAATTAAATGTCACATGTTCCTCTCATAAAGTTTGCATTTTTTATTTTATTTTATGTAACCTTTATTTTACCAGGAAGTCCTTTGAGATAAAACCTCTTTTTCAAAAGAAAACTGGCCTACACTGTGGTCTGAAGAATTGGCTTTCTCATTTTTTTCACATTTTTAACAGACTTAGTAGAATATTCTAAATTTATGATACATTATTTAATTTCTTGTTTAAATAACGTGTTTCATGTTGTCTACTATATGATGATGAAAGAGAAAATTTAATTAGTTTTAACACAGAGCTGAGAATGAACAAATGAGGACCTTTTCCCTTAGAATTTTATTTTTATGTATTTTATAATACCTAAACATTTAATAGGTGTCAACTTCATAAATGAACTAGAGCATTCCACCGTATAATTCTTTTTTGAGCCTCTCCGATCAGATGGGAGCAAATGAACGAGATTATTGACAGTGAGTGGAATTTCCATTTTCTCCACATTGGATTAATTAGTGGCTGACCTCCTCTTTGCAGCTGACTGACTTCTATCTCCTTTTTCACCTTTAAACACGCCTGTAGCACTCCTCAAGGTCCCCAGCCATGCCTGAGGCTGTGGAGAAACCCCATTGAACACAGACTCAATGCCATCCATGCGCCAAGCCCGTCTGTGCTTATGTGTATGAGATAAGATGACACAGAAATGTCCAAGCCTTTATTTCTTTTTCCTCTGAGACACTTTTACCCCCTCCATCAATATGCAATTTATACATTCTGGAGGTTTTAAAGGTTTGTATAGTCAAGATATGTTTTTTTATGGTAAATTGAAAAGATGTGAGACTTATTCTGTAGAAAAAAATGAATTTTACCCATAAAATGTTTATGGACAAATGCCTTGAAAGCGTTCAATTTCTTCTGCCATTTATGATTCCTGTGAGAATAGTTAAATTGTGAAGTTAAAAACAACCTTTAAAAAACTGCTGTTAAATCAATTTGCACAAGAAAAATGAAAAACAGGTTTGTTTAGAGAATCATCCCTGTCATTTTTCATTGATAATTTTAAATATTTGTATATTTTTCATTCATTTTTTTTGTACTCCATGGAATGAAATAGCATAAATCGAACTGTCAGTGAGTCCCACAAACAAGCTCTTAAAAGATTTTTCTGCAGGCAGTTAAAGTAAACATTGTGACCCGCTCCTGTTTTGTCATGAAACGCCTGCTTTATTCCAGACACCAGGACAACCGCTTATTAAGGAGTGAAATAGCAGTGGCTGAGGTTGTGTCCACATGTTTGGGGATTTTTTTTTCCAGTTCTGTTTCTGGTGGAAGAAGAATACAAAATAGAAATATTCTTGTATTACCATGACCTTGCAATTACTTTTTCTCACTCAGTTTTGTGCTGTGACAAACAACAAAACCGTGTCTGCATATCATTTTCAACCCAGCGCTCTACTCGGTGAGCAGGGTGAACTTACTGGGTTTTTTTTGTACAGAAACTTCCCATTATATGTTCCTTCTCTCCCACTGTTGGGAGTTCTTTTGAATTTTTTCTGATTGAGTCTTTAATTGTTTTAGATTCCTCTCCACAAAGGATTATCAGATTCGTTGTTGGATAAACAAATTTCCATAATGCCTCTTTTTGCAAACACTTTTTATGTGTTGAATTTAATAATCATCAAAGATGCAGTTCGCATTAAAAAACACACACTGACTGCTTCAAGAGATTAAATTTGAATTTGCTGCTTTTGTTTAAACATGGAATCCTAGAAGCGATTTCAAAGCCTTAATTAACAGAAACAACAAAAGAAAAGTTTGCTTTTTGTCTTTTTAGATCATTTTTGCATTGGTTTTGACTGTACCAAAAGATAATTAATCAGGAAAAAAACTCTTGGGGGACAAAAGGTGCAACCTTGAATAGGTTCAGAAAAGATTTTTCTGAGAGTTTAAAAGTCTACTTTGAGGGCTTCCTCTCATGCTTTGCATCATCCTTGTGTGGCATCCCCCAAGGCTTTATTCTTAAGCTTTTATTTTTCTTCCATCTCTTTGCCCATTTTAGCAAAATATGGCATCATTTAAGGATGATGGTAGCACTTTTATAATGCTAGACAGTCTTTGAATGATACCAAGACCTGACAACCTCTTGAAGATAGAGACAGTTTAACAAGTATAATTGTGGTAGTCTGTGAAGAATGGTAGACTCTGATGTTATCCTGGATAGAAAGATCAATAATACTTTCTACCTATTACTTGTTTATGTATAATTACATTTTTTCTAGTCCATATCTATAAATATGAGCCCAACAATACTGCAACGGAATACTGTGGATGAAAAAGCTGACAAATAAAGTTTGGAGAAAAAAAAAAAGAAAGATCAATAATTCAGTAAAGGATGATTTCTAAATAAAAGATTTAAAAAAAAGAGACCCATGTCAAGACTTCTTACATTTAACCATATTACTCCTGTCACTTTACTGCTTCCAGTACATTATGTGGCTGATTCGTCATTTTGTTTAAACTTTTGTAATAATATATTTTTATTTATTTATTTTTCTGCTTGTCTGATTTACGGAAAAGCTGCTTCTTTAAATTCCTAAAGGCAGGTGACAGGGCTGTTCCAGTCATACAGTCTTAAACAGTGTGCCATTTTTAGAATTCAACTTTTTTCTATGTTTTGATCACTTTTGGACTTTGTTGTTTTTTTAAATAATCTGTTGTACATTTTCTGACGTGAATTTGATTTTCTTTCTCTTCTTTTGCAATTTACAATCAACTTTTTGTTTACTGTTGCATTGCACTTTAGTAAACCCACATATTTTTCAGTATACTTTACATGTGTAAATAAAAGTAACTGGATCTGGTCACTAATGTGGTTAATGTGTCAAAATAATTTCATAAAGTGTTTTATAACCTGTCCATCACTAACATCAGATGTTTTTATCCTTTATTGGAAGAGAAGACATGTCTACAAACAGACTGATTAGGTGAAGTCGCATCTCTTTTGTTATGTAAATGTGCTACCTATTTTTGTAATTATAAAAAGTTGCCAATTTAAGCCTCCCCTTAAATAAATACAACTTTTTTCTTTCCGTGTTAGTAAAAATCAATCATTCATTGTGAGAAAAACTTGTTCTAATGTTGATTTGATCATAGAAAATGCTCAGTGACGAGATGTGTGGTCCATCAGCGAAATGATCTGGAAGCAACTCACGTTGCTCTCCGTGCTGAACAGCAGTTCTCATGTACTTGTGGACACTCTGCCTGTCATCACAGAGAAGGAGGGAATCCAGTGACAAACAAGAAAGAGTGCCATTAACATTTACAGGGTGACAAGAACCTTCTGACAGCTGTCATAGGAATTTCCTGACAGTTTTACTTTTCACGTTTCCTGTTGATTGTGTTTTCTATCAGACACATTATTGCCCCTTTATGCTTTTTTTGAAAAACACACAAGCTTGTAAAACGAGTTCTTACCAATGCGGGGGGGGGGGGGGGTGTACCAGTCCTGAGCAGAAAACCATACTGCCCTCTAGAAATAAGTTTAAAAACTTCTTAAAATTGGGGAAAGAAAATGTAAAGAAGTAAAAAAATCTGCCACTGATGTAAGAAAAATGGTCTTACCAAGAATTTTTATTTAAAAAAATATATTAAGACATGTTTATGTTGTTTTTCTATCGAAAAACTTTTTATAAGATTCTTTTTCTTGCAAAACAGAAAATAACAAATTTTTATGGACTTTTTACTTTTTTAAGATTCAGGATTTGCAGTGAAACTGGATGAAATGTCAAAAAGGCTGAAGAAGAGTGTGCACAAGTTATTATTCCTTTTCTATTTTTGTTTATGGGGAGCAATAACTATGGCCTTTATGAAATTCCCTGCTGCACCAAATTACCTTTAAAACTTTAACCAGAACTCACACCTTCACCTGTAAAAAAAAATAGCTTTCCCTCTGTGCTGCCACAGAGTAGTTAAGTTTGTCAACTTAAAAATGCACACTTAAAGTGTGCAAATCTCCCTGATCCAGAGAATCCACCGCCCCTGTACTCCTCTGCAGCTGGTTGTGCTAAGGCAAGCCCCCCCTCCTCAACTCTAATGAATGGAGTTAAACTGGTTAGGTGCTGGGTGCAGGAAGCTGTCTCTCAGACTCGCTGTGCCTGAATCTAATGTGTAGACAGATGATGTATTGGAACCATCACTTCAAGGAGTTGCTCATGTAAGCCATGGATGGCTGCCTCTGTGTTGCCTACTGTCTGTATGTGGTAGCGAGGGGTGGGAAACCGGAGAGGGTGCTGCTTGGACGAGGTTGTATTTTCTTTTGGGAATTGCATGTTTCAGCGGTATGGATAATGCAGGCAGTGGCAGGAGGTATAAACAGACTTTCTCTGCCTTTTCTTCAGGGATGGGCTTGTTCACAGAGGCGGCGCAGTGACTGATGTTTGTCAGTGTTGTGCGTCTATTTATTTGTTTGGCAAACAAATGCATTATTAACAAGCCACCGTCACATGTTATCCTCCCAGCGTACTCTTTGTTTGCATCAGTGTCTTTCCATTCAAGTGCAAATTAGCTAGGTCACTGAGAAACTACAAATACCAAAGCCCCAGGTAAAGTTTCTCACTGAACTAGGTGAAGACTTTTATGGGATCTGATTGAGGTTAATTATCAGGCGTTTAACATTTGAGAGAGGAAGGAGGTAAAAGAAATGGTAAATGCATGGAAGAACAGAAAAGGTTTCATTCTGACAAACTGTGTGGTCCATAAAATAAGGACGGAATAAAGTCTGAAGATGGTAGTTTTTTGCTGCAATATCAAAAGGTCTGCTTCATTTATAATGGGGACGAATTTAGCTTGCAGTCACATATATTAAATTATATTTAGGGAGGGCCTTAAGCGCAATTTCAGAGCCGGAAGGAAGCGCCTTTAGGTTTGCCGGTGAACAGCTTGAATAAAAATGATGCTGTGGAAGGCTTATTCTCACTCACAATCACACTTAAGGCAATTTCCACTCGTAACAGGGACCACAGCCGGGAGAGTGTTCAGCAAAAAGAAAAAAAATCAGATTTTAAAAGTTTTTTTTTTCTCCTTGTGGTTATCAGTGAGTTAAATCATCTGTAACAAAAAGAAGGCAAATTGATTTTTTTTTTTACCATTTCCTTGTAAAAGTGCAAGTGTTCAAAAATGTTCCCTGAAATAGGAGCTAAAAATGTCACAGAATACACAGGAAAGGACATTTTGAATTTACGTTTACATTTTGTTCTTTCAGAGCAGGCCCTCTTGTTGTTTCAGCTTCTTAAATTTAAATCCAAAAAGTATAGAAATGCATTGCTATAAATGCATAGAGTTGAAATTTAAAATCAGTCATAAAGAGCCATTTAAATCAACATAAATGATTTGTGTTTTTAGCATTTTAAGATCAACAAAAGTATTTGATTGAAAGTGTCCAAACCAAACAATATTTTTAGAATCTGAGAAATGTTCAACTGTGACAGTGTCAATATACTGATATTAGACAGTTGAAAGTTTCAAATGTGCACAAAAATAAACAAACTCTTCAAATACTGTGCTTTGTTTTTTATGTGTTGTGTGGCCTTTGTCAAACTAATGACCTATGAGTGTGAAAGAGATGTATTACGCCAAAAAGCAGTCTGTGCTACAAACAGGATTAGGTTAGACATTTTGCTCATTGCCTTGTTAAGATTTATTGTTTACCCCAAAGAAAACATTGGAAAAAAATCTATGGGGAATCATTTAAGGAAACAAAAGAAGTGAGTGCATTTATCTTGCTGTAACAAATATCTGTGTTTTTTTCCTTCTGATGTTTTTTTTTAAAGATAACACATTTAGTGTTGTTAGGAGTAAACAAGTATCCAAATAAAAAGACAAAGACATGATTAGTGTTGAGACTCCAAGAGAACATCTAAAAACAGTCTTGATCCTGACAACAAAGATTTCAAACCAGCAACAGCCAACTTTGATTTTTCTTTTTCCTCTGATATATTTAAATCCTACTTTCAACATTAAAGACGAATAAATATCCATTTATTTGATTCATTATTTTGAATGATGTATCGTACACACTTCCTGGGTGGGTGTTCTTTCACTAAACCAACCTCGTAAAAAATAAATAACTGACATAAATCTATTACTTAATTGAGCTTCATGCATGTAGTTCACTGGTGGGGGAGGGCAGCAGATCTATGATCTCTCTCCATGTGAATAAGAGTTTTGAAAGAATACATGTCACGAGGACATGTGTTAAAAAAGAGACCATGGCAAGTAAGTTCAAGCTTTTGAAGGGCATCTCAGTGAAATGCCATCTGTGCTTCAGTGACAGCAGAACCAAGTCTATTTTACAATGCATAAGAGTAATTTGATTGCTATTTTGTTGTGATGGAAGCTTTGTTTTTGCTGTTAACAAAAAATGATTTGGGAATTTTTTTTTTTTTTCCCATAATGGTATCTTTAAGGTGCCACTTATAGTTTGCCGTTTATATTGCAAATAGGTTTAAAACCCTTGTGCTATTTTAGGTGACCCCACCCTTACATTGACGTGTTCTCCCTACCGTGACAAAGGTGGATAAAGGTGGAAAGATTTCATGTAATCCATGGACACCAGTGAAGATCACAAATCATTGAAGAAAAAAGGTGCAGCGCTCTGTCCAGTGGGTCTAGATGACCCAACTCCTAATGTTAAAGTGCCTAGGACAGCACAAGGGTTACTATTGAACACAAAAAATTTTAATTCGCTTTTTCAGGATCTTAAATTGAACTTTTATTGTCAGATTCACTCCAGCAGGGAGACAGTGAGATCTTTATGGGCCAGTTTCATACAGAACAGAATAATTTCCTTGCCATGTTCCGCCATGCAGGCCTACTGCCTGCATCAGCAGCCTATCAGTAGGTCTTTACTCTCAGCTGTTGTGTTCACTTTTACACAAGATGAAGGCAAAATTCAAGGGGGAAAAAAGGGAGAAAAACCACATTGCAGAGGTAGGCAAGCAGACCCAAGTTACAAGCTGTTCATGTCTAACATATTCTCAGGGGAGTTAACTGGTGTTCAGTTGAATCCCCTGTTTAAAAAAAATAATAATTAAAGGGATTTCTTTTGTTTGCGTTTTATTGGTGGTGCCATTAATGCATTTTAACAAACAAGTGCAACTCGTTTGGCAAGCTTCTATAAATCACTGAAGGGATTTTTTTCTGTTGTCTTTCTTTTTAATTGTTTTCCAGGGAAATCTTTCCTTGATAGATGAAGTTCAACAATCCAGTTTTTTTTACTTTTTGATTTAAAGACCATTTTAATATTCAACTTTCAAAGCCAAATCCTTTCTCAGTGTTCTTTTACAATGTGTGAAGATTGTTGGAGAAGCCTGATAAATCGTAGATTCAATACAAAATGCTCAAAGCCGAGTCTATTACGCACAGTGGATTAAGTTTTAGACTCTTTAAAGGCAATGTCCATCACACATCTCTGGTCCAAGTCATGAAAAAGGTCATATTTTGCAAATAAACTAGAGCACAAGTAAACAGACTTTTACCCAGCTGACTCACATCAGAGAGATCACTTATCTTCACCTGCAAAATTAAAGACTCCAGGCAAATTCTGGTTCAAAGCAGTAGGGACACCTTTTGATATTGAGCCTTTTGGTCAGCCCACCTCTCAGTAGGCCCATGAGTCTGTGACCTGATGGGCATGAACTTAAGAAAAAAGGAAAATCAATAAAGGATAAACGCTTTTCTCTGTGTGGTCTGATACAGTCATACCTCACACATCTGGTACGTTCTTTCCGGAAAAAAAAAGACGCAATCAGCAATAAAATTACAACAAAAAACTCCCCAGCGAAGATCACCTGATCATTTCAACTCAGGTGTACCGGAAATGGAAAAGAGGGGAGGGAAAGGGCATGGCAAACACCACACGTTTTTGTTTGTGTGTAAACACAAATGCTGAAGAACATTTCAGAACATTGCAGGCATCTTTGGAAGATTTTCATCTTTTTAAAATGTCATCAAGCAGCAGCAGCTTCTCATATCTATGCAAATGTTTGTATTGTTTTAATGTAGAAGTGGAATTTGGAATCAGAGGAAGAAGTATCTACTTTCAAGGTGCAAATATGCAGCAAGTGGAGGTCCAGGAACCTTTAAAATCACTTAAAAAAGAACAATTATCTGTTTTTACTGTTTGATCGAAGTTTTCAATTAGTAGTTGAAGAATAGAAAAATATTTATGTACCTAAACGGCGTATCTATCAAGCTAAGTGTTATCTTTGAGATGCGTTGATTTCAGCACCTCGGACAGCGACCAGAGTGGCCTCCTGTCAGCGTCCTCTGTAAGGCCTTTGACTTTCAGTGTGCAGTCACATAAATAAGAAGTGATGAATGCGATTCGCCTATACAATACAATATCTTTTATTAAGCGGGACATATAGGGATTTTTCTATTATTTTCACAATGTACAATTGGTGAGCAACGGCACTGAACATTAAATCAGTCAAAGCTATGCAGATTCCGAACACACAGTAATGTCATTATGATAAATTAGATTTTCTTTTGAATAAAGGGGTCTTGAAGTCCTCTCTGTGAACTGTAACAGTCGCCTTTTTTGTACTTCATGAACCCGTCGGCGGCCTACAGTTGGCTTATTTTCAATATGTTCAGCATCCAGACGCAACACCATTGACAGCACAAGAAAACAGAAAAAGAAAGCTTCCTCTCGTGCAAAACCATAAAAAAGAAGAAAAAAAGAGAAAAGAATCATATGTCTTGGTGGTCTTGGGCTGGAAAGCACTTCTTCTGTCGTTGTCCATAATTCCAAAAACTTCAGGAAAGGGACAGAAAGCAAATATTGGTTAAGTCTGCACAAACATAAAATTGAGCATTTAACACTCGGCCTGTCCGGGACATCAGTTGCTCCATCCGCTCCTTTTTTTGGCCCGTGTTCACCCGTGTCTCAGTCGGAACAATGTTTCTCTTCCAGGCAAGAAAAAAAAAGGGGGGGGGTCCACACACACCCCCCCCCAAAAAAGCTCATGCCAATCAATGGCCGATCAATATGTCAAGTCATCCAGATTGCGTAAAAGTTGGCTGATGGATTTGAATATATGCAACTCCAAGGAAACGTTTGACTAAATAGTGGACGAGTGTACAGATATTCGTCGGCTTCCTTGGCTGACAGTTCAGTTATAAATAAATGGCATGTATTTTTTTTTCTCTCACTTCTTTTTTTTATCCTCGACCTAAGTAGAGTCCCATGAAGAATCGCAGATTAGATTATAGTGGAAAGACTAAAAAGCCTGAGAAGGTGGAGTATTTCCATCCGCCCATAAGGGTGCCCCGTTCCAGCTTCAAATAGACCCGGTCGTCCCGTTCAACCATCAGCAGTACTCCGTTGCTGGCCGCTTCCCTTGTGACGTCCTGGTCCCCGGCGAAAGCTGATATAACCGGATAATCGTTCTGCATCAGGTTCACCTGTAGGGGAGAAGAGAAAAAGCGCCAGGCTCATGTCTGACTTCACCGGAACGCCGTCTTTTTTAAGAGCGGATGGCCATTTTGACTCACCTGTATGGTTTGTCTATTGTAGACCTTTACCACATGAAAGCTGAAACTATATATCCCCCTCCTTGGTGCCTGGAAAACACTTGCTTTGAGATCGAAATGGTTGCCGATGTTCACTAAAACCTGTGTGCACAATGAGACAATGTTGTTGTTTTTCTTTACATATCTATACACATTTACGTCTTCATTTGCAGGCTCCAACAAACACAGATGATTTATTTATTTATGTATTTATTTATGTATGGTCATGCATGTCGCTGCTTGTTTATGCGCAAAAGGCGCATGAAAGAGACTGGATGGGGTTTTGCCAACTGTTTGAGGCTGCGCTTCAGTCGCTGTTTGGGAGGGTTCCCAATTTGATGCAGATATTACAGGAGGCTGCCCAAAGATCTCAAGCGTGAAGACTAACTGAAACATTCAATCAAAGCCAAATTACACAACGGAAATTGAACCGTGGCCGATTAATGATTCCGCGTGACTGATCAGTGTTTTTTGTGGTCTGTAAATCACACCAGTGCGCACACCAGTTGGAAAACCTTTCAAAGGAAAAAGAAGCAAACTATTTTCGAAATTGCAGAGACTAGATCGCACAGAAGAAAATGAATGAAACCCGACAAACGACTTAACAAAGCCACATAATATGCCAACAGAACTTGAGATTGAGAAGATGAATTGGTTTATAGAGACAGACGGGGAGTTTGTTGGCATCAAACTGAGTTGGCATCTCACCTGGTCGAAATATATGGTCATGGACGTGTTGCTCATCTCTGACGGCTCATGATTGGTCCCACGCACGGCGGAAAACGCCACCTTTGCCCCAGCGGAGCGCACTGATATGCCAAGTGAGGAGGTCACTCCACCGTCCGAGGAAGGGTTCGAGTCGCAAACCACAAGACACTTCCCCTCCAGCACGATGGGTTCCGTGTCGTTCTGGCCGACGCAAAGAACTACGCTGCATCCCAAGAGTAGGGTCAGTGCCAGGATGGCACAGGGTCCCGGGCAGCGCGCTGGTGGCACCATGGTGGTGGCTGGATAACTGAGCCCGTATACACAACGAAAGACCCCCGCCGACCCTTGGAGGTTTGTGGATCACCTGGTCCAGATTTAGTCCCCCTTCTCTCTTCTTCCTTTCTTCCTCTATCTGTGATGCGTCCTCACTCTCCCAAACACCCTCTGACACAGACGCACTTAGACTCTCTCCGGCTGAGAGTCTCCCCTCCCTCCTGTGCGTCTTTGCTGATTTTGGGAGGGTTTCAAACTGTTGTTGTTGAAGATCCTTGTGATATGAGAGGAAAAGTTGAAATTGTTTTATAAGGCTGGTACTGATGGAATTTTGACACCAAACTGACTTTCATCAGTGCGCGTAAAAGAGACTCTCTTCGTAAAAGAAACAGCTGCCGCAGCTTCTACATCGATAATTGGTTTATGAACAAGATTCAAATCAGAATGATTTGGTTCTAATCAGTTTAAATAGTTATATAACTGATATAAACTTTACACAAAATTAAAATGACAGAATCTAAACTCATGAATTCCTTCTGTTTCCCGAAAACTGGATATTGTGCGGGCTTTAAACCTTGCAAATAAGACAAATCCGACGTACCTGAGCTCTCCATTCCGCTGCTGTGTTCTCTGTCTCTGCCGGACTGAAGTGAGTGCACAGATCGCTGTCAGAAAAAAAAGCAGAAGTCTAAGGGCTCTCTTTCCAGGGACAGCTCACGCCCATTCTTTAGGCGCGCAGCCACTGCAGGCAGACTCCTCGGAAGCACGCTGCAATTAAGAGCAGATGCCCTGACTAACGGCTTTGTTTACATGTTAATCAGCTCAACCCTGTTAGGTCAATGGCCCCTGAGGACGCAGTATCATTTTCTCGCTGTGACTGTCACTTATTTGCTCACATCTTCTAGTGTCTTTCCTTTATTAATCCCAAATTAAGAGGCTGCATTGGACAGCCCTACGTGTGCATAGTATATTCAACACGCTCGTTTATGTCACTAATCCAATACTTAAAAGAGCAGTTTTACGAGTCCAGCAGATACTTGTGCGCCGCCCAGTGGAATATTTTAATTGTGCAGGGCGGGCTTCTTGATTATAGAAAATATTTAATGCCCATTGTATTGCTTGGATATTTCCTGCAAAATAATCATGATAACAAAAAATATCAAATATATTAACAGGAAAGTTAAAAGTATGACTTTTGAAAAAATGATTTATAGCTCGGCCAGCTCTAGTGCACCTTTAACCTTTTCCTTTCAAGTTCAGACGTGTCATTTTCCTTTGAAGTGTTATGTAAGGGGTCCCTTTGAGTGTTCCACGCCCTTAAAATGGTCTGAGACAGGGCTTCACAAGTGGTGAACTTTCACCATAGACCTTTAATGAGCTGCCATTTTCCTATTTAAAGATATGCAAACCAGAGACATGTTGGCCACATTAACACAGCCAAAAAGTAGACTGACTTCAACTTCTTGCTTCTGGGGGGAAAGTTACTATCTTCAACTCACTTTATTCACAAATATAACCTAACACTGATGCTTGATGTTGCCCTTATGACTTAAGGCAAACATCAATCTTTGATGGAAAGTGTCTTTCAGATGGAAAGTACTGTTCCTCCTGTGTCATATGTAAAAAACTTTGACCTGTGAAAGTATTATTTAACGTGTATAACATCAAGTGCACGGACAAAAAGCTCATGCAGCCTTCAGAAGGACACACAGTAACAACAAAACACTAAATGTCAAGTACAAGGAACACCATCAGTAAAGGGATGTGGCCTACATAGCATTACCTTACCAGAGGCTAATGTTGCCCTGAAAGGGACTTCACTTCCATCAGGACGAGCTGATCGGCCAGACTGACAACAGAGTTATGGTTATGCTCTCTGACAGCCAGCAGAGCCTACTGGCTTCCAGGAACAGGGGGGCGCTTGTGTGATTTGTCTTGAAGCACGCCATCTGCTTTTATGAAGAGAACTCGTCGTAAAATCTGCAAGGCTTTGTGCTTTATCTTGACTCGCAGGAGTTCATTAATGAATCAGGCTGAAGGTGGCATCCCAAATAAAATTTCTGTCAATCAATTAGGTGTATAATGGACGTGTGTCATTTTGTGCTGCCCCTGTTTTTTTTATTTTGAATTTGGAGAAAATGATGGTTTCTATGATCATTCTTCTATGAAAGTAAGACACTTAGACACTTAAAAATATACTTGTCCAACTGTCTAAAGTCCATCTGTCTGCACACAGTGGTAATTGACACAATGTTCACATTTGAAATGAGGTCAGACTCTCAAATTGTGAGGTCTGTCTGTGTCCAGACACACAGAGTTAGAAAGAAAAAGAGGCCGATTGTGTGATGTTTCTGTCGACTTTCATCCCTGAGGTGTTAACTCTTTCATAGCACATAAGGGCAGTTCAAACAGCATCACTTTTGTTAGGCCCTCCTTAGCTAGTTTAGGCCTAACGCCCTGATGATGAGTCACATTGATGATCCAAAGGACCCTTTCTTTATGGTAGACCTTAACATTTCTTTGGGCTTTGATTTCGGCTTATGTTCGGGGTTTTAACAGAGCGGCAGAAATGGAGGTCACACAGAAATGTTCGGAAATGTCAAATCGTGTTAAAATGTCAATACATGTGGGCCACAATCATTTTAAAGGAATTCATCATAACGTGGGAAAGTAAAAACAACAACAACAACACAATTTTGTTTTTGAAATTTTAATATTGCTTTTATTTCATAGAAATGTGTTTCAATAATTGCTCCTTAACAGCAATCTTGGAAACTATAGACATTGTTTTATGATGGAAAACTGTGTTTTTCAACTCTTTGAAGGGGCAGATTTTCCTCTGCTGTTATCGATGATGGCTCATGGGTTATTGTGCCAAAACTATCAGAGAACGACTAAATCAAAAAAATGAATGTTTTAAAAATTCCTGTAATTGAAATGCATTGGCAGGAAAATGTGTTGCAATTACTTCAAACTAAACAAGAAATGTTGCAAATCTGTTTTACCCTAAAAGACAAAACCTAACAAATGTGAACGTTAACATTATGCATGTGGATCAGCAAAAGTGACCTATGTCATGTACAAAACAAGCCAACAAAGTTCATCACAGAGTAGAGAAAGATAATAAAAACAAAACTTTATTTTTTTTGGCATTTGTAGCCTTTATAACTGTCAATAGAGTTTGTTATTAATGTCTTTCAACTTTACTGATTCTTGTAAAAATAACACACACACAAAAATTGTGGAATCATGGAAATTCCAAGTCCTCTTTCCTTTTTAGTATCCAGTCTTCCAACATTTAATATTGCTTTCTGCTTTTACTTTGAAGGCCTTTTCCACCGGAAGTACCTCCGCCGTCACCATAGAGACGGAGCACGGACTACAAAAACAACCCGAGGCATGAGATTAGGCTTGAAAATAGAGGAAAAAAAAACATAGTTTATGGGCACATTTCCTGTCATTATGGATGCTTTAAACTGTTGTGAATTTTAGGCAATAAGCTTTGGGACGAGGAAACAGCCAGCATTGGTTTTATCCACACAACATCTCAAAAAAAATATATGGTCAGAGGAAGTTGTCTAAATTTGCTTTCTCTCCACAAACATAAGAAGACCGTAAAGAAAAAATGGCAACTCACCCAAAAGTAGTTGCTTCTAGATCAAGGCAAGTGTACAAAAAAAGTGATGGATCACTTTCGGCTTTCTCGCTGAACTTCTTGGAAAGGTAACCTGTTGCTTCAACAAAGCTGTGTTTACAAATGAAACAAGTGTGTTTTTTTGTTAAGTAAATGTACAGGTAAATAGGATTTTAGATTCTGCATTAATTGTTGCCCATTTGGGCCATGTGTGCAAAAATGCAAAGAAGATTAAGATGATTACATCCCCTGCATATTTTATTTGATCATATGTTTTAAAGTAATTAGTAAAAATGGCTAATAAATCTTGCTCTTGTAGTTTTTCAAGCACTAGAATAACAATGTTACTATATCCCATTTCATGCCATATTTATTAGAGATGAAAAAAATATTGACTGTATTCACATAGTTTTAAATAATTTTAGGTTTCCTTTCTAATGTTGAAAATTGATTTGTGTAAATTATTGAAATGTAGATTCAATTGAACTTTATTATTTTTGCTCAAGGTTATGGATCAAGATGTCAATAGGAGTCTCTTTTATTCTCATTTCCATTTTTTTGTGTGCAATTTATCTCCAGTCCACGAATAAGCAACAAAAGCAACGAAAAAAGCTGATAGCCACTTAGACACTGACACTAGACAGCGTTTGTCTTTTTGTCATGTTTACAACATCGCCCTGGAACCTTGTTTTTGTCATCCAGTCACATCTGTTCATTCAGCCATAATTATGTTTCCAAATCTGCTCTGCATTATTTCAGCAGTCAAACACTCTCTTAACTTTTGTAATCAGTCACAACATTAACAAAAAACACGTGTATTTCAGATTTTTTTTCTTGTAATTTTAGACAGTTGTCGATTATCAAAACCCCCCCCTCCCAACTACTTGCTGATATCACAGGAGCCGGATCCATCTAAAATGTTACTCTCATGTAAATTTAGCTTATATCTGTTATTATCACCACCACTAGCCGCCGTGTTCTTTTTCGCACCGGAAAATAACCGCACCTCTGTACAATCACAGCCAGAGGTGTTGGTGTGAACTTAGCCAGATAATTAATGGGAATTTATAGTTAAGATGTGTCAATCCGCTTTTTTCACTCAATATCATTTATTCTGTGGCCAATAGAGTGTACACATTTTTGTTTTTTTATGTTGTGAAATGTGGGAAAACTTTACTATTATAGTGAACTAATGGGATAGCTTTGCTATCATCAACAATAAGAGGTGTTTTTAGAAAAAAAAAGCTGATCAGTATAATTTATTCTCACGTATCATCTCTAAAAACGTATTTTAACCCGTGCTTTAATTTATTTTATACCTGCAACTTGTTTTTGTCTTTTTTGCCAAAGATCTGTCATAAAAAAAGGCAGAAACATTCAACTTTCTGACAAGAACTGCAGACTAAAAGAACCAAAGATAAACGCCGTCACATTTTGCACTTTGCAATTATCTTTTCAGACTGCCGTGTGAGATTGTGACAAAGGTTTTGTCGTACCTGGATGCCCCAGCACTCTTCAGCATGAGTTATGTCAATAAGCGCACCCATCAGCTTGCCAGTGACAAGTAAGTGTCAGCAAGGGTGTTGCCACGGTGACCCAAAGCTGTATATTACGTTCTTAAATGTTTTAATCGGATGCATTAGGTGACTCCAAATATTTTAAAACCTCACAAAATCAATGTATTTATTGAGTGTGAAATGCTGCTGTCAAGTGTGTTCACTGATGGTGAATCTCAAATTTTGGCCCATTTCTGTGTATGTAATTGACAAATTATGCATATATATTACTGAGAATTGGTAAGTAAAATTATTTAAAATGGCTTTGTTAAATTGTGTGTTTTTGGTGGACAAATATTAAAGATTATTAATACTGTAGAATGCAGAACAAAATAAAACAGAGCATCACTGAGAGATTTATCCAAAGATATATATTTAAAAAAAAATCTGAAGTTGAAATTTGAATCACTTAATGAATCCAGGAACATATTGTCTTCTGATAAGTTAACTTAAATCAAAACACCTACATTTTAAATCTTTATCAGAATGCAAACCGTAGTCATGTCTTTTTTGGGTATGTTATTAGGATTGCGGCTATAATCAAACTTTTCTAAGTTATTTTTGAAGCTGGAAGGCTTTAATAAAAGCTTTTAGTAAACTGCAATGGTTTATTTTTTTGTTTTTTGTTAGCATTTTTTCTTTTGAATATAATCCCTTAATTTTAGATCATTATCGATGATTAAACAAAAAATGTTGAGTTTTATGTTTGAACACTCCTATTTAAGTTCATTTATGTTTAAGGAACCAACAAAAAAGGGAAAATGTATTTATATAGCACTTATCATAGAAAAGCACAATGCAGCAAACATCCTCATCAAACAAGATAAAAAATTAAATGAAGCAATTAAAAGATCAAATTCAGTTAATTGTAATGTTTTGCCAACTTTAAAATCCACTTCTAGCTAAAAGGGTCTTCAGGTGTTTTTTTTTTTTTTTCTAAGGCCAGCTAAGTCAGTGGAGCGTAGGAACAGAGGCAGTGTGTTCTAAAATGTTGAACCCTCGATCCCCTCAAGTTTTAAAATGTGTGATGGATAACTAACAAAAAAAATGACCTGACAATCTAAAAGTAGGAGAGGATTTGCGGGATTCTAAAATCTCAGAGACTTAATGAGGAGCTTGACCATGAAATGATTCTGAATGGAAGCAGGAGCCGGTGGAGTGGAGCTAAAACTGGACTGATGTGCTGCAGAGTTCTGATCCACCTGGAGGCGGTAAAAGCTCCTTTTGGCTTAAACAAGTAGAATGACCATTGCAGTAATGCAGACGAGAAGAGATGAAGGTCTGAAGAATCATTTTAAGGTTGGCTTCTGATACCACAGTGCTCAACTTGGAGATGTTCCTCAGCTGAAAGAAAGTTTCTGGTTTCTGGTAACTGTTACACCCCTGTCAAGGGGGCTTGCAAAAGGATGTCACATACAGGTTAAATGAACAAATTACCGTATTTTCCGGACTATAAGTCGCACTTTTTTTCATAGTTTGGCAAGGGGTGCGACTTATACTCCGGAGTGACTTATATTTGAAATAAATTACATTGTTGAATAATTTCACATGTCCGTTATTTTCACTGACAACTGCAAGAGGGCGCTCCAGGCTCGGAGTGGTACTTAGTGGTACTTTCATACTGTCAAGTGTGTTTGTGACCTGCATGCTCCCACACTTAAATACAATTTATTTTAATTTAAGTAGTATTTTACTAATAATTATCTTTTTTCAGGTTAACAAATATGTATCATTTTAATACAAACATTTGTATAACATTTTAGAACATTTACCGGTAATTATTTTTTTTTCTTTTAACCCAATACAACAACGTGACATATTAAAAAAAGGAGTCCAGCATTGAGCTTACCAGTAGCCCTTTAAAGTCCAAGTCCCACTCACATAGTGGTTTTATGTTAATAAAGCAGGCACGTACTCAGTTTGTTGTGCGTCATGTAGCTATTTAGCCTGTTCTCTAACCCCCTGTTATTTTAAGTTGCCTTTCAAGGTTCTTGGTCTCAGATTTTTTAAATAAATTTCCCATCAAAGTGCGACTTATAGTCCAGTGCGACTTATCTGTGTTTTTTTCTACTTTATAATGCATTTTTGGGCTGGTGCGACTTATACTCCGGTGCGACTTATAGTCCGGAAAATACGGTACATACACCAAATGACTCAAAAACTCTCACAAAAAAAACCCAGGCTGAAAATAACCTGGGAATTTACTTATAGGAAAAAACTCAAAACTACACAAAAACCACCAAAATACAAAGACCAAAGCCTCTAACAATAGCAGTCAAAGAAAAGCTGATGATGTGGCAGTATTGAACCCGAGCTGGACGTCCTCAGCCAACTAGGTGCTAAGGACAATTTGGGCTCCAAACTGCACACAAATATAGGAGGGGAAGAAAATGAAAGACAGAACCTCCCACTGCGGTAAAAAAAAAGAAAAAAAGAAAACAGAGACAGAAAAACACTCCAAAAGTATGTCAATGAAGACTCTCATTCATCCAGGTTGATTCCATCATAGTAGTAGGTTTAGGGGCTGTCATCTGGACTTACGTAGTTTTTAAAGTTAGAAGACGTTTCACCTCTTATCCAAAGGGCTTTGTCAATTCATGAATTGACTACTATATCTCCAAAAGTACAAACAAAACAATATTACAGCCACAGCCGTAACAGTAACTGGGTGATATAGCAGAGGTATGACACTGAGGTTTTCAAAAACAAATAGGATAATTGATGCTTGATCTGGAGCAATGATTCATGTTTCTGTTTCATCAAAAGCAGAGAATTGGCACCTAATCAGCAATTGGTGCAGCTGGTTAAAGACAGTTTATGTAACTCAGAAATAAAACAGTTGTTGTAATATAATTAGCCAAAATGAGCCCATCCATTAATTATTTATAGTTTGCTCACAAATGTTTTTCTGAAACACACAAAAATGATTTGACTTTCAGTATATGATTTAAGAATTTGGGTATATGAATATGAAGCTTGAACGAAGCTTGTGAGTAATTAAAAAAGAAAACTAGTGCCTCAGCCAAAAATAAAGCAGCTTATAGTTGATGTTAACACATTTTTCCTGCTCTTTATTCTCCAATTCTTTACCTGCAGCGCTCTCTGGAAGAACTTATACGTGGCCCAATTTGGCAAGAACAAAAGGCAGAAACCCCCGCCCGTAGCCGGGCTAAACATGGAGGTAAAGGATCCCGCTGCAGGCTACTGGAAGCGCCTCTTCCTCACCACCGTGGAACACCGTGACACCAAGACGTGGAAGCAACTTCTTGGACATGTCAGTTGTCTCACCGGTCTGCCAAGCCGAACAGAGCAGGTCCTCAGGTAACCCTCACCTAAACACAAGGAGAAGGGTTAGATCAGGGGTCTGCAACCTGAGGCTCCGGAGCCACATGTGGTTCTTTGACCCCAGCCCATACCCCAAAGTCATACCACAACATTTTCATGGATTTTAAAGTCTCATGTACCTCAGAAAATTAACTGAAGCTCAGTAAGCACAACCAGAAATGATACATAAGGTGCACCAATACTATAAGGCAGAAAAAGGATCAAGGATTTTAAATGCCCCTCATGGTCTGAAAAATACAATAAAAGTCCCTTAGCCAGTTCTGATTTACAAATTATGGCTGAGATACACAAACAGCGGTAAAACAAATTTTGCATTATTTTTAAATCACTGCTGACATCACACTACCAACAACTGCATTGAGATTATCCTATATAGCACAGGGTGTATTTTATTTTGAAAGGAAATCCTCTGAACAGCTATAAACCATATAAAATATATAAACCATATAAAATTTTAAAAAATTGCTATTTTTTCTTTATGTTTGTTTCACTTATGCCAGAAAAAAAATAATAGTTCATTTACATTATCAGAATAGTAACAATAACAGAAATACAAATGTGATTTTTCTAATGGCTGAAGTAAGACTTTGCGGCTCCTGCTGGGTTGTTGTGGTGAGTAAGAAATTGACCTGAATAGCTTTTCGAGTGTTAACGGTTGCAGACCCCTGGATTAAGTGAAGCCTGAAGTGTGTGTCTTTGATTTATAATGCATGTTATGTCTTTTAAATCTCTTAGAAGCATTCTGAGTCCTGAAGTGTCCACAGATTTGTTTTTCAAGCATTTAAAACTTACCAAGCTTAAAAATAAAAAAAATTGTATTAAGCCTTGTGGATATTTCTTTAAAATGTAGTTTTTATTTTATTGTAGCTCAAAACATTTATATTGATGAAAATGTACAGCGAACTTTTGTTATTGCCAAGACTTCGTTTTCCCCCAACTTCCGTCCTTGAAGCATTGCTGAACGAGTAAACTCTGCTGCAGAGAAAGTTCAAGGGCAGACAGAGTGAAAAAAAAATCCCCCTCCAAATCAAAAACTAAGCATGGTTTGTTTTCTGTAATGACACTTTCTTATTAAAGGTGAGAAAGGAGGTGTGTGTCTGAATGCGATGTCTGCTCAGGGTAGTGGTGGGTGAGGTGGGGGATGCCAGCACACAGGGGGAAAGCTCTTTCACCACCTCCACTGCAGTGTCTGCTGGGTTTTTAGAAGCTGTGATTAGAGTGTGCAGCACTCAATTTTGAGGTTTGTTGCATTTGCTGGGCCACAGAAAAGGGAGTACAAAACAAATGAGTTCCTAGCAGAGGCTGTCTGAATTGTTGAAACCAAATAACCCCCACCAAAATTCGAAAAAGAAATAAATGAATGACAGATTCACACACAAAGAAACACCTTTTGCTCCCTCCTTCCTCCCACTCTCTGAAACATTTCCCTTAAGGGCTTCGTCTGCTTGAGACACTGAGAAGCTTTCCATTTACCTTGCTAATAATCATTTCACAAGGCATCACACATACAGTCTGTGCAGAGAGAAGTCTCTTGGGTCATCAGAGACTTCTCGGGTTCCAATTTTTAGCTTTGTTCCTTTACTTAATTGATATTGGTTGATTTCTCTGCAGGACGCCGGCTGCATTAGAGGAGAATTAGGGTTATGGATCTCGACATTCATTATTGATTGATTCAGCAATTTCATTTCATTTGTTGCATATCATTCCAACAAAAGCGACGTAACCCTTGTGCTATCATGGGTACTTTAACATTGGGAGTTGGGTCATCTAGACCCACTAGACAGTGCTCTGAACCTTTTTTCTTCAATGATTTGTGATCTTCACTGGTGTCCATGGATTACATGAAATCTTTCCACCTTTATCCACCTTTGTCATGGTAGGGAGAACACGTCAGTGCAAGGGTGGGGCCATCTAAGATAGCACAAGGGTTAAAGCAAAATACTATAATAGTCAAAATGCAAAATATAGGTTTTCAAAATAAAATTGCACATTTTTATTGTATCAAAATAAAATAAAATAAACCAAGAACATTTCAATATTTTAGAGCATAAATTGAAGACCCACTCTGATCATATTTTGGTCCGTTAACAGTGGTCTTTTAATTATGATAATGCAGTTTTTAATCAAAATAAAAAAACAGTTTCTCAGTTCATTAACCCCACCCCCACCCCCGCCCATCACCCATAACTAGATCCATAACGTACATGGATTTAGTCATCCACAAGAGGATGCAGCCCAGCGTTTTTTCTGTCACAAACATGATCTTTTTCAAACTAGATTTTTTTGTCTGCTCCTCATTCACAACAGTTTGAATAAAGAAATACTCAGAAGTTCAGTTTTAACTTAATTTTCTTGATATGTCATCCACCATCTGACAGTGGGGGATGCTGTGACTGAAACTTTAAAATGAAAAAGTAAATTAGTAAGCTTGAAGTTTTCTGCATTGCTTCTGTATGAAACACCACATTCCTATGTTGAGCATGCTTAACCCCAAACTCCCTTTCTTTCCTCAAAATTGTCCCCTTTTGTTTCAGCATTGTGTTATCTTCCTGCAGAAACTCCCATGTCACCTGGGAACTGACCGTCACTTCCAAGTCAGGACAGGTGTGTGCTTTGGAACTGAGCCGGTCTCAGTTCTGCAAGACTTCTTTGACACTGTGCTGGAGCGGAGGACTCTGCTTATCCAACTATGGGGAGATTTCTACCCTTCAACTTGACGGTGTCAGGAGGATTGAACTCAACCACCCCGGCCTGAAGAAGTAACGACAGGCAGCATCCATTTCAGCCTTCTCTCTATGTCTCTGTCTCCTCATCTCTCTGTGAAATCAGCTGTGCTTGCCCTGTCTTACCCCGTAGGAGGTCCCTCATGGCCAAGTTGAACATGCAGCCTCTAACTAAATGTGCACAGGTCATTGGCCAGGACAGACTGGTGCAGCTGAAGCTGCTACAACCTGGAGTCATCATGGGTCTCTGGACGGTAATTACTTCACATGAAGCCACATCTTTTCTTTAACATCATTTATTAGCATACTCTAGTTGAAGGAAGAAAAAAAAGGACAAAAACACTCTTTTTGCAGGGCCAAAGCTCAGTTGCTTTCTTCATGTTCACCCTCCACTTCCACAAGTTGATGGAGAGAAGCACTCATGGATCTGCCGTGTGGTAGGCAGCACAGAAACCGACCTTTTTCATCCACATTTCTGAGATATTTTGCACTATTCTAGCCATGGTTCACATTTAACGGAAATTAGGTCAGAATTCATGCGATGTTCCTGTAAGGTCCCATCTCATGGACTTCCTCACAGAAGGGAATAATGTGACTTTCCTAGGATTTTGTTTCTGAAATCTTATTCTTGACATTCATCAGATGTGATGACAGCAAACTGTATTTTTCATGCCCATGTGAAAATATAATCTAATTCAGGTGATCAGATACTGAAAGCTGAAGCGACTGTCTCGATCACACCTTTTATGACAATACTTCTCCAGTTGAGAGTTGCATAGTGTATCTTCATGTGCTTATAGCTCCATCTACTGGTCTTTATTAGGAGCAAACTGCTGTGCCACCTGTAAGTCCCACTCCATCTATACTTTTATATATCGTAATTGTGTTTTCCGTGGTTTTTTGAATTATGAAAACAGCGAGCAAAAAGGGAGCTATCTAGCCATTGAGTTTTAAGACCAGATGTCAGCTCGGATGAGGAAAATGAAGATGTTAATGGATCTATTTGTTTGCAAGTGGATGCATCAGAACGGAGCGGAGCAGGGAGACTTTGGCCCACCCATTTCAGTTGCTTCATCACAACTCAGTTATTTCAAATAGCATATTTTTATCTGCTCTTGATCATCACTATTTGAAGAAAGAAATACTCAGAAACGCAGTTTGTCCCTGATCATAGGAAAAATGCTACCAGAACATGTTAAAAACACTAAAAACACAATTTTCATTAGAGAAGATCAATTTTTCCTGTTGATTTAACCATTTACCTTTTTTTTTGCTCCAGTCCATACACAGAGCCCATCATCAAACCACCTTTTGATGATGTGGACCCTGACTATGGTCTCCATGGTTACCAGGTGCACATTGTTCTCCACAACACCACCTGTCAGCTACTCTCTGAGAGCTTCTCCCAGCTTTTTTGCCCCAAAGGTACTCTATTTGTGTTCATACTGGTAAATTATAGTGTCTATGTGATGAATAAATAATAGCAAGGGGCCAAACATTTATAAACTCTTAAAAAAAAAAAAATATATATATATATATATATATATATATATATATATATATATATATATATATATATATATATATATATATATATATATATATATATATATATATATATATATATATATATATATTTAACTTAAAAAATGTGCTTTTCTGATTCACTTTGGTCAAAGGATTGACACAAAGATGCCAAACTGCTTCCTCTTCCCCATCAGGGTACCTAGTTATTGCACTTCAACTGTTTCTTTTGGATTTTTTTTCAACAGTTTCATTTTAGGAAACGTCTTTTTTTATGTGGTCAATTTCTGTGGCATCCTGGTCTTTTTAGTCATAAAACAATATTAAATACATTACATCATTGATTTGTTATCATTTCCTTTAATTAAGTCTCTTAATAGTAGACTTCTAATTGTGACGTTCTAAAGATTTGTTTGTTTTGTGGTGCTGTCTTCATCCAGATCAGATCTCTGATGGATTCATTCATCTCACAGCCATCAGTAGAACCAACCTGGCTCAGCACACACCTGTGTTAGGCAGCATCACCTTGCCCTGGCAGTGTGAAGCCCTGCAGGGTTCAGTGGAGGTATGACACATGGTCATAACCGTTTACAGAAGCAGAACATTTTTGACTTTTTAACTTTATTTTCAAAGCTATAACACAGAAGACACAAGGTGAGGTCTTTGAAAAAAGAAATAAAAAAGTGTGTAGCTGACTGAAATCACATTGCTGCATTTGAATCTGTTAGGTGTCATAAATAGATAAAAATAAAACGTGTTTTTTTAACTTTAATTTTATAGTGGCTTCTAGATTTTAGCTCGATGTGAGTAGTATTGTTTTCATTGGTTTTTGTTAATAATGATAGTCTCTCACAGCTGAAGCATCTTCAAGATAATTTGGATCTGGTTTTCTTTTTATAACTTAAAACATAAGCAAAGTATGGAAAAGGAAAATACCACACTGTTAATCCTAAATAAACATACCTACTGAGGTCAGATCACAAATGTCATACTACAAAATATGACCTATTAAACTTAATTTAACTTAGTTGGTTATCCGATATCTTTATCTAAACCAGGACTGTCGGTGTGGAGCAACCCCACCCCCTTCCCCTCCCCATCACTGAGGGCTCAGAGCAGGAAGCTTTTGACCCACTCAAACAGCACTTGTTTGTCTCCTTCTGATTCACATCAATTTGAATACAGAAATACTCAGAAATGCAGTTTTAAGCTTTATTCTCTTGAAGTATGCCCTTTATTTTTAGAAAAACGCCACAACAACATGTTACAAACTCAGAAAACACAACATTTTGTTGGAGTGGGTTTTTCAGGATTTGTATTCAAATCCAATTGATTCACATAGTTTCATCCATCTTGGTTTTACATGATTTGGCTTTTTGTGTAAATGGAAGAATACAGTATATTAAAGGAAAAATTCATCATTTAAATATTGACCATCTGTATGAATGTTTTCCTTTAAAGTAGAATTTAATTTTTTCTTCAGATGAAATTTCAGATCTTTTCCCATCTGTTGCACAACTCCAAGTCTATTTTGCTTTAAAACACCTGTGCACCTGAATGTTTCAACCTTTTTTATCTGGTTTATTTTCTGAAAAATACACAATGCAATCACTAATAAAGTCGAGCTCCTTGTTAGCTCTGCTCCTTTCTTTTCTGCAGAACTGCTGCGTCATGAGTTTCACTCTTCTGGATGAATTCAGGAAACCCTTTAAGTGCGTCTGCTCTCCCGTTTCCATGCAGCTGGAGAAGTCGTCGGTTTGTTTGGACTACAGCGATGAGCACTTTCTGATCCACCATAAGGAACCCGGCGTTCAGGTGAAGATGCAGCTTGCGTGGTCAAAGGAACAGGAGAAGTTTGTCCTCATCAGTTTAGTTGTCTGTGTGAGCGTTCATGAAGTCAACAAGCATTTCAGTAGAGATTACTAACCATTCTGTATTTTGAAATTAAAAGACTTTTCACAATTCCTTCTCTTTGTGTTCATGTGTCAGATGGAAAACATGTTTGAAAGTCCAACACTTCTGATCTGCAACAAATGTTTCATGTGATTTTTAAACTAAAAAATAAAATTGTGTTCATATGTCACATTTCATGTTTGATTACTTGACTGAAAAATGTATTTTTAAAACGTTTTATAACAAATTCCTGATGTAACCCTTGCGCTATCCTAGGCATTTTAACATTGGGAGTGGGGTCATCTAGACCCACTAGACAGTGCGCTGAACCTTTTTTCTTCAATGATTTGTGATCTTCACTGGTGTCCATGGATTACATGAAATCTTTCCACCTTTATCCACCTTTGTCATGGTAGGAATAACACGTCAATGTAAGGGTGGGGTCATCTAAGATAGCACAAGGGTTAAATAAGAGGTTTAGACATTTATTTACAGTGCTGAAAGTTTCTGTAGGATTTGCTGATTTATGCAAAACAGGAGAAGCTCTAGATTGTGAGGGTCCAGGTCTACCAGCATCATCTGTTGTGTTTTCACTTAATGAAAATGGAGCTTGTCCCCAACACACCAGACGATTTAGTGGGAGTGCAGTTGTTAGAACAATTGCAGTGCAGATGCAAATATTGCTGATGTTTCCTCTTGATAATAGTGTTTTGTAAGAGATCGCTTTATTTTGCAGACAAGGTCATAATGACCTTGGTTTAGTGTCCAAAGGCATTCAAAGAAGTCAGCCTGAGGGAATATAAGGACAACTGCACGTGTGAGGAATCAGTTTCAATTGACACAAACCTGCAACAAGAAGCGCAGAGGTTTTTTTTTGTTTGTTTGTTTTTGTTCTAAGAAACATTTAAACAGTTCGATTTGATCTACGATCTCATAAAAATCATATGTATTTGGCTGTGTGTAAATATAAAAATCGAGTCTAACCAAATAGGGTCATGTATCCACGCATGGAAGTGCTGACTGGCATTTTATTACACTGACAAAATGTCCAATATTTCCATTACTGTAACCTGATGACACGGCCATGTATAGCTCTCAGGTTTTGTGTTCCAGCTCACATCACGGTGACCTTCATTCCGACGTCTGCGGCCACTTCATCTGCTTCAAACTGCCAATTCCTCATTCCCAGGAAGCAAGGGTAATGTGTGTTGGTAATGGACTGGTTAGTATATAAACTCATTTTTTCTCAGACATCGCAGTTTCAGAAGTGAGAGGCTTCCAGGTAAATGTTTGGAGCAAGGACTGTGCAGCCTTGACTGAAAGCACAGCATGAAGGCATGGCGAGAAAATATCATCTGTCAACATAGTTTTTTTTTTTTGCTAAGTAATAAATAAAAAAGCTATAAAGCATTTGTTCCATACATTTTGAGTTTATTTTAGCCAGTACTCCAGCAGATGGCTCTCTTTAGCAAACAATGAGCACACGGATGAACAATTGGTCAGTTGATTCTCAGCTTGAGAGAAACATATATTCAGCTGATTTATAGAAAAGTCCTTGTCAGCATTCTTCTCATTTTCCTTTTATTTTTCGTTCCGGCTACAAGCCAGTAATATGTAAGATAATCAAAACTTCAACCCCAAATGATTAATAATAACATTCCAGAGCCTAACTTCTGATTGGCTTCATTAAACTCATCTTTCTTAGTTTCCTCGCAGGCTAATCTTGGAAGAAAATTGCTTCCATTTTTAGCTCTTAATTCTCTCCCTTGTGAGTGACCAGCTGGGCCCACAAACTATTCAGCCTCAGAAGCCGTTGACACAATCCTCGTTTAGTCCTCTCAGCGGAGAAAAAAGTCTGCTAATGACATTCTCCTGGAGGGAGATTGATTGCATGTTTATCTTTGTGTTTTCTTGATTCCCAATGAACTCTGAACTAACACATTGGCTTTAAATTAAAATTAGAAAGTCACTTTTTATTTCGCAGAAGTCCAGAAAATTATCATGGGCTTTATATACCCACACCTGCTGAAATCGGAACCTCAAATATTCAACATTTACTACCAGGTGAAAACAGGACACCAGAGGAGTTAATTAGGCGTAAAATCATGGGAGCAGCATTGGCCATAAAAGCCCCAAATCTCCCTAACCAGTCGTTCATCTGAAGTGAAGTCATCCTGCAAAACATGATTGGTGGGTACTACAAAATTACAGAGTGCTAGGCTTAATAAAGGGTGTTTTAGGTTAAACCTGGAGATAGAAGGCCATCATCTCTGAACACAATTTTGAAAGAGTTGCATACTAAAAGCACATATTGCTTAGGAGGACAGACTTCATTTCTAAACACTGAAATTTTAAAATCATTTAAATCCGGATAACTGAATTGAAATGCAACAAAGCTAAAACCACCGTACAGTTAAACAGTCCACGACTCTTGCAGAAACTGACATTACACTGCCTTTCTTGTACCTACAAATGTGGCTGAGAAAAAGGCCAAAGACCTGATAATTGACATCTAAGGAGTTTTAGAGTGTACTCAAACTGGAAAAAAAAACACCTCCAAAGATGGGTCAGAGAGCGGTTCCTGTTCCTGAACCAGGGTCCACCTGGATGTATTCAGACTGAAAATTTGGTCCGGATAATCAGGGGAAACCAAATCTGATTCCCTGTAACCCTTGTGCTATCTTAGATAACCCCACCCTTGCATTGACGTGTTCTTCCTACCATGACAAAGGTGGATAAAGGTGGAAAGATTTTATGTAATCCATGGACACCAGTGAAGATCACAAATCATCGAGGAAAAAAGGTTCAGAGCACTGTCTAGTGGGTCTAGATGACCCAACTCCCAATGGTAAAGTGCCCAGGATAGCACAAAAAGCAGATAAAAAAACGAATGGGCAACAAACAAATGTGCATGATCAAAGGAAAGAAATCAGGTGGCTTGTTTTTTCTGAATTCTTTGTAGAATTGTCCAAATCTACAATTCCAAAACCCAGTGCCCTAGAAATTTCCCAGAAGTCTCTGCAGAAAACCAGCGTGCTTGTTGATTACTAGATTGGCAAATATAGACTGCAATGCATTGCGTTTGAACAATTTTCATATGAAAAATATGTATTTGAATTAATTTTTTTATAAACCATCCAAATTTTCATGGTATGAAACTCTGAAATAATAGCCTTAAGACTTCCCTGAGAATATTTGTTCAGTTTTCTTTGGGTAGTACCAGAAAGAAAAAAGGCATGTGAAGCACCTCATGTATTTCCACAGCTTTCCAGTTGTCACTTGTTGTTTAGATTATTTTGAACCAACTCTTGTTTAGTGACACTAAGTTATGCCAAGTTGTGTTCTACTGTAAACTCAGTGGACTTAATGTCACAAACAATAAGCTGACAATTATTTCCACCTGACTTCCTTGTGTAGGTTCTACTGAGTCTCTTGGAGAGAAAAGAAGCTAACTTGAGTCAGCATTTTATCCAGTATACTGTGGGAGCACCTTCAGCAATTTGATGCTTCAGTAGTTTGGTTCATTCTCACAGTAAGGTCCTGCCTGGTCTCAGAGCAGGAGTTTGATGGGAAGCCGGAGCCCAACAGTTTCATGCTGCTAAATGAAGGTCACAGAAAGGTCATCTACACATGAATTTTTAAACCCCAGATCAAATCAGAACATTCTGAGCCAGAATTTTATTTATAGAGTTACATTACAAGGTTGAAAGCATCAAATCCAAGTTGAAATTTTATAAATTACAGAAGCAACTACTGCAAGCTAGTAAGCAATACTGAGGAAGTTTTTGTCTCTTTCATATTATCATAAAAATTGGTTTTTCAAAATTACAATTTTAAAAGCATAAATTGATAAGGTTGGCTTTTAAAAACTTTTTCCATGTTAAGTTGTCCACCTGAGCTAGATATGATGCTTTTAAGCAGAGATAGAAGAGAAACTACCACCCTCTTAATTTGATCTACAACTGACAGCACTTTGGCATTAATTAAAACAAACCTGAGCCTTAAATCAAAGGTTGCAGCAGCATCTTTGGGATGCTTCGAAGAAAACACTCCGGGTTTTGCTGTTACCAAGTTCTTAGAACAATAGTGCAAAAGGTGTGTGCTCCAGGCAAACACAATTGATCTTAACTTCTATTAGAAGGAAAGCAGGAGGCTAAAACAAAGAAGCAAACTGCTGAACACAATAGGAAGTGTCCTTTACTAAGGAACAGATCTAGAAGAATGTGAGCCTTACAGTAAGTACATTCATAAATAGATGTCCTTGATATTTTACAGAAAATTGAGGTTTCCATTCCCAGTGTAAGTGTAAGCGTAAATAGACTGAACTTAAAAAAACATTTTTGGCTTCATTTTGTAATGTGAGAATTTCATTATTTCTCATTTATTTCCTCTTAAAGCACTTTTTTTAAACAATGCCCTGGGGAAAATAAAAGTCCTCTAACATGCACGTCGAAACAAGGCAGTCTGGTACAGGATGATTACCTTTTAATCACATCACTGCTGCAGGGCCACCTGTGCGCGACACCCATTAGAGTCGGTGGCTGGGATAACATTTCCACATGCTTGCAGCTGTCGCAAAAGCAAATTAAGACGTATGTCAGGCACTCTGCCACATCGATACCTGAGCTTTTCCTCTGTATTCTGCCAAGTCATCTAAGAGCTGCTGAGTCACAACGTTCTGATTTAGCTTAACTCCAAGCACCATGTGAGCGACAGGCTCTCGTCACTGCTGCACTGGGACATTTTTAGTTTGTTACAACACCGTTACAACACAGTGCTTCCAGATTCTGGTTTATGAAGGTTATTAAAGCAGAGATGTCGTCTTTACCATGACACTGACCCATGGCTGAGCAGGTTTGACCACACTGACTTATCGCCTCAACCAATGATTATACAGTCATAGGTCAGTGCACTGAGAGGCCAATCAGACAAGATATTTCTGCATGCAGACACCTCTGAGAAGGAAGGAAAGAGGGCACATAAAATGTTACAGCCTGTGTTAGAGGTGCAGTTACGTGATTTAAGACATGTCCAGCTAATGAAAACACGCAAAAACTGAAATGTATATATATATATATATATATATATATATATATATATATATATATATATATATAAAAACGCCCCTCTCACCCTCCGCGGGTGGTTTCTCACCCAAGCTCAGGTCCTCTACCAAAGGCCTGGGAGCTTGAGGGTCCTGCGCAGTATCTTAGCTGTTCCTAGCACTGCGCTTTTCTGGACTGAGAGGTCTGAGGTCTTTCCAGGTATCTGTTGTAGCCACTCCTCCAGCTTGGGGGTTACTGCCCCGAGTGCTCCAATTACCACAGGCACCACTGTCACCTTCACTTTCCAGGCTTTCTCCAGTTCTTCTCTGAGTCCCTGGTATTTCTCCAGTTTCTCATGTTCCTTCTTCCTGATGTTCCCATCGCTTGGCACTGCCACATCCACCACAACGGCTTTCCTCTGTTCTTTATCCACCACTACAATGTCTGGTTGGTTCGCCATTACCATCCTATCAGTCTGGATCTGGAAGTCCCACAGTATCTTTGCCCTCTCATTCTCTACCACCTTCGGAGGTGTTTCCCATTTTGACCTTGGGGTTTCCAGTTCATATTCTGCACACATGTTCCTGTATATTATTCCAGCCACTTGATTGTGGTGCTCCATGTATGCTTTCCCTGCCAGCATCTTACATCCTGCAGTTATGTGCTGGATTGTTTCAGGCGTCTCTTTGCATAGCCTACACCTTGGGTCTTGTCTGGTGTGGTAGATCTGAGCCTCTATCGCTCTGGTGCTCAGGGCTTGTTCCTGAGCTGCCAGGATGAGCGCTTCTGTGCTGTCCTGTAGGCCAGCCCTTTCTAGCCTTTGGTAGGACTTCTTGATATCAGCCACTTCAGTTATGGTCCGGTGGTACATCCCATGCAGGGGTTTGTCCTCCCATGAGGATCTGTCCTCCAGCACTATATCCTCTGCTCTCCATTGCCTGAGACATTCACTGAGCACACTGTCAGTTGGGGCCTTGAGCTTGATGTACTCATGGATCTTGGATGTTTCATCCTGGATAGTGGCTTCTACGCTCACTAGTCCTCGGCCTCCTTCCTTGCGGCTAGTATACAGTCTCAGGGTGCTGGATTTGGGATGGAACCCTCCATGCATGGTGAGGAGCTTTCGTGTCTTAACATCCGTGGTCTGTATCTCTTCCTTTGGCCATCTTATTATTCCTGCAGGGTATATATATATATATATATATATATATATATATATATATATATATATATATATATATATATATATATATATATATATATATATATATATATATATATATATATATATATATATATATATTAGGCCTGCACAATATACCGCAAATTTATCGTTATCGCAATATCAAGCTGTGCAATATGCATATCGCAAAAGACAGCAAATTTGTAATAAATGGTTACCTTAGATGTGGCCAAACAATCTGACGGACTGAAAGAATCCCTTTCTGCATTTGACCAATCAGATGGACCCCTTCACGTTGTTAACTAATCGGATGGCGCCCTATTATGTTGTATGTTCGCCTCCTGCGTCAACAAGGGTCATTTGTAGTATAATTTTTAAGCTGTTGTAATGGAATGGGAATAATATTTTTGGTTGTTTTTCTAATTGTTTATATACCGTTATCGCAATATTAATCACTGATATCGCATATCGCGAGTTTTCTTCATATCGTGCAGCCCTATATTACTCTGCAGAGTAATATATATATATATATATATATATATATATTACTCTGTGGATCAGTGAACAATATTCAATTTTAGGTAAGTGGTATGTTTAATTTCATTTCACAGTTGCTCTGTAGTTATTTTTCCTTTTTTTTTAAAATAGTAAACTGTTTATATATTTTATTTTTCTTTCTAATCAAGTTCAATACAAAGAAAATGAAAACATTACTTTAAACTGTTGCACTTTTTTCCCTTTTTTAATTTTTTAGCTTTTTTATGGTTTTAGTTGAGTAATTATTTGGATAATGTTTTCAGTGACTTCTTTCCGATGTTCTTTATTTATTCCAAATTAATCTATATTGAACTAAAGGTCAAGCTTGACTGTGGAAAGCTCATAATTGGTTTCATTTTTTTTGCATAATTATTGGTAAAAGGGTAAAATGTAAGATAAATACAGCAGCCCAAGCTCAAAATTAAAATTCAGATTTCAAGAAAATATTGCTTGACTTTCTTTATTTAAAAAAATGTCTCTTACTAAACAGCAATTGGTGTTTTTTTTGTGTTTTTTTTAACTTCAGGGTAAAAGCTTAAAAATCCTAATTGTTCTTAGATGATTGCAGCTCAGAAAATCCTGACTTTGAATTTGCCATTATAATTACAAAGTTTTTGTATCTGTAGATTTATAATCCTTGTTCATGGACTCACAACAGAGCTCAGTGTGGCAAAGAGCATTAAAAACTGTTTTATTAGATCAATAAGTGCCATTTGTGTTGAATAATTAGCCTGCTTCAGCATGTATTGGTGTTTATGTATGACCCAAATGAACAACTACACAAAGGGCTAGTACAGCATCAGAAGCTTGGATTTTTTTGTGTTACTTTAAAGCTTGTAACGTTTGGTGTTAATTCAGCGCCTAATGTATTGCGCATCAAAACTGTAAAACCAAGCATCAAAACCCCAAATCTGTACCTGCTTGAAACCTGTAAATTTGCCGTCCCGGCAGATGCGCGCTACCGTCTTTGAAAAGGGGAGGGGAGGGGTAGTGGGCGCAGGCTGCAAGGTGAAAACACACCACACACTGCAGCGTGTGAGTATTGCTGTACTGACAATGTTTGGCTCCACGTCTGCATGTGAGCAGTCTTTCTCACATCTAAAGAATATTCAGACCAACCTACGATCACGTTTAACAGATGGAAGTCTCAACGCCTGCATGAAGCTTAAACCCACCACGTACCAACCAGACAAGACCATCAGCAAAACCACCATGCAGCACCAGAAGTCAAATTAATGCTAAGAAATGCTCATCATTTATTAGCAACAGCATAATGTAGCGTCCCTTTCTCACACTGAGGCACGGAGACTTAACCTCTTTTAAGGTTCTTTATTCTGGTTACTGCACGCCGTAACAAACGCCATACAACTTATTCAGCATCTCCTGAATCTCTCCCGCCGAGAGCGCTCCCCCAACTCTTTATACCCCTGCTCCCACATCAGCCCTCCTATTTCCCTTTTTCGGCCCATAGCTGAACCCCATTGGTCGAAACTCCCCAACGACAGGCTGAGTGACAAAACTGAGGGCCAATCAGCATCTCTTCGTTCAATGAACTCCGGAACTTAGAATGCGACACTACAGCCGCCCATTTCAACTCAGTCCACTACAATAACAACTTATTATACTTATTGTACTTTAAAAGTGTTAAAATTACATAAAATGCACACATTCACTTGGATTTTTAGTTTCAAACACATTGTTTGACTCTCGCGAAATTACATTTAAAATATGTGCCGTTTATGGCTCTCTCGGTCAAAAAGGTTCCCGACCCCTGCTCTAGCATAAATCCTTTTAAATTTGATTCTGTCAGGTTATATAGACAGTGTTTGAGTCCTAATGTATAGTTGCCCAATCCGATATTTCAAGTTCAATTCCCCCTAAATATGAATAAATACACACCAATTTTTATTTTTTATTTTAAGAAATTAAAAACGTTTATGCTCTTACAGGCCATATAAAATAACATGGCGGGCCACATTTGGCCCGCAGGCCTTGAGTTTGACACGTGGTTAAAAGCAATAAATGTTTGTGCTCATATCTTCCTCTTTTCTTCATCACCGCATTCTTATTAACTACAACAAAATAACAATTTTGCTTATTCGGATAGAAAGCTTTGTTGCCACGGTCAACAGTTCTACAATCTGAGGACAGGAACTGCTACAACAGCCTGCTTAAATCAATCCTCTGTCAGAGTGAGATGAATTTTGAAAGGTCAAGTATGTTGCACCCCACTTCATTACATCGCTATCGTCGTCTGAAGCTTTTCTTTCAATCTCTCACCCACTTCATGATTCCATGCATCCGACCTCCAACTAGATTGACAAATGCAATTCTTATTTCCTCATTAACAAACCCGTCCGAGCTCCTTTTTCAACTAATGACTGCCTAACCTGACGAATGTGAGCCTTTTAACCAGGCATACACGCTCAGGGTTCGCAATGAGACATTCTTATTTGCAGACATGGGTATGACTGACACTAATCAAGCAGTGCTTTCTCACAGGAATCTCCACATTTCATGATCATCACCTCAGATACAGGTAAGATGAATCTGTGCATCAACTGGATGTGGAGGTGTACATTTTTTTTACTGCCATGTGAGTGCATGGACGGGGGGGAGGAAACCTCAGTTGATTACGATTACTGGAGTTGATGGGGATCATTTGTCACGTTTGTCAGCCTGTAAACCTTTGCTTTGAGATAAGAGGCTTTATGTGATCAGGGAATTAAAAAAGAAAAACATGCATTGAATGTGCCCTGGACCAACGTTTTCCAATGTGCTCCATGCTGTTTCTAAGGGACTTTGATTTTTAATCTGTTTTGAGTCCTGACAGCCATGCACAAGTGAGCAGGGACTCAGAATGAGGAATGAAATTGAGAGTGGCCACAAGAAGGCACTGAAACACTTTATATTTTAACAACTTATGCTGGCTGACAGGTACAAAAAATGTAACTACTTCAGTATGAATCAGTTCTCCCCACAAAAAATATAACTCAGTGTGTCATAATGTATCAGATTGATTAATCTCTTGATTAATATCTTTAAAAATCATCATCTGTTTCTGTGTTCACTCTGCCCTCGGCAACGTGGGTTCAAGCGACCACTTCCAATGAAAAGTCTATGTAAATGCGCGTTTCAGGCTTCCACATTCAAACTCTCACATTCGTGTGTTGCTACCATTTTCAGACTCTACTTAAAAAACGTGCGTCATTGAAACGCTCGTTGAAAGTTAAACCAGGTCTAACATTGACCAATCAGGGCCTCGAATTTGATTATGGCTAGAGAAAGCAAAAGAAAATGAAGAAGCGCCTTCCTGCTCTTTTAGTGTGAACACCATGGGCTAAACATGCGTTCAACAACACGTCACACGTCTGATATGAACGTAGTTTTAGACTTGGCTTGATCCTGTATTAGTTTCGATGTTGTCCTCCTGTTTCCAATGTTTCCAATAATCAGATATGAGGTTATATGATTTGCATTGAACAGTATGAGCAGTACGTGCTGTCTTCTGATTAGCCAGTGTTCCAGTCTGCTCCAGTGGCTCAGTGCTGCTCTTGTGGCCTCAGTGCCCCAGCTCTCACACTCTCCTGTCATCACTTTTTTGCTGTACTCTCAACCTTGTGGGCCGAAGCACCCGGGTCTCATCCGAGAATGTTACCTAACGCTCAGAGGACAACATTCATCAACGTCTGAGCACTTTTGCCAACAGTGCATTTCTTCCCGTGGATGCTCCAGGTCCATTTCAGTTGTTCTAAAGGGTACACTGTTCGACCTGCCACAGGTCTGTAGGACACCAGCATATCTCTGTCAAGGTTTCTCACTGTTACATTTCTGCTGATCTGAGGCCAAACGGATCAAATTCGCCTGAGCCCTCGTGTCAGGTTTGCTTTACTCTTGCGATATGTTTGACCTATCATAACAAAAAAGGCAAACATAAATATACACTGGTCTGACAGTATAATACCGCCTGTACTTGGTAGCCCTCTCCATTAGATTGTACTGCCTTCCTGGCCAGGTCACCATTGAAAAAGACATTTTTATTATAGTATTTCATTATAGTATGACATAGTAACATGCTAAATTAAAAGAAAACTCGTTCTTATTTTTTTCTCCAGTGGTGTGTGGCCTTTTTTGACACACTTTATTAAGGTGTCAGGTGCACTCCTACTTGTGCAGAATTAGGGATAAAGCTGCAGGGTTGTGTTCCCACACTACTTACTATTCACTACTTGGTGCAATTGTTTGGACATTCACCTTTTTGTAGAGGTGTTCTAATCTACATATCAGTGCCCTGGATATTTCCCAGAAGTCTCTGTAAAAAACTATTCTGCATGGTCACTAGTATGACAAAAATAGACCATGATGCATTGCATTTGAATGATTTGTCATTTTGAAAAAAAAGTATCTAAATCAACCAAGTTTTCACCTTCAGATCACAGTGGATTTATAAATGGTCTTTATAAAATGTTCATATTTATTAGGTTTTAACTTTGGCATATGGGTGACAACGTCATATATGCCCTTATATAAAGGCTGAGCTTGTGTCACTCTGAACTGCATTAAAATCCAGGGCACTGGATAGGCATGGACTACAAAGTCCTTTAAAGGGTTAGGGGGTAGTGAAGGAATTGAGGACAATTAAAAAGTGAAAGCGGTTTAAAAGAAGACAGGTTTATTTTTAAGCATGTGGCTCCAATTAAGAAACTATGATATGAGTTATTTTGAGTGAGGGAGGGCTTTACAGCAGCACATTTTGCTCATTACTAACGGTTAGAGCAATATGTTTGTCATAGAAACAAATCCAAAAACACTAGAAAAAGTTACTGAATCTAATGGCAGCAATTTACTTTAGGAAAAAGAGTCGCAAAAATGGTTTGACAACTCTGCTGTAAATGTAAGTGACAAACATAGCAATATGATAGTGTTAAAAAGTTTTGAGGTCCGTGCATTCATTTTCTTCCGCCCATATAAGGCCGAGCAGGAATTTGAGCTAAGACGTCCAGACTTCCCTCTCTCTGAACTTCCTCCAGCTTCTCTGAGGAAATTTTGTGGCATTCCCAGGTCAAACCAGAGATGTAGTCTCTCCTGCAACGAGGGGGGGCATGCCCAGAGTTCCTTCCCAGGGGGGCATCTTGATGCACCAGCCACAGTAACTCTGATCCTATCGATGTGGAGGACCAAAAGTTTTAGGTACTTTCTGTTAAACGATTCCAGTTTGTTCATTGTTAGTAACTCTGTAACTTAGGGAACTTGTATATATTTTAAAGTGTTTTTCAGGTCCGAAAATGTGCATTTATGTCTAAAACTCTGTTTAATTTTTATGGTAGGTTTAGAAAGTGTGCTCTCTCTTTTTAACTTATTCAACTGAACTGAAGACACCAAAAATTCCCCTGAAAGGTCATGGACTTAAACGGAGTGGAGGTGTGTCTTCCAGTTTCCTTAAGGGTCTACGGCCACCTTAAGGGATGTAATAAAAATAGAACGTACCATTGTCGTGTGTGTGGTAAATGTGTCCTGAAGTGTCTTTAAGGATAATGTTAGTTGCATGCACTTATGACATACGTGTGATGCTGTTGTACGGTGCCCTTACTCTAGTCATTAGTGAGGTGTGCGGTCTGGGCCCTTGCGTGCAGCAAAGGGTATACAGGTGGTGAGTGCCCGTGGGATACCCACACAAACTGCACTCTGATTGTCTAATTTTCTTAGTTTAATCTAATCTTTAATCAATTTTTCTAGTGCTGTGCGCAGGATTTAAGAGATTGAAAAAAGGAAAATATCCGTACGACACGTTCACATCTCATGTACTTCACCCTTACGTGTGTGGTTTAAATGTCACCCTTACGTGTGTGGTTTAAATGTTATGACCTGTTGCTCCCGCATCATTCCCATAGAAAAAAAATGGACCTGAACATTTTTCGCTCTATGATCTTAAAGTTTAGTGTGGGCCACCTGCGTGCCCTGTACAGGTCTGTCCATTTTTTTTGCCCGGAGACCATACCCGTATCCACCCATAAGGGCAGTTGTGACAAAGGCATTACCGGTAAGTGTTTTTGCTTTCAGCTTGTGTTTTCCAACCAAAATCTAAAATTGTTGATTCTAAAATTACCAGAGTAATTGAGCGTGACTCATAAGGTGCAAATCATTCACCACTGAAAACAAATATTTGTTTTTCACATAAAAATACACAGCAAATGCATCTCAAATATTTGGACACAAACGGCTTATTTACATTTGTATATTAATTCATAACATAATAGCATTTTACTTTCCAAGGAAGCACATGGTAAATTTCATTATAAAAATGAGGTGGCGACTTGGTTAAAAGTCCATTTAGCTTGCAGGCGTTCCATCAATTATTATGTCAGCGTGTAGGCAAGAAACGCGGTAAGCACTGCTATAGGGGCTTTATGATATTTAGGGGAACTTTAAGAACAACAATCGTTCGAAAATACCTCCGGGAATGTACAGTGATCCCGCTGTCTAAGAGTCACGTAGGAGCAACAGCCGACACACAAATGCAGGGAGAATCACATTAGCCACTTGAAAGCCTTTTGATTTAAGAAGGCGAAACACCTTAAGCCCTGCAAGTAGGATGGCATGCGTGCACACATCACAGCATCTGATTTATTGTTTGAATTTAAACCAGTGAGCTTTGTCCTTGGCATTTAGTACACTGCAGGTGTACATTTGTAGTGTTTTGAACAAGGAAAAGGAAACTGTGAAACCCTGATAAACAAAGCACATCTAAATATCACTAAGATATCCAAGGAAACCTTCGAGGCTATGCAGATGAATAATAAAGAGGTGCTTTGACAGACATCTGAGCACGTGCAGATAAAAGAACAATGAGTCACTAAGATAAATACAGCTGTCAAGGATGCAATCCTCCCTGTTGATTGGCACCGATTTGGCTCATTTGTATGCATCAAATAAATTGTCAAGTCCGCCCCTTTTTATGAAGCTCTTCGATTCATAATTTTGTTTTCCAGCTTATGTTTCTCCTTCCCTGTCTTTTACTACTATGTCCTTTCTCGCCCACGATCAGGCAGATAAAGGTCAACCTGGATCCTGATGTTCACAGGCAGGTAGACCAAAGCCAATTTCAGATGTGTCAGTGGAACTGATGCTGCCAGCTTCCTGTGACAGCTTGAGTGGAGCAGCATCAGCTCTCATCTAAAAAATCACCTCTGCTTACTGAGCGGAAAGTGTTTGTCACACACACCTGAAATATGCTGCCAAGGCCTGTCAGCGCTCATCAATTACATTTACTACATCCTGATTATCATATCTAGTACTATAGTTACTGTACGCTGTGATGCTCACCACTTTTTTTGCATATTATCATTACCATGAATATTGTTTTGCTTTCTTGATGTGTATCTGCCATATTGTCATTTACAACGATGCTCTGTTTACCTTCAATATTAATACACTTTGATAAATTTGGTCTTTCACTTTGTGAATTCAAGTTAACAGATGTGGGTGAATAAAAAACAAACTTCCGTATTTTGAGGAAACTTTTACTCTATATATGTGGCTGCTTTAAAATTTTACTCAACTGTAGTTAGATGTGTGGTGGAAGTGTTGTGAGTTCTCCTCAGCAACACATACAGATGGCTTTTCCATTGTTTTAGTGGGTTTTGTAATAGCAAAATGTTTGTAAAACTTTGTAGAAACTGCTCAAAAACCATTTAAAATATTCACTCTCCCAGTAGTGTTAGTTATGATGAGTTACCATGTCCAGTGAGCATCAGAATATGTTTTTATTTATCAAAAAATCACTAACACAAATTTGAATGCTGAGAAATAACTGGTACTTGCCCATTAGCAAGTGAGATAATCTAATAATCTGCTAATTTGTCTGCATCTTGTAGTCTGTGAGTACATAGAAGTCTTGTCTGACCATAAGAAGTACGGCGTGCACAAAAACAACCCGAAAGTCTGTTGCAACTTATGCACACTCCTCTGTTTTTGATGCGGCTGTGTTGCATTAGGATCTCTGCCTTAATGCAAATATTTAATGTGTCGAGTCGAAGCTTTCCTGTGACAGAGCTACAGCTCAGTGTGGTGGGTGTCACTGGGGAGCCGTAATCACAGTCTCTCCACAGAAAGCATTTGGCTTTCTACCCCTTAGGAGCTCATTCAGCATATTCCTGCATAATTACCTCAAAGTGATTAGAGAAATCAATGGAGTTCTGTCATTGCTGAGGGCACTTTTCCAGAGCTACGTCTTGTCACAAAACACATTGATCCAGCTTCCTATATCGTAAACACTGAGCAGTCAGTACACTACAAATCATACAATCATTTGTATTCCTGACGCCTGTTGCCCTGAGTCCTTGCTGTGTGTCACATGGTTATTGGAAGTGGCGGGAAGTTTTAGCAGCGTTTTATGAAGCCCCGGAGACTCATGTTGGGATGCATCTGCCCTATGAAACCAACAGCATTTTTTATGTGGCTGTGGTGCTGAAGATAATGACTGAGATCACAAAGTGTGGTAATCACCTATGCTGATTCCTGCCTGGGTGAATTCCCAGGAGCACACACCCCTCAGTAGTAACGCAGAACACAGTATGCACATTATTGCAGCACAAAACACTTCGTGAAGACTTAGCTGTCCTTGAAAAAGGACACGTGTTCAGGCACTGAGCATCACTTCAACAAAATTACCTTGACATGAAAATCACAAAAAATAACAATCATGATAAAAGGATCTGATTCATGTACAGATTTTAAAAACAACCTCAAAAAATATTTGTATAGCAGGTTGATACTGGAGAATACTACAACATTAATTTAATTTTTATGGAAAACTTGGCAAGCGTACACTGTTTTAGCTATTATGAACCAGTTGCTCAGCTATTTATTAGACAGGAAACTAATGCATGTTTTCTGTGCAACTTTTCTACACTATCTATGCTGTAGACCTTTTTTCTGTCCATCTTAGTCACTAAACCCTTGTCTCTTTCCTAGTACCGGTTTTTGGGCTCCTATATATGTATGTATATATATATATATATATATATATATATATATATATATATATATATATATATATATATATATATATATATATATATATATATATATATATATATATACATATATACATATATATATATATATATATATATATATATATATATATATACATATATATATATATATATATATATATATATACATATATATATATATATATATATATATATATATATATATATATACATATACATATACATATACATATACATATACACATATACATATACATATACATATATACATTCAGCAATACACTAGTGAAGCTTCATTTGGAAAGGCACGTGATCAAACTCGATCTGAATATATATACATTCTGTTTTCTTGGTTTATGCCCTGTTTCAAGTGTTGTGCTCTTCCATGTGCCACACTCTCACCTGGTTTCATTTCATAATTATCCCCAGCTGTCTTCAGTTAGGTCAACCATTCTCAGTGTGCTTAAGAGTCTGTTCGTCAGATTGTCTACTGTTTTTCAACTATTATAATCCTACTGTCATACTCGTCTCATATGTTTTATTTTATTTTTTTTGTGGTCTGTTTGTTTGTTTGTTTGATTAATTAATGCTGTAAAACTGATTTCCTGCGTTTCTGGGTGCTGCACCACAAATCTCTGACACAAATATAGTTGACGATGCAGTTTTATGCATTATAGTGATAGAGAAACCAAAGCTTTCCTAACCAAATGTTTATCACAGTGTACGAAATTGATTTGATAAAAGTTTGCTACACATGACTCTTTCATGACAAGCTGGTGATTTTTTTTTTGTTTCATTCTGGTACAAACGTTTGACTTCCAAAATCTTTCTTTCATAAGTAACCATAAAGCAGTTGTCACATAGTGACATTTCATGGATAAAATTTTGTTTGCAAATTTATTATTAAAAAAAAATCAGATCTTTAAAATGCCAGTATCATAAAATAAATGGAACAGTTAAATCCTTGTGCTACTTCTGAATGAATGAATGTGTTGGTCTATCTGTGCTGAATGTGTAGATAAATATATTTATATGAAAAAATGTTAGATTTGTTAATATGTGATTTGAAAATGTCAGTAAATGAAATGTTCTACTAAAATGACCTAAAAATCTTCCCCCTGAGTAGGAATGTGACCACAGCAACAATGCAAGCAAAGACCCCTCCAGTCATATAAGTAATAGGAATTCTGTCTCTATTGGCTCAGCTCAATAAAAAGAGCTGACTCTTTCAGCTCCCTTTTTTTTAAATCAGCTCTTCACATTGTTTCGTTGCTTTAATCATTTATTCTAAGCTATGATAAAAAGTATGCATAAAAGGAAATGTTGATGATAAACATGTTCTTCTTAATATATGTTTGATGTAAATATGATTTTTATTTGTCCACTACCACTTTAAAAGAAATTAAAAAAAAATCCTACTTACAAATATATATAATTTTTCTGAATCTTTTTTTATTTTAAACAAATTTAAAGTGAAACAAAAAACTGCAACCACAACACAAAATATAAATTGAAATGTACAAGAAAATAGGACAAAAAAGATTTTAATCAATCACTGTGAAAGTTGGCATTTAAAATAACCAAGTGTCTCGGCTTCAGTCAGTAATGATCTGCTCTGGTTTTCAGATTTTCTCAGGTGCAGGTTGTTTGTGGAGGTGGTTAGATTCTCAAAAGGGTAAATGGTTTGGCTTTGCTTCTTTTCCTGGGGTCACATATTTCCTTTACTTTATCTTTCTGTGTTGATGTTGTTTCTTCCTGTTCCACCTGTCTTTTTTTTCTCTCTCTTCCTCGTGCTTGGTTTGTGTGCTGCTGCTCAAGCTTACAGAGAACCAATGCTAGGTATTGATGACCAACACACAATGAGTGATGCCTCTCTATAAGATCAGACATATTGATAACCCCGTTCTGAATTCTAAACTGTCGCGAATGGTCTGCATTCAGCAATACGCTAGTGAAGCTTCATTTGGAAAGTTATGTGATCAAACTCGATCTGAAGCAAGCGCTCTATACGCCACCAGTGAAGGTGCATACAGACCGGCTGTGTCCACTAGCGTTTAAGGTGCCACTTTCAATGAAATGTCTATGCAAATGCACGTAGTGGAGAATTTATGGTTTCCGCATGTGATTGTGCGTACTAGACGCTATGCACGTTTTTATTCATTGTGCGCTGATAGTTCAAGGGGTTGAACTTTTTCATGCTAAATTGCGGCACTGTGACTAATTGGGGACTTGGATTTAGTAGTGATGTGTGGGAAGTACTAACTGTTGTAAACAAAATCAGGAAGGAGAAATTAATAATTGTGTTTTGTTCCTGGCCGGATTAAAATGACACCAATATCAACATATAGCAACAGAGGTGTGAAAACAAAAAGCCAAGATTTGCAGGATTTGCACCTTGACACTTCCGCTTTAAAAGATCGATACACAGTCGAGCCGCCTACTCTAGCTGAACATCTCTAGTTCGTTGCAATTAATCCATTTTAGTATTGATAATTATCTGAATCCCTAATACATGTGATTTGCAAACTCCCTTCATGTGTCTAGTGATTTCCCACTGGAGAAAGTTGGATCATTTTCTCCTTATGTAAACTATATAATGTTTGAAAAGTTGATGAGGCAGTGCCTGAGCTTTGCTTTAAGTAAATATTTAATATGAAGTGTTACAAGTGGCCGGGATAGGCTAAGGCAGCCCCATGACCCCGAAAGAGAATAAACGGAAGAAGATGAATGAATGAGTGTTACAAGTCATGTTTATCATTTGCTTTTTATCACAAACTGTGCTAAAAGTAATACGATTTCTCTTTCTTTCCTCTGAGGGTCAGCAGTTCAAGGATTTTTGATGTTCAGCCTTTAGTTGTAAAGCTCATAAATTTTTCTTCAGTAATGATAAATTCATCCCATCATTCAAAAATCTGACCAAAAATAAAAAAACCTGGCACAATTGGAAAGAAGCATCTTGGATGAAAATGATTAGTTGAGTCACAAAGGGGCATGAAAGCACCCTGACCCCTTCACATGAGTCACAAAAGAGAGACTGAACAGAAAACAACAAAAAGAGTTTAGAGATTAACTAGATTTCATGAAAAAATATATAGAATGGCAAAATTGGATATCATTCTTGTTATATTTTTAATACTTTGTCTCTGCAACATAGAGAACCCGAGTGAGTTTTTCAATATCTCTACAGAAGTGTTTTTTTGTCAAAAGGTTGTATTTGGTTTTTTGCATTCTGTTGTGTTTAGCAGCTTATTGTAATTCCAGCTTTAGTGAAAGTGTCCTGCATATGAACCTGTCCTAATCTCCCTTGAGGAACGGAACAAACATTTTTTCCCTCACATCTGAATTGACGAGAAATAATCAACATTATTACAATCTTGGAATTGTAAAGATAGAAGCTATTTTAAATGTATTAAACAAATGTATTGGCTTACCAGCTAAAATGGCAAACCTTTCAAATAATCCTTTTTTTTAATGGTAAAGTGGGGGAGACGGTGAGGAATAGAAATATGGAGATTCCATCTGTGAGAAAAGCCTGACGCTCAAAGGAGACAGGAGACAGCAAAATCAGCAGAAGTCTGTGCCTGGGCCTTTTCAGAAGATGAGCGTGCAACATTTGACCTTTTTTTTTTTTTTTTTTTTTTTTTGAGTGTCTTCAATGAGTTGCAACTTGACTTCTTTTTCTGTTGCACCTGAGTAAGCTGTAAGATTTCAAACTGCAGCCCACAACATTTTCCCACTATCTCTAGAGGTTTTTTAGAATTGCATATGGCTGACATGAAACTGAATAGTTTGGGAAATAAACATAAGCAAATGTATTTATTTCCTGTAGTCTCTAAAATTTGTACAAAGATATCTCATGTTTAACCATTATTTTTCATTTAGTTATATGAACAAGCAATCTCTGACATCTTTACATAGTCAGAAAGGCTCAACCACAGTGTAGAAAAAAAGGTTTTTCACACAGTTTGTTTCCTTTTACTTGATAAATGATTTATGGAAATGACACGTCTATATTCCAAATGCCACCATTGACTTAAGGTGTTGTTGACTGGATTTATTGGCACAGTGGATTGCTGCTTCGCTGTGACTTGGAAAGTAAAACACATTTTCAAAACCCTGATTAAACTTATTAATGCAAAAAGTGATTCCAAAGAAACATGAAAGCTTTGCCAAACAATTGAGTTGTTATATTTTTAAATATGAATCAACTCTTAAATTAAGAAAAAGTGATATATTTCAATGACTTCTTCGTGCACAAATAAAAGAAAGCTGCACAAGCAGGCTTCACGCCTCAAAAATGTACAGATGGCTTCTCTTTGTGATCTTCTTTGCATATCTATGTTGCTATAATCTTAACTGACATGTTTAGCTGTTTTGCATGCAAGGTGTTGGGATTAAAGGATGAGTTAATTCTAATTATTTAGTCCTGTCAGTCATATGGTCTTAGATGAAGCTAATGATATAAAAAACAGAAGGTTGTTTTAAACATTCAAACAGTTAATAAAAATTGTTTTAGAGACGCTTATGCCTCAAAAAGATTTGGGGCTTTAAAATAATTTTAAAAAATTACCTTTTTAGTATGGATTTTATAGAGTATATGTTGCTGGAGTTGCATATTGTAGCTGTGGTGGACATTAATTAATGCAGGGTTTTCCTATTCCTTTTTTTATTTTTCAAAATACACTTTTGCAGAAGCAGCAAAAAATTAAAGAATATTCTTTTTGTTTGTCAATGATATAAAACAAGCATGCCTTTTATTAAATCGATCAAATATTAATAATCAAGTTGCATCTGGGTTTGCTATTTTGCATGTTTCTCTAATGGTCACCAAGCTGGGCCTACAAAAGGCTTTTCATTGCAGCACAGATGCCTCAATAAAGGTGATAAGTAAAAAGAAGCATGTCAAATACCATTTTGAAAGTTTAATGAAAGTTGTCCTTTTTTTTTTTTACATTTTTGTTACTTTTGGAGATGTTTTTTAACACTGTGCATCTGCACAATACAAGCACACGTATTGCACATGAAGGATCAAAATCAGTCTTAAACCCAAAACAGTTTTGTGGGTTTTACTTAATCCTCTTCTGCAAAGATCAAAAATTCTCTACTCTTCTGCATGAAGGAGCAGGTCTGCAGACAGCTGGGAAAATCCGTCAGATATAAAACCTTTGCAGACATGTAGACGCTGTCTGACAGGCTTTTGCTTTTTTTTCCCCAACACTGTTAGTGTTTCTCTTTGAATGAGAAGCGCATCCAGCTCTCCTTTCATTTATCAATTTGTCTCCAACCCCGACTGCTGTGCACAATGTTTTTTTCTGAAATCAATTTAATGAACTGTCAGATCAAAACGTTGAATCCATGCAACCTTTTGATTTTTGCAAATTGCATGCCTGTTGATGTGTAAATAAATCAAAGTGAGAGATAGCATCACGTATAGTAAACCATGCGCTGATTTATGTGCCCTTTCAGTTCATTTTTCACACAAGACCTGAGATTTATATGTGGCTGAGCTACAAATGCTTACTTTGGTCGTTATTTGTAACCTAAAGACTTTCTGATGAAAAACACATTTTCTGAGTATTTCCTAATTCAAATCGTTGTGAATCAGCCTCAAATGAAAAAAATGCTGTTCTAAAAAATATTGATGCTGTGACATAGGTTCTATGTGGGCCACAAGCTCCCTGCTCTGCTCCATTCTAATGCATCCACTTGTAGATGACCATCAATGTACATCCGAGCTGGCAACTGGATAGCGCCAATATTGCTCGCCCTTTTTGTTGCACAGGTAATGTTAGGTTAGGGGAGTGAGAGGCTGTAATGGGTGACGGGAAGTGTGGGTGGGCTTGATCCACGCCAACAGTCCCGTCCACAACTTGGCTCACAGTTCAGGAACAGTACTGACATGATGAAGAGGCGAGACAGGGATGGTGCAAAAACACAGAGGGGGAATAGAAATGGAGCAGAAGTGGTACAGAGGGAGTAAAGAGGTGGTAGAGAGACAGTACTGAGATGATGAAGAGGTGCCATAGAGATAAAACAATGTGAAGCTGAGGTTCCTTTCCTACAGAGGGGTTTAGTGGAACAAAAGGATGTGCCTAAAAAGTGAGTCTTAGATATTGCTGTTTTTAGTTCTTCTGACAAATACTTTTTTCCACTATTGCTATTACAAAAGAAATGTGAAGCCTCTGTCCAGAGTGTTGATGAGTGGACAGTGAAGTGCAGGTGAAGGGGCCTCTGCGTGTTTTTGTTTTGCTGAGGTTAAATACAGTAAATAGTGTGACACTACTTAACCAGCATGTGTATTTGGTGAAAGGCCAGTACAACACAATAGAAAATGGGTGAGTGAGTACTGTATTGTACTGTACTGAGGACAAATAACAGCATGCATTATTCAAGAGACACTATTGCTTCTGTCCCTGCTGTATTCCCAATGTTGTCAGCTTCAACCCTATTGTTCAATCCTTATTCAGAGGAGTATTGAATAATGGGCAGTTCCGCATATGCAGACCAAGGTCCATTGTGACTCAGGAAAGTCATTGGGAAGATTATTTAGTTCTGCAAAGAAGTCTGTTAAACGCTTTGAGTTCTAAGTATATATTGTGGCTTGAATTTTTTTTTCAAGTTGTCATTTTTTTATTATTCTGTAAGAATGCAATCCTGACAACTTTATGGAGACCAAGGATCTGTTTTTTGTTTCCAAATTTGACTCTCTATTTCAGATTTAATTATTATTTTGTGTTGAAAAATGTAATATAATACTTTGTTCTGTCACTACATTTTGCAGGCTTGTTTTTTTACAGATTTTCTTCGGTGCAATTTTGCATGCATTTTTGTGTCTCTACACCGTACCAGGTTCTGTGCCCTGACTGGCAGTTGACCTTGTCAATCGATACCCCCGTGCCGTGTCTCCTGTCCAGAATGTGTCAGACAAGATGGCGCCCAACATCGGAGAGTGGAAATTACACAACTAACCCTAACACTAACCCAAAAGTCTTAAGAATTGTATATATATATATATATATATATATATATATATATATATATATATATATATATATATATAGAATAGAACTAACTGTAGAACTGGACAGCACCGGGCCCTGACATGACATGCCTACTGGCTAAAGAAGCTTACCGCACTCCACGAGCGCCTGGCAGCACAAATGAACCAGCTGCTAAGAGATGGGACTCACCCCGAATGGCTAACGGAAGGGCGAACGATCCTGATCCAGAAGGATCCCTCAAAGGGTGCAATCCCATCCAACTACCGACCAATAACCTGTCTGTCCACAACATGGAAGCTCATGTCAGTCATCATTGCAACCAAGATAAACAGGCACATGGATCAATTCATGAGTAACACACAGAAGGGCATTGGTAGAGACTCCAGAGGAGCCAAACACCAACTCCTGGTCGACAGAACAGTCGCCCAAGACTGCAAGTCACGACACACCAACCTGTGCACAGCCTGGATTGATTACAAGAAGGCCTATGACTCAATGCCACACACATGGATCACTGAATGCTTGGAGCTGTACAACATCAACAGGACTCTAAGAGCCTCCATAGGAAACTCAATGAAGCTGTGGAAAACAACCCTTGAAGCCAATGGGAAGCCACTTGCACAAGTGTCCATCAAATGTGGGATATACCAAGGTGATGCTCTGTCCCCACTGCTGTTCTGCATAGGTCTGAACCCCCTCAGCCAAATAATCAACAATACTGGCTATGGATACCGACTCAGAAATGGGGCCAACATCAGTCACCTCCTCTACATGGATGACATCAAGCTATATGCTAAGAGCGAGCGTGACATTGACTCCCTGATCCACACCACCAGGATCTACAGTACTGACATTGGGATGTCATTCGGGCTCGAGAAATGCAGCCGTATGGTGACAAAGAGAGGCAAGGTAGTCCACACAGGAGGGGTCTCACTCCCAGAAGGAACAATAGCAGACATCGAGGACAGTTACAAGTACCTTGGAATTCCACAGGCAAATGGTAACCTGGAGCAGGCAACAAGGAAAGCTGCAACAGCTAAATACTTCCAACGAGTAAGGCAAGTCCTGAGAAGCCAGCTCAATGGCAAAGATAAGACCCGGGCAATTAACAGCTAAGCACTGCCAGTTATCAGATACCCTGCAGGAATAATAAGATGGCCAAAGGAAGAGATACAGACCACGGATGTTAAAACATGAAAGCTCCTCACCATGCATGGAGGGTTCCATCCCAAATCCAGCACCCTGAGACTGTATGCTAGCCGCAAGGAAGGAGGCCGAGGACTAGTGAGTGTAGAAGCCACTATCCAGGATGAAACATCCAAGATCCATGAGTACATCAAGCTCAAGGCCCCAACTGACAGTGTGCTCAGTGAATGTCTCAGGCAATGGAGAGCAGAGGATACAGTGCTGGAGGACAGATCCTCATGGGAGGACAAACCCCTGCATGTGATGTACCACCGGACCATAACTGAAGTGGCTGATATCAAGAAGTCCTACCAATGGCTAGAAAGGGCTGGCCTACAGGACAGCACAGAAGCGCTCATCCTGGCAGCTCAGGAACAAGCCCTGAGCACCAGAGCGATAGAGGCTCAGATCTACCACACCAGACAAGACCCAAGGTGTAGGCTGTGCAAAGAGACCCCTGAAACAATCCAGCACATAACTGCAGGATGTAAGATGCTGGCAGGGAAAGCATACATGGAGCACCACAATCAAGTGGCTGGAATAATATACAGGAACATGTGTGCAGAATATGAACTGGAAACCCCAAGGTCAAAATGGGAAACACCTCCGAAGGTGGTAGAGAATGAGAGGGCAAAGATACTGTGGGACTTCCAGATCCAGACTGATAGGATGGTAATGGCGAACCAACCAGACATTGTAGTGGTGGATAAAGAACAGAGGAAAGCCGTTGTGGTGGATGTGGCAGTACCAAGCGATGGGAACATCAGGAAGAAGGAACATGAGAAACTGGAGAAATACCAGGGACTCAGAGAAGAACTGGAGAAAGCCTGGAAAGTGAAGGTGACAGTGGTGCCTGTGGTAATTGGAGCACTCGGGGCAGTAACCCCCAAGCTGGAGGAGTGGCAACAAAGGATACCTGGAAAGACCTCAGACCTCTCAGTCCAGAAAAGCGCAGTGCTAGGAACAGCTAAGATACTGCGCAGGACCCGCAAGCTCCCAGGCCTCTGGTAGAGGACCCGAGTTTGGAGGAGAAACCACCCGCGGAGGGTGAGAGGGACTCATAATGTGTGCAGCAAGATGCTGGAGATCTTTTACCAGTCTGTGGTGGCCAGCACCTTGTTCTCCTCTTTGGTCTGCTGGGGAAGCAGCATTGCAGTCAGTGATGCCAACAGACTGAACAAGCTGATCAAGAAGGCGGGTTCTGTCATTGGCTGCAAACTGGAATCATTGGCTGCAAACTGGAAGCAGTGATAGAGAGGAGGTCACTATGGATCTTATCCATTATGGGCAACCCAGACCATCTTCTCCACCGGGTTCTGGACAAACAGCAGAGCTCCTTCTCTAGGAGGCTCAGACAGCTCCGCTCCAAAACTGCCAGATACCCAACACAATTCAACTTTACAATAACTCACAATGAAACCGATAACCTTTGCACATCTTTTCTTTCTTCTTTTCTTATTTGCACATTTTTCTTTCTGACCTGAACTGTAAATAGCTTTTTAAATGTTACCACCTTATTGTTTACATTTATAACATTTTTTTGTTTTTATATTATTCTTATTATTTTTTCTTCTTATGTTTACAATGCTGTCATTGGCTATGGTATTGAACAAATTTCCCACTAGTGGGACCAATAAAGTAATTCTGATTCTGATATTTATTTAAAAAAGTTTAAAACGGGAGAAACCATAACTATCAGGGTTGATATTTTGTTTTATTATTTATTTTTAACGATATGGGGGGGCCTTCTGGTTCCGGTTGAGGACTTCGGGTTCTGATGTCCGGAGCCATTTAAATCTTCAATGATCTTTGCTTCCATTCTACAAAAATTGACTTTTTATTTTTGTTTTAAAGGGTTGAAATTTGAGACTTTAAACAATAAAGATAAGTGTGAAAATTTTCATGTATGTCTGAGAAAATTCTTTAAAGTGTTTAGTGATGGGTTTTACAGCCTTTAAACATCTGTAATTCTACTTCACGGATTTCACCTCGCATTGGTTATTCATGGAAAGTATCTCCTGCGATAAATGAGGGAGCACTATATTTCAAAAAGTGAATGTTTCTGTTAGACCTAACCTATTAGAACTAGAACTATCACTAATGGCAGTTGTGAAAGTGCATATTCAAGCATGTCTTTCAAGTCTGCTAATTGCTTTGTTGGTTTACGGTTATAATGTACGTTTCTCCGTCTTTCTTTAAATTATGACTCAGAGTTTGAAATGTGAGCTCTCTGGAGTTGACTGAACATGCATCATCTTCATTGACCTTTACCGACAAATCCTGCTTGGTCCTGGATGCAAAGAAGCGATTTGATGTCTCTCAGTAAGCGTGTCTTGATAAGAAAAATCAATAAGGTTTTCACACATCTATCTTGGTCTTCCTCTAATCAATAACAGAAACATCTCTGATTATCTCTTCAAGTTTCATGAGCCTAAATAAAAATTAGTTCCTTGCTAATGCTAAGTTTTTCCTGACTGGCCGTGCAGAATAATCCTTTTTTCTGTTCTTTGCACGCCTAAGATAAAATAAGAATTCAAAAAACTTGAACATTTAATTAAAATATTTGGAAAGAAAATGTGATGCATTATTTGATCCATAGACACTAAAAATCTGTTTCCATGTCTATAAGTAAATTCAGCTGTTCATGCAACACCAAATACACAAATGTCAGCACATGGAACCATTAGTATTTCGTTTTAAATCATCAGTTAATGACTGAGGTTAGCAGTGGACCACTGATCTGAGGTGACACAGCTGCTCATGAATGATGCTCCATGCTCTCTTCGTGTATCTCACATGAGTGGAGGTAAAGCAAATATGTTTTAAAAATGGCATGAAAATCCAAACCACACAAGACATTCATGTGACAAAAACCATTAAGGCAACAGTAAATACAAGCCAGAGTAATAATAATAATACAGCACATTCAAAACCATGCTCCTGTGCCCTCAAGCAAATCAGAGTTGGGAGTCAGCTATTGGAAATGTGGCAAGTGAGGAAAACACTTGATATGCAGGCATCTGCTTTGTGGCTTATCTCCACCACTCAACTGTGCAGAGCAACTTCTGCTTGGCTCGTCCTGAAAAAGGTCTTTTTAATTTTTCTCTCCTTTACCCAATTTCCCAGCATGCTCTCTTAGATTGGATCACTACGGTTATTATTGGGGTCCTTGCATTTTGTGTTTAGATTTGGAAAAGAGGAATACATAATTTTCAAATGTATTATCATCAATGAAACAGACAATGCTCCCCAAAAACCGTCCCCTGCTATTTTACATGACTTCAAACTGTATTTTGTGATAAGAAAACTGAGACAATTGGGATTAAAAACATGAAACTAAAACATCAAGATCTAAAAATAAATGTGACAAATAATGACCACAATTTTTCAACAATATTCTACTTTTACAACTCTTTGATTTTGCAGAAAATGTTTAAAATTAACAATGGAGGATTTTACAGAAAATATTATTGTGCAACTCATTTCCAAGCATAATTTGACACAGTTCCTACTAAAGCACACATGTTTTTTTTTTTTAAATAATTCAATTGCTCTAGTGATTTTATTTATTTATTTTTAACAAAGCCCCATCTTTAATACATATATGGACTTTACCATTGAAATCACTTAAAAAATTAATAACATAATTGCATAAGGATTTGGAAAACTATCATTTTCCGCAAGAATCGGTTTATTTGAAGTTTCTTTTTCTTTCTTCAGAGAGAATTTTAAATGTCTCAGTTAACACTTTTATACAGACATTTTCCGTTTGCATGAGCTTTACACTAAAACTCATTTGGGAATACCTATCTGTCCAGGGACTGCAGGTGAAAGATAGCAACCCTGCAAAAATGTAGCACAAAACACTTTTCTCTCTGGAGGTCAACACATTGGTGGCCTTGTTCCTGTCAGATAAGCCGATTCCATCTGGTTCAAAAAAATTCATGGTGACATACGAGTGACAAAACATCTGTTTTGTATTTATTTTGCTGACAAGCTATAGGATTAGGTCTTCTAAAATTGAAATTAATCGATATGTTTATGATTGGATATCACAAATGGAATTAAATGCACACACAAAGCCAAGACATAGGGAAAATTCAAAGAGACAATTTACTACATCCATTCTTTGCATCAGAAAGCAAATTTGCTATAACTCTAATTTTTTCAGACCAAAAGTGTGATTGTTTTTTTTTTTTTGTTTTTTTTTAAGGAATATGATTCAAGTTCGAGTTAACATGTGAAACCCCCAGTATTGCATAAAAAAGATGTGAACTAAAAGTTAAGGTATTAACCTTCTATTGTAAATGGATTAACACAAAGTTTAAATGACACAAATATTTAATCATTTTAACAAAAGCTGAGAGTTTTTCCTGAAGATGTTTTTGTGTGACAAGCTACAGAAACTAGGGAAAAGGCTACACTGGCTTTTGTGTCTCGTCTAGTAGTGAGTGCCACAAAGGGTTGTTTGGTGAATTAGTAGTTACCCCTGTTTAACTAGTGTACTTTTTTCTGGGGTAAGCATCAGACAAACGCCCCTTTTCTTTCCTTGGAGAAATCTGAAATATCACAAATGTAGAGAATGATTCCACAGAAGGTTTTCTAATTTCCCCTGTGGGGATTAATAAAGCATGTTTGAGTTGAACTAAATTGACTTAAAAAAAAATCTATGATTGTTAAAGTGAGGGGAAAAAATTGATCTTTTCATGCAATGAAAAGACAGGTTTTTAGAATTTAATTTTACACAAGCTTGATTATTTCATGTCAGTGTTGGATGCATTTTAAGCGGCTCTGTTGGTTGCATATAGGACTGGCACATGGGAAATCAGGGTTCGATTCCCAGGATATGGGATGAGCTTCATCCAGTGTGGGTCTTTGGGCAAGACCCTTTGCACTACTGCAAAAACTATGTACCCAAAAGGGGGCCCAAATCTGGGTCTCCCTGTGTTGGTCCCCAGCCAGGATGACACATCTAGCGAAAAAATCTCTGCCAAACAGCCTGTGGGATTCAGTGAAAATTTATTCGCTGTGGCGACCCCTGATGGATTTTGCCTAAACGTGAAGTGTTGGATGCATATCACATTGTGAGTGTTTTTAAATTGTTTCATTTTTGTAGAGGACTTATCAATATACATGTAGGGTTTTTTTTAAATAAAAATGTGTTGAAAAAATTACCTTTCCAACACTTTTAGCTTTTCATTTTTATTGTTGATTTAATGTGTTTTCGCTGTCTGTTCTTGGTAAACCTAAACCTTGCCCAGGGACTACAGTTGAAAAATTTGCTTTGCAGCAAACATTTACAGAAAAGTTAACTAATGTACACTGTCCCTGTTCAAATAAATATTATTTAAATAAATTAGCTTGATTTGTCAGCCCTGTAAATCTACAAACTCTAATGAAACAAGAAGCAAACAGGGTTTTTGCATCACTTAATTCTATCACAGAAAATCATTTGGATCGACAAAGCATTTTAATATAAAGAAAACTAAGATTATTTAAAGCAAGCTGTGACATTTTCTTGACAAACTTAATAGAGCTGGAAAAACATGAAACATTCAAATGTCTGCACTGCAATAATTAATGCATTCAGTTTATGTTCGGTTTGTGGCGCTTGGTAATCTTTGTTGGTGTAAGCCTGAATAATTCATTTTCAGGTGTAACGAAACACATTCTGAAGTATAACACAGGAATGCCGATCTTTATCACTAAATAACACACAACTGATTTATTTTGTCGCTGTTTTTTTTCTCAAAAGCTTCACTTTTATCCTGCCTGAGGGATATAGATCCGTTCACAGCAGATGCATTGTTTTCATTCCCTCATTTACAAACCATATAAAAATTCCTCCTTTTTTTCCTACACATGCCTCGGCATGAAGGAGAAAGCAGCAGACAAACGATAAGGACTATTTGTCAGTTATTCCCAGTCCACACCCATCCTATTAGTATTTTATGCAGCACTCTGACATGTTTCCACGTGCCCACATCTATCATCCTTGGTTGCTTTTTTCTTTCTAGCAGTAATCAGTTTTCCAGCATTTTTTTTAAATATATTTAGCTCAGTCAATGTCATGAGGACAGGAAGAGAGACACGTAGAACCTGGGGTTTAGTTGACAGAAAATTTGTCTTCATTCAACAAGATTTTGTGTGTCTTTGTGAGGTGAACAACAAGAAGCCCAATAAAAAGAATGAAGGAAAAGGGGATTTTATTTCACCTCCCATCCATTTTGTCCCTTGGAGTTCGAAGCTGCGAATCAGCCACAGCAACTCGGTCAGGTGGACTCTAACCCTTGAAGAGAACACTTTTTTTTTTCTTTTCGTTTTTCTGCCGTGCTGAAACCTGAAAAAAAAAATGATATTGTGTTCATGTTCCGAAAAAGTCAGTGAAACTGAAGAAAATAATGAGCCATGCTTACCACTGATTGAGATCAAACAGCTGGATCACAGTTTCTCTTATCAACCTGCGACTGCTCAGAACTAAATTCCGGATATGATGGTAATCTGTAAGGATTTTGGACCACCTTGGAGTGCTAACTCCAGTCTTTTTGGTGGGAGTCTTATTTAAAGTGCTGAGCTTGATGCATTTAGCCTGAACCAAGAGGCTGGCGCTTGGCCACTGAGCTGGACACCCAATCAGATGCCTTTTGACACCATCTACTCCTGGAGCGCTTTGGTGCTTTAAAGCAGCCATGTGTCAGTTGAGGCTGGTGCCGGGGCTAGTACTTGACCCACTTTTTATTAACATCCAGGAGGGCTGTCCAAAATCGAATGGCTTCTGTTACTTGTGGGTCAGTGAGGTAAGGAGCCTCACACACAAAGAAGCCAGATCCTAGACTTTGTCCCAGCCAGCTATGACATCGGGTCCAATGAAAGCTGTCTAATGAATGCAAATGAATGTTGGGAATGCTGAATAAGATGAGACTAAAATGAAAGGATGGTCCTGTAAAATGTCTTACCTCTGCCTCATTTAAAGAGCTGCTTTCAGTCTCAGTTTGCTGTGACACCATCACAGAGGAAAGATGCTGTGCAGATAATGTAGGTTCATCTGGTGATATTGAGAGTTGAGGCTAATGTGAAGATGAGGGGCTGGCAACATCATGGTGGGGGTTATATAACACTGGAACAGTGATGCCCTCCATGGTGTCTTCCCCAAACCCCTTGTCTTGTAAGTCTTGGTCATCAACTCTCTCCATCAGCCTCTACCCCTCTTCAAGGGTCTGGAGCATGGGAGTAAAATCCTTGCCAGTCTGACTGTAAAGGTATTCAATACCCAGCAATTCACCTACACAAATAAAATGAAATAAAGAGCTGTTAACACTGTCATGACATTAGGAGCTAAACAGATAAATTGCTGTTATGCACCATATGTCTAGGGGCATAACATAAAGAAGAATAAAATAAGAAAAAAAATGCAAAAAGTAAGTCCTCAAAAACCACCAAATTTAATAAAGCTGCCAAAACCAATTTCTGTACAAATTTTATTGTCCCAAATGTAAAGGTGACAAAAGGAAAGAAAAAGGAGCAAAACTTCAGGGTGAACACAGGCCAAAATAATAAACAAAACAGAACTAACTCAAATGTCAAATGCTCTACCTGACCTTCCAGAAAACAAAGTAAAAATAAATGACAGAGTCTGATCTGTCTCCCTTAACCTCAACCAAAACAGGAGAAAACAGTCAAACAAAATGGCAGTTCACCACCACTGCTCTACAAACAACAAAAATCCTAATACAAGTTACCAAGAAGCTAAGCTTCACAAAGGAGTTTACACAGCCAACAGGCCTCACACAAACACTAAAGTTTTGTCAATGGGGGGAAGGACAGACAAAAACTCCAGCCAAAGACTTCTTCCCCCATGGGGCAGTGGAGATGCCAGGTTTTTAAAGTCCCATCCTCCAATCACGTGCAGCCATCAATCTTCCTCCCTCCAATCCTGAGCACCAGCACCCGTCACTCACCCTCAATCCTGGGCAGCCACAAGGCCTTAGTGCAGCAATCCTGGTCACCTGAAAAAAAGAACAGAACCTACACATATACAAAAGTACTTTCACCCCCCTACAAAAACACTCAATATGCAAAATATTAAATACAAATGAAAAAAAAAACATACACAAATACGACAAGGGTCGTAACACCCTCCCCCTGAAAAACAACTCCCCCTCTACAAAAGAAGCTATCCTATGAATAGGCACGAGAGAGAGCGTCAGCCAGGAGGTTCTCAGAACCTTTTTTATGAAGGATTTCAATGTTGAAATCCTGCACTAACAAAGACCATCGCATAAGCCGTTGGTTTGCATTTTGCATTCTGGAAAGGAAAACTAAGAGGTTGTGGTCAGTATAAACGACAACAGGAAATTAACTGGAACCAAGATATAACTCAAAATATTGGAGCGCTAACAGCAGAGAGAGTGCTTCCTTCTCAATGGTGCTGTAACAAACCTGATGTTTATTGAATTTTCTTGAGAAATAACGGAGAGAATGATCAATACCATCATCGTCCTCTTGCAACAAAACAGCTCCTGCTCCAGAGGCACTGGCATCAACCTCCAACTTAGGGGGACAAGGACGACAAGGGTCGTAACAATTGCAAAATAGCAAACGAATATATTTCTTACCTGTATATGCTCCAGGATGGCGATAACACTCATCCCAGGGCTTCCCAAGCACTGCTTGGCTGAGTTGGTCCTCAGCCTCTCTTTTGGCACTTCCAAATAACCAGATGGAGGAATTTCCTTTTACAGCGTCCCCCATCCGGTCATCATTCCAGCGCATCAAGCCCTGAAGGAGATAGGCCTGGAAATGCGCATTACTGGCACTGGTTCCTGAGTGAAACAGGGTTTTATAGGTCTCTGTTTACAAAATATGAACCATATGAAAGGAAATGGAGTGTAAGGAATCCAGATGTTCGGTGCACAGTAACTAGCATAAAATGGTTCAGGCGGAGGTGAAAGGACTCCAAGGAGGTTGACCCACGGGCACACCTGTAGCAACACAGCTCCATGCCACCCTTCTTCAGTGTTCCTGTCTTCATGTACAGTGGGAAGTTCTTGGATTCTTCGATGCACAGCAGGTGGTTTTGCTGTTCATTCCAAATCTGTTCGATCGATTTGTGGTACAACAGTGGAACTCGAAGGGTGTCCTTCCCATTTGCAGTGTTTAACTGATGGATCAGTGCTCCAATTAATCGCGCAGTCTCCTCCACTCCACTGGTCCTCCTCCGACAGTGGAGTGCCAACTCCCTGAGGTAGGACACGCTGTGGCACCCGCTTGTCACATGAGTACCTAACGAAACAACAGAACAGGCATGCATATTAATACACAAAATCCCCTTATAATGAATGTGTCATTATGAATCACCTACAGAGCTGAGAAATGGCTGCGATGACCATTGTCAATCTACCCCAAAATGTCCTTGGACCAGGATGCGTGTTTTTTTTCTTGCAGTGTTTACATTTCAGAGACTCTGTCGAGGTCATACCTCCCATCAATGTCCAGGACTTCACCAGAAATTCACCTACAGATCTCGGTGGATGAAGGGGTTAGTGGCACTGGAGGTTGGGGTGGCACTGGAGTATGCAGTTACAAAGGCAGTGGCAAGAGAAGATGCAGCCGGATGTGCAGTAGCACGAGATGGTGCCTGTTTTTTATGACATGTCTTGAAAATCGCCATGTTGGTGTTGGGCCTGGCATCCAAGTATCCAAGTATTTAGTAAGGGGCTTGGGCCTCCTTGCTCTTGTCCTCATAAACCTTCTTCATGAAGCAGCCCTGGAAGTCACCAAACTCAACCATCAAGCAGCCCTGGTCTCCAGTTGCACGGGCTTCTGCTTACATTTCCTGCTTTCTCTGGTACTTTTCACCTTCTTCTCCCATCTCTCTAATTTGAGAAGTGTATTGAGGGAACAGTTTTTTGTTTTCGGACAAAGATGATGTCTGTGTGGCCTCACCGGAGATGCTAAGCATTCAATCTACAGCAAAGCCCAGACAGTTTTCCAAGAGCAACCTCAATCGTTGGCCGTGGTATTAACCAAACTGGAGTTTGCAGGGAGCCAATAACAAAACTGGTCACTGGGTTCACCTCTGTTTGTGCTGACAAATGTACGGGCTTCTGTCAGCACCTCCTTCTTTGGTTTGGCCTGTCCAGCCTCCACATTTTCAAGGCGCTTTGCCTCTGCTGATGGTGCTAGGAGACTGGGTAATATTGCCGACGAAATATAGGGTATGCGTACATTTTCTGCAATGAAAATCAAAAAGCCAATATTATCTTGTGGGCTTACACTCACTGCTTATGATTCCAGACCCCGCAACAAACTAACAGCTACTTCCTCATAAAAAAAATAGTTGACATTGATCAAATTAATATGCTTTATTGGGTTTAATGGATTTTATGAAAAGTTAAAGAAAGGAGTCTGCATCAAAATGAATTTGTTTCCATCCTCTCACTCATCTTAACTCTGAGTGTTTGACAGACGCAAAAGTCTATTCAAGGTTAAGGAAAATGGAGAAAAGATCAAAAGAAACATCGCGTCCAGTTCAGAAAGACTGGGAAGAAAAACACTCAAAGGATAAAGGAATGCAGGTGGTATCCAAAATTAACACTCGCTAAACCCCAAATACGACCAAATTTACTGTTGGAGTAAAATTTGGAGCAACATTTGGCTAATGTAGGTTTGCACTTAATCAGACTAGTCTTGTTAATTAGCTTATTGGTGGATTTCATCTAAGCTCTTCTGCCGTTTTGTTTTAAGAAACAAAATAGCAGCTCACTTCCTGAGCTGCTGTCTTGCTGCTCCCGCCATCTCTGGAACACAAAAAACACAAAGATCTGATCTCAGTAAAACACCACAGACTGATCTGGACGTCAGACAGTTTGGGAATCTCGTCTAAATAATCGGATCCTTGGAATTTGAGACAAATGATTCCATTTTTGATCTGATGAATCAAAAATGAGTCAGCTTAATGACAGTTTTGGCTCCCAACTGCCATCAACCAAGAAACACTAATACAGTTGACAGAAATGTCGGACATGTCAGTCAGGCCATCTCATTTCATGACCCTTCACTCTAATTGTTGAAGGAAAACGCCACAAACTGAATGATCAGTGTGTGAAACGCAGACTGCAGACAAACTGCAGAGAAACAAAAGTCTGTAGTTCTTTTGAGGAAACAGCTTTTTCCAACATGAAAATAAACCGTCCATAGTTTTGCTGCCCAGAATTTGATTGAAATTTGACCTATACGAATAAGAAATTTAGGAAGATGAGAAACTAAAGAATTACAAGTTGAGAAAGTTCTATGAGTTCACTGTAAAATGTGTTGTGAACTCTCTGCTAGGGTTGGGCGATGTCCCCTAAATTGGCAGTTGACGATGTTTGCAGTCAACCATCGGGATGGACGAGGATATCGTCGGGGGGGGGGCTATTTTTAATTTTGCGTTCTTATATAATTGCTATTCGTTATTTTACTTTATTTTATTTCCCAAATAATGACCGGTGGAGCGAGCGACCGTGTCTCTAGCAGAGCAGACGGACTTACAGTTTTGTGTTTTAGGGGAAGTAAGGATGCTTTGTTACTTGTGGGAGACTTAGGACTGTGATCCGTCCCGCAGCTCTACGTGAACGAGCAAAGGGAATTTAGGAGAACCGGGTCTCCCGGTAAAAGTGTGTGTCGGGGCAGAGCTCGGAGCGCTAGCTAACGCAGTGTGTAAGCATCGAAGCAGAAAGGCCGCTCAGTCCTTAGAAACCGTTCAAACAATCACGTGGATTTGTGTTTCCAGTCGTGTCCTGACAAAATAAAGGCTGGTGTTATTCCCACATATTTACGTTCAGCCAAGATGCAGATTGCAGCGTTTCACGCATGGATTTTATGTTCATGCTAATGTTGTTAGCCCGTGTTAGCATACTGCTAATCCTGGCTTCCGGCTCCGTTTTTCAACAGAAAAAGCACCGAACACACGGATTAAAATGATGAGCGAACAGGCGCTTCATAATAACCGTAACATTAATAAAAGCACGTTTAGGAGATCATCTTGTATAATACCGAGCTGACGTATCTATGTATGTAGCCACTCGGCGGAACTAAGTTTCTCTTCCATTTTTTAAAAACACTACAGTGCATGTGCAAATGATTTATTCCGACCGAAAGTGTGACCCATGTGAACGTTTTTTATAATCTGAAAAAGTTTTTCTGGGCCCATCTACACGGTTGGATTCTAATCCGACCAATAATCCTTATCAAGATATTTTGCACATGTAACCGGGTCTTATGGTGTCGACTAGCAGCGTGGCGGGGGCGTGGCATCACGATGGTGTCTCTCCATCGTGATGTCAGTCAGCCATCACGATGGACGATGGTTTCCCTGTACAATCAGATGCTTACTTTGCTGTCCGCTCTGAATGGCATAAGGTTAAAGGTTAAATAAAATAAAGATGGGGTCGGATATTTACAGGATATCTGAAACATTCACACCAAATATATAATTGAACTGTGCATCGGTAAATGACTAACGGACATCATAAAGATTTTTGTCTGCCTTGATCACTTCAAAACAAAAGCTTGCCCCTTTTCTGTGGAAACGACTTACCGGTATTTCTCTGATGTGATTGTAACAGCTGGGGGCATGCAGCATAAGACATCCGGGGTTCCCCAGCCCTGGACGTAACAAGATGTAAATTCAAATATGAAAGTCTTTTGAAATGGGAGAACAGACTAAAGAGCCTACAATGTCTCTTTGATAACTTATCAAAGCAATTCACTGTTTAATAGCAGTCTTGTTCTAGCTCCCTTCTTTTGGATGTCAGTTACACGATTAGCCATTTTCCTCACTGATAGTTCATTCTGCCTCCATTAAGTGTGTTTAATGAAGAATAGATTTCACCGCTGCCATTAACTTGCACACATTCCCAGACACAACTCTGAACACTGAAAGTTAAACGGTTCTATATTTGGCTTCAATTCACCTCAAAGTCTGTGCTTTTTTTCCTGACCACTGGGTAAATTAATGTAGCAATCTATTAAAGTTAACAATTGCTTCAAAAAGACAAGCAGCACCAGTACCCATCTAGAGCTTAACACAGATGATGCATGAAAAAGAAGGTATAAGATAAAATAAATTTAAAAAAAAATGTTTATGCTAAACTGTCCTATAGGATGGATGGCATGTCAGTGGTGTAGAAAAAGTGAACATTTTTATTGCACATGTAAGATTTGTAAAGATGTACTTAACGGTTAAAAAGAAAATAAGGTTTTTGTTGCATATAAATCTACCTGAGCAACATCCATCCTGCTATACAATAGTGGCATGAAATACGAGCATAGCCTTGAAGTGTGAGTGATTGATAATTGCTGTAGTGGGGCTGCCGGCCTTCTATCTCCACTGTAGCCTGCCAATTCATCAGCCATCACAGGCAGATTGTTCGGATGAATAACGTCTGTCTGTGACAAACCACTGCTACAGCTTGGTCTTTCACCTGCAGCCAGGCAAGCACCCTGCTTTGCAAATGCAGCTTATTAGGGAGCGACATACCCAAACTTTGAACCTGGCATCAAATGATGACACAAGAAGAAAAAACGCATTTGAAGTGCCAAATCTTCTGACACTTCTAAGGAAAGAATGTGTCTCAAAGTGCAATAAAGTTTCAACTACCTGGCGTGGCTTTTATTATTATTTTTTTATTTTTGAGATGCACATCTTGGCTATAAATAATCACATGCCATTCAGTCTTTGTGTTAATGCCAACTGACTTCATATCTCTGTCTGACATTTTCAGATTAACCAAATGACTTACTGCTCCAGTGGGCTTTGCCATCAGATTGCTGAGACTGGAGGTTAATGCAGTGTTTTTAACAATGGAGAAATCAGAGTTCAAAAGGGAGCTCACCTTTTATGGCCTCCTGCTTTGTATTTGAGGCCTCTGACCTATTGTCAGCAGTTTACATGAAGGGTGGATCATAAACCTAAATCTCAGGGAAACAGCTTTAACTTAAAGCTTCTTTATTTTCTGGAACTGGAACAGATCATAAACCAGCTCCCTGCCTGCCCATGTTAGTTTTAGGAACCAAGAAAGCAGAATGTCTTCTTATAAATGTAATTAAGAACATATTTATAATACTTTAAACTTTGGATTTGTACTTATCACACTATGTTTTGCTGCATCCAAAATTATCAGAATGTCTGACCAGGCAACTGCAATAAAATATTTTACATGACTAATCAATTTCTTTTCTTTTATTTACATCTCACACATCAAATGTTGCAGTACCACAAATGACCCCTAGAATGTCGGTAGACAGGGGCAAAGTATTGTTGCCCAATGATAAAAGAGAGCCTTTTATGCCAAAATAAAAGTATGTTGGTTTGGGAAATCTTGCGATATTCTTTAATTGCTGGTCTATTTATGACATGTAATGATGATGGGGGTGTGGTTAGTATCACTTTGCTACCTTCTTAGAGGGCCCAAAGCGCTTTACAGTCACAGTCCCATTCACCCATGCACACACACATTCACACACTGGTGCCAACTAAAAACTACCAGGAGCAATGTGGGGTTCAGTGTCTAGCCCAGGACACTTTAACACATGGGCAGGCAGAGCAGGAACCGAACCTGTGATCTTCTGTTCAGAGATCTGCCACTTCCACTGTCAGCACTTTTGACTTTATTTAAGCAGAAATGTACGCACAAGTCAGGTCATGTTCTTTTATTGGCAGGATGAGTTGACCCACGGTTGGGCTCTTAAAAACATACTGTTTATTTCTTGCCAAGTCATCCATTTTTGAACAATGTTTAATTGGAAGTTTTGGGGGATAGCCACCTCAGACATTATTTATTATTATTGATTACTCCGCAATAAAAAACGGGATTGTTTCCAATGAATTAAATCACATTACATTTAAGTATAATTGTCAGTTTTTTCCAAATTCTTACATTCAGACTAAAAAAAAACATTTTACTAATTGTTGAATGTGTTCTGACTGTATCGACGTAAAGAGAATACAGGACAGAAACAAGTAAAAACAACGGAGCATCATTTTGTTTTTTGGACCTCTATGGACTTCTGTTTCTTCTTCTGCCTAATTTCTTTTTGTCTTAGTTTGGTTTGTTGAGTTCAATGGAATTTTACTCCTCGTAACTGTTTAGTCTCACCTACACGTTGCTTGTCATGACGCTGATAAAGGCACCAGACATGGCAAATTTAGTAGCCTGTCTAACAAAATAAAAAGCCAACAAATTAACATCAACAGCTGAAAGATTTACTTTCATCTAAAAAGAAAACCTAAAAAAAATGTATAAATGACAGGAAATAAAGACCTTTAAGGATGAGCAACTCCAGAACTCAAGGTCCGCATTCCTGCATGTTTTCCAGTGCACCCTGCAACTGGCATGTTCTAATTGGCTGAACACACCTGAACCAGATCAGTCATGAGAAGAGCTTTAATATCTGGAAGCCATGCACCCATCCCTGATTTGGATTGAGAGTCAAACGTATATGCAAAACAAAAATCTTCACGGGAAAGAACTAGTGGAGTCAGGATCCAAAATGCAGGACACCAGGCTTGTGGCAGAAACTTGAACATTTATTAAATAAACAGGAGCAACAAAAATGGGTGATTTAGCAAAGCTAATAACACAATCCTCACATATAAAAGCTAGAACATTTGTATTTCATGTCCTGTTAATCTTATAAAAAAAGTGAGAACTGTTTTTCCTTTGAATTTTATTAATTTGACTTGCCTTTAATAGAATGCAATTTAATATGGAGTTGAGTTTTTAAAACCTTAATTGATTTTTCATCTTTACATTTAGTTTTGAGAGTAAACCAGTTATGTGGAAATACATTCAAATCAAAAAGATAATCCCTATATTTAAAGAAAAAAATAAGAGGAAAAAAGATTGTTGGATATCCGTTTTTATTTTGTTTAAAACGGGAGAGATATTAAAGATTACTGCAGTGTTGGTGTTTTTTCAGAAATGCTTCATCTAGATTCTGTAAAGGGGCCACAAGTTTGTCTTTTGAGTCATTTTGTCATCACACTTGATTTTTCCTTCAATTCCTTGAATGAATGATGCAAAACTGACATGTTGTAGACAAGGGATGATTATTTATCTTTCAATTTTTTGAATGTGAAGCAATTACCTGTAGAAACTGCTGAATCCAGAGGCTCTGATGACTCTTTCATTGCCTGTTTGATTACAGATCAGTGGTCCATTTGGCTTGGCGATGTAAAACAGACAACTGGGTCTGCCACTCAGTCAGCTTACTGTCAGAAACTGCTGCTTTTCTTCCTTTTTTAACCCCTTTTATTTAATCTTTTTATCTGTACTGAGCTTTTCCAGCTCAGAGCTTCAGTCAATAAGCTAAATAATATCATCTCCCAGTGAGGAAGAGGATCAAGCAATTAAACCCATAAATAATAGGAATGCCCCAGACTGAGGCTGCAGGCTCTCTGCACTGGCTTTGCAGCTCACAATGAGGTCTGTTTTAGCTATGGTTCAATGAAACTGCAGAGCTAAAATGGGGGTTAGAAAAAAAACACACACACAAAAAGCCTATCAATGATTTTTCATTCATCGCTATGGCAACATGGCCATATTTATTTCACACAAAATTGAATCCAAAGCACCAAATCTATTTGTTATTGCCCCTGCTCATAAGTTTAATTTTTGTAATACAAAACAGAAAAAATAAACTGATTTATATTTTCCAAGAATTATTTTAGCCAATATTATTTATTATTAGTATTTATTATTAAAAATTCAAAAATGTTGCTGTGCCAGGCAAAAAAGTAACTTGCTTTATAATCTAAATATGAGTCCTTGCTAAGAATTTTAATCTAAATGGATGAATTAGCAATTAATAAGGAGGGAAGAATAGCAAAAGGACCAGAAAATGCTACAGAAAATGTTTTTACAAGACCAATTACTATATTTTGCAAAATAAGGGCATGAAGAAGAGAGAAATAACATGACAGGAAAAACTTTTGGAAAATTGTGAACTACTTTGGCACTGATGACTTTGCTGTCCCTTTTGGTCTCCTCTATGTTTTAGTTGTTATTAAGTTAAAATTTAAGCTTGCATTGATTACTTCCCGACCCACATGAAGGTTAACAGGTGTGGATTTTTTGTCAGGAGCAAACTCATTGTACTTTAGGCCTAAAGGTAATTCTTATATCAGCTTTCCTCTATTTCTAAGCTAAAACTAAATCTGCTATAAAGACTGAATATCATGCCAATTGTTATTTGACTGAAAAAAAAATTACATAAATAAATTGTGGGGTATTTAACAGTCTGCAAGATTGTTGATAAAGTCCTTACAACTTATGAAGGGTGACCCACTGACCCTCATTTCCTTGATTTGACATTTACTTTCAAAACTAAATCAAGTAATAAATAGTCAGCAGCACGATGGTGCTTTAACAATTCAATTATTAGTGTTGGAAAACAGGACGGTGTCACGGTGAGGGGGGCTGGAGAGCAGGTAGAACCCAGACGCAGAGGCAGGATGCACACGGTTCCAAGGCAAAAGGGTTTAATAGCAAACAAAAGGCGCTGCAGAGCAGGATAACCAAACAAACCTAAACCTACTGTGGCGTGGCATGAAACATGGCAGAAGACTTACATGGACGAGACGTTACGACGTTAGGACATGACGACGTTAATGGACCAGCACAAGAGGAAGGGAGAGACGAGACTTAAATACAGACAGGGCAGACAAGACAAAGGTGAACACGATCAGGGCAGATGGGGACCAGATAGTAAAACTCAGGAACATGACCAAACAGAACACCTTTCAAAATAAAACAGGAAACAGAACCAAACATGACAGAACAAGAAATAAAACAAAAACCAAGACAAAACAAACCCAAACCATGACAGACGGTCTCTTTTGGGGATGCATCCCAAACATTTTTATAAAAGAACTATATATCAAAAATGTCATGACTGTGCTTTATGAAAGTCAAATTTAGACGTGTTTAAACAGTAACATTTGCAAATGTGTTAATTTAGGTCCCCAAGTTCAGACCAAGATGACGGATTGTTTGTCTGATGGCTGAAGCAGAAATACATCTAGAAAAGGTAAAATGTTAGACTCAAAAGCCTGGTCAAAGCAAACCTTTACGCATGCTGTGAAAGGGCCACAAAACCCCCAAATCCAACAAATTTCAGTCATTTCAAAGCAAGAGGGGTCCAAAGTTTCTCCAGAACATACTATCAACAAAAATTGATTTTAATATTGCTGGTGAATGTAAGACGGCTCCAACTTTTAAAATCATATGATAATCATGAGAGAGAATCGTTATTTATGTTCCTTTTACTGAATAGTATTCAAATGCAGATACTACTATATTTTTCTTAATGAGGTACTCAACAGTGTAGTGTCACCTTTTTTTTCTCAACGTAAAATCATTTTTCTTTTCTTTTATTTCCAAATTAATTGTTTCTAAAAGCCAGGCAATCTGTATTGGATCGTTTTCGTTTCCTTTTTTCTCAGGCAGCTGCAAACGCAAAAACAAGCACAGATGTGCACGGCGCTGAGATAAGTCCAGAGCTTGACAGGCCCCTTTTGGTGCTGTCATGTCTACTTTCATTTACTGCTTCTTCATAAACAGATCACATAACCCCCCTCCCTTTCCCAATTTCATATAATTGCATTTTACATTGCCTTCATTTTATTTTTTTGTAAAAATTTGCAGTTTAATTATTAGAGGCAGGCTCAAAATGAAATGTGATTATGCTTTCTTTTTGAGAAGAAGGAGTTTAACGTTTCAAACTGTTAAGTCGAATTTTTGAGAAAATTAGAATATTGATTGATTTTTCTATAAAGAATTTTACTGTTGGATCTTGAATAAAAAATGAGGGAACCGTGTGTAACACTTAATAAATGAATGAGAGCTTTTTAACTTGTCACGAAGGGGGGTTGAGGAAGTACCCAGGCGCAGAGAGGAGGAGGGAGGAATTCTAGGTGAACAAGGGTCTTTAATTACTTAAACAAAACTAGAAACACTAAAACTAGAATCCACTGCAGAGCAGGCAAAACAACTCGAAACTATAAACATTCCAATTACACAAGAACTGGGGAGACCTAATACTATGAAGCAGCACAGGAGGAAGGGACGGACAGGACTTAAAACGTACAGGATTGACGAGACACAGGGGGAAACGATAAGGGCAGATGGGGAACAAAAGTAAAACTCGAAAACACGACACAACACGGGAACCCCTTAAAAATACAGGAAGTGAACTCAAAAAATGAAGAAACAAAAGACAACCAAAAAACAAAAATAAAGAAACTAAAACCATGACAAACCCCCCCCTCAAGGAACCTCACGAGGTTCCAAAATAAAACCAAGGAGGAGGTGGCCCGGAGGACGAACCCAACACAGAGTGCCGTCCGGCGAGGCGGGTCCGGAGGATGGCCAGGAGGCTGTGCCGTCTGGCGAGGCGGGTCTGGCCAGCAAAAGGCTTGTGGGTTAACCTCAGTGTGGGGCAGGCGGCGCGGGCTCAGAGTGTGGGGCAGGCGGTGCGGGCTCAGAGTGTGGGGCAGGCGGTGCGGGCTCAGAGTCTGGGGCAGGAGGCTGGAACAGGAGGCTACACCCAATGTATGGGTGTAGACCAGTGCTTCTCAAATAGTGGGGGGCGCGATGCGATGCCAGGGGGGCGCGCAGTAGTGGCGGTTTTAGGCACAGGTAATACGAGCAATTGTCCGGGGCGCAAATTTAACGGAGGGGGCGGTGGTGACAGCGGCTCAGTGCTTGGAAAAAAATCTGCACCTCTATTGATTTACTACTATCTGTTCTATCACAGAGCCTGTACCAGCCTGAAACTGTGAACTGCCGTCCCTGCAGCTGCGCGCTCCCGTCTCCAGCAGCCGCGTGTGTGAGAACGAAAGGGGAGGGGTAGTGTGGGCTCAGGCTGCGAGGTGGAACGGGGCACGCGGAGAGATTGCGCAACACCAGGATGATCGCGAGCCTTTAGATGACTCAGCTCATGCTAATAATGTCATTCTTTATGAACTTTTAAACATTTTGATAAGGTGACTTCATTTTCCATCAATGTATTCTTTGTCTGCCTGTCATGTAGTTGTTGTCAGTAATTAACATAAAGATAGCAGGTAATGCAGGAAAACAGCTGCACTTTATTAGATCATGAATAAACAATCCATCATTTAGAAAGAAAGTCAGCACAATGTTTTTAACCTATTTCTTTATACTAAAAACTTTAAATATGTTGGTGCTGCTGTGTTAATGTTTGAGATCAATTTACATTTAATATTATTTATTGATTGAATTATTTTTCTCAGCATCAAATGGTTCAGTTGGTTGAAATGTTTCTAGTTTAAATGAGGACCAACATATTTCTTTTATTTCAGGCACTTTAATCTTCTATTCTATTTTAGACAATAACAGGGTTTCTGTGTGGCAAAATAAATGTGATATTTGTTGAAAGTGGATTTAAATTGTTTTTTTTGGTTTCTTTATTGTTAAAAGATACAATTTTAGGTAAACTTACACATACTTCACTTTTTATAGATACTAACCTAATAAATTGTCACCACGGGAGTGTGGGGTGGGGGTGGGGGGTATTTTCTTTTTCCTAGAGGGGGCCTGGCAAAAAATAATTGAGAAGCACTTGTGTAGACCAAGGAACATGGTCTAAAAGTTAAAAACATGACACAACACAGGAACTCCTACAAAATAATATAGGAAGTGAACTCAACACATGAAGAAACAAAAGACAACCAGAAAACAAAAGTAAAGAAACTAAAACCGTGACAAAACTGTTTTTTTTACACAATTCAACCACTCTGCTACCAAAAAGCAACCTCCTACAGCTTTTCCTTTTGTGTACTGAAGAGGTTTTTTTCTCTCCAAACTTGCACTTCACAAAACTCTGCTGGAGAAATGGTACAATTAAGCATAAGCTGACACAATTTCTAAGAGAATTGCTTGCATTGGGGACTTTGTAGTACACAAAAATAAAATAAATAAATCCTGATTGTGGCATTTTTTTTAGCCGACTGGGACATGTCGTCTTCTGGGTATTAACAAGGACTTTCCAGCTCCAAGTGACAGCAGGGCGCTTAGTCAACCCTGTCAGGCTAGGAGATGCAATGCACTGTTCATTATGCATGACTTTACTAATTACATTGCTAATAAAGCAGTGATGAGGTCTTGACACTGGCATTGTACAGCTCATGTGGGCATTATGATGGCAGGCTTTTGACTCACAAGTCATTGAAACAAAGTGATTTTAGCAAAAGGAACAATTTCAATACATAAACAATTAGAATAAATTTTATGGTAGATTTAAATAGTTTGCAAAAAAGACTAGAAATGTTATTTCTTTTTTTTTAAATGGACATGCCCTGTGCAGCATGCAAGTCTCGGAATGCTTTTTGTGACTTGGTTTAACCATTTGGTTGATTCAGCTTCCTTTGGAAGGCACCATTTCAAGAAAAGCAGACAGCTTCATGTGGCAATATAACCGCCAAATGTATAAGGGGGTGGGAGGCGTAAATGGGATTAGGGGTTCTGTGTGGGTCGGGGGTGGGATGGTTGCTTTATTTTTATATTCAGATTGTTGTGCTTGTTTTATACTATGTGTTTCCTCTGGTGTAAAGCACTTTGTGTCATTTTCTATATGAATAGTGCAATATAAATAAAGATTGATCTGATTTGATTTTTGATTTAATCTCCCAACCTGGATTTAAAATCTTAAATTTTTGGTAACCCTGGAAAAGAATTTGTGCTAATACACATTTCCAATTTTGGTTCATACATGACTCTACATGACGCCATCAAAGAAACCCTCCCTTTTGGCCAAGCAGATCTGCGTCTCCAAAATGCCTGCAGGAAATTCTGACAGAAAACTGCAAGCATGTGGGATATGAAGTGAACTCTGTATCAACCTTCTACTACAATTGAGTCACACAGAACTTTTGTTTAATTTATCCAACATGCAAAACATCTCTTCACAGCGTCGAGATCAAGTGGCTTGGTGTCAACTTGAAATGTTTGTAACTGAACTTTTGTTTTCACAGAAGAAAGTGTCTTGACTTTTATATCAAAACCAATGAAATAATTTTCATTGGTTGTGTGTTGTGTGAATTATGAAGCATTTGTTTTGTCACATATTGGACTTATACACACATAAGTCTGTTTCAAATTTTGTTTTGTAAGGAAACCACTCCTTTCTTTAATCCAGTAGTAAAAAAAGGTACACTCAGAGGCCAGAGCTGGATTACGCCAATGAAATTTGCATATCCAGTTACTCCACCACCCCAGAAGCCAAGTGACTGAATTGAGCAGACCATCAGGTTTCCTTTGAGGAGAAACCTTCATCTCTCCTACATCTGGCCGAAGATCTTGGTGCAAATACCTCTTCCTGAAGAATCCTGCCGTTATCTGGACATTCCGCCCATTCTTGGCAGATCGAACGGAACCAGATCTCCAGAACACTTGGTAAGGAGAACAGCTTCGTGCATTCAGTCACTGCTTGTGGTCATAGTAAAGATTAACTTTACTTTTACAAAAGTAACATCCTTGCCCCAATTTTAATCCCCCTTTGAGGATTCATCCTCAAACTTATCACTTAAACACCCTTTCATGCAAAACACACACTTGGTGCATCTATCATTTAAAAATTGTATATATATATATATATATATATATATATATATATATATATATATATATATATATATATATATATATATATATATATATATATATATATATATTTTTTTTTTAAGACTAGTTGTTGGTTAAAAACTCATGTCTATGTTTTGCATATACTAATAATTTGCTAATAATAATAATTTTTCTATTATGCCCAGTATTTCCTGCTTTTTTTTAAACACATTGTTATCAATAAATGTTCAAAGGACGCTGTTGTTTAAATTTCAAATATTTCTTTTGTGTGGTAAAATCCCTTCAAAGGTACAAACTGCCTATGTTTGAGAAACTGATCAATTGATTATTACTTTATTTATTATAGGTCACAGCTGAGAATTAATGTGTAATATTTTTCCTTCGTTATGAAGGTGGTGCCCCGAGGAGCATTTCCGGTTTAATGAAATGTGTAATTTTCAACCAATTTGGAATAGAATGTTTCAGATTTATCCCTTTCACGCTACATATTTTTCTGTTGCCCCATATGAAGCAAAGTCAAAGTCTTCATTGAATTTGACCCCTTCCCTGCTAAAGCTGAGAAATCTGTAGTGTGTAGATGATAAATGATTTGGGTTGCAGGGCAGAAGATCCTCCCAGTGACAACAGGACTGTGGTGGCTGCCTACACTGCCACCCCATCAGAGCAGTAACATCCTGCACCACACCCTACATATCTGTTCACTTTATTTGTGCATATACCTTTGGATTTCTTTTTCAAACATAACACACACATTTGATAACATTTATTAGCATGCTTCAGTTTACTTTTTTATAATTTGATGGTTTGTTTGAGTTACCAGTGCTAAGGGGAACCATTGTTGCTGCTGCTGCCATCTGCTGCTGCAAAATCAAGTCAGGCCTGACACAAGAATGCATCCCAGTCAGCAGAGGCCTTATATTCAGCAGGCAGCTAATTGGACTGAACCATCGCCCAGTGGACAAGGAACTCTTTCTGTGTTTCTTTACTTTAGTTTCTATTTTGATGTTCTTTATTTTCATTCATTTGTGTATGTTAAGTTACTATAGGTTGGACTTTAGTTTAGTTTGTTTGATGTATTTTGTCTTAGTCATTTTAAGTTCCCCCTTGTGTGTCTAGTTGGTTTGATCAGCCACTATATATGTTCCCTTGTGTTTCCAATTAGGAGGTCAGTTTAATTATGTTGGTTTGTCTGTTCAGTTGTCCTCTGTTACATTTAAAAACTTGAGTTAACTTTGTTGCTTTGACCTCTTTTAAGGGCCCATTTTTGCCCATTTACATATTTAGAAAAATAAATTTAAATATTTTTGATAAAATTGTTTGCTGTCCTTGCCTTCTACTGCTCGGTCCACCACAAGGACACAGACACTTGGTGTCAGTGAATTACCCGCATGGTTCCCCGCTGCCAGACTAATCAAGCATTCATTGCACTGCTCTCCTCTGTCTCCATAAAAAACATCAGCACATGAAGCACACGCATGGCACGCTCACCGCATACAACCGACATTTAAGCGGCAACGTGTAACCCTCCTCTCAAAGGTGTTTTTCCACACGCTCTCCTCTTCATGCATAAGGTCAATATCTAGAACATGCTGTCCACAGTTGTTCAAAGGCACCATGGGAGTTCTGAAGACTTGTATCACATGGAAGCAGAATATTTTGTGTGAGGTAGGGCAGAATGAGGCAAAACACCAGCTCTTTCATGAACACCCAGACTTAAAAAAAATAATTATTATATTTGGAAAATACCAAATTTTGCTCCAAGTGCTTTTATTGTTTCAGTGAAATACCAGTTAAACCTCCACACAAGACAATATACAAAAAAATAGAAGTAAAATACAAAACAATAGAAGCAGTAGGTTAACAAGTACTCAACTAGACTTGGTTTATCTTTAATTACTGATGATTCACCAAGAGACTTATTCAATGATGAATTTGGAAATTGAATCTTCACAATAAGAATAAATAGAAAATACAAAGCTGTGAGGTATTCCCAGAATTGTTGATCCAAGAAATAAAATACATGTTGGATTAGTTAATATTGTTTTTCAGGGACATTATAAGATGTCCCTGTGGTTATGCAGCCCTTAGCACTAGTTATTGCTCTTAAAAGTCTACAGCATTGGAAATACTTTCTTCCACCTGCATGCTGCATTGTGGGTGTTTTTCACAACAAAATTGATCAATTATCCGGCCGCAGGAGCTTGTCCACATCACTCGCACACAATTAGTTCAGGCAGATACATGACTGATGGCTTTGGAACAAATTTCTGAGTCACAAAATCAATTTTAATGCATGTCTTTTTAACCTATCCAACCAACTATTCCAGTTTAGTTACCTTAAAAGAAACTAAAAGTAGGGGGTACTCTGTACAGGTCGTCAGTCCATCGCAGGGCCACATGTAGACAGATACATTCACTCCAAAGGGAGTATTTTCAGAGTGACTAACCAACTGTCAGTGGTTTTTGAACCATGGGAGAAAGCTGACAAAAAAAATGCCAGGGAGAACATCCCAGCTCTGCACAGAAAGGACCCAGCTGGGATTCAAACCATTCTATTACTGTGAGAAAAGAGTGTCCTTTTACACACTCTCCAAAAATAACAAGTCTATCTTTCCCCCGCTTTTCTTCAGTCAGTGCAACTGCCTAACCAGTGGAGGAAATGCCCTTTAAGTCTGGCTAATAAGAGAAGTCCAAACAGTTTGGACTTAATTAGATACTAGTGGGGCTCAAAGACTGAGATAGACAGATGTTTGTTCAGTCTCCGGGACTAACACAGTTGGCAAGTCATATCTACAACAAAGTGATGCCCTGAATGTGAAAGCTCCCCATGGTTCCTCTCATGTGGCTGACATAAAACATGATGTTGCTTTAATTGCTGTTTTGTTCAGAGCTAGACACGCTGGCAGGGAGACATTTCATACTCGAGTGCTCAGACAGAATCATAATGTTGGCCTAAACTCATCCTGCTGGGCTTACATTAAACTATAATCAAACTCCTCTTCCTCTCTTTTGAAAAGTCCTTGAGCAGACAAAAAAAGAGCAAAAAATAAATTAGTAAATACAAAACACAACAATGCAAGCCAATATAGTAAGATGCAAGACGAAAAGACAACTAAATAGAAACTCATCACAGATAATTTAAGATGCAATGTAAACACACACATTTTCAAGCACATACACTAGTTTTACTGATTAACAGTTTAAAAAAAATGGCACAAAGATACAAAAGATTCTTAAAATGGTGAAGCCCTGGTTTCACCCATTTACTGTATGAGAGCTGGATTGACTAACCCCTCCCTCCTCCTGAAAAGGAGGAAGGTGTGTTTGTAGACAGAGAGAGAAGTGGAAAGGCAGAAGTGGAGGATTTAGATTTAGTTATTTAGAAGTAGCGTTTGTCCAAAGCTACTGACAAATGAGGAAAAACACAAGCAAAACACACAGCTCAGGTTCACCACTCTCTAGATGAGTGTCAGAGCTTCAAACTTCATACTTCAAAAGATAACAGATTCAACTGTATTAAAATGGACAAATACAACATTACAGACTACATATTCATAAATTGCATTGTTACCTGCTCCATCTACTCTTCTTTCTTTATTTTCACTGTGCATTATTTGTAAAGAAAAAAATGTTAAAAAAAAGAAAGTACCGGTATTACCAAATATAATTTTGTTCCAGATGATCCCCATTAGATATTCTGTGAGAAACAAATTCAATCTGCTCTCCAGACCCCTGCCAGAGAAGGAATGTGTCACAAGAGCCATCTTCAGTAATCGTGATGCTGAACTCCAAGGCCTTTGCCTTCATCTGCTGCAAAAAACATCATTGCACCCAAATCCCACAGGGTCCTTCTGCAAGGGATGGCTGCATAGGACAGTGAACCTTCACAGCTTGCTTGGGATGAGCCCAGTTGGGCCGCATGGGTCCTACCCATGAAACGGTTCTGTCAGGTGGTTGAACAGAACTTTAAAATAAAGTGATGTATATTAAAAGAGTGACAAATTGGCTTCCACAAAAGGGTGGCTGGGCTTCCTTTTTAGAATCAAAAATTGCTTAAATAGACTTGGTTCACACTTTTAGTAGAGCTGCTGCTGCTAAATCATTGCTCCTAGTGGGAACACTTTGATCAATTAGGTTAAATAATAGCTGCTGCAGAGCAACTGGACATTATTGTTGTGCCCAGTGGAACGGTGTTAGAGCTTCACAGCTTCACAGAAGGTTCTTTTGAACTTTCACTATAAAACAAAATGGTTGTACTAGTCAGCAGTTTGACTTGAGTAAAGACAAACGTTTTTTTGAATTGCAGCAAGTTACAACTTACCACTGACTCGTTGCAGCTGTTGTGATCATCACTTTTTCTTAACTGAAAAAAAGATCCTCTTTTAGATGTCTTGGTATGAGTGGAAGTTAAATTTTAGATGCAACTTTGGTCAGAACTTCTCAGTACAACTCGCATTTCCATTTGGTTCAAACGGACATTTTATTGCCTCCCTCAATTTTTTAATTGCTCCAGCAGATGTTCTCGTGGCTATCATCAAAGAGATTTATGCAAGCTGATTACAGTCAGATGTGAATAAACATAACCCAGCCGAAAATGAACCCACAATTCTTCAGTAAGGTCTGGACTCCTTTGGTCTGATGTTTATCCTAGGTATGTGCCGGCAGGAACTGAAAATATTCGATTCTGTCTGCACTTTGAGACACGTTCATATTCTTTAACTTATTTTTGACTGTGTGCATTTTAATTATTGCTTTCAATTCCTCCCCAAACTGCCGCACTTTCAGAGATTTTCTTGTCATGATCTGAAAAAACATTTTTTTCTTCATTTTTTCATTTTTTTAAATAGAATGAGCTAAGATGGTGGAGTTTCTTTGTTATTTTTTTGACAACAGCATTGTTTGTCAAAGAGCCAATCTGATGTCCATGAAAAGTGGAGCCAGGGGTTGACGTTTTGTCTGAGATCTGCCAGAGGGGAGATTAAACTATTCTCTTTAGAAGCAGCCGGTGGCTAACCTACCAGAAGCCACCCTGTGCTGTCAAAAATATCTGCTAATTTGTCAGACACGGTGGGCCAGGACACTGAGCAGAGGAGGAAATCATAGACCACATATAAAAGATAGATGTCTCCCCAGGGCATGGAAATGAAGCCTCCAACCTGGTCTTGCCAGAGAAAGTGACCATATTTATATAGGCAAAAAAAACAGCTTTCTTTTTTTTTTTTTTTGATTGCTGCTCTAATTAATGCTCCTTATGATCCCCGCCCCCCCCCCAAAAGATAGACCAAAACATGTTGTGCAGCCTTTTCCAGTGGCAAGGCAGTTAATTGGTGATATTCTGAAATTATTTTCCTAATTTTTAATTAGCTGAAAAAAGCAAATAAAAATGAACTTTAATTAGCTTTGATTAAATGTCCTATAGTCCTATAATGTCCTATGCACAAATGGAGGGGCCATCTGACTGAATATGATCTTGACATGCATGGAACCAACTGCAAGAATGCACAACTGCAGATGCATGCACACTTGTTGGCTCTGTGTGGATGGTACCCTGAGCACCTTTGATTCCCTGCTGGCTTAGGCTCTGTTAATTTCACAAACCACCTTGGCCATTTTATCTACAGTCATCATTAATCACCTCCTACTTCTCCTTCGTTTTCCTCCTAACTGACTCCACTAACCCTTCCCCCACATCCTCTCTTTCCTTTATGTTTTTTTTTTTTTTTTTATTCTGCTCTTCTGCTGCCAAGTGCTCCAGCATTAGAGTAAAAGCTGCAGCGATGAGATTAGAACAATAGGGCTAAAAACAAAAATGCAATAAAGCTTACAAAGAATTCTCTAAATTGAAATTGTCCGGATAATGTGATGCAGGACTGTTGGGATTCACTGGTAACAGGAAAGTGCTGGAAGTACGTCTGGAACGCTTCATGATTTGCATACGAAAATGACCATCTCTACAGACATGAACGAATTACACAATCTGCTTCTTTGTCATGATGTTATGCAGAAAAAAAATGTACGTCAACATGTTCTTCCCGAAATTAGTCTAAATCAATGGGCAGCCAATCAGACTTTATTTTCATCACGTGGCTAAATGAATGGCAAAGTCTAATGCTACTTTCAAACCGCCCTTGGCAACACGCACTCAAGCAACCACTTTCACTGAAAAGACTTGTAAACACGCATAAAAGTGCATTTTAATATGACTATCGATACATTAAAAAAAAACAACTAATGCATCATTTACATATATTGCAACGGTTGTATTCAAATAACAGTTAACTTAAATTTTACTACAAGTTTTGCTACAAGTTATCTTAATAGTAGATGAGTAAGAACCTGGTTTTTGGGGAAACACACCAAAGAACAATTACCTACCTTTCTGGTTGCACTGGCCAAAAATAATATTTACAACAATTAAGAGCAATGTAGGCAGTGTTGGCTTTTTAAAAAAAACATAATGGTTTCTCTGTTTATGCATGTGTTTAAACATTTATGATAGATGATTTAGTTGTTTTTTGGGGGGTGTTATTTGGTGATCCACATGTCGCAGTGCCAAAGTTCTACATTTTTGTATGTTGGGACAGCTGATTTACTTGAGCCGCATATGGAGACATCTGTCCACCTTATCAGATATGCTATCAATGAAAACTAATCAAAGAGAGGCCTTTTCTTAAAACATCAACCATTTTTACAAAGACACATTAAATTATCTACAACAAATATATGTGTAGCAAAGCAAAAAATAAACCATTTCAAGCACTGGCTCAGAAAAGGATTTCTTCCCAGAATCTCATATAGAAGTAGCTTTAGATTAGAGCATTGTGGCAGAAGCTGTCCTCCAAGATGAATTATTAAACTCCTGCATTGCAACATTTGGATATTTTTCTGTTTCAACTATAAAGCACTATTCCTTAACATTTTTGCATTATACTGACTTTAAACACATTTAAAAATTATGACATTGTGGCACTATTGTCTAATGATAATGTAGGACATAGAATTACAATGCAGAGAAAATTAGTCTTTAATAAAACACTTCTAAAAGTTTTGGCCCATCTTGTAACATTTGGGCAGCCTCCTGCCAAAAAGGGGCAAATACTGAGCCAAAAATATTTGCATTATGTTCTCTACTCATTAGCCTCTCCCATGCGTTTGTTTCTATTGATTAAATATTAATAATGGCCTTTAAATCAAAAGATATTCTATCCAAGTACTCAATAGCTTTTATATTTAGACTCCGTATTTTAATATGATTCTAAAAGGCAAAAATGACTGATTAATTGAGCAGTCGAAGCAACTAAATCTCTATTATAAACTTGTGATCAATCTTACAAATGGTAGTGCTCTGTGGCCCCAAAAATGATGTCCTTACAAGTTTGAGATGTTTACTTAACACATTGATATCTGAGCGTAGCACCAAAAGGAAGATGATTTGTGTTAGGAGATTTTCTTTGTTGTAACAATGCTTTATGATAATAAAAAATATTCTATAAAAGTTTTTCTTCCTATGTAAACCAGCTCGATCTGTCATTGACTTGTGTTTGGTTTTGTGCTTGTTCTTTTAACCTTGTTACAGCGGAACTTTAGCTCAACAGGGAGGATCTCTGAAGCTTTGCTGTGTCCTCAAACCATGAGCAAACTGAAAAACCCATGTCAGCATTCCACAAAAATGTTTTTCAAGTTAAAAAAATAAAGACTACATAATAATGTTCTTTTGTTATAAGTGGAAAAAATATGCCAATAGAAATAGTAGATTTGTCTTGTTAGGATTTCTTAAAATAAGTTGATGTCCAGCCTTTTTAAGACAAAATTGTATCCCAAAAATAAACCCGCATATTTAGGTGTATTGCTCTGGTAAGTGTAGAACAAGAACATGTTAAAAAACCCAAAAACACAATTTTTATTGGAGTGGGCCTTTAAATACAGAGACTAAGTAGGCTACAGGTAATATAAACCGCGGAAGGAGGAAGGGGTCTATCTGGGAGGAGTCACAGCCAAACTGCATAAGTGCAAACACAAAAATCAGAATGAGGAACCAAAAAAAGACCCACAATTCAAACAATTATGATGGATGAATAAATGGATGGATGGATGGATGGATGGATGGATGGATGGATGGATGGATGGATGGATGGATAGCCCCTTAAACTTTTAGGTGTACAAAGGTTAAGGTCATACGTAAAAAATTGAGCTAAAAAGACTGAACTCCATAGGGGTGTAAATAATTTTGGAGAACATTGTATTTGCGTTTTGTCTGTAGTTAAACGAAACAGTAAAGCATTGTGATTCATTTGCCTTTCTTGCTTGCATCCCACTAAAATGCAGTGGCATTTTTACGATGAACATGCATTAATATACAACTTGCACAAAAGCAGTTCACAGTGACACTCCACAGCATTCATGGCATCTTGCCTAAGTAGCTAATGAGCTCGAATGACAAATTACACAGTCAGTTCAACTTGGGACTTTATAGACAGATTGCAAAGGGTATGTTAAACCAAATGCTATGCAAATGATTTCTTCCTTTTTGCCAAATCAATGCTCCAGGAATGTATACAAGAGAAAATTTGAATACCAGGCATGGCAACTCAGCATACTCTTAAAGATCATAAACAGTGCTGCCCCACATGGACAGAGAAAATTGCTGAAATGGTAAAGCCAGTATTGATTGACAGGTGAGTTGCCCCAATAAAGAGAAATGAGAAAAATAAAATGGTGCAAATGTTCCGTTCTTTTACTAAATAGCAAACTAACATTTGCTTAAAGCAAAAAAACTGACTGATTATTTGAAAAAACTGATTTTATGAAGTGCACCACATATAAAGAACCAGAATTAAGTCAGTTTCATCAAATCTTAATCAGTTGTGTGCAATTTCATTTATATTCTTTCTTTTAAATCTTTTGAATTAAAATATGGCATTATACATTATATTAAGCACAAGGTTAATATTATTTTCTCTTTACTTGTATTTAATCATAGAATAACATGATGGGAGGGGGGTAATTATTTGTACCAAAATATTAAAAAAGACAAAAAAATTAAAAGCAGTGGCATCTAATCCCAACTTCAGTCCTTTTTTATCAGCAGCTTTGTTCCTGTTGAACTATAAAATGTAGTTAAAGCAATATTTAAAAAACAAATGTTCAAAGATAAAATGTTTTGATCATTAGTTTAATTTAATGTCCTTCCCCGGCCGAGACCTCCAGCCCGTCCCTTTACCACCCCAGATAAAACTTCCTAGTTTTGCCACTAAGACTGACTAGTTTTTAAAATGACTTGGGCTATTTGTCTAAGGCTGTATTTAGTAAAGTTTTGGTTATTTTTACAAACAGTACAATAAAACAAGAAATCCGTATTATAAGTGATGGATATAGTTGTTACGGCAGCTGAATTTTCCTTTGTTTTGATACTGTTAAGTTGCCTATAAAATATTTTCTATTTCTATTTCTATTTCTATTCCAACTTTTCTGTGAGTGTTTCTGGAAGTGTGTGTGTTTTTATCTTTATTTTTATTTGTATTTGTGTGTGTGTGGGGGGGGGTGTGTGTGAGGGAGCAAATGGCTTGAAATAGCTCGCTGCATTCAAGCTAACTAGAGCTTTTAAAAGAAAAGGAGGAAAAAAAACGAAGCCAATGGGAGTTTATAGGCTATCATTTGATGGAATATATTTCCTGCTGGCTCCAGGTGCAGTACCTGGATAAAGACAGTCCATCAATTCATACTCAGACAGATTATTTAGTATAAAGAGTGGTATAAAATTGTGCCACAGTCTAATCTCTCGTGTATTTTATCTGGGTGTTGCTCAATGACTTCATGATTTACAAAGTACCTCAGATAAAAAAAAAAAAACAACAACAACAACAGAGTATATTATTGGATTATACCTCCATAAACGTAATCAACTAAAGTAATCATTTTTGTGTATTTTGTTAAAAAAATAAAAGAAAAAGGTTCTGTTTACTGTTGATATCTTACTTTAATGAAAAAAATGCAGTTTTTAATTGTTTGATCTTTTGAAAAAATAATAATTTGTTTTTGAAAAATCTTCAGTGGACCTTATTAGTTTTGCTGGTTTAGGTAAAAAAAAAAAAAGCTCCCCAGAGATTCTTTTATCTGGAAAATTGAAAATGTTCAATTTTAACTACATATAAAGAAGCTAATAGATTAAGTAGGTCATAAGTAAGATGTGCTTTGATGCCAAGTTTTGCAGAATGAAAAAATATATACATTCTTATGCCTGGATGCCCCATTTCCCTTGACTGATTACAATTACAGATTTAGTTGAGGCCTACAAAGCATGGTAGCTATCTCTGGAAAAAATGATAGACTTCCTTAATTAAAAATGGCAGACTTTGAGTCTGCCATTGAACAAATTATCTCTCCAAGATGCCCCTCGAACCCTTCACCCCCCTAATTATTGCTACTCAGTCAAGGAGACAGTTTGTGCAGCTAAACTGAGAGTAGGTTTTAAATTTACCGAGGCTACTGTTGCATGCAGTGCACCTGATAAGCCTCATTTGAATATTTCTCATCCAGCATTGTTGGTTTATCTTAAAGGTTCACCCCTCACAAACATATGGTGCCATACATAAGAAGTTGTTGGACAACATGGCAAAAGGCTAAATATACCACAAAAAATGCTCTTAAAGTTTTGGATCATACTCTAGCTGTGAGTCCACCCTTACTAAGAAAAAAAAATGTAAATTTGTCTTATGTCTAACTATACCTACCAATTCCATGTTGTAAAACAGACAAAGTTTAAAGGAACACATATATATATAATATTATTCTCATTAACATCGAAATCAAATACAACATTACTAAACGGTAAAAAAAATCATATTACAAAGTATAAAAATATCCTCTGATGTGCTCTGTATTGTACGGGCCATTGAAGATAAAACAATTTGAAGAAAAAAATGAATTTTTGAAGTTAAAAAAAAATTGAAATAAAAAAAATCCAACTGGTGCGCACCGTTAGTATTGGGTTCCAGCTTTTTGACTTGTGATTGCTTGCTCACAATTACATCATCTCTGAACGTCGTCTTTAAAGAGATTTAAAGTCATTTTTTCAAAAAAGGGTCCAAATTATATTTAGCATTTGGATTCTTACCACAAACTAAAGCCATTTGTTATTTGTAATAATGGCTAATAGTAACTGGTGAAAAAAACAAAAATAAATTGAAGCTAAAAAAATAAATAAACTAACAGGTGCACACCCGTTACTAACAGGTGCACACCCGTTACTAACAGGTGCACACCCGTTACTAACAGGTGCACACCCGTTACTAACAGGTGCACACCCATTATTAACGGATGCGCAGCCATTCCTTTTTTTTTTTTTTTTTTGCTACAATTTTTTTTCTTCTTCAATGGCCCGTTAGGGGCTCCTTAGTATTGGATAAAAATTGCCAAAAGTACAATTCATGTCAAAAATCATTCCATTTTGCTCTATTTATCTTGCAGGCAAAAAGTAATAATGTACCTGCACAAAAATATTTTTTATACTTCCTGCGTCTCCTCCAGAACTTTTTTTGCTCTAGTCTTAAATTCAATGAATTTTCATCCACGCTTTTGTCAAACTCTAAGAATTCTTGCACAAATCGCACAAATGTACTAGAAAATCAATGCAACACAACAAAAACTATGAAAACCTTTACAGACAGCAAAACCAAGCTTCTTGTATAAAACTTTAGCAACTAAAGCCAAAAAAAGACTGACCTTATATATACCAATTACACTAATTAGAACAATCTCCATCAAAAGCAATTTACAAACATTTAAAGACCTTGTTCAAAACATTACCTCAAGAAGTGTTCACGTTAACATAGCCCTTCTGGGATGTAGCAAAAATACAGAAAAGAAAAAAATGTCAACAGCACTCTTTCACTTTTAAAACAGTAATTTCTGAAATCTCAGATTCCATATTTAACATTTTTTTCTATTAAATAAAAACATAACTTTGCTAAGAAAACTCTGCTGTTCCTTCACATCAAAAAGGCATTTGAGGTGGCTCTGCCATTTTTTTCAGATGCCTCCTCGATGCCTCCCCAAGCATATCCCACTGGGAGCAGCCCCCCCCCGGGATGATCCAGAATGTGCTGGAGGGACTTTGTCTCTTGGCTGGCCCGGGAACGCCTTGGGGTTTTCTTGGAAGAAGTGGATGTAGGTTTCTGCGGAGAGGGAGGCCTGGGCATCTCTGCTCATGCTGCTGTCTCTGTGACCTGACTCTAAATAAGTGGAAAGATGTAAGTCAAATTTGTGAAAGATAGGTGTGCATTTTTCCCAAGATGAACTTGACGTGATCATTACTTTAATGCTTATATGGGATCATCTTACGAAATTGTACTTTTTCTTGGTCAAAGGTTTTGGTGAAGAGCTGTAAAGTTCTCTGTGTGTCTCAAGTTAATTTTAACATTTTAAAACATAAAGTAGTTAGAAACTGTGACTAAGAGTCAAACTTTTGTAACATTGTGTCATAAAGCAAGTGGGAAGCTATAAAGATACCAGAGTTTTTTTATAAGTAAATACAATCAACAAAATTGTTCTACTCTTTTGAAGTATTAATAAAAAATCTTTAAATAACTGTTTAAGTTAAGCTTGTTGGATCAGAGTACCAATTCAATCACTCTGACCAGTAATACTAACATGCAGAACGAAGGACTGTGTCCAAGACTGCAGCAGGAATATCAGAAGATGGATATTGTCTCCTGGATGCCAATACTATTTTGGGAACCCAAGGCCCTGCGTTGTCCCTGGACACCTCTGATCAGCTTTGTCATCAGGTGTAAGAGTGACTCTGCAGTGAGCGCTGATACAAATTGACACATCTCTGCACAGTAATGCTGCTTTCAAAACGGGAGATAGAAAACAGGTTTCTTTGCCAACCAGTCAGTCTAGATTTCCAAGGAAGATTAAATGTAACACGTAATTATTAACCACTCTTGATCATTTTAGATATACCTACGCGGCTATGGTAATTAAAGTACTTGTACCCTTATCTGTCCAGTTACATCTTTGTGACACATTATCTGTTCAAAATTGTCCTCACTAACTTTTTTTTTTGCCGTCCTATTACTGTATTATATGTTTTATTAATGTTTTACCATTTGATTGTCTTGAATTGTATCAGTGGCTTGATCCCCGCTCCTCCCAGTCAACCGTCGGTGTGTCCTTTGGCAAGACACTTCACCCTCCCTACCTCCAGTGTGGCTCCACTGGTGTGTGAATGTGTATGAATGTCCCGGTAAAGGTCAGAGGGGCCGTAGGTGCACACCTGTCAGTCTGTCCCAGGGCAGCTGTGGCTACATCAGTAGCTACCATCACCAAGTATGAATGAGGACTGAATGAATAACTGAGATACATTGTAAGTGCTTTGAGCATCTGGAAAAGTGCAGATAAATCCAATCCATTATTATTATTATTATTATTATTATTATTACATTAACATTGTTTTATCCTCAAAAAAAGAAAATAAAGTATTAAATCACCTGAGGACCCACTCTGATTGTCTTTTGATCTATTTCAAAAGTGTTCCCGGTAGTCTTTGAATTGTGATTATACCATTTTGTTATTGTTTAGGACATAGTCTCTGTAGAGCAGCAGGAGTTCATCAAAAATATTCCTCTGAGTTGTGGACAGGACCGTTGGGTGTGGAGGAAGCCCACCGCCATTTCCAAACGTCCATCCATGCAACAAAAATGGTAAGCAATATTATATTATAATATATATTGACGCTATCCAGCTATACAGTTTTGAGCCAAATGCCGGACGAGGACAACAAAGACGTGCACGGATCTAGTTGTCTACAAGTGGATGCATCGGAACGGAGCAGAGCAGGAAGCTAGTGGGCCACTGATTGTATCTTCAACAACACTGCATCAAGCTTTTTCCAATGGCATTTTTTGTTTGCTCCTGGTTCACTACGGCTTGAATAAAAAATTGTGACAAACAAAACGGAGATGTCTATGATGTGGACACATTGTGGCTTTTAAATTTCAAATTGCAGGTTATTTTAAAATTTACATGAGCAGATAAGGTTCATTGTTTTTATTAACATACGAAAATGTAAAATGTAGATCACTCCTTTTCATCCGTTTTTTTTATTGAATGCAATATGCTCCCATAGAAAGCAGTACAAAATGCATAAAAACACGTTTTAACTCCACAGAGGTGTATTATTCATCGGTATACGGTCAAATGGTTTTCTCTTAGGTGCGTTTATGAGCATGCGCATTGAAGACATCGGGTCTGGGAGAAGTTTCGGCGGGAAAGGTGCGCGACGATTGCGGCGCTTTAAAGGCTGAAGTCTGTGCTGAACGGGGAAGGAGGGAGGAGGAGGAGGAGGATGAGGAGGAAAGGGATCACGCTTTAAGTCCTGCGTGCTGCGGGAAGCTTCATTTGTCAGTCGTGGAGACAGAGAGACACACTCCGTGAGTGAAAACGGGAGAAAACCGGCTCTTCATAATGTAGATGTCTTTCTTTCTTCTTCAACCAGAAAAATCTTGTATTTTTTTTTTTTTTTTTGCTCTTGAAATTTGTTTACGCACCAGAAAAGAGTGACTTGAAAACGCCGCAGGGATGAGTGTTTCGTGGTCTCGTGCGCTTCAAACGGATCCCAGCTCCTGATGAAGGGACCAAACCGGACGCAAGGAGGCTGTCAGTGATGGTTTCCGAGAGAAGATCGCAAAGGTGGAGCGATTAGAGGAGGGCTGATGAAGGGACTAGTAATCCTTTCAGTGCATCAAAAGCACCAAAGGGTATTACAAACGTTTGGATGGAAATCGGGCGAGTGTTCTGAACTGCTTTTAGTTTTTAGAAGAAAACTGGTGATTAGTTGGAACAAATCAGTGATTTCCCCCTCCTTTTAAAAAATGTCTTTAAATGTCTATTTCCCCCCCTCCAAAAGGTTGTATGGTTTTAACACGAGTTTGCTGTAAAAAACCCACAACAAAAACTAACCTCTGGCTTTTCTTCTTCTTCTTCTTTCTCTTCAAGAATTCCCAAATCTAAATGGAATTAGTTGAGTCTGAAGTCCTTTGTGAAAGGAACAGACATGGTACATGGACGCAGCTTCCATCACGGTAAGACGTCTTTATTCCTCACTTGAAGCACACTTGCTCCAAAAGCTCCTACAGCTTTCCTTCCCCGCTTTCACAAAGAGTCAAGTAATCCTTTAATCAGTTTGGGAGAGGAAGGGGAGGACTTGAAATATCAAAGCAACAGATAAAGCGGAAATCAGCCTCTGAATGAGGGTTTATTTGGAGAAAAGGGAATCGGATGAGATCATAATAATAATAAAATGCATTGCATCTTGTTAACCTTAAATTCCCAGTTAAAGGTCACAGTATAGTTTTTTTTTTTAGAAAAAGTCTTCACCAAAAAAGAAAACAACTCAATACATTTGTTGAAAAAAACGCTTTCCTGCATGCATTGAGAATGTTGTCATTACATATGAACCAGGGGTGTAGTGTAACAATTAATCGACTTAATCGATTAATCAATTTATACTTGATCCAACCAGACTGATCAGTCGGAGGTAAGCTGTTAATCAAGTATACTATTATACAGTTGTTTCCAAATAAAATAGATCAGTTATATCGATATTGTTTGTACACATATTTAAGTTACACTTTATTATCTTGCACTGGTCAGTACAGGTATCTATGTCTGAGTCACACTGGTTGAATTTTTGGCTAAACATGTCCTGGATCGATTTTAGTGAAGCGAATCGTTTAAAATGAACAAATATTGACTGTCAATCGTACCATAAACCACAAATTAGTATATTAATCGAATTGTTAAAATGAGTCATAAACCCCTATAGAACCAATAACAGGGATGGAGACTTTTCTGACTCAAGCCTAAAAACGTAGACTGCCTGCAAAAAGATGTACACTCAAAAAACGTTCACTTTGAATGAACATAAAAAAATTATGGAAAGGATTTCCACATGATTAGATTGCGTTACTTGAACAAAAATGAATCATGTTGGTCCTACTTAATTTATTTAGGTTCAAACTAATAAATTTAAGTTGATTCAATTTAAATAGAGCAGTTGCACCCAACTTTAAATTGATATTGTTGCTCACTCTAAAAAGAAAAAAGTTGATCCAATTTAATTGAATCACTTCAATTGGTCACCTAAGTAAATTAAGTTTATTTAACTTGAATTTCTATTTATTTCTATAATTTTATTTATTCATCTGTAATTGATATGTTGTTCCAAAGTTACAACCAATGGGTCTTTTAATTTTCACATCAAAGACATGAATTACCCAGCAAAGTCCCACATCACAAGACAGGAGCTCAATTACCGCGAACTCTGTGTTGAGTATTGGAACATTAACAGTTTGCCACACAAGGGGGTTGGTCTTCATCCTCTACCAAACTTTAACTCATGGTGCAAAAAAAATAAACATAACAGTTTAAATCACTAGTTAAAACAGAGTAAAACAGCTAGACAATAAAACCCATGGACAAAAACTCACACTTAGACCCCAATCTGCCCAGATAGACAAAGAAAATGGTATCCCACAATTCCTTGCGATTACTAATGCATCCAATTTAATGGTATCATGTTGGATCAACGTGATTGAAATTAGTAACTTTTAAATGGATTATTTTTATGGAGAAGTATGACGGTGGTGAGATGTGCTGTAGGTCAGACAGAGGAGTTCAAGGTGGAGGTGGGACTACACCAAGGATCAGCTTTGAGTCCTTTTTTGTTTGCTATGCTGATGGACAGGCTGACAGACGAGGTAAGACAGGAATCTCCCTGGACAATGATGTTTGCAGATGACATTGTAATTTGCAGTGAGAGTAGAGAGCAGGTGGAGGAACAGCTAGAGAGGTGGAGGTTTGCTCTGGAAAGAAGAGGCATGAAGGTCAGTCATAGTAAGACAGAATACATGTGTCTGAACGAGAGGGATCAAGGTAGAAGCGTTAGGTTACAGGGGGCTGAGGTGAAGAAGGTGCAGGAGTTTAAGTACTTGGGGTCAACAGTTCAGTGTGATGGGGAGTGTGGAAAAGAGGTGAAGAGGCGAGTGCAGGCAGGTTGGAGCGGTTGGAGGAAAGTGTCAGGAGTGTTGTGTGACAGAAGAGTGCCAGCAAGACTCAAAGGAAAGGCGTACAAGACAGTGGTGAGACCAGCTCTGCTCTATGGGTTAGAGACGGTAGCAGTGAGACAGAGACAAGAGGCTGAGATGGAGGTAGCGGAGATGAAGATGTTGAGGTTCTCCTTAGGAGTGACCAGGTTAGACAGGATAAGGAACGAGTACATCAGAGGGACGGCTCACGTTGCCTGTGTTAGGGACAAAGTCAGAGAAGCCAGACTGAGATGGTTTGGACATGTTCAGAGGAGGGATAGTGGATATATTGGTAGAAGGATGTTGGAGATGGAGCTGCCTGGCAGGAGGGCAAGAGGACGGCCAAAGAGGAGATACATGGATGTCTTAACAGAGGACATGAAGTTGGCTAATGTTAGGGTAGAAGACGTCCATGATAGAGTGAGGTGGAGGACGATGATTCGCTGTGGCGACCCCTGATGGGAAAAGCCGAAAGAGAAAGAAAAAGAAATGGATTATTTTTATGTACAATCGACATGATTCATTCACGTAACATTTACAAACATAAAATTTTCTGGTTGAAATGACAAGTTACTTTTTCGTTAACTTAATTGGCTGGTAATTTTCTTTTTTTGAGTGTATTTTCTTTCTTTTGATGTCACAGTTGTTGCAAGTCTACTCATGCTTGGGTTGGCCATGGCAACAAAAAAGGACACTTCAGGTAATTTCCATCAATACACTGTCTTTCCTGCATAAATATCCTTCTGCTAAGGCTTTGATCTCTGACTTTTTTTTTTTGTTTGTTTTTTGTTCTGCTCCCTGTTTTTTGGTTTAGTGAGGAACAATTCTGGAGTGAAGCCTGCAGGTCAATGTGGAACATGGGTGAAAGAAGCAGAAGGAGGGCTCTTTACTTCTCCCAATTACCCAAACAAATACCCCCCGAACACAGAGTGTGTTTACATCCTTGAAGGTGAACATTGTAGTTTTACTAGTTTTTTTTTTTATATAGCAGCAGTACAAATGAACAGGATATGCAGCTTTATGTGTTCAAAGGACTGTAACTACGAGTCATTTTTCTTTTTGTTTCTTTTATACTTTTCACATCCAAAATATATAATCAGATTGCACATAAAATCAGATTACACATGATCTGATTCAGACATAATATTTAGCAAAATTGAATATGGAACTAACAGCTTCAAATGGACATGATTTGAGGTGCACACGTTAACATGTGTTGACAGTAAAATTGCTTGAGCTTCTAAAGCCTGACCAGCAATGCACTCTTTGCTTTCTGCTAATAACTTTTATTGTCTCTTTCAGCCCCCCCAAGGCAGTGTCTTGATCTGCACTTCGAGGAGAATTATTCAATTGAGTCTTCTTGGGAATGTAAATTTGACAACATCGAGGTCCGGGATGGCCCATTCAGCTTCTCCCCAATCCTCGGGCGGTACTGTGGTCAGCACAGCCCGCCTGACATCAGGAGTAGCGGCCGATATCTGTGGATTAAATTTGAAACAGATGGAGAACTGGAAGGAGTGGGATTTTCAGCTAGCTACAACTTCACAGCAGGTATGCATTTCAGTTTTTTTTGTTCTTTTTGTCTTAATAATTTCCCAGACTTTCAGCTTGCAAGTCTTTCAAAAGGATCCTTCCCTTTAGAAGTGATTTTAGATTGGTTACATATTAACAGTCCACAATCCCATTAGAGAAATTCTGTATTGAGTGCTTGTTACTAATTTTCTGTTGTCATTATGTGTATTATAGTGACATAAAGTCCACTTTATGGTCAAAGACAACCTTTGCTGTCATGCTATTGCTTTAAACCTTGTTGTTACTTCATCTTTAGATAGGATTTCTTTACAGAGGTAGTTCAAGAATTGATGACACAGAATAGGGGAACACCAATGATTTAACAGTCTCTCACCAACGCTTGAATGGGTTTATTAACCATGTTAATGTTTTATGTGTGTTTGAGGCTTAAAAGTGCCACGGCATGAACATGAACATCTATCTTCTATGCATCTTACCTTCACGGTCCTTTTGCTGTTGGACATTTGTTCGTGTTTATATGACGTACAAAGATCTTCAATCTGATAAACACGCTGTAAGCTGCAAGCTGTTGAGGAAAAAGTGACTGAGGTGTGTAAGAGCTATAGATTTATCTCTGATGTTATTGAGAAATCAAAATGGCTGAGCTCTTTATAGGAATTTACTGTGATGGAGTACAACTGATAACACAGAAAGCTTGTAGGCTGAGGTAAATCTAGCATTATCCAGCCATCCATGTGGCAGCAGTAAAAGTCGCAGTACAATCTGCTTTTCCTTTTGCCACCAGTACGAATAAATGCACCGCTGTAATGAAAAAGTTAATGAGCAAAAAGCCTTATTCTGCAGTTGAGACATCAACATCTCATTGTTAAATTAGTTACAAATTTGTTTGGGAAAGTGCTTCGGGACATTTGCATCTCTCAAGAAGAAAGATAAGCTGAGGGCCATATTGTTTACTATTTGTTTTTTTTACACATTTATCAAAACGTAAAAAAAAATCTAGACTTACAGAATTAAGGCTAACCCTGCTATTTAAAATACCCAAAAATCAACAGAGGAAACAGCTCTAACATTTGCCATTCAAAAGAGGGGTAGAATTTAATCTATCGACTAGGCCTGCACAGTTAATCACAAATTTATCACGCTGTGCAATACACATATCGCAAAAGACAGCAACAATTGCAATAAATGGTTACCTTAAAAGTATTAAAACAATCTTATGGCAGCTTGAAATGATTAACGAATCAAATAAATCCCTTTATGCATTTCACCAATTGGATGGACCCATTTTATGTTAGGTGCTCGCCTCCTATGTAGACGAAGGTCATTTGGAGTACAATTTAAGTTATATTGACTCTTATTTAAATGAAGCTGGTGCAGTCAAATGGAAATGATGTTTTTGGTTGTTTTGCTATTTGTTCATCTATCACAAGTTATATCTTCATTGCAATATTGATCACAAATTGCGCGTTTTCGTCATATCATGCAGCCCTACTATTGACCTAAATTTAGTCAATCATACTCAATTGACTTGAATTTGTATCCGTCTGTCCATCTACAAACGAATCAAAACTTAAGCTGTGTGGGCAGCAGTCTACCAGTGTTGTATGTACCTGCCTGACCACCTCAACTAGCTCCTTCATTTGTTGGAAATAGCCTTAGGGTACTCAGACAGTCACCCAGCAAACTAATGTCTGGCCCCTGTGCTGGAGACTTTATTTATAGATTTATTTTACAACTCCATGGCCGGAGGTGAGAATAAGAACAAAAACTAACTAGCAAATGGAGATTTTTGCTTACATTTTTTGTTAATGTATAACCAATAAAGGCTGAAGTTTAAAAAATTCAGGTGGAGTTTATGTTTGATCAGAGACGTGCAGATACATTTAAATCAGTTGCTGATTATTTTATGTCAAAAAATGACTTCAGGATTTGAAAATGTTTGTATTGTGGCTCTTTTTTTCCTTAAAAAAAGCGTTTTGATCCACACTATAAGGTGCTCCAGATGCAGGGTGTATGAAACAAAACAGAACAGTCATATAACGTGGAAGACAACTCTACCCAGAGTGCTCACAGGTGCCAAGAGGCAAGCAATTGATCAGATTTTAGTAAGTAATCACATGCATCTAGATAAACACCAGCCTTTGCAGAGAGTGTAACATGACTGATAAGTCAAACTTCATTCAACTCATTTACTGTAACTCAGTACATTGTTCTGTTGTAACACATATAATATAAAACACTGATGTTTTGAGTTCCCTATGTCAAAGCGCAGTACCTATCACTATGAGCGGTAATGCTCAAACAATCCATCAAGCTGTGAGATTCTATAGCTTACCACCACACTGAAGTACTTTAAAAGATGTTTTGTGCACCACACAAATTCAGTCTGAGGTCAGCACTACCAAAATTCACACATAATGCACACCAGATTAGGGCAAACTGTCTATTTTTCAGAAAATGAAAGGATTTTCGGTGTGCCTGATGCGTGTGTGAGCAGAAAAGCAGTTCAGCAGTTTCCTCCAGCTCTTCACATCCACTGTCCCTGTTTGTAAAATTAAAAGAACTGACAGTCATTTACCAGGAAGTTTTACCATATCAAAGGTCATTTTTGGGCTCTTTCCTTTTTTTTTAAATTGTTTTTATAGATCTTTACTATTGATTAAAAAGGAGATTCAAATAAATTACAAGAATCAGAAAATGAGGGCAAAAATATTTTCATGCTTATGTAATTTTCAACTAAAACTAACTAATGTTTCTTTTTCACTAATGCTGAGAAGAATGACCTCAAAACACCTTAATTTTCAATTGACAACGGTCATAATCACACATTTTGTGTAGTAAATGTTTAATCTTTTTAATCTTTAGTCCAAAAAGTTTTCCAGATGTCACCAGAATCACAGTTTTTCTCAAATGTGGCGAAAAGAACGAAACAAACAAACAAAGAAAATCAGCATTCTGCTGCAGAGGGACTCAAGCCTCAGCTGAAATGTGCGTCATGCTGCCTGTTTGTGCAGGAATCCATTAACCTGAAACCCAAAATGAGGATCATTAGTTCGTGTGACATGTAACACACCTGACAAGCTGCCAGGCTAAAGTCTTTCCTGCCTAACAGCTATAACCACCAGATTGTGTTGAATGACAAAAACGTCACTTTTGTAGTCGTCTCAATTTGGTTCAATTCTACAAACGCTTAATTCCAGTTAGATCATTCGGATTTTCTATGAACTCAATGCTTTTTTCTTGCCTGGCTCTCAAAACAACAGCATCCCAATCTAACTTTGAAAAGTCAATAGTTTTCAGCTTCGGCAGCAATCTAAGAGACTGTAGGTGGTAGCGATGGGGGCTTCCTATTTAAAGAGGGGCATTAATCTTCTTATCCAACCCCCTGTAAGAAAGACAATAAACGTATTCATCAACATGCCAAGCTGGTTCTCCGAGTATATGATGGATGTCTCAAAAATGAAAAAAGAAAAGTGCAGATCTACTCCAAGTAAACTGCAAAACAAGCAATCACGTTCCACTGCAAATGAATCAGGCTCATTTATAAAATGTTGTGAATAAAATAACCCCAATGCAAAAATTTGTTTTTCAAAAGACAAGTCAGTCTAAAAAATATCAGCTTTTCTTCTTTTTTTCATGAGCCAACAGCACCTTTGTCAGTTTTTAGTATTTTATGGCCAAGATGAGTTCCATCACCTTCAGAGGTCATTGACACGCCAAATGTATTCTACCAGGCAGCCGTGTGCTCGTGTCTTCTAACATTGAACTGCATAGGAATCTCGAGCGACCGGAGTTACTCAACGCAAACTATTTAGTCTACATTTAGATCAACGTTCAATGCTAATGAGAGATGATTGCTATGGCCTTTTACCCCAATGCCATAAATGTTTAAACTAACACAAACCGTTATCTTTTATTGATGACTAAAATTCTGAACTTTTGTCTGAACAAAAGACGTTTATTAATTCATTGCTGTGCATGAAGCTTTTTTTTAACCTCTGTTTGAAAATATATTACAGAGACTCAGGCTTTTGCAGTGTTAATTAAAGTTTATTAAGGAAAAAAATATTTGTCTTAAAAATTAAATAGTTTGAAACCTTTAATATAAAAAATATGCAGATAGGTTTTAGTTCATTTGGACTTGGAATCTTGCACTACTGCTATGACTCCAAGGCAAAGTGACACCGATTTGTTAAATTGCCCTAATAGTACCATTTGGGCTTTAACTAGACTGAGAGTCATTTAATAATGAAAAAAGACAAGGAACATTCAGAAATATTGCTAAAATAAGATGTTTGGGCTTATTTATGAGGGATCTGGAGTCATAAATGCCCTATCTAGATGGACTCGAATCTAAAATTAGTAAGGAAACTGTTGGGAACAACTTGTCGCTCTTGGAAGAGTCATCCTGACCATTGACGGCGTCGTTGCTGTCAATGGTAGAAGTGGCAACTTCACATGATACACATGAGAAACCGTAGAGGTTATTTAAAGAGAGGCTCAAGATCCACCTTTTTGATTTGGCTTTTAGTTGATCTTATCTGCTTATTTATTGTATTAGTTTATATATATATTTATATAATAGTATATATTTAATTTTATTCTATGCGTTTAATCTTATTCTCAGTACAATGTTTTCATATACATCTTATGTATTTGATTTGATCAACTTACTATGATTTTAGCCACAGTGGTTGGTGTGGTATTGTACCAGGACTTGCTAATTTGATCGGTTGTTGCCGTGGTTGTCGCCCTTGCTTGGGCGGCTGGAATTCATCGTTGCAGCCTTACGGCTTTGGAGTAGACCCCATCGCTGTCTTGGTCCGGGTGGGCACTGTGGCGATGTTCTTATGGCCGAGCTGGCTCCTGGTATGGATTCCCAAATACTGTTTTCTCACAGCAGAGCCAAACCTTAATTTTCTTTTAAGTTACTTGTATCAGTAGTTGTTGTGTGTGGGATCATGGGTCGTATGTGTTAACAGAGGGTAGTGGGAAAGATTAAGGGTGGGTTGGGTTTTTATTGTAACACTTTGTATATGTTATTTTTGTTTTAAATGTAAAGTGCTTGGCGTTGTACAAGGCATGAGAAGTGCCTTTTTATAAATAAAGTTTGATTTGATGATCACATGCTGCTTTAAAGACATTTGCTGGAGGCAACATTTGACATTTAAACACTGAACTGAATCCATATTTCCAAGGCAGACTCGAAAAAGAAGGCGATAAAGCAGCTTTTCACTATATTCCAAGCTGAAATCAGAGATTCTGCAACATGTGGTGTCTGTTTCTTTTCGAAGGTTCTGGCCAGAGCTGGCAGTTGACTTTAAATATAGCATTTATTTTTTTGACAGTTTTCAAACCTACAGTTCAATGAACTGTGTAAGGGAGAAAACTGGGAGAGAAATATCTTGTGCTGCATTTTCTAAAGTTCTCAAAAGATCTTAGCGTTTGTATGAATGAACTGCTTGCATCTAGTAGTTTGTTATACTTCAAACAAAGAAAAAAGGATCTTCATAGGTCTTGCAATTGTTCCTATTTCCTTATTCCCTGACCTTGACTGCTTTGTGTTCCTCACTTCTCACTTTGCATGTGTGTCACCCACTCGCCTCCTTTGTGTCAAAGCATAATGGGCTCCATTACAGTTTGGTTTTTTTGTATACTGCAATATATGCCCATCTATTGTTTTAGATGACGAATATTTTGCCCATACAAGGTGCAAGTATGTCATGTGGTGCATTTCAGCTGCCCCTTCTTTCCACATCGTTTTCTCAGAATGAGATGGATGAAGGGAGTTAGCATTGCAGTCACACCTCCTGCAGCTGTGGAAGAGGTCAGCGGTACCCTCAGTTTCAACACTTATCTCTTTGCTTTTCTTACCTAACATAGCCTCTTTTCTCCTCTATCAACTGTGCGTGGATTCAGGTTCTTTATATAATTCAGACGGAATACATTTTAGAGAGAAAAAATTGCTTGTAACCATACTGTAGCATTTTTTTCTAAGGATCATTATAACTTCTCAAGTGTACTTGAGGTTCTTCTGGTAAAATTATGCCAAAATATTGTGTCTTACTGGTTTAATCATTACTCATTACTTACTCTTAAGTCTATATATAAATCTAATGTCACTTGATGAAGTTATCGTCATACGTGTTCTGGGTTTTTTTGGTTTCTTCAGGCCCTTCTAAGGTTATAGAAAGGAGCGGTCGGTTTAATGCACATCTTGAGGGGAGTGCAGGTGTGTATTGCAGTTCCCTTTAGGATGGTTGAAAATGGAACATTCTGTGAGGATTATGCTCTTGGATTTGGTTTTGTCAGTTTATTTCTTGGTCTTGATCATGTTCTGTTTTGAGTTGTCTCCGTCAGTCACACCAGGTTAAGGTTGATGACCATGCACAGCTGTCTTCATTTCAGTCTGTTTTAGCGTCTGGTTTTCAGTTCTTCATTGTCAGGTAATCTGCTTTGTCATATTTTTGTTTCTCTGTGGGTTTTGTCGTCTTCCAGTTTCTTTATTAAATGTTTAAGTGTCTGCCCCCAAGCTCAGTCTCCTGCATTTTGGGTTCTACACCTCCATAGCTGCTAACATATTGGTTGTCGTGGGTGTGTTAAGTGAAGTATTAGTAAGGCTAATGTCAGTCGCTCGCTCTTATGATGTATGGCTAACGCTGTTGTATGGAGACACTGTTGTACAGAGCGCCTTACACCACACTCTGGGTAGTAAAGCATTAGTCCCAACTGCCCTGACGAAAATATGCGAGCTGTTGGCAAACAAGACACAAAGACACATCTTTATATCACATTAACAGCACTTGGAGATTTGGAGGGCCTCAAAAAATGGGGGGGGGGGGTTGAAATTGTTGCGTATGATCTACTTATTCCTTACTTTTCTTTATGTGTTGTACAAGTGTTCAATACATCTTGACGTTCGCATTATGGCTGTAGAAAAAGAAATGTGTATGAAAATGTTTGGTCTAAGGGCTCACCTACTGGCCTATGACCCTGCTATTTTGTGTGGGTCACCTGCATGCCCCATACAGGTTTTTACACACAGACATCCCATAAAAAAATAAAAATAAAAACTTGATAGGTGGCTCCTAAGTGCTACCCTCAACTAGTGTCTTAATTCAAACAGACTTCCTCTGAAATATGTAGGCTAAAAGATTTTTTTTCCCCCTCTAATTGTTAACACAACCACAGACTAGAATATTTTATAAAAAATGTTGCTACTTGAATTAGTTAATGTACAAAACAATACAGTAGTATAAAACCTTTTGCATCAAAGTCATTCTGTGTAGTTCCATTGTTTGATGCAAATATGGTAAACCTTAACTTGACTTTTAGGTAACTTGATAAAAATACATAAAGCTTAATATTATCATTGAGAAATGTTCTCTTTAGTAGTCAAATCCTCAAACTTTATACTTGAAATATGGAATGCTATTAAGTAAAGGTGGGAATATGACCCAAAACATGTAGTCCCAAAAAGATACAGCCCAGAGAAAAACTTGCAGTAAAGCATGAAGAAATCAAAATAGAAGGAAAATTACCTGCAGAACTCTGTAGCAGTTGTTACCTGCAGGAAAATAAATAAGCTTACGTGAATGTCTGAGATATGTCTGAGAGGAAATACTTTGATGTGAGCCTCTTTGATGATAAAGAATTTGTTTCTCTTACTGTACCGAGCTGTCTATCTTGACGGGCTGCAAGGTCACCAACTTCAGTGGTTCCCCATCAATTAAATTAAAACTTTGAAACTACAGATGTAGTACTGTTCTGTTACTTTTGGATGGATGAAACTCCTCTCTTTGGCTTAACTCTACTCCTCCTGCTGTAATCACATTGGGCTCCTCCCAGCTTGACAGAGTAGTGGGGGCGCACAGCGGTTCCACAGCTTATCAGACAGTGAGTCTTCGCTCTGGGGACAAGTGGTTGGAGTTTAGCTTAACTTAACTGGCTAACCAGGAGGACTGCTGATATTTACGTCCTCTGGCTGTCTCAGTCACTCCTAGCCAACGACTCTGATCAGTCCAGCCCACATCCTGCTTTGCTCCTCCGTGTCAGTTGGTCAGCCAGGCCTGCCGTTCAGCTGCAGATGCCGTGGCGCTCAGTGGACCGCTCTCTTAGCTCGATTTCTGCTGCAGTGGTTACTTAAGCTTGTAGGTGGTGTTTGTGTACACAATGCTGTGTGTATATATATTTATATATATATATTTTTTCCTTTAAGTAAATCCAGCAAACAGCAATTCCCTTGTGTAAATATAGGATCCTGAAACCTTTTTGTGTTCACTAAGCATCCCTTCAATCTGGAGGAGTCTTGGCTGCTTCGGTGTTTAAGCCTCTTACGGTGCAACATAAACAAATGATGCACTGAAAATGAGCTCCCCTGATTTAAGTGTGTGTTGTTGTTGTTTTTTTTTTCTTACTTTACAGGAACAATAGTTTGCCAAAGGGCCCTTTATTTCATTACCCTGCCACAGTGGTAGATCTTTAGCTGTCATGCTGGGCGTCCAACTTTCTCCATTATGCTCTATTAGGCAGAACAGGGATGGTGCTGTTTGTTGCATATTTGCTCACATTGCAGGCTGCTCTGCTCTAAACTCTGAAAACTTTGCAATTTGAGTTTTATCTCATTTCTTTTTAAAACACAATCAAAACATTTGCATCCATATTTTTGGAGGGGAAAGAAGTTAAATGCTTGATTTGTGGCTTTGATTTCACCAAATAGATTATTGATTTTTACATTACTTTTGTTTCATGCCTTCTTGACAGGAAAATAGTTTCTTTGAAAGGCTGCAAAGAAATGTTAATGTGTAAAACAAGTCTTGAATCAGAGTTGAAAATAAAATAAATGTTCTCTTTTGGACATTTGTGGCAGTCCTTTTACTTTCACACCAGCTTGCAGTGGCTAAAACTTTAAACTCCCTGCCTTCCCATCAGGGGAACTAAATTACATCGGGAATCAGGGTAATCTAATAGGTTATAGCAAGCTTTTATTTTGCCGCAGGGAGAGTGATGTCAGCGTTCACCAATGAAGAGAAGCAATGCCATAATAGGATTATTAAATAGGGATTGTCAGTAATCCTCACAATGCCTCGAATCATTAAAAAGCCACAGCAGCATATATTACTCCTTTAAAGGAAATGACGGAACGTTTTGTAAAATTATAGTGCAGCTGGTGTCAGATTGGAGCTTTGGACCCTAAAATACTTTGGAGATTTAGTGTTTGACAGAATTACAGCAAAGCTTTCTTACTTGCTTCTTGAATTGCTAACTATTCATTTTTTAACATATTATATCTCAGAATAAGTATGGATTTTTTGGTCCACCAAGAAAGAAGTAAAAAAAAAATAACAATGGGGTCAAATTAGCATATACTGTGATTTTTATTAGACCAAACGAAGAAAGATTCTGTGATAACCTAATTACAGTCAATGACGAAATTTGTAAGCAGGACGAGGCTGATTTGTCTTGGAAGGCAGCAAAAGCTGCGTTCCAGCAGCTGACTAAACAAGCAAGATGCCAGTGTTGCAAAATGAAGAAGATTGCAAGCAAGATGTTGGTTTCATCAGCTTTCCTCGCACATTCCAGCCTTCTCTTGCCCGCTCCATCAAACTCATATGGCGCTCCATCTATGATTGTTGAAAGAAAAGCAGAGCTGCGGGAGCAACTGATGTTTTTATCCTTAATCAAACCAAGGACTTTACACAGTTCGAGTCCAACAAGTCAATTAAGACAATCCTCTTCAGGTGATAGACTGGAGCGTTTTTGGCAAATTACTGTGAGCAAAGACCTGGAAAAACCAGGAAGTTGATCATCTCTTTTTCTGCCTCAAACACCAACAGCATGCTGAACAGCACGGCCTTGCTTGAATATCCCTTTGCATTTGGCAAGCTCGATTAATCACAGCACCTCTATACAATGCGATGCACATGGCCACCCACCGCCACTGGCTCTCACTATTCCCCTGCACAGGAAAAGTGTACAGCTAAGGGGAATAGAGGACAGGAAAGAGCACTCTTCATTGCAAATTCTGGATCAAAAGGATAAAAGGCAGAACAGGCTGGAGACAAGCCAAGGAGGGGTGAGGAGGATTCACTGGAAAGCGGAAAGATTTGGATTGCTGAGAGTAGGTTTTGGGATGAATTGATAAAAGTCGCCGCTCAATGGCGCCCCGAAGCTCTGCATCCATCTGAATATTCATTGAGCTGACACTCAATTTACTCCAGTGTCTATTAAAGGATGCCAACTGACTAACTTGCGGCATCTAATAAGTAGTAGCCCCCCAAAACACATTCAAATGATAAGTGACATAGACACACATGCATAGCTGCTACACTTCTTTAGAAACTGTACTGGTTTCAAATGCCTAAACATTTCCCTCCTAATGGCCTCAGTTGGACTAAGGCCTTTCTTTTATGACAGCTGTTTGGCTGCATACCTTCAGGGTGTCAAGCAAGAATTGCTGAGTTTATCTTCTTTCATGTGGGCTTGATGATTGTTTATTCATTCAGTGTTCTGAAATATCTGATCTGCTGCAGGGGGATAAAATAGTTCTCAGAAATCCTACACTTTGTCAAAAGACTAGATTATTCATCCTCTCAGTACATTTACATAATACCATTTACATGGACTTTCAGGTTCACCTTTAAGCAACCACCTTGTAAATTCTTGTTTCACAGGATGAAGAAAATCTTAAACATTTTTGTTTTCATTTTTTTATCCTGCTATTGCCTTTTACTGCGTGGTAAATTAACATGTTTTAGTTATTTGCCTTTACAGCAACCTTGGGAGATGTGTGTTTTTTTTTTTTTTTTGGTAATCCCACTTCTTTATTAGCTAGAATGTAGCTGAGGAAGCCTTCTCACATCTGTATGCTGCTCCTAGTCTCCTAACACAAGCACCGCAACACACTCCAGACCTCCGCTGGGCAGCTGCATCTCAACCCTTAGATCACAAAATCCATTTAATTTTGTTACTCCAGTCCGTTTGGATGGGGGACATTTGTTTTGACATGTGTGCTGGTTGAGGAAAATGGCATTTTGGCCAAGAAAGGGAGAATGGTATGTCTAGAGTAGGAGAGTTTTATCTTTCTGAGATTTACACGCACAGAACACTGCTTCACTTCACATTGTCAGAAACTCTTAGAATTACTTACACATAGCCAACCCACCTTTTTTTAAATCTTGAATATTGAAGCAAAAATCCTTTCGGGCCTTCTCTGGGAAGATGAGGAACTCAACTGAGATTTAAATCACCATCTTCTCCTAAGATAATTGTGCCCTACAAGGACCCAATTTTCTTTTGCTTAAATTAGAAATTTGTAGTTGGATCCATTGAAGCTTGTCTTAATTTTTTTGTTTCCCTCGAGGCAAAACGGTTTTCTGTATTTTTTTAAAGTTTGTAAAAACTAAACTTTGGATCTGAAACTCCTATCTTTGGCATTCAAACTATGAGGTTCTGTTTCCTTTGTTGTCCTAATTACTGGTATTCTACTATTTCTTATAAATCTTTATTATTCTTTATTTTAAATGTTTTTATGTGTGTGTTTTAATGTCCATTACTTTAGCCTTAATTCTTTGATTGTACCAGAAATGAAAAGAAAAAAATCTTTATTTTTTCTATCAACATGCAGTCAAGCAATACTTATTCATCAATAAAAGGCCTACTCTACATCTTCTAAAAAGGTTATACTTTGTCTAAATACTCTGCCTGCTTTTACAAAGAATAGTTTGAAGAGTTTCCATTTAAACCATAGTTTCGCCTCTTTTTTTTGGCACAACACGACAGTAAAACCCACTGAAAGAAAGTAAACCACCCCTATTACCCAGAAAAATTGCCAGAATTTGAAGCAGAGAGAAGAAAGCTGATTTAAACTCCTCCTAAAAACTGCATTGTGTGTTTGTACCTTATTAGAGATTGACTGTGATCCAGAAGAAAGCCTGAGTCATTGATTTTACTGTGCTGTACCTTCAAAGAGCAATGCTGACCTGAAACAGAAGAGAAATTGATTGTATTTTGAAAGGAGGGCATGTATTGTTATATTTGTTTTTTTTTTTGTTGCTACCTACAGCGTTTAACCCTTAATGTTATTATTTAATTTGTCATTTTTTCCAAGATCACAAACACACTCTTGTCACCTACAGTACTTCAGCTAACTATTGTCGTTACTACAAGCAACTACACAATGTATACTTTGCTGCTTCACCTTTGGGGTTTTCACAGTGGGAACAAATGGAAATGATTTTAAGTGATTTTGTAAGGATGAAATAGCAGGGTTTTTTTCTCACTCTGTTTCTACACAAATACACATTTTATTGATAACCTTTTTTTTTTAATTATGTGCCCCCCCCCCCCCCCCCCCCAAGTCCTATTGGAAATTAAACACAATACAACAGTAGGCACTCCCAAATTGCCTGCTTTGCTTTTGTCATGCTTGTATTTTTTAAAAGATCTCCCCCATTATAACTTCTTGCAGTTTATAAACCCAAAACTCTGGTATCTTTTAGATGCTCTTTAGTGAAACTTGCAATCATTCTACCCACCTGCCTGTTAAATCCACAAAACCTCTTTGCTGTTCTTCAACAAGTGGAGTACCTCTGGCTGTTAGTCCCCCCTTTTTTGTCCATTAGCCCTCTTTTTTTGCCCAAGGCTTTTGGGAAATTGTGCAGGCAAAGAAAAACACTTGACATTGATTGTCTGTACAGGGCTTGTCTTTTTGCAGACAGATTTGCAGTGACAAAAAAACAGTATTCTTTTTTGCATTTCTGAAGAAATACAAATGTTTTGGCGCAGACCTTTATTAAACTTATGCTTTACTAAAGCATATAACATATAGAGGTACTTTAACTCTTTTTACAAGCTCCAGTGTTTACATATGTTCCACTATTCAACCGTTTATGCAATTAATATAGTTCCAGGGAAAGTCTGATGCGAAGAAAAGACGCTATTGCTATGTTAGATCGATTTTTATTAATCCAGTTTGGATTAGTTAATTTAAAGAATGTATTTTCAGGTTTTACCACGGTTTTGTTGTAAGAACCTAACCAAAAAGGGCTTTTCTGTTTGAGTTTGAGTATAAGCATTTACTCTTTACTGATGAAATCCTGTGCCTTTGTTCAGCTGAAATCACCAGTTTTGTGGGAATTCTTGTTTAATACCAAACAAAGGTACATAGGAGAAATAAAAACAAAACAGAAATAATTTAATCAATTCAGGAATTTGGCATTGATACTTATCCCTACATAACAATAGAAAATCTGCTAAAACACAACAATTAAAAAGATTGTCTTTTGATTTGTCAAAAATATACACCATACTTTCTAAAAATAGCTGCATAATTAAATACTGTAAAAATGCTGCTATTGATTCTCTTAGTATGTATCAATTGATTTTGACTGCAAAAAATCAACAACAAAAAAACATATTTGTATAATTGATCCTTCGGTTTTTACCCTTGACTAGAATGTTCACTTTTACACTAAGAATTCAAAAGTGAGAATGCAATCTTTTTTTTTTCCACTATGGTAAAACTTTCTTAATTTGAACAGTTTCTGTAATTTTTACTTTTTATTTTATTTATTTATTTTTGGTTGGGCACAGCTTGTGTGCTTTCAAAAACATCATTTTGGTGATCTCAGTGTGACTCTGACCGGAACGAGTTTTTCTTTTTTTTAATTCTTTGTAGATTTCATCTGCTGAAGGTGACAGTTTGCCCAAGTAACTGAAATGTTTTTCCTTTACCTCTAAACTAACATGGATTATTAGAGCAGCATTAGAGCTTATTAGAGCCGCATTAGACCGACAAAAGAGTTTACATCAGGGCGACACATGTAACACCCTTGTGCAACGAAGTGCTTATAAAAGAACAAGAGCACCAGATTTAGAATCAGTTATGCACATTGCCAACTCTGTCTTTACACTCTCCATTCATGTATTTATTAATTTCTTTATTTATTTATTGCTGGGCGCCATCTGCGCCTTAAACGTGGCCGGCATACTTAGCCCTTGTAGCTTGCAGAGTGGATCTTTAATTGATCCCCCTCTTTTTTTAAGCATATTTCCTTTTTAATACCCCTTCGTGATGTCTGATTAAAAGTCCCGCATTGATATGCTTTCCCCCCCCTCCAACACATAGAGGTACTCACACTCTCTAGAGAGTCTGTTGGTCTGGACCGAGTCCGTTTAACCCTTGTGCTACCTTAGATGACCCCACCCTTACATTGACATGTTCTCCCTACCACAACAAAGGTGGATAAAGGTGGAAAGATTTCATGTAATCCGTGGACACCAGTGAGATTCACAAATCATTGAAGAAAAAAGGGCTAACACACGGTCTAGTGGGTCTAAATGACCCAACTCCCAATGGTAAAGTGCCTAGGATAGCACAAGGGTTAATTTGGTCCAGATTGAGTCCTAAACCTTGTGCTTGTTCTGTATTCAGACCAAGCACAAGCAGACTATTCTGTTAGGTACCAAAGCTTGTCAACAAAACTACTTGACTAAAGATCTCTTTAGTTATTGGCCAGGAATTACAAGGGCAGGGCAAAGCAAAGAGAGAAAGAATAATGGAAGTCCTGCGCTTTGCGATCCTTCTCAGTATAGTTCACTTATCTAAACTTATTTTGAATGTCTGTATCAACATTAGATACAACACTTTTTACTTGCTACTTTTTGTACAGTGGGGGAATATGGCAAAGCAATTACTGAGGAGACTCTGAAAAGTATGCTGCCAAGTGTTTATGACATGATTGTCATGAAAACAGTGAAAGAATCAATGTGTATCATGTTAAGAGTTGTTTTAATGAGCTTGCATTCATCCGACCAAATTTCAATGAGTCTCATCGTTGCTCCACGTTTGTCCGAGCTTTATGGTTGCTTCCTTTCTGCTCCGTTTACATTCTGCAATGCCGGGCTATGGTGGCTGTTTTGGTCCAGTTGTTCCGCTCCAAGCATGGAGCCTATTCAGTCTGAGGAAACTTTAACCAATTTTAGCTTAGTCCGATTGGAAACAAACTGAGACCACCTCGAAAGATGGGTCAGAAAGCAGTTCCTGTCCCGGAACAGGATCTGCTCTGCTGTTTTTTACACTAAAAATGTATTCCAGATTATTGGGGGAAATGAACTCGGGTTCACTTTAAGCGAGGCAAATGTGTCCAGTCTGAATATACCATGGGATGCAAGTAACTCATTCAAGACAAATTATTTAAAAATGATTAATTTATCCTGTCCTCTTTGAATAACTTAATATTACTCTGGGTATTCACAGCCACTTCTACTCCCTTCTGATCATCAAATTGGTATAAATAAACTATTCAATTTAGATAGTGACATGTGGTGAAAGGGGCGTTCTTGCAATGTTCAAGTTTCCTTTAAACTTTTTGACCGATTGCTCATATATAGCAACTGAGCTGATGTGCTGCATCCTCTTTCTGCAAATTCACATGACTTGATGTTGTTCTGTGCAGCAAATATCAGTCCCTCTCGGTCAGCACATGTACCTTCTCAATCGTCCAATTTTTCCACCATTAAGCTTTTATAGCTCTTAACACACCAACCTCGTATGCTTCTCAAATCACCCCTCCCAAGCTCAAAGGCTGAAAGTGCTTACGAGAAAAGGAAAGGGGGGGGGGGGTGATAAAAACATCTTAACGGGGTTTATCAAAGTCAAGCTGAATGCTGCAAAAGCATGGGTTTGAACATGAAACCAGTGCCTTTGACTCCACTGACATTTTTTTTTATCAAACATCCAGGCAGGAAAAGAATTCTTAATTGACAAAAGTGAAAGATGGAGATGTGTGCATTAAAAAGCAAATACCCTAATAATGGTCTTCTTCCTGCATGTCATTGTGATTGTAAATAAGCTTGACTTTTTTTTCTTTTTTCCCAAAGACTTATCTTGCAAGTCTTGGTTTCTGTTGGATACCATGCATAGGACTGGAGGAGCAACCATGTTCATTTGTGTAAAATACTAGGAGGCTGTGAGGTCTGCTCCAACACACTTTATGACACGCTATCGATTCAGGAGAAGATGAAAGGAAATGCTGTGTGATTTGATTTCTCATTCAGGGGTCTTAATTTCTCCTGACACGCAATGAGAAACAGACCATCCTTTTGATTGCTGTGAATCTGACCAACAGGGTTATTCTCTCTGGGAGATCAGAGTGTTTCTTTCCATTTTTATTAGACTTCAAAGGTGACATACAAGAATCATTTCAGAGCATATACAGTATATATAATTCATCTTCTTCATGGCTTGGCCACACTATAATCCCTCGTATATTGTGTTTGTGTGCTTAAAAGGATTCATTTGGAGACTTCTACAGTCACATTTGCATATTTTCCCAATGAATTTGAAGTCATTTAAAAAAAAGCATGAAAAGCTAAAAAAAAAATATGCAAATGGAGGTTAGTTTCCATGCATCACACAAACACATCTTGGCTTCCAGTTGTGTTTGGCACTGTTGCCTCACAGTAAGGTGGTTCAGATCCAATTCCTGGTTGGAATCCTGGCTGAGGGCTTTCTGTGTGCCATTTATGGGATTCTTCAGGTTACTTTAACTTCTTCCCACAGTTATAAAACCTTCATGTTAAGATGATTTATAACCCTAAATTTCACTCAGTGAGTGTGTGTGATTGTTTTTATTCTTACTAAGCAGCCCCTACCTTTGGGTCATACGTTATCACGAACATTTTTATAGATCAGTGGATAAACAAAGTCAGTTTTGATATAGATGGTTTTCTTATGACCGTTTTTTAAATATTTTCAGATGTTGTCCATATTCTCAGCAAATGAATGCACACAAGTACCAACATTTTAAATGTGGAAAATTAGCACCAATATATTATAACATCTGTGGCAGCTTTGGGGGATATTTTAGAGTCTTGGGCTCTAAAATGTAGCAACACAGTCGTCATATCCGTTTGTACTTTTAGGGTTACTAAATATAGACGGCATCTAGGTAAGCTGGATATCTCAAATAACAAAATGTTTGAGTCTCATTCTTTTTAGTCTTGATGAGTGTTAAACCTGCCCAATCCACTTTTCTTTTTTTTTTCCTTTTTATCTTTGCCACCTTATCATTACAGCATATAGTCTATCACTGGTACCCTTCTCGGTGTGTTACTGGTGTCAGTTGATGGGCCTTGAATGGGTCTTGAACACAATGGAGATAAACTGTTTAATGACATTGAGGAGTTTTTTTATACCTTAGTTCCTCCTTGAGCTACTCATACAAATGTGGTGCAAAGGCACCTTGTGCCACCACTGTCACATTACGCAGCCAATAAAACTGAGAAATGGTGGCACAGAAATGTCAGGTTAGGAACATTTGATGCAAAAACTGCTTGTCCTCTACAAAAAAAACCCTCATCAGTTACATTCTACTTTAAGCATGGTCTATGTTGGTTGTGCTTTATTGGTCTAATTATTGACGTTAAAAAAGGATGGTGAATAAAAGCTCTGCATTAGGATTTTACCCTAAAATATTTAAGGTTGGAAATCAAGGTTTAACCAAAGATGCAATGAAAAAAGCAGATAATTGGGCAATGCCTACCAATTGGGCAATGCCTGCCAAATACCTGCCAATCCTCAGCAATCTTGATCAAGGTTAAACATATAGACGAGGAAATGGGTCAAACACGGTTGCAGTAATTTTTATTTTCATAATGGTAACTGTATTTTCTCTTTGTTTTCTCTGGCAATATTATTACACTACCAACTCCATATTTGGCCAATTAACTTCCAGCCAAGTTTTTATCATGTGTATATTTAGGACTACTAGAATAAACAATCTACTAGCTTTTGCAGGATCGGAGAAAAAGTTTTAGAAACTTAGAAAATCTACTTGTGTTGACAACAAAACGGAATTCTATCTAAAACCAACGTCAGAGTCATCAAAGCACCTGATTAAGAAACATTGTTGTTTGCTCCTCAATCATTGGAGAAACCACAACAGAAATACCAACAGTGCTGTACAATAACACAACCTAGTATTAAAACTACAAGAAATTCCAATCATTTATTGAGTTCATTCTTCCCTTTGTGACATTAGGACATAACGGTGCAGCTGTTTGAGGTGGGTGCTGTGTCAGTGTGTAGTCCTGGGCTAAAAAAAAAACAACATAAACCTGCATAGAGTTGCACCATCGCTCTAACTGTATAGGTATTGATTGGCCCCGCTCTATTTTGCTGAGACAGATGTTGTATTGGACCATTTGGCTGGTGGCTAGGTCCTTGCTAGAAAGATATCCTTCATCAGCAGCCACATGCAGGCAAACACACACACCAGCACTCTTACTTCAAGTCATCACATCTCTGTTAATCCCCATCTTCGTCCTCCTGAATGTGGACAGTCTGCAGTGTTTTTCTTCATCTCATGTCAAAGGTCCTTCATCACATTCCTCTCATCCCCAACTTTTCCACTTCTTCTATAGTATCTAGAATTGTGCATTCTTTCATTTCCTTCCTCTGCCCTGGCACATTTCACCTCAATCAAATGTTTCCTCCTTCTTTCTTCTTCAAAACCCCCCTGTGCCTTTGCCCCTCCTGACTTCTCAACAGACAGTGCAGCTTTCTCTGTTTTATGTGGCATGTGCCAGTCGTTTCATGTCAGTTTGCAGTGGACAAGTTCCACACTGCCTGTCTCTAGCATCACTCTTGGCAACCAGCTGACTCTGCTGTTCTAGACAGCTTTGTAAGGTGCAGCCCAGCTTACTTTTGTTGTGTCTTTTCACTTTTGCATGATTGTGCATTCTTGTTTTGTTCTAATATTTTCTTATTTCCCTACTTTAGAAATAAATAACTCTAGACATTACAATGTAATAATGGACTATGTGTTTGATGGAACAAAATGTTTTGCTAATTCCCTTTTAAAACCATTTCTTTATTCTCTGAAATGTTATCTTTTATATCATGATTCAGAAAAAGTGATTTCAATGATTTTTTTTCACCATTTTTTTGTAAAAAACACCAGAATTGCAAACATTTAAAAAAAATGTTTTTTTCCAAAAATGACTTTGCCAAGGACATTTTAGTTACCCAACAATTAATTAATTAATCCAGTTACTTAAAACATTTTCTTAGTTTTTTTTTACTTACTTAGAACATTGCAACATCTGTCAAATTTGAAAAAAAGGGCTTTTTTGCATTCTGTTTTAGTAGTATTTGGAAAAAAAATGTCCCACCAGGATGTGAATCACTGCTACCCTGTTTTTTTGCCAGACAGGCACTGATGCTGCAGCTTCCAACTACGTCAGTAAGGTCCTACTAAGCACTAACATCTCTGACACCTTTACAAACTAAAACATTTTCATTTTTGACATTAGAAACAGGGTTTCAACTAATAGTTCTTCTAATTGTTGATTAGTATGTATCATGTATTTATTTTTACTTTTACAGAAAATAATGTACTTTGGAAACTGATTTTAATTCAAGCATTTAATTGCTTTAATCATATGTGTTGACTAATAAATGAAAGACAAAATTTACAGATTCCAACACTGTAAACCCGAACAAGTTACCAGAACTTAAAAAAATTAAGGCAATCATTTGCCACAATTTTTTTGAGTTGATTAACTAAAAAGTCTGAGTTTTCCACAACATAAATGATTTAATTGTGTGCTACTTGTATTTCTTTATAACAGTTAAATTAAAAGTGTCAATTCGTGCAAGTCAAATATTGGCATTAAATATTACTTACATTTACACATTAAGACAACTTAATTGTCATCAGTCACTATGACTCGCAGTTTTGAGTTTCAAAGCCACAAGAATAAGTTTGCATAACTTAAAAAAATAGGGAAAAACAACAATTTTATCTTAACAGAACTCGATATATATTATTTACCTTCTTGTACAGGGATAATCAATTTGTTTGAGTCAGTAAACTCAAAACCATGCTTTTCAAAACTTATTTTCTTTAGGCAAATGATTGCCTAAAAAATAGAGTAATGGTAACTTAAAACACTCTAAAAAGAAAAAAAGTTGATCCAACTTAATTGAATTACTTCATTTGGTAACACCTAATTGAATTGAGTTTATGCAACTTAGTTTATATGGCTATTCAACTCAAATTGATAAGTTAGTCTAACTGAAAAAAGATATACAACAATATACATTGGCTCATTTTTCTAAAGTTTCAACTACTGGACCTTGATTTATTCACATCGAAGACATGAATGACCCAGCAATGTCATATAGTTCAAGACAAGAGCTCAGCCGTTGTGAACTCTGCCTTTAATAAAGGGACATACACTGTTTTGTGCTCTACGGGGTTGGTCATCATCCTTTACCAAACTCTAACTTATGGTGCAGAAAGAAATAAAAATAATAGTTTAAATTACTAGTTCAAACAGAGTAAAACAGCTACACAACAAAAACCATGGACAAAAACGCACACCTAAACCCCAATCTGCCCAGATTGGCAAAGAAAATGGTATCCCATAATTCCTTGCGCTGCCTTACGTTATGACATCATGGTGCATTTACACCAAAGTTACACTAACTTAATTCAATTAAGTTGATTGAAAGTAAAAATAACTACATCAGACAACTACATGTTATTTTTAAGTGGAATGAACAAAAAAAAAAAAGATTTATTTTCACCAAACCAAATAATTAAGTTAGAACAATGGAAAAAAGTTTATCTTTCCAACTACAGCCTAAATGCTCTTTTTAGATTGTACAGCAAAATGTTGTAAACACCTGCCTAACAATATTAATGACTCACTCCTTTCTGTGCAATGCCTAAATAAAACTAATAAAAGTACTTTTCTCTACATTTATTAATTTAAAATAAGGAATAAACTTTTAATTTCATATTTAAATTTTATTCCTGCAAGAAGTATATTATCAAACAATAACTTCTGTTGTGCAAAGGAACCTTTGCTTCTGCACGCTTCTTCCAATTATTTGGACACATGCACAAACAGCCAAACAGCATGGATCTCACTTCTGCTTCCAGCCCTCTCACTCATGGTTTTCACACCAAGATTCCCCACCTCCCATGAGTCTTAGGGGCTGAAGGCGGGGCTGCAGGTTGCTACAATATTAAGAAAAATAAAAATAAAAATTTGAGAGCATGCACCACCTGAAACAAGAGAGATAAGAAATCCAGGATGCAATACTTAAATCTATATATTACACTTTAATTATGTTTTATTTATTATTGAATTTTAATTTACTTAATTTAAACATATTTTATTTTAAATTAAAAATTATTAGTTACATATACTCAAAACAGGGGATGTGTTAAACAAGCTTTATATGATTGAGTTAGAAAAGTTTTTTTGAAAACTTTGAGTATTAGCTACTAATTATATTTAATTACTTTGAACGTTCGGGTTTACAGTGTGCAATACTTAAATCTATATATTACACTTGAATTATGTTTTTAAGTTTAATTTACTTAATTTAAACATATTTTATTTTAAATCAAAAATTATTAGTTAAATATACTCAAAACAGGGGATGTGTTGAACAAACTTTATATGATTGAGTTAGAAGAGTTTTTTTAAGTCTTTGAGTATTAGCTACTCATCATATTTAATTACTCTGAACGTTCGGGTTTACAGTGAATGGTTTTGCCCTTTCTTTAAACTGTTATTGGTGACATGGGTTTGAAAGAGTCTCAGTGCATCATATGTTAACGTTTTATACTATATAAGGGATATTACATTTTTCTTTTGAGGTCTAAATTGTAACACCATTTATTGAAGTTTTTTTTTAAAACCAGAACCCTGATGGTAAAGTAGGCACATCACGATATCAAGACCCAACTCAAATAAGTGGAATAAATGTATTTAAAAAAAAAAACTGAAATTGTTCCTCCAACAAAAAATCTGATCCTAAAAGGAGAGACAGATGTGCTGCAAACAGCTCCAACCTACTTTCGGTGGCTCACCTGACTCACAGGGTTGCAAGCCACGATTCACAGAGTCTTTAGAGAATCTTCCCTTTCCCTAGAAGGCTTGTTGTTTCCCCATGCAAGCTGTGAGTTGTTGAGTAATTTGTTCGTGGGACCTAACGTTGAACAGATTAAACATGAATAATCTCCTAATCTGGCACTGTCGTCTGTGTCCAGCACAAGCAGGCTTGATTTCTCTCACTCACATAAACTATTTTTAACATGGCTCCTCATGTGAAATAATGCATGCTTGGAAAGGATAGTGAATGATCATAGCAGGTGTCAGAAGTATTCTGCTTTAAGGCCTTCAGGGCTGAAAGAAAATTGGACAGATCTTGATGTTTTTATTTATTCATACTCAAATCTGGTAGATATGAATTGAAAGCTATTGCGGTACAGTATCCCTGCTGCTTACCCCCCTTACAGCTAGCTTTGAGAGCTAAGGCTTGGCTTTGTTCCTTTTGCCTTCTTATTGTGCTGATGGCAGGCAAGAGTTCCAGTGCCAACTAGGCTTTAGCTTTCCTTAAAGCTGCTTTTATCATTTGTTTGGGGGGATAAAGTCCCACCAATCTTGTTAAATTCGAGCATATAGGAACAAAAGTGAGTAAAACTCAAGTCATACTAGGTTATAATTTAAATGTTTCTTTTTATTTTACTCTTAACTTTCCTCAGAAGAGAAGGAAATAAATCTATTTTAATTTTTATTTTATATAAAAAGATCAAATTTAGGTAGAAAACAGTTTAATTTGAATGTATTCATGATCAAATTGTTGATGCAAAAGCAGTTCGGGTAGTTTAAATATCAGAAGATTTAGACACTTCTGATTGTTAAAATGTCTTTTTTGTTTATTTATTTTTTTGTCATCTGAAATGATATACAGTACAGACCAAAGGTTTGGACACACCTTCTCATTGAAAGAGTTGTCTTTATTTTCATGACTATGAAAATTGTAGAGTCACACTGAAGGCATCAAAACTGTAAATTAACACATGTGGAATTCTATACATAACAAAAAAGTGTGAAACAACTGAAAATATGTCATATTCTAGGTTCTTCAAAGTAGCCAACTTTTGATTTGATCACTGCTTTGGATACTCTTGGCATTCTCTTGATGAGCTTCTAGAGGTAGTCACCTGAAATGTTTTTCACTTCACAGGTCTGTCCTGTCAGGTTTTATAAGTGGGATTTCTTTCCTTGTAAATGGGGTTGGGACCATCAGTTGTGTTGTGCAGAAGTCAGGTGGATACACAGCTGATAGTCCTACTGAATAGACTGTTAGAATTTGTATTATGGCAAGAAAAAGAAAAAAAAAGCAGCTTTATTGTGGAATCTTAAAAGTAAAGCTTTGTAAGTGGGTGGAGCTTCATACATAAGGCAAGGGTCCTAATGAAACCTTATATCAAAGAAATGATTGCATTCTGCGTGTGTTAAGGTCTGTTTTTAATGTCAATAAATGATTGCATGTTTTAACTCAAGATGTGCTTAGTTCCTAGTAAGAAATCTTTTTTCTTCTCTATTTATTTTGCAGGTATAAAAAATTCTGTGGCACTCTGAAAGGCTAAATGTCTCATTTAAAAATAAGCAGCAGTTCTTTCACTAGATTTGTTTTTCTTACTCAAGAAATTAAAATAAAATCTGTGTGAGACTAAGTTCAGATTCTCTACATGTCACCTCTATCTTATGGGTTTGCAGCACATCAGTTTAAGTTCATCTTGCTAGAATGGTCAAGATTTGTTTTTCATTTCTTCCTATAAAAGTTTAAAACCTCACCCTTGTCCTCAGATGTCAGCAGAACATCATAGGGGAAAAAAAGGAATGCTGTAGGTCCTGAAGCATCTAGCCAATGGACTTTTTAACCAGCATTTTTAAAATATGTATGTTTTTTATTCAGATTCACAAAATGTGGAGCGATTTTAGTGCAATTTAGACTCAAACCAGCAAGCTTCAAAGGTGTTTCTTTGAAAAACATCAGAGTTCCGTCAAATCATTCATTTTATTCATATTCTCTTCTTACTTCTTATAGAATTTCACTGCCATTGCAAAAGTGTTTGTCCACATAATCATTTCTAGATCCAAAATAAGTGCAAATCAATTTTGATTGACTTACTGTCAATAATTTTCTTTTTCGATGTTTGGATCCCATGGAGCCTCAATCAAGCTCTTATTAGATCTTGCAAGTGACAGACGGAGGGGTAGAGCCTCCTTAAGTTGAATGTCTTTACATAGATGTCAGGCTGCTAACAGAGTCAGAGTCCCTGACAGAGTGATGTAGGCCGTGGGTGACATGTTTTATGGATGCAGACCTGTAGGTCGGAGTCTAGTGACATTGTTTCTGAGCTGTCAGTTTGACTGCTGACCTTTGACCCTCAGAATGACAACGGAGCACAAAGACAGTTGATCTTAACATTTGATCTACAGCTGTTTACGTGAAGGACACAAACTCTGGGATATACAGTGGACTATGGGGGTTGAACAGTAGCCAGAACAACGCCTGCACTGAATGTTAAATCTGATGGGAAAGTGTGCAGACATCATGGTATTCAACAACACAAATGTTGTGTATATAATATTTTTAGATTGAAGACATAATGACTCCGCAAACCGCTGTGTTAAGATTTAAGTACTTGTATGTTGTTGTAAGCACACAACATAGTTCATCTGACTTCTTTTTTTTATCAAAGCTCTAACAGAAGATTGTAAAAAATATGTTAAAGGGGCCTCTGTGTTCTGTGGCAGAGAAAAGTTGTAAAGAAATCCATTACATTCTTTACAGCACAAAGAATCATTGCAGTGTTATCCTTCTCAGAGTGCCTTTGCTGAAAAGGCAGTAGTAAATTTTCTGCAATCTAAGTATCTTTGAGAGAGAAAAATACTGTAACAATGTCCACTGAAAGACTATCTCTCCTTTTATCTATCCAGGACTGATACTTCTTTGGGTTTTGGGGGCTCAAAGCAGTGCTGTGTTTAGACACTGAAGAGTTGGTGCTTGAACTGGATATGAAAAAAAAAAAAAAAAAACTTGGAATACCAAACTACATATTACGACTGTCCACAGACTTCCTGAAAAGCCCCAGAGTTCAAATAAAAGTCTTAGTTCACTGCAGCTTTTAAAAAAATAAAAAAACAATAAAAGAATGGTAACTTAAAACATTGAAATTTTTTGTTGATTGACTTGACCATGGAGCACAAAAATATAGGATTGCAGGGTCTTCTACAGGACACTGCTTATTCATGAGCTTAAACCTTAAGATATGTACACAGCACCCTTGGGAACATGTGTGTAAATGACCACTTACAATGAAAGGTCTTTGAAAACATGAGTATATGTGTGTTTCAGGCCTCAGCATTCAAAATTCTTGCGTTCACGCATCACTATGCGAGTTTCTACAACTGCTTTCAGGCTCTATGTACAAAATGCTTGGCATTAAAAGTTACACCAGGTTAAACTTTGACTAATCAGGGACTCAGATTTGGTAGTGACGTATGGATGGTCCTTTTTAAGGGCCAACAGCTAGAAAATTGATCATAGAGGAAAAAGTAATTATTGCGGTATGTGCCTGGCTGGAATCATCACATTAAGTCTTTCCGATATTGAAACAGAGCTGAACCGCTTTGACGTTTTGCACCAAGCCTCCTCCAACTGTAGGTAGTGGACATGCCCTAGTAAATAGTAGAAAAAGAACAAGAAGAAAACGCCCCTCCCTCCTTGCCCAGTGTAAACATTATGGGCTAATCACGTGTTCTTGAATGTATCATTAAAACTACAACATTTAACAGTGAGGCACACTGTAAACAGATAAGACCTATTCTAGTTGTTCAGTGTGGTCACACAACGAACTGTTTTGAGACATTCAATTGGCATTCAATGATGTGGAGTCTACTTACTGAGTTGCAGCGGAATTCCATCTGTGCACGAGGTCATTGCATCTACACGAGGACAGCGAAATAGATAATTAAGATCTAAATATATAAGAGTCAAGAGAAATTGCATAACTTTCAAATAAAAAAACGCAATTCCAGACACCCTGTTTTGCATTAGTTGCTATGGATTCTGTAATCCTACTTCTTTATGTCTCTTCAGACATTCAAAGGGAGCAATACTTCATTACAGATATTATGCACAGGTTGGTGCCATGCAAATGGTAAATAGCGTATACTTGTATAGCGCTTTCTACCTTCCTCGAAGACACAAGGCGCCTCACAGTCACAAACCCAGTCACACACACATTCACACACTGGTGGGGGATCGGCTGCTGAAAACAGGTGCCAACCTTCCACCAGAGGCAAGGTGGGGTTCAGAGTCTTGCCCAAGGACACTTAGACTCATGGGCGGGCAAAGCGGGACTCGAACCTGCAATCTATTGATCAGAGGTCGACCGCCCTACCGCTGCAGTCAGTGTGTGTGCATTGGTAATTGGGGCAGTAAAGTGCTTTGAGCTTTAAAGCAAAGTAGAAAAGTCTAGAGTAGATGCCATTTACCATTAAAAGAAACCTCAATTTAGCCCCGGGTGTCACCGATAAATTCCAGAATTGATTCTATTTGATTCACCACAGCCTGGATCAATTCGATTCACAGTTCTTTCACTTCTTTCGATTCGATTCGATTCGATTTAATTCCATTTTGAATTTACACGATTTACAAATTTTGCCATAATTTTATAGAAATACAATAAAAATGTATATATGTTTTGAACTGTTAACACAAACTGGATTTTTACATGATTTGTCAAAATGAGAAGCCCCAACAAAAACGTGCAGATCATTATGTTCTGCCTCTCCTGGAGGGTGTTTGAGTTTGGCGACTAGCTTGTGGTATAGCACTAAACTTTTTGTCAGAAGATTGAGCAAAAGCTGAAGCGGGCTTTGGCTTTTGCTGCTCTTAAAAAGAAAAGGTATACAAAATTGATCTATGCTGTTACAAATCTATTATTGGTTTATTAAGCTTGGATCAGTTCAGATCAAGTAATCGATTTTATCAACCCAGCCCTACTTCCATCATACAATATGACACTGAATGTCAGAATTTTGATATGTGTTCTGTCAAATCCAGCTAGAACACAGTTCTGAATTGCTGCCTTTGTTGGAGGCAGATTACTTAATGAAAAGGCTACTTTTTTATAATTACATGAGTGTCAGAATGACAGCACTGTACAAGGATGTGCTGGATATGATTTTGACTCAATGGTGTGAACTTAGACTGCCCTCCAGCCTTATCAGAGTTCTATTCTCTGGTCCTCCTTGACCTCCATGTTAGGGCAATCCTAAAAGCAGTGTCAGAACCCATTAAAACAAAATGGACCATCTGGAAGCTCCAACTATAGGATCACATGCAAATCTTCTCCACACACATCCAGCCATGCTAATGTGTGAATCACATTCATGCATGAGCTCGGTTTAGAACGGAACAAGGTCCTGCTGGATTTCTTTGACCACGACACCATGACAACCTCACATCTCACCCTCCTCACAGAGCTATCCATCAGCCCTGACTGTGACCAGTCGTGTGCTGGAGTGAGAGTGTAATGAAGTCTGGTACGTGGCGTTGGAGCATCTACTCCCCTCTGCATGCTGATGACTTCTGTGAGAGGAGAAAAGATGGGCAGAACATTGTGTGAGTGGCTGTTATTTGATAGTCAATCAGCGGCTCTTTGTGTGTGTGAAAATATTTGTTGCTGTGCCAACAGGCTGTGAATCCAGTGTCACTGCAGCAAGGGGCACACGACAATATTAATGTGTGCAAATCTATTTACATCTGTTCGGTAAAAGGGAGAGACTCAGCACATTGTAAATGTGCAGGGTTATAAACCAGTCCTGCTTTGCAGGTGCTGATTTTAAGGATCAGGCAGATGTTTTTTTTTTCAAATATATCCACTCATATTCATGTTGCTATAGTTCCTTTTATGCTTCAGAAAGCAGGTAGTGGTCCGACTGACAGAGCCAGACTTGGCGCTTCTCTGTTTTTATGCGACACTCTTGTTTTTTTGAGCAAACAGTCTGTTAGAGGTCACACTACATTTAGATTGGAAGTCAGTCATGATAAAAGCATCCAAACAATGACTGTAAAAGCAGAAATGCTTGAGTGAATGCATCTTTTAAAAGATATTTTATATTACTCAGGATCTGCAAGATTCTCTTTAAACAGCCTTACGCTTGACAATTCTCAATGTCACTCTGGAATAATTCCGCCAAGCCCAGCATCACACAGAGCAGCGCTTCTTCCTCTGCATTGCTGTGTACAGCAAATACTGATACACCCACCTACAGTGCCCTCTAGGGGTTGTTGTTACTTATTAAAAAATATATAAAATCAATTATGTTGCACATACAGTATAAGTGGCACCCCCAGACAAACTATGCCAAAAAATTTGACTTATGCTTTGTAGGTTAATTGATATATAATTGATATGTTAATTGTTGCTAGATGTGAATGTGTGTGTGCATGTGTGGCCCTGCGACAGACTGGCAACCTGTCCAAGGTGTACCCTGCCTTCGCCCAGCAGGCCAGGTTAGGCTCCAGCTGCCCAGTGACCCAGTAAGGGTTAAAACCGGTTTAAAAAATGGATGGATGGATGGATATACTCTGGTAATCACAGTAATTATTTTGTTGAGGGGATTTCTGCAGGGGGGACACGAGGAGAAAACAGCAGGGATAAAACAGAATGAACTATACCAAACACAAATATGACCTGTAATAAGTCTTCAATTGAACATTTATGGGAGAGCTGGGAAAGGAGTAATAGGTGAAAACAGGGCTACATTGACAAGAAAAAATATATAAGGCACTGAGGTAAAGTTGTGAGAAAAAGCAAAACTTGTCAAAACAAAAATAACAAAAATGTAACTTGATCTCTTTTAATTTATATTATTTTCCATCACCGTTATGATGAATAAAACAAAAAGATTTAATTTTCTCACTAGTTGTGTAAACTCTGGTCACTGTCTATTACTTTCAGTTTTTCTTTTTGGGGAATTTGTTTAAGAAACTGAATAAGTGTCCCTACAGAATCCAATGTGCACACAGATTCATTCTTTTTGTTGGTGTGGAACCAGGTTGCTATCTGACCCTCCAACAGTATTCTAGTCCTTTTCACTGTTGACTGCATTTACTCATTTGGACACAGCTTGAAAATGTGATATGCGGTGAGGAAAGCAATGAGGCTTTAAACTTGTCATCTCTCTGGATGATTACTTATCAGGTAATTTCATGCAATTTCATACTTAATGTGAGCTTTTTCCACATAACCTCCAAAGAAATGAGCTTTCTGGTTCTCATGAATGTAAATATGGTTGTTCAGTGCCAGTTATTTTGTCTTTCACAAAAAAGTTTTTCTCTTTTTACTTTCTTAATAGGTTGTTGTAAAATTAATCACACTAAAGTACTTGAAAATTTTACAGCAAAAAGAGGTTCTGGGAGGATAATGGTAAGGCAACGCAGGACAAAGAACCAGTTTAGTCCCAGAACAGTGAGTATAGATGATTACTTTTGTTACAACGCAGGATCTTGCACAAAATGAATTTAATCCAGTCTAATCCAATTTTAACTGACTTTACCTCCCTCTGTGTTTTAGAAAAAAATAAGGATTTTGTAATATTTCTGCTCAGTATAAATAATTAATCTAGTCAAATAAAATAATCCAGTTACATTTGGACAAATAAGAAAGATTTACAAGTGCCCCCATAGATCTGAGGTGAAACCAATTCCAGACCAAAAAGCTCTGCATGTTTAGATGAAGCAATGGCAGTTTTCTTCCATAAAACATTTGTCAAGGAAAGGTAATGTCCATATACCACACATTGTGACATTTTCACTGTCATAAGTGAAGAAATGTTAAGAAACCAGACAATCTGGTCCTCTCTTTGCATATATACTGAACATTACACATAACTAGTCAGAAAATTGGGTCAACTTTTTTGTTATTGTCACAATACAAATGATTTGTTCAACATTTCTGACAATAATCCACTAAAGTTCATTTTTGATGCTTAAATGAGTTCCTGTGCAGTTTATTACCCCACTGAGTCAAACTGTAGCCTGTTGTTAGTCCACGAAAGTGTGTGGGTCATTGATTTACCCCCCTGGGTCCTCTCAAACAGCTGCAGCATGGCGGTGAAAATCGAAACAGGTCCCCCATCTCTCATAATTCAATGTCCCCGATATAAAACTCTCTCTCAAAAAAGCTATCAGAATCTTTGATTACTTTTCTCAATGGGGTATTGTTTGCAGATCAGCAGCACTGACTTTTCTGAGTTTCTTTATGTGCTGTATCTTTCACTCAAACCCTCTCTCCTTGCATTTCAGTCACTCTGAAATAACGAATTGCAGAGTGTTGATTTATTGCATGGTTGCCCAAATGGAACCTGGATGGAATTTGTCTGTCATTGTGGCGTCACTTAGATAGAAACACCTGCGATGCCTAGGGACAAATAACTGTTTCAACAGTAGCAAGTCCCCAACCAAGCCAGTATGACACATACATGTACACATGTGCCATCACCTCACACAAAATACAAATAATATTTAGGGTCAAAATTAAAGTAAGCATTCTGTGGGAATTTTTACATGTCCATCACTTTTGCAAAAGGAAATGCAGTCAATTTTCTTGCAGACTTTAATGTACTTTCTTTTGGATTTTCCTTAAAATACAAATTATTGTGTTCACTTTTGGACTTTAAGAAACTGTTTTAGTGACAAGAAATTATGTGCATCTGTCCTCACATATTTACATGTTTTGAGGCTTTGATACAAATTAGAAGTTGTACTATTTAAAACCTCAAATATAGTCAATTCAATTTGATATGTTAATTTAATTAACCTAAGTGTCATTTCCAGTACTGTCAGTCTACTGTCAGGACTTGCCTCTACCTGGGACCCTATCCCAGCTAAATTTTAGTTAAAGATGTACTGAACAGGTTGCTATCTGTCCCTACAGCAGACACGCTGACAACCACTTAAGCTAAATTTATACGGAACGCGATTTGTACGGCAGGGATGGTTTGGTTTAATGTCGAGTCAATGTAGAGACACGATGAGAGGTCGCTTAAAACGTTCTAGTGGCAGTGTACTTTGGGCGGCACAACACCGCTGCTGCACAATGTTTCCAGAGTGCAAATATCTGAACTTTGGCAACGTTTTCCCTTGAGTCAACCAATCAGGAACTCAGCTTTGGTATTGATGTGTTGATGATGTGTACAGTAGCTGGAGTCCAAAACCAACATGGACAAAAAGCTGATTGTTGCCGTTTGTGCTCCTCCTGAACTTTATTATATTTTTCTTTTGTGTATTAAGACAATTATAGAAAGTCCTCCAATTTTATTTCTTATATTCTTTTGTCTTCCTTTGACTAATGTGGGACAGCAAGTTGTCGAATTGGGCCACAGAGAGATCCAGTAGAAGTACCTCTGAAAGCTATCGTCTTTCAGATGCTGCGCCTGCATTACATGGTGAACCTTACTGTACTGGGGGTGTATCGGAATTATCTCATGAACCCAGCCATGGCAACGTGATTGCCAACACCTTTGGAGAGTTCTTTAAAATAAATAACCCAAGCTCTGAGCAGAGGATTTACAAGCAGTAGATACAAATTACATTTGGTGTCAATACAGTATTTCATTCCTTCTAAAGAGAAATTTATTGGAGTCATCAATCAATCAATGAAATATATTTAGATTAGGCAAATTCCACAAAGAAATGATTCAGCCTACATTTAAACCAAGAATGCAGTGAAACCACCACACCACCATGCAGCCACCAGTTTTAATTTCCAAATGCTTTTCTGCTTTGATGCAAAGACATCTGATGAGAATTCTTTAATCAAGTAGGTAAGACTGGAACATTCTTGTATTTCCTCCAGTAACTCCACATTATAGCCCTGCTTTCCCTACATCTAGTTGTGAGTACACCGGCATACCTGCAACATCTTGTCATTTTGACTGTCCTTTTGCACCATAAAGATACACCCCCAAAATCACAGCGTCTTCACTAAGCTCCACCGGGAGTTTCGCTGTACTGGCATTTCTTCACTGTTTCTAGTGTTTTGCAGAGTTCTGCCTGCCTGCTGAGAATTGCATGCCTTCAGTGAGAGCATACACATCTAAAGTGGAAACTTTGAGCTAGTAGCTTGCAAGTAAAAAAAACAACTGTTAAAATTTGTGCTGTGACGGAGATAAACACTGGTCTGTCAAAATATTTACCAAGCTCCAATAGCCATACTGGATTCAAGTTCTTCATACACTGTATTACCGGACTGAAAAGCTAAGGAAAAAATAAGTTAAGTCTTTTCTGGTTGATTCTTCCTTTTTGTATTTTTCTTTTCTTCTTATTTTTTATTTTAATCAGGGTATAATTTAAGTCAACTTTACTGGGATTAAATTAAGTGTTTTGATAAGCCTCCTCATAAGCAAAAGAAATGACTTGGCATTTGAGCAAAACATTTAATTTTTGTGATTCAAAATTTAAAAAAAATATTTTTTTTTATTTCAAATTTGTGGCTTTTGTTTTCATTTTAGTGCCAATTGCACTGATGGGTTGATATAGTATAATCAGTGTTACAGTATAATTTATCCCAGTTTGATAGGCCACATTAAATAATATGGTGGCAGATGATTTGCTCTGGCAACCCATAAAGGCAGCAGGCTAAACACAGAGAAAAAGAAGAAGAGGTATCATCTTTCATGTATTTCAAAATAACTGCAAACATTCATAATTGTGCATCCTTTCTGATAACTGGATATGTTCTTTGATCTGATGGGACTAAAGAAATAGAGACTTGAGTCAGTTTCTTGTTTCCACCCTGCAAATAGGAAAGTCATAGCTGCAAGCCTACATGTATACAACACCTTGGATTTGTTGAAATACCTCAAACAAGGACTCAAACCGATACTGCCAAGCAAAATGTCCCTGTATTTTTTGTATTGGACATATTTTTTGCAGTTGATTCTGTGGTTGTGAAACCCTATAAAGACAAGTGAGAGTGACACAGTGACACAAAACATGAACATGAAAAAGTGGATCTGACATGAAAAGTGATTCTAACTGGCAGCATCTGAAAACCCATGCCCTCTTAGATTCATTCATCAGTGTGTTTGTGATTGAAAAGACACCAAAAACGAAAAAAGAGGCAGACTTTTGATAGTTTATAAGATAAACATGTTAATTGAAATTCTATCTTTTCTTCGGTTGTTGGTGAAAAAGGATTTTAGCTCAATTTTATTGTTAGAATTTATTATTGGAGCTGTTGATACACTTAAGGAGACTTAGATGAAATGTTTGCAGCAGCGTTCTGGACAAAATTGGAGCCGGTCAAGAGATTTTTTTACTTAGACATGTAAAGATGGAATTGCAGTAATCAAGACGAGAAGAAATAAAAGCATGGATGAGCATCTCCATCTCAGAACGCGACACAATTGGACTCAGTTTGGCAATGTTTTTTAAATAATAAAGACAAGAACGAACAAGTGACCCAATGCTGCAGTAACCCCGAGGTTTGTCACAGCACAGAACAAACGGATAATTCACGTAATATAAATGGGTTTGACAAAGCAATGACCTTCAATGACCCTCAACCGTGACATGAGGAAGACACAAAAGAGGATACTGATCAGGCCATTATTGTTCTTGTTTTTTTCACTATTTATTTATTAAATAAGTGCAAGCTTTAATAATCAGCTGTGATGCAAAGCATAGTTATTTCAAGCCACCATTTAGAACAAATTTTGAGTTTATAAACAGAACATGCTGCTGCATTTATAAAAATGATCTCAGTTTTCTATTACCACCAGATGGTGCTTCTATATCCAGCTGGAAATGACCCTTTAAAATATAATTTCCTTTAGAGCTCCCAAATGAATGTTAGTATATGTAATTTAGCAATAAGCAAAATGCTCACAAACACTGGCCTTTGTTGGTATTAGAGTTTATAGCAAAGGTTGTAATAATAAATCCATCGGTTTAATTAGTGAAAGTAAAATTTGTTGTGCCATAATGACTTGGCTCAGCTGCATTTCTGAATCTGCTGAACCAAAAATTCATAAATAAGAGAAGGGTGTGATGAAAAATCCTAGATGTACAAAGTGTTGAGTAACAATTTGATTAAATTTTATTATATATATTATTTATTATATATATTTTATTATATTATTATTTTTATCATCGGTTTACGTTGTTTGTGTTAGTGAAAGTGTAGATTAAAGCAGCCATGGTATTAGGTGACAAACAACTCAGATAATATATCTCTTTATGTATTAAACTTACGTTTGGAGACTTATTAGAAAGAATTTAAACAATTAGAAAACAAAAACCACATGACCTTTCCGACAAGGATAAAAAACGTACAAAAGTACAAATCTGTAAGACTAAACCCATACAATCTTGTTCTAAATGATTAATTATATATATGAAGTTATTGTTGTATTTGGTTTCATTATATTGATGATGGTGTGGTAATTAAAAAAATACAAACTTTAATATTGTGAAAATACTGGTAAACACAAATTTACGTGGCATTTGTAGCTGCTGCCCGAGCTTTGAAGAAGCGTTTTAAGATATCTCGGAGCAAGAAACTGCCTCTTTATGTACTATGAGAGCTTTTCTATAGCTGCTTCTCATATTGAGATCAATAATGAATCATGTAAATCAATGTACACTTGAGGGGAGAGATCGCTGGCTTTCTTTAATTTTTAGTCGATAGAAGTATTGCGGCCATCGTTCCATTAAAAGGAAGATATTTTTACAATTTTGAAGTTGACATTTCTTGATCTTGAACACCTCCACCTGAGTAACCCCGGGGTTAAGTGCTTTAATCAAGGGCACCTGAACCAGAGATGAGAGTTGGAAGAGTGGATATTTCTCAGGGGGATTTAGGCGGGTACAGGCTCATCTTGCTGGAGTACAGTCCGTTTTTTACATTTAGAGAGTCAAGGACAAACTGTCTACGAGTGTGAGATAGAAAGAGCCAGGCTTCCCAAGATAAATACAAGAAATATTTTGTGTCACTTTGTGCAACATACACATCAGATGAGTTCTTTTTCCCCTTTTTCGCTCTTCTAGAGTTTTCCTTTTGCTCTTATCAGAGTTGGTGTGTAGCATGTGGTCGTGGATCGGGCCTGGTGAAACAAACTCCATGACCTTCTCATTTGGGATCCTTTGCAATCATCTGCAGGGTTAAAAAAGGTTCAGTCAAGCGCAGATAACTTCCCAAAATGATGTTTAAATCACAGTTTTCACATTGACCTTTTTTCAGCTTTAGTAACAAGTCCAGCACAGATGCAGCATGCGTTTTATCCGCGGTTTGTCTGAGCCTGCTCCAAACGTTTTTTTTGTCGTTTTGTTTTTCTTCTTCTCAGTTTTTCCACCTCTTCGTTTGTCTGTCTGTGGAACTCCAGCTGAAGCTCGGTCTGCTGTGATTAATGACAGCCATTCATTAACTTGATAAACCACTTAAGCAGAGATTATTAATCAGATGGTTATTTAAATGTCACCACTGAGCAGCTGAGGGGAAACGAGGCCGCTGTGAAATTGAGTTGTTTTTTTTTTTTCGTTTGAGGTAACAGCCTGCAAGAGTGTGTGTTAGTGTTTATGTGTGTTGTGTTCTTGGAAATTTGCCTCATGAAACCATAGGAGCATTTGTTCTCATTCACGTGCAGTTACACATTCAGTTAAGGAGTGACAGCTTTGTCACAACAGAGCTGCTGTTCATCTTCTAATCAAACTTATTGTGGTTCCATTAATAAAATCATCTGGAGTCTCCACATTGTGAAACACCAAATGGCATCACGCTGTTATTAGAAATTCACATTTCTTGCTGACAAACCTGCGGCACTTTCTTTTCATTTTATGCCTCTGTTGAGGGAATTTATGATGGACATTTTCATCTGCATAGCTCAGCAAGGCTAATGTGGAAAAAATCATACATTTTTTTCCAAAGTTTTATAATACAAAAATCTCAAGTTATTTGTATTATTTTCCCTGCTTGTGTGTGAAGGATTATGTTTATAGGAGCATAGGTTGCTTAAAGCTAACTAAGAAACAGAATATCTGAGCTGTTATTTGCAAACTCAATATTTGCTTGTTAGTGTTTGCACAAATGATTAATCGTGAATTTTGTTTTCTTTTTTTAAAGGTTTACCTATGATTCCAGAGTTAAAAATATCATAACAGCAAAAAATATAAATTTAGTTCATGTGTTTGATTTGAGGGCAAAAACTACAAGCCCGTTTTAGAATTTTTTTAGGAAAAAAAACATGAATTAAGTCATCGCAAATGTCCTGTTACATCAAAAAGGATCCTCGGCAAACCAAGGATTTTCAAACCTTTTCGAGGTGTGAAAAGCTGAAAGCAAATTTGTGATTTTATAAATATCTTTTAGAAGAGCTTTTTCCAAATACTTTATTTAATAATGACATTTGTCAATGGTATGATGAATAGTGAATGTTATGCTCGGATGTTTTTATTTAAACTTAGAAATATTGATTAAAGACTTAAGATTTAATTACTTAATTAATACTTAATTAATTTTAGGCGGCCGTGGTGCAGCGGTAAGGCGGTCGACCCATGATCGTGATATTGCAGGTTCGATTCCCGCCTTGCACGCCCATGAGTCAATGTATTCTTGGGCAAGACACTGAACCCCGGTGTTTGGCAGCGGAGCCGCCATCAGTGTGTGACTGAGTGAATGGGTCTGTGACTGTAAAGCGCTTTGGGCCTTGTAGGTAGAAAGGCACTACATAAGTATACACCATTTACCAGATGTTTTAAATGAAACAGAAATGTAAATCTCCAATCTATTTATTTAAATACACTTGTTGAAAAATGACTGTTGCACATATTTGCTAAAAAGAAAAAAAGAAAAAAACACCAGCCATACATTGCGTGTAGACTAGAATATTTGGAATCTACTTTTAGATAGAGCATTAAAACCAATGTGAATGTAGGTTATAGGAATAGAGAACAAGTGTACCTTTAGTTTAAACCCCTTCTGATGTGACTCCTCACGTAAGGGTATGCTGCAATGTTCACAACTAAGTTAGACTTTCATCCAACACAGATTATGAGAGCTATAGAAAAACTTCAAAGAATACAATGACTGCAAAGAAAAAAACACTTCATTTTTTCTGCCCTTTAAACTTTAGTTAAAGTTTCCATTGAAAAGCTCTCTTACTTCATCTTTTTATCAATCAAATTGAAATTCTGAGCTAAAATGTTTGATAAAAAACGTTCTTATAAATGCCTTGTGTTTGAACCTTTAACAAAGTACCAGTATAAAAGCCTCTGTGTGTCAAACGCAGACATGAAAACATATTGTCAAGGTTCTATAGATTCATGATCAAGATTAGGTAAGTGAAGTCAAAGTACATTTCCAATTCAACCATAATGGATGACCAGAAGGCCATTTGTAAGTGTTGTAAATGGTCTTTATTACTGATATTGTTTTGGAAATATACCAATTATCTTACTTAGCAAAATTATGAAGGCAGGATCAAGTTATTATACGATTATTAGTCTCAAACTTCCTTGGTGACAATGCTAATGTTGCCTGGAAACCAGCATAAAGTGGAGGAAATGTTGTTATTGGTTCTCCATCTAAAAAAGGAGTTGTTGTACATTTGTCATGTTTCCTTGTAAAAAGCAGCTTGTAGGTCATATGTGAAGTTTGCTTAGTTCTATTGAGAGGTAAAAAACTAAAACCATTTCTATAACAGGGCTTCTTCTAAAAAAAGTTCTATTAGCTAAAATGCTGTAATCTCATTATCTAAAAGACTGCTTTTCGGAATATTGCTCCTCTGATCAAGTAGATAGGAAACTAAGAGGCTCATTTCCACATGAACTGAATCTTTAATTTTCTTTCATGAAATGAATCTAACACAATATGTGTTAGAGACTCCTCTAAAAAAAAGGTCAGATCTGATTGGAGTCAGCATGATGCCCTCTTTTGAACATGAATGAAGCTTTTTTGGTTTGTAAGCCCCACCCTTGTCTTTTGGCATTTTGCCTATCAGTTTCTTCTATGCTTTTTTTCTTATAAAGCCGTTTTGTTTTTTATTCATATTCAGAAAAGGAAAAAAAATGTCAGCTTTGTAAAGTGAGTGACAATAGTAGTTCATTCTCACATTTATTAATTCTGCCTTGTCTGTTTTTATTTGTATAAAAACTTAATTCTGTGCATAGTTTCAAACTGGAACAGCCAAAAAATTGTAACAAGACACATCGTTAACAACAATAAGTTCTTTGATTATTTAAATAATCTTTTCTTGGGATTTGTACCTATGGGTGGATGGCAGAACATGAACAATTACCTTTATGAATAATAATGTACCACTTTTTAAATAAATGTGTGTTTATTGGTATTACGTTCATTTCAAATAGAGCTCAATTTTATAATTATCAACAGTGGATCTCTGAACAGCAGTACTTTGACAGAATCAATGCAGCTCTGTCTGCACTGAAACTTATATGATAATATATAGTTGAACTAAAATTACTTTTTTTTAATCAGCAAAGTGAATTGGACCTAATGATTGCCATTCAGGTGAATAGAGCCTAAAGTAAATCCAGAGTGTGAATTTAAACATAAAAGTATAATGTAGGTTTAAAACTTTAAAGCAGCAGCATTTGTGTCAACAGTCCCTGTGTGTTGCCGATAACAGGAATATTCACAATGACATATAAAATCAAAAACATAGGAATACTATACTATCTAGGTCTTTGTACTGCACATATATTTATTAATACTCTTCTCAACCCCACTATTAATGTGTTTCTACTGTAGCCTAAAGCGGTCAAACTAAAAAAGCAAACACCATTCAGGGCCTTGAGTCATTTGTGTTTTAGGGGTTCACTCAATTTTTCATTTCCCATGGAGCACCTGTGTGAGAGATCAGTTAAAACAGCCAAACCACATGGCATGCCCTCAGCAGTGCAGAAACCAAAGATTTGTTGAGGAAAAGCAGACTCTCCTGACTTCTGATAGTTGTGACTGGGAACGGCTTCTTTAATGCTGACATTTTACTCTGCAAATGTCAGTTCCATTGATACATCCCCCCACTACAACACTGAAAACTAAAGGAAGCCATAAAACCTACCTACCATGAAAAGCCATGTAGGTTTTTTTTAAGTGTGCTTTCAGTTCCCTGCACTGATATCTGGTGCATTACTAGCCGATATGAGTCACTGACTCATACTGACCAATGATGCACCTTTCAAAGTAATGTGATGTTTCCATAACAGCTCTGAAATCTTTGCTCATTTCAGTTCAACCATTACAAATTACAGGAAAACAAACGTCCAAATGATCTTTCCCAGAATCAGTCAAGAAAATACATTTTATTAAAGTTAGAGGCTCGGAATACCACTTCTAATTTGACATTAATATCTGTTGGCAGTTACTTCATGGTTGTTTGGTGTGTGGTTGCCCAAATCTTTTTTTAATCACTCTTGTAGTAAGTAAATATTTGGTTATTCTTTGTTGTCATCTTGCATCTTAAGAAGAAGCAAATGCATATTCTGAATAATGGATGCTAGTTCATTGTGCCTCTCTCTGGAGAAAAAAAGACCTGTTGTGTTAAAGTACCCTTGTAATGTCTTTTCTGGGGAGAGTCTATTTGAGACATAAATTCAAACAAAACATTATTTTCTCCAAAAGAAAAAAAAACATATTCATTACCACTGAGCTGTGCAAGGCCAGCAAAGTGGTTTCAATTGCTCTGTATCTCCCACTCAGCTTTGAACAGACTGAATCATTCGAGCCTTGGTTGAAAGTAGCAGTTAATCAGTGGAAAAGTGTTGTAAAGTATCAAGAGAAACTTTTGAAAAAAATCAAAAACGTTACAATTCGGAATTTCTCCTTTCTTCTAAGTTTTCACTCGAACATTGTCAATATTCTGCCTTTGTCTTTCTTTTATCTCAAAGGGTGTTATAATCCAACAAAGTGAATATTCAGGTTCTTAAATGCAGCATTTTATTGGCTCTTTTAAACATATAATGTTGTTTTTGTTGGTTTTTGATCACTGTTAGATATTTATTCAATTGCTGAGTTACTGACCCAGACAAAAAGGTCTGTAACATTACCACGTACATATATGGTCAAGGAAAAAGGAAATGGTGACATTTAGGCAAAGTTTCCCACTGTGCAATCAGACCTCATTTTCCACTCTGAGCTCAGACTGTGGCAGTTATGTGACGATAAGGCAGACAACGATCAGATTTTCTGTGCGTTTCTAGTTTCTGGAAAGCAGTCTGCAGATCTTAAGCGACATGCCTTTCACAGCATAATTGAATGAGATAGGCAGAAATGGATTTTGTGCTGTAGATGTATCATAAGTTCAAAGAAATAAAGTTAATATAGCTAACTTTAGGTCCAAAATCAGAACCATGTTATCTGATGACCTTCTCAAATCACTGATCGTCCGTCTGTAATTTACAGATTAGCATTCAACTATCTTTTCGCAATCAAAAAACATCTCTTATTACTTTCCCTCCATTTTTAATGATTTGATGACCCTTTCTTATACCTGACAGGTTTTTTTAAACCGAAGGCAACAATTTTTTAACCAAATTCTTCTCTAATTGTCTATTTTTGTCAAGCCTTTATTATCTACGCCCTCTTCCCATCCATTTATCCATAAACGACCAATATGCTATCCTCATCGATTCATTCCTCTCATTCTGCCTCTTCACTCATACAGGACTTCTTTCCGCCTGCACATACAGTCTCATCCGCCCATCCGTTCTCTATACGTATTCCATTTCCATCCATTCATCCCTCACCTTTACTCCCTCTTCTAATCCATTTGTCTAGTCCTTCCTCCTCCACCTACCATCCATCATTCTCATCCATCTATTTCCTCTTTTCTGTCTTTTGTCTTTTGGGCATAGTCTGAGGTCTGCAGTCAATCCAGGAAATCCAAACACCCTGATGCAACTCTTACTTGTAAATCATATTAATAATTATCTGGATTCAATGTTTCTTCTTTTGTCATGGCCTGATTTTTGCAGATGAGCATGTTTTTAATGATCACATGGTGTTTTGCTCAACTGTGTTTCCTTTATTTTGAAAAAAAAAAAGAAGTAATTTGAACAATTTCCTTCATTTCCTTTTGGCCCCACCTGAATTATGGGATAAACCCAGTTGCAGAACACTCATTGGAATCGAGCAATTCAGTTTAAGGTTATTACAAGGAATTCCCATTCATGTTAGGGATGAACTATTCATCTTCTTTTGAATCTGCAGGAAGCTAAAAACCTTCAAGCACAGCATGAAGCAGAAGTAATAATGTAAAAGAAGAGAAGTTCATTTATGTCTTTGGAAATCAATCCTTTGAGTAATGAGGTATCTTTTGGTAAAAGGTACTGGGAAGTTAAAAACAAGAAGTCATTACACAACTCTGGCGTCCTCGTTGATGTCATTTGTTGCATCATTATACAGGGAAATGGCTTCCATCTTTGTTATTGCAGACGTTAAAAACATTTGTGTCTTTTCCACCATCTTCTAGATAAATACCAGTTCTGTTAAAAGTTAGAATCAGAACTTTTTATGGTCTAAAAACATTTTGAGAGGGTATATGCAAGATTTTCTTTTTATTCTCTTGTTTTGAGCTTGCAAAGTGCAACAAAAATTAAAGTTAGAGGACTGCAAAACAACTAGAAAAACATCTTTACTATGACCTAATTGTAACGCTTACAATGCACGCTTGCCTTCTCTTTTTATGCAGAATGAAGTCTGCATTTTTTTTTTATTTGGTTCATCAAATGTGAAAGTCCTCATTTTATGTCATTACACAAGACATAATAGCAGCAGGTTATAAAGGCTATATGTTCCTATACGTGCAACCTTTATTGCAATACTAGAAAAAAAAGGTTGAAGACAAATTCAGTCTTCAACCAAATAAAAGAAAGATTATAACTGGTTTGAACTGACAGTCATACCATAGTGATCAAGTTTGGGAAGCGGTTGATGAAAACCCATTAAGGCAGATAATGTTAACTAGAAGCCAGTTGCCCAAATTGGATAAATAAGAATCAACAAAACAAGAAAATAACAAGTTACAAATGTCTTTATTATGAACAGAGCAGACTGTTGTACAATTTGGGGAGGCTCCCGTGTTTATGACATTGTGTCACTGTTTTTGGCTCTGCTGAGATTCAGAATTTGTTGTTGTTCTTTAAAAATGTATGTCCCCACCCCCTCTCCTTTGCTCTCTTTTCAGATCCAGACTTTGGAGACTTGGGAGTTCCTCCACCACTGCCCTGTAGGTATACTCTTCCGTCTCTGGTCTCCTGTCTTTCTTCTCTCTTTATTTCTTTTTTTCACCAGGGAAGGATTTAAATGTACCACAGTTTGGTTGGTTACAAAAACAGGAAATAGCTAAATCAACTTTAAACATAGGAAAATAAATCAACAAACATAAAAATACATTTTAAAATGGGAAGCCTGACGGAAGCAAGATTACTAAAACCTTGGAACCGAGACGCAAATAAAAATGAATAACAGATGAAGCAAACACAGGGCAGAAGCCAAGCAGCTGCATTCAGTCATGGTGAACTGAGGCTGCTGAGAAAATAAACAGAAACCAGGTGTGATCAGTGATAAAGCAAACTGGGGGAAAAAAGACATCACAAGCACTACGAAAAGACCACAAAGGACAAAAACAGTTGAGGTGTTGTTTGGTCATATAAAAGTTAGATCAATACAATTTTTCGACTCAACATCAAAAATCCCTTCAAATAATGTGGATTTTGAATGAACAAACTAGACTAATATCTCTATATTAAAAGTGTTTTCTATATTATTAAAAAGTTATTGTTTTTTTTTTCAATGTTTACACAGTTGGACTGCATTTCACATATACCATGCACACAGTTAAGGGTTTCAGAATTGTAGGCCAAGCATGTGTACCGAACACAAACAACAGACTAAACTGTTGCATTATGGGCTTTTCATGCACTACCAGACACTGTGACAGACTGGCGAACTATCCAGGGTGTACTCCCCCTTCCCCCAACAGATGCTGGTATAGGCTCCAGCAACCTCAAAGGTATTAAGCTAGTTAACCTTTAGCTTTTGTATCTTTCTACAGCAGAACAATTTAATGCTTGATAATAAATAACCTGAGAGGATAGCACACTTTAATTCAGTTATCATAAACCTTTAGCTAGGGATTCCTGTTTTTTGTACCCAACATGTCACCATTTGTTAGAGTTAAGGGCTGATTCCTGCTGAGCAAGAACATACACGTTCATTTACTCAAATATTTGGCAGGTTTTTCTTTTCATTTCCACTTACTTTCCAAATGTTTTCATGTGTGTCAGGCAAGTGAGTGCCACCATATTGGGCGCGCGTGAACACAGAAACATTTGCATGTGCGTATGTGTTTCAGCCTGTCAGTACGACATGGTCGGCCCTGAAGGGATCGTCGAGTCTCATCAGATAACCAGAGACGGAAAGGCTGGTGCTGCAGAGGCAGTCGACTGTAAATGGTACATCCGTGCTCCACCTCGTTCCAAGGTTAGTGCCATAAACTGTTGTCCCATTCAAGTACAACTACAGTTTAAAGCTCAGGGAGTCAACATTTGGAAAATAACAAACCACAGAAACTACACACTGTAAAAAATCCAGGAAAATTCCTGATAAGAGGAAAGACAAACTCTTTGATTTTCCTGAGTCCCTAGGTTCTTTCCAGTCTGTTTCTATGCCAAAGACATTTCAAGATGAGGGTTTGTATCAAGATGTTTTTGTGCGTTTGTTTGCAGCTGTAAGTTTTAATACGTAAGTACAGTATTTGTGGGGTGAAGTGATTGCTTGCTGTCTGACCTCAAATAGGGTCAGGCAAAACGGGGGATTACTTTGAGTCAGTGCTATTTTTTTAATCTTTGCATTGTTGCCAAGTAGAACAGCAGGAGAAGGAATAGGAGAGGGGAAAAGGAGAGCAGGAGGATCCAACTGATAAAATAGCAGTTTGACCCAAAGGCTACAGCAACCTGCACTTCTTTATGCTGCTGGTATTTTGGATACACCTAAGCATGTTCTGTTTTATTTATCCAGTGGAGTTAATTCACATAGTGACACAAAAGTATATTTTGTATGGTAAAAGAAAATCCATGTAGAGTAGTGATACAGGCATGTCAAGAAGTCATAGGTGCACATATAGGGTTTAAATGTAATACTACTTCAACACCTTATACTTACTCAGTAAGCCACCAGAAGTACCTGTGTTGCATTAATCCCACGAGATGAAAAGTGTCCCATGGCTGTCTGTAGGAGCAGTGCTTGAAAAGGCCATGTTTTACAAGTGCTACAACCTTTCATCTGTGTCTAACTGGATCCTGGAAGCGCGTAAAAGTGACTGTAAATGTTCTTCTGGCACATTGCTGGTTCTTTTGTTGATGCACTAACCAGATATAAAAAAATTGGAGTATATTTTTATTTTTTCTGTCTTTTTTATATATTTTTGCAGAATAAATCATCGCCTAGTTTGAAGTAGCCCTTTAAGCTTTACTTTACCATGCGGTGATGCTATTACTTCACCTTTAACTGGTAAACTCTTGATTCTTCTTTTAGGGGAGTTAACCCTTTTGTCACCGGAGCTTTAGCTCCAATGTTGACATTCCTTCCACTACTGTCTCAACTGTTTATGCGATAACCAATAATTCCAGCAGATACTGAAGTGGAGAGAAGCAGCCTTGCAGTAATATGCAGCCTTTTAAAGCAGTGATGTGCCCACAAAATTAACGTAATTCAGCTGTGTCCATCGGGGAGAAAACAGCTTTTCGCCGCTATGCAAAATTTCACTTTATTGGAGCAAAGCCGCTTTTTTCTCCATCAGAATCAGCTGAATCACGTTTACGCCGACCGCGCAAACGGTCAAAGAGGTATGTCAAGGAGCGTGAGTTATTTATGTGTCACCTGCAACATCTCTGGTGTTAAAGGGTTAAGCATTGCCTTTTGCCTGCAACATTGTGCCAAACTCATAACCAACAGGACAAAACATCTTATCACATCTAATAAATAGCTCTGAAATAACTGGAAGAGCGTAAACACATGTTGTGGAGCACTAAAAGGTAAAAAAAATTGTTGCATGTTAAACGTAATTGATGAATGAGCTTATCAAATCACGTGTTTTACTTGATTAAAATGACTAATGTGCTTTAGGAGAAGAGTTTTAAGGTACAAGTCAAAGTTGCCAGGAGCGATGTAGAAGAGCAAAACATTTTCTTCCACTTTCATCTGCTCTGTCAGAGTGTTGGAATGTAAGAAATACATTTTCAGGTTTCTGTCAAACATGCAGCAGTGGAGGAGCTGCATTGAATGCATCCACCGCAAGTGCACCATCCCCCTCCCCCCGTCGCTGAATGCTGTATGTGCATGCATGGGGTTATTCGTTTTTCCCTCCGTGCTGAAATAGTACTGCACTGCACCCATTGTGCCAGAAACAGTAGAGAGATAATGACATCCCATACTGCAGGCTCTAATTAGACTGCACCGGAGCACTCCAGAGGAAAAGTCGGAAGATCGCGCTTTAAGTCAGAAAAACGAGGTGGATGAGGAGGAAAAAGGGAGAGATACTTCATAATACTTTTTTTTCAGAGGTCTAAATGTATAAGGAATTGGGTTTGGGGGTTAGATAGCAGATGGCTGAAAGAGATGGCAAGGGTAAGAATACCTGCAGGTAAGCAGTAATGACCATGAGGTGTTGCCAGAAATGACAGCACTGCAGCAATTTTAATGCCATCATGGTATTACTTTATGACAGCTTCTGCCAAAAAGAAGTGCCTTTATATAAACAAATACACATTTTGAAGGGAATAGTGTTGTTTTCTCCAGTAAAAGTTTGCTTATCTGCTGTTGCCGTGTGATTCTCTTTGGACATCATAAGTTCAGATTATTCTATTTTTGTTCTGATACATACTTTTACTTCCCTCACGAGGCATTTCTACTTTTGCCATTTTTTTATCTTTACATAACAACTCTGCACGTCTAGAACATTGTTACATTTGTTTTGCATTGTCGTTCACTGCAATACAAATTTTCTCATAAAGAATTGGAAAGAGGAGTACCTCTGGGATCAATAGTTTACCCTCTTTATTTTGATAAATAAACCACCACCTATCTTCTGCACTTACTGCATAATACATTCTCAACACATAGGAGTTTGCCTGAAACACTTCTACTTTTCAACTTTCTTTGGCTTTGAATTCCAAAAATATGTTAGCTTGAATTATTTTTTTAAGGCTAAAAAACAGAATCTAACTTAGCTGCAATGGCTGCCGACAAGCTGCTAAGGGTTTTTGTAAGGGGCTGTTTGAAATGTCTTCTTGAGTGTTGGGTGTTACTCAATCTCCCAAAGTCAGCCCTGGCACCACGTCCTTGTTTCTGTAGGATTTTGAACCCCATTATGTTTAAAATAAAGTTCATTAGATTTATTGCTGGTGTCCGAAATCCATCCAGAAACTCTCTTGAGCTTAAGATAGCGTTGCAGAAGGTTGGCAACAAAACCTAGTTTTTGGCTGATCAGATACAAAACAAATGTTTGATATTGCAGGCTCTAACTTTTAGACCAAGGTTGAAGTTTCTCTGGAACTGCCATGGTTTTCACATTAACCTTACACAGAATTTAATTTGCAAGAATCTTAGTGGTGGACTTGTAACCAAAGGAGATGTTTCAACCTACGAAGAGAAAGACAAAAACCCACGTCTGAGAGTGGAAGATAAAAGAAAGGAGTAAAGGGATTGACACCCACATGTGCAGACATGGGCAGTAGATTTAAGCTGCTTTACTGGATTGGTGGGTTGTGTGGGCAATTTAAAAATGAAATATACAACGACTGTAACCATGTGCATGTATAGCTATGCATTTGCAAATCTTTATGTATTAGCACTGAACCCTTCTGTTCAACTGTTGTGCACATTTGTGTAACAATCACTCAGCATTTCTTTTAAATATCAAGCACATTTTGACTCAGTTTAATATTTAGGGAACCATGATTGAGGGTTTTTCTAAGAGAAAACTGTCACAAATGTGCATATTTTCTCACTGGTCTGGCGTCTGTGGTTACGGAGATACTACCCTAACCTATTCTGCATGCTATCACAACAAGTTGTGTGTTGGTAGTTTTATTTTTTTCTCTTTTTCTTTAAAGACTAAAATGTAAGCTACAAATCTCATTCTTGCAAATGTTTACACATGAATTTAGAAAGTTGCCAGTTCCCACTTCTGGTTTCCTGCTGCTGTCATGATTCTACACAAAGCCTTCATCACAACTGCTGTTAAGGGTGGATATGGGCTGTCTGCGAGTGAAAAATGGCCAAACTTATACATTAGGTGGCCCGCACAAAATATTAGGGTCATCGAGACATTCAGGCAAGGTGATTTAGCCATGTCATACAGAGTTTTGACATTTTTAACCCCCTCCCCAAATCTTGCCCACTGCTCAGCTAGCCTGTTTGTGCTGTTCACATGATAAGTGTATTCTCCTTGCGTGCAGCCTAACTGTTAGAAATGGAGCAAAATACCACTTTGGGGTTGTATTTCGTGAAGAATAAACATTACAATACACTTAAAAGCTCAAACAAGTTGCATTTGCCTGATAGAACCCCTTTAAGACTTCAGACTTGACTCGACATTACAGCTAAGGACGTGAATTGACTTGGACTTCCAAACAGGGACGTATTTCTGTCATCTGTCTTGCCCAATAGTGGTTATCAACCCAATGTCTTTGCCAAAGACATTGGGTTGAGGGACCTCGATAAAGGTCTTCTATTAGAAGAAATCTGATAGATGGAATATAAAACCTTTGGAGGAGTGAGAATATATTTCCAGACCAGCCCGTTTCCCTCGTGTTGTCAATGTCAGGTTGACTTTACGGGGTTTGTGCTGTAATTTTGGTCAGAGCTCTGGGCAGCGGAGCAAAGCTGCAGTTGATGAATGAGTGACAGACAGTGATCAGAAGTGTGGAATAGCCATCGTGAAGCGTCAAGGTGACAAGCAAGGTAGATGTTTCACTCAGTAAGAGCTGAAGAGGTTAAAGTGCATGAACTATTTCTGTCATAAATCACATAATGATTCATTAAACACAGCGTGTCTGTTTTATAGTGCGATTTTAGGGCTTCATTGGAGCTGGCTGCATTCAGTGTAATGGATTTTTGCTCCTTATTTGGAAAGCTTGTAGCAAAAAGACAGAAATCTCCTTGAAGTTGAATCTAAAGAGCTCTATCTAGACAGCGACAGATCACGACTTTTGAGCTAACAGACTGTCTCATCTAATTTTCATGCATCATGACTAGCCGCAGCCTGTCAATCTGCTACATCAGCTGCTGGGATGGCAACCAAGGTGCAAATGCAGCAACATTTAGGAGATGGAATCATTCCTCTACTTCTTTCGTCATGTTCAACTCTTGCTGCTTTTCTTCAAATTTTCTCTTTTTCTTCTTCTTTGTCCCTTTTTCAGATCTATCTGCGTTTTCTGGACTATGAAATGGCAAATTCCAATGAATGCAAGCGCAACTTTGTAGCAGTCTACGATGGTGGCAGGTGACTTTTTCAGTTGTTTTGGTTTTATTCAATCATTTTACTTTGTCTTAAATTTTTTAGGTCAAAGGGAGACATTTGGAAAAAGTTACCTTCCCTAATAATTTTGTTTGATACATTTAAGCTAAACCTGATGCAGAAAACGACAAATTGAGTCACCATGCAAAATATTTGTGCTGGATTTTGTTCCAAAAAATCACCAAAAAGCAATTATTGTTCTTTTTTTTCCTTTTAATATTTGAAATAATGCACTGAAATACTATTTTCTAACATAAGTTTGATTTTGTTAAATGATTTCCCTTCTTTACTGTGAAAACGTCTTGAATTTAAATAGAATATTTAGATATGAATATCTAATTAATATAAAGCCTTATGAAAAAGTTTGAATTAAAGAATAACATTGGACCCAGCTGTATTTTTCAAAAAGATGTTTAAAAAAATGGCCAGATATAATAGTCCATTCACTCAAAAAACAGTACATCTGGTGGTACTTCAGGGATCTGGCATTTACACCACTTCACCACTTCAGCATTAACTGAAAACCCAAAGCTTAGTAGAACTACTGCATCAAAATGTAAATATTTAGGTTTTCTTTTTCCTTTTGATGAATGAACAAAGTATATACAGTCTGTTTTCAAGGAGAATCCAGTATCATGATCGGGGCTTATTTTGCATGGTTGAAATAAATGTATTCTTATCTAACTGTTTTGTTTCAGCTCAGTGGAAGACCTGAAGAGTAAGTTCTGCTCCACGGTGGCCAATGACATCATGCTTGTTTCCACACTGGGAGTGGTCCGCATGTGGGCAGACGAGCTGAGCCGTAAAAGTCGTTTCCGCATCCTTTTCACAACCTTCCAAGAGCGTAAGAGCAAACACCAAAAATCCCCAAATTCATTCAATTGTTCTGCAGTTTTGGTAAGCTAAAACAGTTCATTCCTCTTTGGGAGAGGCTGAGATGAAACCTCCGAAAACAGGAGTGTCATTTCCATAACACATATGCGCAAAACTTTAATGAAATTCTAAAAAAATATACTGTTTCTTTCATTCATTCATCGTCTAATCCATTTTATTCCTGCCAGAGCCTATCCTGTCCACTCGTGGGCGAAGGCAGGGGTCATCCTGGACAGGTCGCCAGTCTGTCGCAGTGCCACAAAACACCCCCACATGCACACTCACATTCACACCTAGGGACAATTTAGGGGAACACATTAACCTATGCATATAATGTTTCCATTAAATAATAATAATGCAAATTAACACAAACCAACTCACGCAATAAGTCATTCAAAAACATGGCGACAGATGTGAACAATACTTTGATTTACAGCAGAAACATTCAAATTTCTGCCACGGCACTAGCGCTTATCATCATCTATCAAAGGAGACGTTGGTTTGTTTATCAGGCCACGGAGTGGCGAGCTACTTACACGTGGGAGCAGCTAGGATGAAGCGATTTTGGGAAATCATGGTTGGTGATTTTACAGAGGAGCGGTGGATCCAAAAATTCTGCGTGACACGCTCAACCTTTGATGAGCTGTGTGAGGCTGTGGGACGTCTTGCAGCACCTGCTGTGCAGAGCCCAAGGCAGCCAGTTCCTACCAGGAAGCACATTGATATTCAGTTGTTAGTCAGGTACCTCATTCAATTTGAAAAAAAGTGTTTCCATTGCAGTTTTGCAAAATACGTCAATTTCGATATGCCTCAAAAAACCCTCCTCCAAGCGCAAAACCCTTGGTTTTTTCTCTCAAAATTGTCATGTTTCCATTAGGCAAATTTATTATCATAAATCCAATTTGCTTAGTTTCATAGTCAATGGAAATGCAGCAACTGATAAGTTTCTTGTTAACACAGATGCTCATTCTTACCTTTCTATTGCCTGTTTTCATTTGAAAGTCCTTTCTAAATGGGATAAACATAAAAAACAAGTGCCAGCCAGTATTTCATTTATAGTTTTTTTTTATAGCAAGGTGGGAAAGTAACTTTAAAAAAGGTTTTAAATGAATTTCATCATAAAATTGTGAGCACGATCTGTGTGTTCTGCCTGTGTATACTGGTTATGAGTCTTTATTGTTTAAGGAGACTGGAGGAGCTTAACTCACTATAAGCAACAGCTGTAGCAGCAGAGTTGTGAAGTCGGTGTCATTTTATTGAGGCCTTTTCACCAAGCAGAGCCAGGATGTGCTGTTGCCAGGGCAACGGCGCTGGCTAAGTCACTCACTCGATCCCCAGCCAGACCTCAGCCTTTAGAGCAGCAGCAGCATCCACCACAGCTCAGCACCAATGCACCCACCCTGTCAACAGCGAAGGGACAGAAGTGCCAGCGCTTTGGAAAGCAAAAGCAGCACATCCAGGAATTCAGTCCACTCTTCACTTTTTCTCTCAAAAAGATCAAATTCACTCAACCTGACTTCATTGGTTCAAAAGGAAAAATCCTTGTATTTAGTTCAAAAAGATAAACCTGATTCTTTAAATCGCTAATTTAAAAATCAGTTTAAGATGAAGCAATAAAAAAAAAGGAATTTAAAGTGCTCTTTTATATCCAGCATGCCCACCACAGATGGGATGTTCAGATCACAGGACAGTTTTTACAGTAAGTGTTCCCATGCCACCATTGATCCTAAATCTTCTTCATGTTGCTCCCAGAGGAACTAGCAGCCCTTTAGAGGACCACTCACAGCTGCTGACTCCCAGCAAGTTGCTCCCATGTGGAGAATTGCATTTCCAAAGCGCACCTGCACCTTTATAATATGTGCATCACGCGAACACATGGCGATGCAGCTCACCTTCATTCAGCATCACTCCCAAACGCTGCTTTCATATCCAAACCATCACAAATGTGAAGCGTAAGAGATTGAAACATCGCTTTACCCACGAAGCAATGATGTCGTAGGTGATAAATGTGGTTGTGTGACTTCTCAGCTGTCAGCACTGTTACGCCTCATCTGCAGCACAGCTCTGGGGCTGCCGATGAAATTATTTGCTCTGACTTCACTACACACTTAACTTCTTGTTTCTTGAGAAGCATCTTGGTGCATGGAGCCACTTGAGACCAGCGCAGAATAATCAAGTCTTAACAGCTAAGAGCTTTTGGCATATAGTCTGAATCAGTTTGTGGAGAATCTGTGAAGAGACCTGCTGTAGATCAGTCAGAATTCAGGATTTAATGGATGATTCTCTTCAACATTTGATCATTAAAAATTTTAACATGAATTTTTCTTTTGTAACTTAAAAAAGAAATCTAAATTCAATCGGTGGTGCCCTTTTTGTGGGACATTTACAATGACCAAAGTGTATTTTTGTCATGTCAAATTTTGAACAATATTAGTTCATTTTCATTTCATATGCAACGCGTTTGCTGCAGAAGAAAGATCTCAGGGTGCAGGCCTGCGGAGACATGGCCACATTATTTTTATGAGCTGCTCATTTAGGAAATAATTGATGCACGCTGCAGCGACTGTGAACATTTCTGTGTGGTCAAAAGGGCACTTTAGTTACAGAATGTCCCAGAAATTAATTTTGCTGCAGATTAGAGGTGATCACACTCTTTACAACGTCTGGTCTCAGTGTGCGGATGATGGGGGAGGGACACGTCTTTGCTACTTAAACGAGGAGCTGCTGGCTCCCTCTAGTGGCTGTGAAGAAAAGCACAGTTAAAGAATTGAGAGTGAACAGTTTTTTTTTTAAATAAAAGAAAAGGATAAAAAGGGAAACAGAAGTGGAGGGTTGGTAAAAGAGAGAATAAGTATTTGGACAAATACTCAGAGCAAGTCTGACTTATGGACTGCTGGCATAAACCCTGGTAGTAGAGGTTATAGAAAGAGTTGTAAATAAGTCACTCTAATTCATTTACGAGAGATAGGACCTGAAATAAAAATTGTCATTTATCACAGCAGTAATAGCGTTGAAGTCTCCAAAGCTGTGACACCAATGCCAGACTGCCTAAGGTCCAATACCTGGCAGGGTTGTGTGTGAGAGGGGCGAGTATAAAGATGAAGAGAAGCAACAGGTGACATTTGAAAGAGAGAGGACAGTTTTTCAATATTTGCTTCAGGTTGAAGTCCTGTTCTTTAAAGGACACCTATCATGATTTTGTTGTGTGTTTTGGGCCTAAATATGTTGAAATTATGTTATAGATTTACACTTAACGTGGCCTTAAGGTCAGAAATCAAATTTTCTGTTTCCATGTGTGACTTTTCCATCCAGACCCCTAAATTAACATTTTCTTTTTAAAAGTTGTTCAGAACCTGTGATGCGGAAAACTTTGATGGACAAGTAGGCCACTACAAAACAAAACTAGGGTTGAAGCTGGATTTTTTGCAGTCCTGCCACCCAAATCATCAATAGCTCAAACTGGCCATGAGTCCATATTGGCTGTGTTTGGAGCAAACTGTATCTGCATTTTTCTGTTTCATGAAGAGCAACATAGAAGATAGATGTCTGTTGCAAAATGTAGCATTTAGACCAAAGAGAAACACATGTGACCTTATAACAACATGAAACGGGAGCTGGCCTTCCTCAGCCTTTTAACAAAGCCATTGTTTGCAGTTTATTCTCACTCCATCCTTGTGAACAGTGACCTGTTTTTAAATAAAACAGCTGCTTTTAATCTTTGATTTGTAACACTTGAGATCTCTGATGGGCGGACATGGTTTTTTATCAAATTCTCCTGGTGGCTTCATGAACAGTTTCCCCTGCATCTGCGGAAGATTTTATGAATGACTTCCTGCTCATCTGTGTTTCTTCTGTGTATATGAGTACAGTACAGCCTTTAAACATTAAAAGACAGCCTGAAGCAACCACTGCTTCAGTTTCAGATCAGTTCTTCCAACATTACATAAACTCACATCTTTCAAGATTATTAAGGCATTGTGTTGATAATGAAATAAGCATCTAATACCTGATTACTTTAAAGTCAACAGAAGTTATCTTTGGCTGGCTGTTCCTCTCTAGTAATGGCAAGCAAAGGCAACGAAGGGACCATTCAGATGGCATATGCATTAGTATGATTGGTTGTTGAGAGCAAGGGCACCTTCGCTTAAAATCCTCCAGCTATGCTTGCATACTTATGACAAAGGTGCCTGTCCTGCTGACAGATGGCTCTGCTGCACACTGTCATCATTGCAAAGTGGGGACATAAGATATTAATGTTTGTGTCTCAGACAGGCCACTCTCGGAGGGCTTGTGCCACAATGCATCACACGTTTGAGGCTCGGTTTAGATTGTGTTGACATGAGCTGTACAAGGCAGACAACTCCGGGCACAAGCAGGCAGAGCTTGTTTGAGCTTTTTGCGCCAGTGATTATGAGGAGTCAGATTTGTCCCTGTAGATGTGTACAACCACCTATGCGTGCAGTACAGACAGATTGCAGGAAATTCATTAATGTCCTGAAGTCATCCCTGCACATGTTTGAAGATGAAAATTCATGAAGAACAGATGGGTTCAGGGAAAACAGGTCTGCTTTGAGTATTGCCAATCCAAATTTATTACCTCAGAGCCAGGCATTTTTGAGTTGTTCCTCAGCAGTACTTCCTGTAAGGATTTGTGCTATAGCAAACAGAAATGTCCCAGAAGCCTCTGCTTTCTGCAATCCACAAATTAAAATACATATTTACATATAAATTCAATCTACTCTTAAATAGGAGAAAATCATTCAATCTGAGTCATTTATTCACTTTAACTATAATAATGTTCTGTTTTATTTTTCTTCCAGCTCCATGTGATGCAGATGCCTTCTTTTGTCACAGTAATATGTGCATAAACTACACGCTGGTGTGTAACGGCTTACAGAACTGTGTCTACCCCTGGGATGAGAACCAGTGCAAAGGTGAGATGCTGCATGTTATTCAAATATTTCCCCTTTTGCCCCTCCATTTTCAGTATTAAAAGCTTGTACCAGCACTCAGATCAAAGAAAGAAAAAAGTTTGTTGTTTCAGCACCATGGACAGCGACAGAAGGTAAAAAAAAACACCCTCAAAGGCAGTTGTTGTGCAAGTAAAACCGTCCATTTGCAGTTTATTCTACGTGAAGAGACTGAATCCATAACTGATATTTAAAATCTATTTTTGCAAAATAAATTTTGGTAATGCAGTCAAAACTGGGACATTATCTGTTAGTCAGGGCTTTGGTATCTTGATATTCCATGTTCCTCCTTCTGTCTTCATCACTCTCTTAATCATGACAGATTGGGAGGAGCCTGAGTGTATTGTTTTATAAGTGCTTATGTAAACGGCTTTAAGTGGCCAACAACAGCACTATCCAACCCAGTCATTTATCCATTATCTAATTCTGCTCCATCCTGATTAGCATCAGAGAGTTGCTGGAGTCCGTCCCAGCTGTTTGTGGTTGAAGGCAGGATACACCCAGGAAAGGTCGCCAACCCATTGCAGCCAAAAGAACTAAAAAGGACAAAATAAACACAGTCAAATGATTCTTTGCCACAAAGAAAAAATGAATTGAACCAAAAAAAACTCTTATTTGATTGATAAATCTGCCAGAGGAAGACTTTCCTGGAGCACATTGGTTGTCAGGGCACATTATTGTAACCCTTGAGAGGTTGCAAGAACATTTAATGTTAGGAAAAGGGTACATGTTTGGGCACTATCTTCAGGGTACTTGAAAATACAATTTTAAGAAAATACAAGACCAGAATAACTATAGGAGAGCAGACTTTTAAGATTTAGTTTTTTTTTTCCTTTAATACCTTATTTTTGCTGACATTCATCCCCAAAAAACTAAAATGAATGTACTTAACTGACATTAAGCCAAAGATGACAATAAAATCCAGTTTTATTGATTTTATTTAAGTCCTTCAGATGATCAGTAATATTTTCCTTTAAATATTTCCACAAAGTCTGTGATTTCTTTTGATATTTACATTTATTATGCTCTTTTTGTCTCCACTGGTACAAAGAGATTAAGAAATTAAGCAGCCAACTTCTTTACTGTTGCAGTGATGATACTTCCTTAGGTCCTTAGTTGCTTAGACACCACATTTAAAGCCTAAGTTCTTATATTGGCTTTCAGTTCAGGATGTTTTTCTATGAAAAACATCCTTATTTAAATCCCCTTTAAAAACACTGGCATCGCAACAACCAGTTACGTGAATAAGCTTATAATGATAAATATATTGGTGATTCAAATGTATTTTTTAGCTGAACTTTGCTGCAGCTGAACTTGTTCATTCATATTTTTCCCTTATGGTCGTATAAGATCATAAAATGTGTTTAGATTCTGAAAACGCTGTTAAACAAATGTACATTCATGCTTTGTACTCTTAATTTGGACCAAGTCTTGATAAAACATTTCAGTTTTTCTCTGACAGCCTGTGTTGAACACTGTTGAGAGTCAATTGATTAAGGCCTATATGCTCTCTGAATGCTGTACTTTCCACTCTGCTTTAGTCTGTGATCATGCAGGATTCAAAGGTTATTTTTCTGATCCTGGAACTCTCCGCCTCTCTCCTCTAGCAGTGCATAGAGCCCACATTTGTCCTGATTAGAGAGAAAATGTCAAATTTTACTCCCTTCTCATTTAAATGTCTAAATGTAACTAGTTGCTTTTAGTGAGGTTCGGTGCACGGCTACAACTTCATCCAGCTCTTAAATGTCACAAATCAACCTTCAGATTAGTTTCCTGAGCTGCTCTGGTCTAATTTACTCTTTGTAGATTTCTGTGTTTCAAGGAATGCAGGTCAGATTTGACCTTTTGGATCAACCGTTTAAGAAAGTTTATCCATCAGGGCCTCATCTACTACATCATTGTCCTTATATCATTTATGGATCAGTGATCAGTTATGGCTCTGCGCAGCTGGCATCTGTGCCAGCTTTATTCAAATATTTCATAGTTTGTTTTAGGTACCCCACAAAAATTTAAATGAAAAAAAAAACACTTCTTTAGTTCTTTATATAAAATCAGTACCATTATTAGCAGATGTATGGATACAACAGATAAAAATATTTGGATCTTTGTCACTTACACCTTAATAAAATGATTTAAGCTGTATAAAGTTAAAAATATAGAACACGTAAATGGAAAAAAAACTTTGTTTAAGTTTTGAAATAACCATCTTCTCAATTACAGTTTTTCTCAGTCGCTTTAGTACAATTCTCAGATCAGAATTGAAGTTTGCAAATACGTGTGCGCATTTCTCAAAACAATTTGTACAAACAGCAAAACACTATGGATTTCTTGCAAAAGCCTGTAACTTGCTCAAAATCTTTAGTTCATCTCTGAAAACTAAGTCTTTATGTCATTGAACATGTCAGTGCCATCAGAATGTCAAGTCCTTGTGTCATTGTCTACGAACAAGACAGTCAAATTACTTAGTCATGTTGTCAAAATAACTGTGTACTTTAGAGGGAGGTTCTGATGTAAACTATGGCTAAAGTTTTGATGACAATTATTGTAAAATGTAAGTTACACCTTTTTTGTTTGATTGCAAGAGGCTGGACAAGATTCACATTTACACTTTTATTGTTCATATTGTAATTTGTTGACAGACCATGTCATGCCAACATAGAAAAAAAAACACTGCAAACAGTAACACAAAGGGGAAAAAAGATAGGACAGTATTCTGTACAACAGTACAGGCAGTGCAGTAGGAATTGGTGTGGTCTTCCTACACCTCTTGTCGTTCCTGTATGTTAGGCCACAAATTCTCATCCACATCACAGCGAATATCCTCTCTTGCAATGCAGCAAAATATGTTTGTCACATTATGACAACTTGGTCAACCATTTTGCCATTAACGACTTATACGATGAACTAATGACTAGGTGTTTTGAGGAGTAAGACTATTGCACAGTGAACTAGATAATACATTTTGATCAACATGACATAAACAATTGATCATGTAGCAAAGAGCAGAGAATTGTACATAATCATTTGCATGGATGTACCAAAGCAATTGCAACTTGTTCAAGGAAGGGAGAAACTGCTTATATGATGTGCACAAGTGACATCATGATGTGAAGATTGAACAAATAGTTTTGGGAATTTCATTCTGATCTGAGAATTGTACTAAAGCGACACAGAAAAACTGTAAAAACCTTTTAGGTTCCTAATTTTGAATATTTTTGATACATTTATCATACAGGTTTTACACAGTTTACAGTTTACACTTTCAAATTTGTCTGTTGGTTCAAAGCTTGTCATGTGTTTTTATTCTTTTTTTTTCTTGGAACTTTACTATTGTGACACCTAAAACCAAACATACTAGGGAGCAGATGCTCCTGTCAGTGGACCATTATTGAAAGAGAAGAAGGGACATTAAACCATTAAACCACATTTACATAGACAGCTCATTTTATATTTACCAGTAATTTACTAAACTATAAGGGTTTCTGTGTCATTAATGAGACTGTAATCCCATTGACTTTAAAGGCAGCAACATGTGTATGAATTAGGTTTACTAGCATAAAAGAGGAAGCAAAACAAAAGGGTTAATTTACTAATGCACAATAATGTCAAATACAGTTTTTAGACATAAATAATAACCAGAACACATCTGTTTTTTTCTTCTTCACAGAAAAAAGAAACACCAAATTCCTGGACAACCTGAACACCACAAACGGGGCCATAATTGGGGTAACGTGTTGCATTGTCTTCATCCTCCTCATCGTCTCTGTCATTGTCCAGATAAAGCAGCCACGAAAGAAGTATGTCTTGCGGCGTGAGGACTTTGACCCCACCATGTTTCAGGAGGTTTTTGAACCGCCCCACTACGAGTTGTGCACTTTACGGAGTGCTCCCACTCCCACAGCAGCGTCAGCCGACTTAGTTGACCTGGCTGAAGATTTTGACAACTACCACGCCCTCCGCAGTGCCTCCTCACGCTGCGTTCACGACCACCACTGTGGCTCCTCCTCCAACCCCGGCTCCGCACACATATCCCAACTGTCGCTCAGCGGGCGAGGAAGCCGCAGTAATTTGAGCGTCCGGGACAGCGCAGCTGCCACTCTGCTGGCAGACCTCCCGCAGCCGCCCATGGCCGTCCGGCCCCTGCTGCCCACCACAGGGAACCGCAGGAGCATCTTGGTCATGAAGCACAGCTACTCACAGGAGGCGGCGGACACTGGGTGCGACCTGGACGACGACCTGGAAGACGTTCCTACCACCAGCCACCGACTCTCGCGTCACGAAAAGGCAGTACAGCGGTCAGTATCCATAGATTTCTGATGATGGAGGATCAGCAAACCTAGAGTTTACCTTAGGGATGTTTGAAATGTGCAAGGAATATTTTTGCTCTCTTTTTTTTTAAGTTCTTGACTTTCCTTTGATTCTTTTTTTTATTTGCAACATTAATTTCTACATTAACTTTTTGGTTATTTCCCCTTTTTTCCACCATGACATTTTTTCACAAAGGGCTAAATTGACATAGATAAGTATGTCTTTTCTTGCATGCTCATGCTTGAACATATCAAGCGGCCCAGCTAGAGTCCCCCGTGAATGGAAAATGTCACCAACATTTTTTTGTCTTCACTTGAGGTCAGAAGAAGATTGTCAAGCAAATTCCGACAAAAGTAAATAAATTTTTGACCATTCACACAAGGGCTTGAATTGGTGCCTCTCAGAGCCAAACCAGAACCTTTTCTTGAATGCCATTTACTGCCTCATGCCTGGTGACCGCTGGGATAGGCTTTGGTCGTCCTGTCATCTTAAACATGGATGATTAGATGAAGTTTGAGTTCATAAAAATACAATTGTACTCTAAAAACATGAAAAAGAAAACCTTTTTAACCGTGAAACTAAAACATTTTTTTACAAAATCCCAGTAGCTCAACATTTTGGCATCTATTATTTAACAGCAAAAATACTTGCACCTTGACTGCTTGACTGTAAATGTTTACGAAAATACAGTGTGAAGATGTCAGAGTATGTTTTATTTTATTTATTTTTTAAGAAATGCAACGTTTTCTGCATGCACTTTCAACATGCTCCTTCCTGACTGTTTACTAAAAAGCTGCATGCAATGCTCTCACAGACTATCAGAGCACTCAATGAAGTGTTTTGCTGTTATGTAGCACATGATGCATTCTGATCTCTATGCAAGAGGAGTTTGAGATTAAATGAAAGAGCCGTGACATTTCAGGTTCTGCCTCATTGGCTCTTTGAGCAAACATGAATCAGAGTACAACACAACTAGGGTCTAGGAGACAATCTCAAGGTAAGCACCCTTATTTAACAATCGACATCTCTATTTTTGTTGTGCAGTTTCCCTAACAGTATATGCTTTGATGTCAATCATTTTTTGACTTTTGCCTGAGCTTTTTACTTTGTATATTATTCCTTTTGTTTGTGCTTTTAAATTTTTCTTTATTATTTGTCACCAAAATTGTCTTTTTGCCTGCAGCCATTTTGCCCTGTCAGTGTATAAAGTCTTTGTGATGCTCAGGTTGACTGTTTGTCCTCATGTGAAGGCATAGGCCGTCTCACTCTGGATCTTTCATGTCCCAGTTTTTATTTTTTGTTTCCCAATCATCCTTGTTTCTAATATTTTATGTTTTTCTGGGTGGACAACTAGTTAGTCCATATTAACTTCTCGAATTCTTTGAAAGTAGAGAACAACTTTCTTTGGAAAATACTTAATTTGAATTTTTTTGGAAGTTAAAAACAATGCTCACACTTCACTATGTACAGTATTTTAGTAAAAGCACAAATCAGGATTGTAGGACTGAAAGCGAGAAGCATAGATACTGTAAATGTCTTATTTTAGAAAATAAACCAAAAAAACGTTCTGTACACTGTGCTTTATATTTTTTCCAAAAATGAGGACTGAAGATTTAAAATTTTCATGCCTTTCAACCAAAGATAACTCCTCATTAGTTTTTTTATGTTTTTTTCAGTTTTGACCACAAATTTCAAAATAAAATAATAAAATGAATTTAAAAAATAGACTTCCAGTAGGGTTGATTTAGCCATCAAATCTGATAATACAGTTTTTCTCATTCGCTTTAGTACAATTCTCAGATCAGAATTGAAGTTTGCAAATACGTGTGTGCATTTCTCAAAACAATTTGTACAAACAGCAAAACACTATGGATTTCTTGCAAAAGCCTGTAACTTGCTCAAAATCTTTAGTTCATCTCTGAAAACTAAGTCTTTATGTCATTGAACATGTCAGTGCCATCAGAATGTCAAGTCCTTGTGTCATTGTCTACGAACAAGACAGTCAAATTACTTAGTCATGTTGTCAATATAACTGTGTACTTTAGAGGGAGGTTCTGATGTAAACTATGGCTAAAGTTTTCATGACAATTATTGTAAAATGTAAGTTACACATTTTTTGTTTGATTGCAAGAGACTGGACAAGATTCACGTTTACACTTTTATTGTTCATTTTGTAATTTGTTGTACAGACCATGTCATACCAACATAGAAAAAACCCACTGCAAACAGTAACACAAAGGGGAAAAAAAGATATGACAGTATTCTGTACAACAGTACAGGCAGTGCAGTAGGAATTGGTGTGGTCTTCCTATACCTCTTGTCGTTCCTGTATGTTAGGCCACAAATTCTCATCCACATCTCAGCGAATATCCTCTCTTGCAAAGCAGCGAAATATGTTTGTCACATTATGACAACCTGGTCAACCATTTTGCAGTTAATGACTTATACGATGAACTAATGACTAGGTGTTTTGAGGAGTAAGACTATTGCACAGTGAACTAGATAATACATTTTGATCAACATGACATAAACAATTGATAATGTAGCAAAGAGCAGAGAATTGTACATAATTATTTGCATGGATGTACCAAAGCAATTGCAACTTGTTCAAAGAAGTGAGAAACTGCTTATATGATGTGCACAAGTGACATCATGATGTAAAGATTGAACAAACAGTTTTGGGAATTTCATTCTGATCTGAGAATTGTACTAAAGCGACACAGAAAAACTGTAATAGCACTTCTTTTTTTTTTTTTTTGCATTTTCAGGATCAAACTAATCCACTTGTGTACATTTGACCTTTAACATATTTAAAATAATCCATCTTTTCCTTCAAATAGACGGATTATTTGAAGACAAATGACATACTTTTATTTTATATATATATATATAGATAGATAGATAGATAGATAGATAGATAGATAGATAGATAGATAGATAGATAGATAGATAGATAGATAGATAGATAGATAGATAGATAGATAGATAGATAGATAGATAGATAGATAGATAGATAGATAGATAGATAGATAGATAGATAGATAGATAGATAGATAGATAGATAGATAGATAGATAGATAGATAGACACTAAATATATACTTTTTGGTAAAAATGTTTTACAAAATTTCTGTTGTAAAATTTACCCTGAATGTATGAGTCTATTACAATAATTACCGTACTTTCAATGAGCTTTTAAAAAAAATCCTGTGAGCTTTAAATTGGAAGATTTTAAAGAAAGTTTATTAAAAAAAAAAAAGTACAGAGCCTGTGAATTGACATGGGTAAATAATTGAATCATTCCCACGGATTGGAATTTCGTTACCATGAAAAAAGTATTTTGTTCCCACTAAATAACTACTGTATTTTTTCCCGCTCAATAGTGTTTCATTCCCACGGAAAAATAATTAAATCATTTCCTCCAAATATGAATTAGTTTGAACGACGAAGTATTTAAAGCCCTAAAAGCAGACTTTTTTTTCCGCATAAACTGGAAGCAGTCATTTGTCAGGTTTAGACTCTTTTCGGTGTGGAAAATATAGCAAATTTTCTCATCTATTTTGTTAGATTTGCCAAGTTTCCCTCTGCAAAATGTGTAATTACACTGTTTCCATTAAATCATTTATGGGATAAACTACCTGGAACACAGATGTGAACAATACTTTGTTCACATCTGTCTGTATATCTCATTACAATGCATGGAAAACACGGTGGATGTTTAGAGATCAGATTCATTTATTTTTAATAGCTCTACAAAAGTATTGATGTCTGGGTTCACGAGATCATTCAGTCTCTCCCACTTCACTCCTGCTACAATATCTGCTTTCAGTTGCTACTTCTGTGTCCCATATTAGTTCAAGAGGGGGGAAATAAAACAAACATCAAGCTAAGGGATCTTTTTGTTATTTTCTCGATTAAATATGAAAATATCGTTAAATTCATGAGGCATGAGCTGGCTGTATTTCTGCATGAACTAATTATTTGGCAATAGGAGGTGTGTAAAAGATCACAATTATTTCATGGGAACAAATTAGTATTTGATTTGAATTTTTTTACCCATGTCAGGGTACAGGCTGCATAGAAAAGAACTTTGAGGATGTTTAACAAAGTTGTCCTCACATTTGTCCGTCACCATAACACTTTCTGTATATTTTGAGAGTTATTATGTTCAGGAGTAATCTATATATCTGCATGTTTTTCAGTTAGTATATTATGTTTAAATGTGTTTTTAATAGTGATGCATAATGTTTTTGCCTGTGTTAAGATTGTGTGCTGCATGCTCTGTGACAGTGTGTTCATGAAGCTGCAACAAAACAATAAAAATGTTTTTATTTTTAATTAATTTAATGTGGTAAAAAAAACCATCGGCGCAACGACAGCTCACCTGTGCAGCTTCATGTCTGCAGGCCACAGAGCAGTCTGCTGTTGGCGTGTCAACAAAGCGTCTGCTGATGCTCTGCGTTGTGTTGCATTGTCTCCATCATGTAGACTTCTTGAGAATAGCGTTCTCCTGGCGCAGTTTGAGCGGAATTCTCTGACAAGTGAAAAAGCGGAGCAGAGATTTACACCAGCATGATGATGATGATGATGATGATGATGATGAAGGACACTGATGAAATGAACACTGGGGGGGGGATTTCATGTGCAAAGCTGAACACTGAGGACTAGATGGAATCAGCCCAGCTGCTGTGAAAGGCTGTTTCCTCCTCTGGACTTTTACTTTCACATCATTCAATTTGAGCTTCAGGTCGTTCAAAACACTCGTCTATGTTATAAGTCCCTCCTAACTTGACTTATCGTCTTTGTTTCACTTATTTAGAATTATTGACTTGAATATTCTGATTTAAACAACTGATTAGAGTTCCTTAAATTGGGTCAAAATTTGAAACAAATGGAATTCATTACTAACTTCATCCAATTCGGGATTTCTGGGATTACCAAAAAAAGTTTAAGACTATTGCTTCTGCATGCTTCTTTTCTAAAAGCATCTACATGATAAAATGGTTAAGAATATTCTTACTAATACTAATAATTCCCTTCAGAACCCTCAAAGTACTTTGAGTGTGCTGCATGTTCAACTAAGTTTTTTACACAACATTGCCCCCTAAAATATCCTAAATTAATTTGACAATATTTCTTTCTGAACATTTCAACTAACTTTTAGATAGGCTTTGTTTTTTTTTTATTTTGTAACTAAAACAAAATAAAAATAAAAATAGAACATCACTTTTAATGTAGGAGCTTCGTGTCTTTATAATGAAACACATTTATACTAAAGGTATCAAAAGAATGAATTGTTTTTAAAAAATATGATCTTTCAGGGCTAATTTTACCTGTGCTTTATAAAACAATAGAAATGAATTGTATCCTTTTTTTTCTCTTGAATTTACTGATCTGATCTACATTTGTCTGTGTGTTCTTGTCTGAGGAACATTAGTTAAGAACAAAAGTAATTTGTTTCTTATCAAAAAAGACAATAAAGTGACAAAAGCGGCTATTGAATCCTGCAACGTGTCATGGAAAAAGGCAGCCTTCGCTAAATAAATTCATAAAAATTCACATTATGAAGGAATATAGATAAAAGTTGTAATGGAATTTACAAAGATTTTTTTTACATTAAATTTGGGATCTGACCATAAAAATAAACTGTATAGGTAAGAAATAATATTTTATCTGAATATGCTCTATTATGCATCTTTGCAAAACTGCTGCACATGTTCAATAAGATTAATAATTTTGAAAAATCTTTGTTGGAAGATTTTTTTTAAAGTCATCCTGCTCCATGTGTGAGTTCACATCAAGAATGTGGTTTGTTTTTATCATTTTAACAACTTCCTTGTCTGATTTGCATCACAGTTTGTTGCATTTGCATCTCCTGAAAGTCATAAGTTTTGTCCAAATACTAACATAGTATTTTTATATTTAAAGTTCCGTATTCTCCGATTGGCTGAAAGGTGTTTGGAAGCCGACTGTGAGGGTTGCGAGTTTCATGTGCAGTGCCTTTATTCCTTGAAAAAATGTGTATTTTTTCTCATCCATTTCCAAATCTTGAAGTTTTTTTGGCTAATTCCTTTATAAAAATTAAAAAAGTAGCGCATTTAGTCAGAAATACCAACTTAGAGCTTAAAGGCCTCCATATTAAGACTCTTTTCTGCATGTGGCCTTTGGGAAGCAGTTGAGAAGAGGTTTTTATTTTATTTTATCTACCTTGGACTGTGAGAAATTATTCAAAAAATACCTAAAATTCTTAATTAGTTGTAATAATTTAGGTTTCTTTGTTTATTAGTACTGGATAAAGATCAGATAATATTTAGTCAGAAATTGATGCAAACATTTTTCCAAACAGGATGTTTCTGGATTTATTTTGCCAGTGCAGTTCTTTGACACATTAACACACTTGTGCTTGTGAGTTTTCTCGTGTCTAAATGTGTTTTATTTCTTTTTTGTAATAATTTGAATTGCATTCATCATGTACACGCCTGTACGTGTGTCTTTAGTGTCACAAAAACACGCATCATCCACTGTTTCCTCTGATCCATGTGCAGTCATCTCTGTGGTTACTAAATAAACTGTTGGGTTTTTTTCTGTTTCTGCACACATCGCTTTAACTTTGTGTCTGTCACTGCTGGACAGTTCACCTCTCACAGAAATAAATCCAGAAGGAAACCTGTGCAGAGCTGCACATGCACTTATCGATTTTTTTCTGTCTGTTTCTTCCCTCTCAAACACACACAAACGCGCACACGCAAAGTCGCAAACTCATCTACCAGCTCAGAGACGGAGGCGGAGACGTCACTAATTAAGTAAGTCCAGGTCAATTCAGTCAGAAGCAGCTGGGGCAGCGGTGGACAAAGATGCAGGACAAGGAGAAGGCCTGCACTAACGATGCTGTTCTTTTTCTGCAGATGCACCATTCCTCTGCATCCGGACACATTTCACAGCGACGTATCGGTTTCCCTCCCACACTCCTCTTTAAAGGACTTTTTTCCGTAGTAACTTGTAGATTGCAGAGATGAGGGAAAACAATTAGCAGAAAGTTTGCATTTGCTTTGGATGGAAGATATGGATTTTTCTAGAGTGGAAGAACCTTGAAGTATCATTTGAAATAGACAACTTTCAGAAAATTTAACTTTTTTGGGGGAGAACACAGTACCTTTAATGTAAATTTGTTTGAAGAGACTTAAAAAAATCTTTACAGGTTTGAAAACTGTTTTTAAGTATCTGTCAAAATACAAAAGCTTTTATTTTTTTATGTTGACGTGATGTCTTCACGATAGAAACTTGTGTTGTTTTATATAAACTGGTCATTAGAAAAGTTAAAGGTAATGTTACAGCTTTTAATTATTGGATCAACTAATTTTTAGTTTATTATTTATTTTTTTTGCATTTTACTAACAGTTTATTCTGAATGTTTGTGATGCAGAGGATTTTTTAAAACTCAGTTTGGACATTTATTTGATAACATATTGGGAAAATGCTGGACTGAATCTTTTAAATAAACTAATATTTACCGCTTTTATTGTGTGGCAACGTTTTTCTCTTATTTGAGTTTCAAATGCGACAACATGGGGCCACTCTTCAGCATTTCCACAAACCCGTCCCGAGTCTGGGTAAAGGCAGAGGGTTGAGTCCAAGACGCCATCCGCTGTAAAACTGAAGCCAAACGACGTGGGAGGATTTTGTGGTGATCCCCAACAAGAGTAGCCAGAAAATTAAAACAAAATCTGTGTTTGTTATTTATTTATTCTTGCTTTATTATAGATTATATTACAAATTGACCAGTTTTGTATTTGACCAATCCCCTGAGGAAGAAGGAAGCTGGTGTGACAATGGAAATATTTTGTTCAGTGGCAGTTCTACACTGACTTACAACCCCCCCCACACCCACATTGACCACATCGTTTTGTGTTCCCTATTTTTAATTAACACAAAAATCAACACAAATGTAAGAATTTTATATACTCGTATTACAAGGGTGTCAAACTCAATTGCACAGGGGTCCAGGTTGTGGGCCGAACAGGATAAACATTTAGTGAACACATTAAAGATACGTTTTCAAACATTTTAAACTTATTTTGAACAAAAATTTGAATAAAAACAGACAGGAATATTGTTTCGGAATAAATCAACTTCAAGCAGCCCCAAAAATGTAATTGATAATCACAAAGACACTAAATAACATTGTTATAAAATCTCAATCATGTGGATTTGCTTTCAGGAAAGTGCAACTTTAATTGAAATAGGAAAGAAAATATATGCATTTATCAGATGTTTCTGAAATTTGTGGGAGTGCTGACTCAAACAGCCATTCAGCAAATACATATTCATGTCTGCTGTGCATTTAAGTCCTTAGCCAGTAATGCTGTAGTGAGCAGTAATTTGTTTTCCTTTCATTTTTTATCAACATGAAAGGATCCTTTTAAAATAAATTATACCTGTAATTAAAAAAAAAACTTGTATTAATTAAGGGTCTATTTAAAGTATTTACATAATCCTAAGTACCAAGTCAATAAGTTTGAAACCTTAAGTGAATTATTTTTATGTTGAAAAAACTCTGCTTCTAATTAAGTATGTCTAAATTGTTGCATGTTTTGTTTTTTTGGATTTATAACTTTGTTTTGTCTCAACACGTTTTACCTTTGTTATAAAACATAAAAACTGTTTGATCTCAATTTTTTAATCATTGTTTTAGCAGAAAAAAGACCACATTTTTTCTGCTAAAAAATGTGGTCTTTTTTCAAGAATTCTTGAATCTTGAATCTTTAGCAGAAAAAAGACCACATTTATCACTCAGAATTGACTTTTTTGGACAGTTTCAACTTCATTGTGGAGTTATTGTGCAGTATAATGAAAACAAAATCAGTAAAACGAAGTGTGGGTTTTTAAAAAGAGGATGGAAATCAAGCATTGCCGCAAAAACCGATTTGAAGATAAATCAATAAAGCGAAATACGACGTAAGGTCAAAAAAGCCCCAGACCACAAATAAGGCTGCAGTTTGACATCCGGGACAGAAGGGGGCAGTAGCCATCTTTAGAAAATCCTCGACGTCTGATCGACCCAGCAGGTCAGTGAATCAGAGGTCTGAATGGCGGTTTCCAGCATTGCAATTCCATGTTACCATGAAAGACCGCTGTTATTTGATTCTTATTTTCAGTAGATGAGCTGCTGTTTTCTTTTCTTTTTTTCAGATATTGTCCGTCGGATAAAATAATGTCTTTCACGCACATTTTAAAAGCCGTGCAACAAAGTGTGCGGAGCTCCGGGAAAACATTTCTCCCCGTGCAGCAGGCTGGCGTGCTGTTGTTCACACGCAGAGCAGGAGCGGTCATCCCCGGCCTGTCCGTCCGTGGGTCAGAGGCTCCTGTGTCCGCCCTGAGCTGTCTCTGTCAAACACGAAGACGCTTTTCTGTTCACGTTATCCTCAGAAACAAGGAGGAGAAGCACAGGTCTGTTTCTGCCTACCAGAGTCCTAAAGTGTCCTCTGCTCAGAAAGGTATGCCCATTTCAGATTTGTGCAACTAAACGCATATTTACTGTCTTGTCTCTTTAAATGGGGTTTAAAGCTACTATTTTATTTAGAAAAAACTAAAAATCTTGTTTTAGGACCGCCCATTTTGTTTTCTTACAACCAAAGCTGCTTTCAAAGTTTCTTGGCAAGTAATAACTCCTACTCCCTTTCCTGTGGTGTTCCTCAGGTTTCTGTTCTGGGCCCTCTTTAGTCTATACCTCATTCACTCACTTTATGTACTTCATCTTTTTCATGTGATTTATTGATACCTAAAGATTCTTAATGACCTGAAACTGTGTTGGTAAGGTATAAATATCCGCTTAGAAGTTATGAACCGGATACTTCATGTAAAGAAAATGTTAAGTTTGATAAGTTTGCTTCCTTCCACTCCCTTTCAAGCCATCTTTAATTAAATGACTAAATATTCTATGTTTGATACATCTTAGTTTGTATGGATGTTGATTGTGTAGTTTTCAGCATTGTTTTTGCTTTGGTTGCTTGAAATAAGCAATGCCAAATCCAATTGAACAAGGTTTATTGAAAAAAGAAAAGAAAATCCAAATTAATCTTGAAGATAAATTCTGCATTAATTCATCAAATCAATGGATATATTTCATTTTGCATTTATTCCAGCATTGGAATATATATATTCCAGACCAAGAATTTGCTCCTTTATTCTATTTTTATGTCATTATTTTTAAAGTAATGAAGTAATTACTAACTCTGGTAACGTTAGGTTGGGGGTGTGAGGGGGAGCGGGTAATAGGTTGGTGATGGGAAGTGGAGCAGGCTTGCTCCACGCCAACAGCACAGTGGTCAATTTCTATTGAACTACTGCTGCTCTGCAGAAACTAACTAACTAAAGATCTTTAGGACTTGTCATCATAATACCTCGGGGCATACTAGAGGGCCAGACCTAACGTTATGTTGATGAGTTCCTCCTCCTCTTGTCATCTCTTATAGCCGCAGTCTAATAGAGCTACCCGTCTGCACAGACACACAGTTTCCTTTTATATCAAACCTGGAATATTTTCACTCTGGGTTAAATTTTGCTTATAAATCTAAACTCTTCCACTATGCATTGGCCACTCAAGAGCCTCTGCTCTGTTTGTCTTTCAGTCAAAGATGCTGGGAGAGACTTCACCTACCTGATCGTGGTCCTCATCGGGCTTGGAGTAACAGGTGAATTGAACTGCACGAGTCCAAGGAATGGCTACACAACAATCCCACATTGCTTGTTTATATATTTATTTATTTGGTCCCAGAACACACAACCTAAATAATCAGCTGCAGTTTTCTGCTGTGTTGGTCAGGGGGGCTGTTATATGTGGTGTTCCAAGAGCTGTTTTCCTCTACCAGCCCAAATAAAGTCTACAGCAGAGCCTTTGACAAAGTCAGGTCGCACCCAGAGGTAAAAATCAAGCCAGACGGCGTCTCCTATCAATATTTTTTTACTGTTGAAATGGCTAGAAATCATTGTTTTTCCAAAATAAAAGTAAGAAATACATAATCAATTGCAGGTTATTGGGGCATTTGGAGAACCAATTAAATGTTACGGTGAGACCACCCGCCGAGGGAGAAGGCAGCAAGTCAGGTGTGTTGACACTTTATCTTATCTTATTGAACTTTTTCTTACTTGCAAAATGTTGCTTTAGCATTCATTGATTCATGGTATAGAATACAGTAAATCTGATCAAACTTGGCATAACAAGCAGCTGCCTTTAGTTTTAGAGGAAATGCTTTTGCAGGATTTGAAGGACTTCCTTTCAGAATCACAACCTGTGAACATCAGCTATAAATCATATTTTCAGCAGCATTGAATTTCCTTCAACGTTTATGCAAAACTTGTCATGAAGGAGAATTTAGTTTCAGACCCCACAGCTATGAAACATAAAAGTTTTTATTGTCTTTTGAAGAGCTAACGTGGTATTCGTGCTGATTTATTGTAAGCATCTGAGAATCTGGAGCTCTGGAAGAATGGAGTTACAAAATGTTAAGGTTATTACATATATATGTTATTGTTGGAGTTTTTTTATTCCTTATTCTCATATTTCCACTTCAGTCACGTGGAGTATGTAAAGGATGGACTTAAGCACATGAGACTAAAGTTTTACATTGAGGGATCGGAGCCGGGCCTGAAAGGGACGGTGCATTCAGAGTCTAAAGAGGTAAGTCTTTATTTAAATGGAAACCTGTTGTTTCTTGTGTGGATTTTTTGATCAGTTGAGATAATGGTATCCTTGTTGTTTTGCAGAATCTTGAAACTGGAAAGTATGAATTCCGTTATGTATTTGTAGAAATAGATACCTACCCGAGACGGACTATTGTTGTGGAGGACAACAGATGAGGAGCTTTTCTGACACTCAGGGGACAAGTCAAGACGTTTGCACTTGTAAAGCAGGGTTTCATGTCTGTGAACTAAATAAATGGCTTTTTCCTGAATATATTATTGTGAAATTTTAAGAAATGGATTGGTTAATAAAATTATTTCTCAGCATTTGGTAGAAAGCTTCTCTATCGCAGTGTTAATGAAAATACAATAGTAATTTGTAAATAGAACATACAGAGATATTTTTTTGAAGATAAATGTATGCTTTTACAAATGATCACATTCTACAGAACTAATATGCTATAAAACATGAATTTGATCAAATTTTGCTTTTAAATGTAGGGGATGTTTTACTCCATTCAAACTTACTTTATCCTTTTTTGTTGTTTTACATGTAAAAATGTGAATAAAAAAGAATCACCAGATGGAGCTGCAGAATTTAGTATTTTGAAAATCTAGTAAAATGTGTAGCAACCCTAATTTAATTAAATAACCTATTAACATGATTTACACTGAATTTTAAATAAAAACTTGCAGAAAAATGTCTAACAAATCTTTTTTTTTTTTTTTTTACTTAGTCAATTTTAACAAATATGTCCCCATTGCTACAGCTTTTGACACCCCCAAAAGAGTTTTTTTTTCACACGAATCTCCTTTTTAACACACCCTCTTTCAAATTTAGCATTTGTAATTATTATTATGACTTTCAATTAAAAAAATGTTTTAATAACTTTATTTTAACTATTATTATTTGTTTTTCAAGTTAACCCGTGCTCACCATGTTGACAGATTGAAGGCTTGTGCTGCCTTCGCGGACTGTTGGAAATACTACAAACTACTAAGGAGTCGCTGAAAAACGGGTTGTTACACCGTTTTCTAGCTTTCTACGTGAACCCAATGTTAAATTGTGATCCATGGTGAATGTAAATATCACAGACACCTAAATGTATTTTTTTTACTAATAGAACCATCTTGAGTAAAAGTCGATTGTTTTTCCCCCTCCACACACGAGGTCTCACGAACACCGCCCTCTGACAAAGCGAAAGGCAGCTGTAAACGCACCACATAGCTTCGTTAGTCGGCTAGCTTCAAGTCTGCCGTGCGCGTGAAGTTGTTAGCTCCTCGTTAACTTGTCGCACGCTTGAAAAATAGATTTTAGTATTCAAAAAATAGCAGCCATGGTTTTAAAATAGTTCGGTTCTGGTCGCTGTTTTAGCCCCGCGGTGAGTGATAAAAGTCTTCTCTGCCTCGGCCTGCTACGTTTTAGCCACATTAGCAGCCATATCGGCTCCTCGGGATTATTAATCTGCACATTAACGGCGAAGTGAAAACGAATGGCTCATTTTTTATGATAACTCAGAAGTTTAAGACGCCGTTACTAGTAAGTTCACATCATTGTTCATTTCTATGCTTGTTTAGATACAAATATGATAATTAAAAATATATGAACACTAATATAACTGGTGCTTAAGTTTTGCTAAACAATTTGAAAACAAAACGAGTCACAAAAAATGTATATGTATTCTGCTGCACCCCATATATAGCTTATAAAAACACAGGTTATAGTGTAGAAAAAGAAAAAAAAAGTATATTTTCTAAAATATACTTTTCTTTTTTTTTCTTTCTTGTTTCCCCGGAAAGACTGAGTTGGATGTTCGGACAGGACTCGGCACGTTATTCTCCAGTTATGACATTCTCCTCTCTGAGATAAACACCTGAAGAAGAACATGGAGCTGTACTGGTACATGTGAGTAAAGTTTATGGTTTTATAATTACACCTTACCATGGATATACTTTTATGTCAACAGATGAGTGCTAAACCGCTGCAGGTGAGGTAGTTATTAAATTAAAATATCGTCCTCCATCCTAAAGAATATATTTTTGAAGTATATTATGATTTTTTTATTGATTTGATAATTATAACTGATGTACCTTTGTAATTTTAATGACAGTGTCAAGGCATCCAAGCCTCAGCTATTGTGTGTTGTAATAATACTGGATGGCAGTCAGCTTTGTCTGGAGGAGCACTTATGTGATTATCATATGAGACTGCTGTAATTATATCAAATAGTCTTGGATGGAATTTGATTTTGAAACTGTTCTTTTTTTCCAGAAATGCTTTGACATTTCCCACCTCAAAGGGGCATGGCTTGGTAGGCCTGTGTAAACACTAAATGTCACAGAGAAGAGTTTGCTTTTTGAGGCAGGAAGTGGGCAACATTGAGATTCTTTTGGACTCCTGGGAAAATTCTCTTTTTTAAATTTATTTATTATTTCCATCTCATTTTAGCCCCAGATTTCATTTTCCTTGACCTTCTTCAAAATGTCCGAAAGATTTCCATCCCACTTGCACCATTTTCTTTTTCAGCATATAAAAACTGAAGTTCTTGTCTCTTTCCCTCTACAGAGTTGTCATCATATTCATCATTGTTAAGATATTCTTCTACGTGTGCTGGTACCGGTCAAGACAGCGGCAGCTGGCGGCATACCTGAGCAACACGCGCAATGCCCAGATAGTCATTGTCGGAGGAAGGGCCTATCTTCATCAGATGTGTGAGAGACAGAGTGTAAGTGCAAAACTCCACATTTGGGTCTGAAGCCTCCACAGCCTGAAATGAATAACTCTGTTGTCATGCGTTGAAGTGTGTCTCAGCCCCCGCAGATTTAGATTGTTATTTAGCTTGGTTAGGAAAGTCTGTAGACCTTTTCTGATGTGTGTGGAAACGGAAACTGTTGGAGAAGAAGCTACCATGCAGTTCAGAGTCTAAATGTCATGTAGATATGTCTAAGTAGGTCTCAGCTGACATTAGAGGAAGTGCTTATGCTGTCTGCAGTCTGCTTGTGGGTTTCAGTTATTGACTCTTGATACTCTTTTCTTCGTAAGACTAAGGATGACTTTTATTCTTAATAATTTGACTCCTGGATTGGAATTCAGTTAGGAAATGCTTTGTCACTCTAACAATAGAGAGCAGTACAACGAGCTATTGATACTTTTGTGTTAAATGATATTTTATAAATATGTGTGAAAGTCAGTGACTTAATACTGTGTGTTTGACTTGTCTAAGTTGCGTTTTGCATCACCAGCTTTTGTACATGCGCTGGAGAAGTCCACTGTTGGACTGTCCGTGTCAAACAATCTCTGAAGGCTAGTTTGTTCCTGCTGATGTTTTCTGGTTAGCGGTTTAAACCAGCTCTATTTGGAATCATTTGGTGTCTCCTCCTCAGGGACAGAGGAGCTCTTTTTTCCCCTCAAAGTCCTCTCAAAGCATTTTTCTAAAACCTCCTTTAACCCCCCACCTCCAAAAAAAAATCTGAGAACTTGATCAAAAAGTTTTGAAAACTTCAAATTTTTTTGGGTTTCATCACATTTCTAAACCTCTCCATTATATCCAGTCATAGCAGATTGCGTTTCTGCAGCTCAACGTTTCAGCTTCCTTTTTATTATCCTGTTTTTTTTTTTTTTTTTTGCATTAGAAAGCCCTGTAATAATATTTTTAGCTATTTTTAGGATATTTGTGATCTGGGAAACGATGCCTCATTTCTGACGGGAAAAAATCCTGGAAACGTCGCTGTTCTGGACATTTTGTCCCTGCGTCACTCCACATTCCTTCGAACATTTGCAGTTTGTCCAGAAAAATGCAGTCTTTTCTGTTTTATCGAACTGCATAACGATATTCCCATTTGTTGATGCACATTTTCCTCTGTTTATCAGAACTCCTCCTATTTGACCTTTTATTGTCATTATAATTTAGTTTCTTCTCTTTCTTTTTTGGATCCTCGTGATTCCTGTCCTCCTCTCAGAATGTCAATGATGTAAATGAATAAATAAGAGTTCAGTTCAAATTTTTCTGCTTTATGCCTTGATGTTTAGTGATTGGATGCAGACGCTCCCACAGAGCTCAGATCTGGTACATGTTTTCATATGACTTTATTTTTGTACTTACATAAAATCCTTTTTTAATTTTCTGCTCTGTGCTTATTCCAGCTCAATACCTTTGTTTGGTTTTCTGTCTATTAAAGACCTGTGATGCATGATGGGACATTTCTTATGATATTTCATGTTGAATCCCTTTTAAGAATTCAGTGTTGGTTCACTTTAAAGAAGAAAACACAGATAAGTAAGAAGTTTGAAAAGTGGATGCAAGTGACCGTTTCTTGCGTGTTTGTTTTTAATTGCACTGGTTACAGGGGTAGAACTACACAAAAAAAGTTGTGAGTGCTGCAACTGTTGTTTGGAGTGAACTTGAGGCATGGATGAGTGATTCTGTTTGATTTAGCAACAGTCTTGAGACGCTGAATGTTTGTCTTAGATTTAGTCTTGTAGCACTTAGCTGGAGCTTGCCACTGTGCAGCATCATATCTGTTTCTTTGACGCAAAAAGCCCGATTACAGGAAGGACATTTTCTAATATGCATTTTTATTAGCTTTGTTTCCTGTCTTACCAATGTGTTGCTAGAAATGTAAAGCAAAGACTGCTCAACAGCTGAAGTAGAAATCATTTCCCTTTTTTTGTTTTTACATCTCTGAGGTGTCTGAATACCTGAAACATTTATTTGTTTTTAGTCAATGTGCGTCTAAATCGAAGGGTTATTTGGTTCTTTCATTTGTTAACTGTGTAAACCAGGCCTGATGGTAATCTAATGTTGCATGTCGGCATATGTCTTTGCAGTGCACTTCTGCTTTGTTTGCACCATTTACTCTGTTTCTGTCCCCTGCAGCAAACATCTGTCTGGCCCAGTTGGTACGTTGTGCAGGACGATCTGTCGATAGAGGAACCATCCACAACGGGGCCACAAGCCACTTCCTTCTCCCACATCGACATGCCGCCCCCATATGAGGCAGTGTCTGGAGGTACTGTGAACTTTGAATCACACATCATTCTTGTCTTGTGGTTGATTCAGATGCAGTTAATCTGTTAGAAATTTCGGCTTCATACTGAGATAAATCGGCTAATCGAAGTCAGAGCATCATGCTGGCTACAGTGACAGGATTAGTGGAAGGTTCAAAGGGGCAGAGTGGCTGTGTGGAAGGTGGAATATACCATTTTACAGTTCTTGTGTAGTTTGAACTGTGGGATGTTTGAAGAACATCTGGCTGAGGCAGCAAGGACTTATGAAGACTTTGAAAGTCCCACTCCAATTATCTTTTCATCTATTGTCAAAGCATTCCCAGTGGTCTTTTAATCATGACTATGTCGTTTTTAGCCAAAATTTCTAAAAAAAACATGTCTTCTAGGACCTAGTTTCTTCAGAGCAGCAGGAGTTCATTAGAAATTCACTTGAGTTGTGGGTGTGACTGTTGGCACGGAGCAAGCCCGCCCCCACTTCCTGTCATCCGACCGTTTACACTCTCTAGCTTACAGCCCCTCACAACCCCAACCTAACATTAGCATTGTGCCAGATGTCAGCTCAGACGAGGAAAACAAAGACGTTCACGGATCCATGTGTCTACAAGTGGATGCATCAGAATTCAGCAGAGCAGGGAGCTTCATAAAGTTTTGAACAAAAAAATACAATTCTATGCAATTTTAAGCTTAATTTTCTTTAAATATATGTCCTCTATCATCAGAAAAAAGCCACTTTTAATGTTTACCAAACACCAAAGATAGGATTTTCATCAAAGTGGGTCTTTAAAAGGATAAAACGATGTCTAATCACTGAAATCAGCCTTTTGTGTGTTTGTGTAAAAATCATCCAGACGATGTGTGAACTTTTGGTTCTATGTATTCTTCATAGCTTGAATGACTTCAAAATGAAGGTCAGTCAACGATGGGAACATTATGACTGTTTCTTCATTTTTCTCCTAACTGTGGTCACTGAGGTTTTAAAATTTCTCAGAAGTGGAACAGCGTTGGGTTTATAGGAACAGACTAAAAACGAACTCAGCTTAGAAAGTCCTGTTTTATCGTACATATCGGATTAATTAGTAATCTATCCTAGAGTTATAACACAATTTAATAATGTATATGCTAAGCAAAAAACTTTTTTTTTCCAATATTCCAACTTGAAAAACTCTTCTCTGCTGAACTGTTTTCATTGTTTTAGTTCTCATATACAATCAGATTCAGTGGAAAACTCTTATGGAAACCCAAATGATTGTTCTTTGTTATTTTAAATTGACTAAAAGCAAAAAGGTGTTCATGGAAAAATGTTGCCTATTCTTTTTGTTTTTGTAGGTTGACAAAGCCTCTGTCATCATGTTTCCTTTGTAATTCGTCTCCTTCTAATGTTGCATTTTAAAATTCAGAGTTCAACAAGTAGCCACACATTCTTGACTGGTTCAGGTTTTCATGTCATCGTTAAAGACGACTCGATCTAACAAGCTTTCACTTTCAGCCCAGGGCCTTTAAGTTGAGCCTCTTTAGTAAATGGAAATCCAACACTAATGTCATGATGTGGAGCCACATTTTCCATCGCAGAGTCACATCCGATGGTTGGTTTTCCGACCACCAACACCGTGGGCTGTTTTCTATTCTAAAGTCATCCCCAAAAGTAATTTCTTTAGTGTGTAAAAAGGAAAAAAATTATCTGTGACGTTAGACGTGTGGTTCAAGTTCTGCAAATCCTCCTCCCACATAATTTGTAAATCCCCTTCAGCCTGACATGTAAGAACGTCCCAACGCTGAAGCAGAGATTTCTGACCCTTTTTAATAAACTTTAGGGTGTTTAAACAAAGTTTGGTGCAGTTTAATCATTCCCATTTTAAATATTTGTCTTTATGACAAATAGTTCCATCAGTAGTTGCAGCAGGAAGTCTTTATTTAACTAAAAGCTTATAAAAGGTTTTGTTGTTCTCTGTTTTTCTTACAGAGGATGATCTGAAGCCGCCTCCCTACAGCGAGTGCGCCCGGGGCGACGAGGCGGACGCCTCTCATCCCTCCCAAAACACTCTTCTCATCTCTGAGCAGCAGAACTCCATAGGCAACAGTGAAGCCCCGCCTCCGTACACGTTGAATCCTCCAGCTGTGGTTGTTCAACAGGACGGTCCTCTAGGCCCCGGCGAGTCTCGGCTGGAGGACCGGTCCAGCTAAACGCTCGCTGATGCCGCTCTGCCTTTGTTTCCATCCACTGCCTTCTTGCATCCAACCTCAGTGATGCATCCAGCCTAACCTCTCCTAGCCTGAGAGAGCCTCTTCTCTCCTGATCGGGTGGATGTTTGCTTTTCTATCTGTGTTTGTCTTCACTGATTCTTTTTTACCTTGTACTAAACTGTGCTGAACTGATGACACGAAGATGCCCATGTGCCTCGCTCCAAACCACGCCTCCAGGAAGGATCGAAACTTTTGACCCTATACGGCCATCGCACTAGAGGAAATGACTCAATTCCACTTCTGAGTGTCTGCTGAAACACTCACTTGGTTTAGTGTGATTCAAAGTCCTATTGTTGACTCAACGCCTTCCCTTGTACATAGAAATGCCTCGTTTCTGCTCTTCAGGGCTGCAGGATGATGCTAGAAAACAACCTCATTTACAGAATTCAAATGAACAATTCATGAAAGAATACTCCATCTCTATAGAAATGTATGAATAGAAATGTGAAACAGTGAAACTGTAAAATATACATTTACAAAACAAAAATGAATTGAAGCTGTCAACGTTTTCCCAAAGTACAGTCCAACCAAAAAAGTGACCACATCTTTTACGTTACAATCTGTTACGATCACACACGTTGAAAAATGGTTTTGTTCATACTTCTCTTCAAAATGTTATGACTGTGCTTTTTTGCTTTCTCAACTGTAAGAACCCCCCCCCCCCTTCCCCCCATGATGAATCTCCTGTTTGGATTTGAGTATGTGTGGCGGAACCGCCTAAGACCAAACGAGAACTTGCTCCTCGATGCAGGCCAGTGCCTTGGGTTGTCGCTCCTCTGTCGGACTAAACCAGACAAGATTTTCCAGCACTTTGAAACGACTATAGCAGTCAACATTATGAAAATAAAAGCCATGTACTATGGTGCCTTTTTTTCTTTATTCTTTTTGTCATGCGTGGATGTGATTATGGAACAAAGTTTCAGCCCCACAATGATAGAAAACCATTTTTCCCTTGTTTTTCTACTAATGTGTGAAAGCTGAAGAATTTCATGCATAAACCTTTTTGAAATATTGGAACTTATTACAACAAAACCTTAGCATTAAAGTTTGGATCATGTTTAGTTGTAAAAAACAACGTGTAGCAGCTTAAAATTGTAAATTATTCAAATTAGACTTTTATTTAAAGTTACCATGGTAACTGCCCTGTAGGACTTTTTACCTAGTTTCTCTTTAGTTCAAATCATTTAAATTGTGGCAATTTTATTTGTTGCTTTTATAATCCAATTTTGGAGAAAAAAAGACAGAATTCCATTGATCTCAGCTAACTTCAGTAACCTAGCAACTGTGTGACATCTTCTGAAGCTGGATCAAAGCTATCCGTAGATCCTGTGACTTCTTTCTCTTCAGACACATTTCATTTTTTTTCTGCATCTTCTCAAAGCAGCTAAAAAAAGATAATTTTGTCAGCATGACAGGGTTTAGCTGTGGGCCTCCTGTTGATGGGACAGGTCATAAAACTCATCCTGTTGGTACGTAGTGACTGAATTCTGATCTGGCTCTGGCCTCTTTTTTCGCTGCTTTGTCTTTGAATTTCCTCTTTTGCTTGAGTCCTTAAAAACACATCGAGTCAGTTAAAATTATTCTTTATAGTTTCTAACTATTAAAGCTTTTTTATAACCATTGAGTGCACTATAAAACTGAACAGATGTAATGTAAAAGTCAATTTCATCATTGAAAAGGTGCTCATAAGAACACGTTAATACACTACACACACCCTTCTATGCAATCTACCAGCTGTTTATTTAGGCTGCTTTGAAAAGCTCATTTATATTATCTGAGGTTGTAGATCTAGTTATATTTTATTGCAGTCTTGAATTGTGTAAAAAGGATCATTTTTGCTGGGTCTCATGTTTTCTTCCTTTTTTGTGCGTATAAGACCTTAAAACTTCTTTGTCTTCCTGTGTCTCCCTTATGGAATCGCCGGAGCGAATCATTCAGCTTCATTTAACTCTCTTTGCATCATCTGTCTAAACCACCACCTTCATGTCCTCCTCTTTATTCTTCTTCCAGGCCTCCTTCCTGGTAACTTCAACTTCACAATCCTTCCTTTTACCAGTTTGATCACTGTTCCTCCTCCTAACGTGTTCAGACCATCCCAATCTGCTTTCCTGCATTTATCTCCAAAACATCTCATGAACTGTTCGTCTGGTGGAATCATTTTTTATCCTATCCATCTTCAGACCTTCATTCCTCTCCTTTCCAGAGCAAACCTTTAGATGTCCCTCCACCTGCTCTCACTGCAAATCACGGTGTCATCAGCAAACATCAAGAATCTCCACAGAGATTCTGGTCTATCATATTCCGTCACGCTGTCTATCACCACAGCAAAAGAAGAAGCGTCTCAAAGCTGATCCGTGGTGCAGTTCCACCTCCGCCCTAAACACCACAGCTTTACAGATATCATCCATGACCTGCACAACTTTAATGTGCTTCTCTGTCACCCCAGACACCGACAAAAAATAAATAAAAACTCCTTTTCCTGCAATAGGCTTTCTCTAGATCCCAAGATGCAATGCAGCTCCTTCTGACCTTCTCTTCTTCACCATCCATCAGGCAAATATTGCATTTGTGGTGCTCTTCTTTGTCACAAAACCATATTTTTGCCCACAAAAGCTCGCCTCTGACCTCAGCTCAACTTCTTCCTTTTTTTCCTAAAACTTAATTGAGTGACTCACCAGCTTTATTCCTCGGTGTATGCCGCCTTAAAGCAAATTTGGTTATGTATAAACTGAATTTAATGGAATTTATATCTTCTTAAATATTTAAATAAAATCATTTATTAGAAAAATATTTGATCAAAATGTATTTTTGTAGATGTGTACCTGATTTTTATTTGTTACTATTTTCTCTTTTTTGTCTTTATTCAGTTCAGTCGCTATCTTTTAGCTATAGATCCAAAAAAATTGAACAAGCTAGCTGTCGTCTAAAAATATTAAATAAACAAACGGAATTTGAAAAGCAGACAAAACATTTTCTGAAGTGGCACTCCCCTAAAGTGCCACTAGAGGGCAGTCTGGTTCAAGTAAAGGTGTTTAGGGAACAGCACTTGGTTACCAAAAAAAATGTTATTCCTGAGGTTTTTTTTATATCACAGCTGATAAAAAGTAAAATAAATAAAAACCCTCAAGAAATGTTTCCATTGAATCAATATTTTTTAAATATTTTTTTAAATATTTATTTAAAGTTTAAGATGGAAAACAGTATTAATAAAAGGTAAAAATCTTTGAACAAGACATGACACAATTATTGCTGTTTGAACATATACATTTATGTTTATTTTGGATAACATTTTTCTCATTAGTCCTGTAAAGTTTATTCTAAAATAAAGACCGGCATATGTGATGCAATGAAGCCATTGGGAGCTGTAGGTATTGACATCATTTTCTTTTTCCCTCTGAAAATATTAGCATATTTGCAACAGGCGACAATTCTTCACCTAAAATGCTTTAATAGTCATAACATCTCCATAAAACAGCTGCCTAATGGAAACGCTGTCATCAAGGATATTCATTCAAGCCTTTTCCACATCACTGAGGTGTTGAAAGCCATTTGAAAAATAAAACAGATTACTAAATTATTAGCAATTGCCCATAAAAGTTGAATTGTATTCTCAAGATGTGCGACCAGGTGCAGTGCCTCTGAATGACAGGTATTCTGAAGCTTGGAAATGGAAGGTCTGTAAAACACAAATTGCTTATTTATTTCCTGCCTTTAAGACGATCAACTGAGGACATATGGGGAACAACAGGAGTTTCTTTCACGCTTCAAATTATATTAGAGTCTCAGAGACATCTGTGTGCTATAATAACTCCTTGTTAGCTCTTTTGAGATAATTGAACTGCAGATAGTTTAAAAACATCAATTACCTTTTTCCTAACAGGTCTGAATTTGCTTGTTATTTACAGTTTAAAAGATTTGAGCCAACATAAGTTTTTGTTTACATATCCTGCACTTTAAACTGACTAATACAAATGTTAAAGTAATAAAAATCCTAACTTGTTATATAAGTTGATGATAAAAGTAATAGTTGGATACACGGTGTAAATTGCTACCTTTACCTTCCTTCATAAAGCTTAGATGGAGACTAATGCTTCGCACATCTTCCAATGAGCAAAGCATTGGTCTGAATGGTGGAGTCAGACGTTGGGACTTTGCAGAACCGGCTCCTGACACACCGCATCTTTTTAAGCCAGAAAAGTTTTCACCTGTTTTTCCTGCCCAGACAATCTGTCTTTTTATGGTTCTTGTTAGGTCAGAGACGAGTGCAGCATGTGTAGTAAAGTTTTATATTAAAAAAAAAAATTTCCGTACCAACCCACCCAGCCCAAGAAAGATTTCCCCTGTGATCGCTTCCACCTTGTCTGATAAAACCTGTGCCAAGTATGTGACCCAGATACTGATGCTCTTGGTTTATCAATGCAAACTTCCTTGGGTTTGTTGTCAAGCATGCTTTCTCCATGTGCTTCCTCCCAATCTGGATCAATATTATGATCCCATCACATGAAGTCACCCCTTAAAGTAGATGGATGCATTGAGGTTTACCAATAATCTTCATTAGATTGTTGAACTTTCTCAGAGGGCATTCTTGTGTTTGGGGCTGATCTATCTCAAATGGTCCTATATGTAACAGCATCTTTAATGGGGGCTTAAACCTACAGGAATTGATGTTTTCCTTTGTAGCTTCAACAAACCATGAGCACAACAAACTCACACGAGCCTTATGATGGGCGTCCCCTCAGAAGGTCTTTGTTCCCAATCGAGCATCAAGGAACGTTTCAACATCTGCTTTTTAGGTGTCCTCACCCAAACGCTGAGATCAGGGGTCAGAAAATGAAGAAGCTGTTTCAAAATAAGAAAATATTTATTAACTCACTCCTTTGTATTCTCCCCTGGGTGATTTTAGTTTTAATAAAAGTCTTTAATCTAGCTAAAAAACACACACATGTAGGGTCTGGCCAGGCTATGTGTCAGGTTCTCTGAATTTTTGTCTTCAAAACTCTTTGTATATCTCATAATTTTGCCAAAATGGCCCTTTTTTATTGCCTTGTCTCAGGCATCTGCAGCTGCTAAAACCACATCTGCTGTCCGTGTTTTCCCAGTAGATATGGTGCCATCATAACAGCCCAAGCTCTTTCTAGTAAGCTGCTACCAGCCATTCAAATGTGGTACCATATTGTGCACTGTCATCACCACCCATCCAACCTAGAAACTGCAGACTGGCTCCAGCGCCTTGTTTCTGGTTTACCGTGGGAGGCTGAGGGAAATTCTGCTCGAGGACTTGGCAGAGAATGAGGTTGATTCAGCTGTATTCCAGTATCGTCCCCTGAAGTGACTGACATGTGCCGCCATCTTTTTTTTTTTTCATTTTAACAGTCTTTTTGTCCCACCTGTCACTCAGGTCACTCTGGAACTGAAGACACCTTAAGGCAATAGACTGCTATTTAGGTCCTAAATGTGCTCTCGTGTGTCGTCTGCTCAAACACATTAGTGTAAATCCCACTCCTGACACCAAAATCTAAGGTTTAAAGGAGAAAAATTCCCTGCTCCAGTAGGAATATTGACTCCTCATTTTCCAAGATAAAAAAAAAAAAATGGCAAAAGAAGCATCCAGGAGACTAAACCAACTATGTGATCACAGTGTTAATAAGCTTTGGGCTAAACCATTGCTAAAAACTTTGAAAATTCATTATGAAAATTCCTTAAACAATACCTTGTTACATAATGAACAAGGTATAAAATAATGAGGTAAAACTTTGGAATGGTATACAGAATGGTTTAAAATGTATGAATATTTTTAAATTGGGAAAAAAAATTGTTCAAAACACAAAAATGTATAATATTTTCTCTTGAAAACTTTCAAAAAAGTTTTTTGTCACGTCTCTCATGTACTATGATGTTGAAGCACTGAAACTTGGAGCAAACTGGATGTAGGAAATGCAGTCTAAGGTTTTATTTTTTTTTTAAATAAGATCAAGCGAAAGGGTAAAATAAATAGAGTACGGATTCTTTTCTGTCTGACCCTTTGCTTTGCAATTTTGGTTAAATGCATTCTGGGTAATTTAGCAATTGGTGTATAGCTTTTGGAAGATATAGTTGTGTGGTTGTGTATGTGGTGCTTTCATGAAGGGATTAAAACAAATCAAATCAAATGATAAATTACTCATAAATCAAGTAAAGCAAACTATTTCTGTCATAAGAGGACATTTTATCTTTCCCTTAACTTTGTACGTGCCCACCACTCTAATTGTACACACCAGGTCTTCATCTACAATAATCATGTGAAGTGCTGGACCTGAGAGGCAGAAAAGAGTTAGTTAAAAAAAACATCACAAAGTAATATACTGTACAAGCCCTCTAACTCTGATCCACTTTCAGAGGCCGACAAAAACAAAACAGGATCTCTAACAATGCTGTATAAACACTTAAAGAGAGAATGAACAGTGACGACATATATATAACATGTTTTTTTAAACAAAAATTACATAAAGTACCTTGGGATTTTAGAGGCCACAATCATTCATCTATTTCCACACACAAACACACAAAAAACACTTTTATAAGTTGTTGAAAAGGCACTTATTAGTCACAATGAAGGCTACTAGGCAGCATAATGGATAGAAAAAAAAGGCTCACGGACAACTTGGATAAATCATTGTTGTTGGAGTATTTTATTTCATTAAACTAACTGCTGGCTTTGCAAGAAAATGCTGCCGTCTCGCAGTATTCATCATCATCCTCATCATCATCATGTGCAGAAAGGATGATGAGCAGGTTGTTCATTTTTCCTTGGTCTGGTATTCTGGATCAGATCTGCAGGGCAGGGACGTGCCTGTTCCTGATACGGGAGGATGAGTCGGCGTCCGGAAGGAAGGATGAGCACCTGGAAGAAACACAAACAAAGAAAGGAGCACTTTAATTGTATAGATTTATTATATCCGCAGGAGAGTAAAAGTTTTATTATTATTATTATTATTATTAGTTTGGGTGCTTTCCTAGTTGGAGTCTATAGTTTTTAAAGTTTGGCTGCTTGTAAACAAAAAAAAAAAGAAGAAAAAAACCCATCAAGATAAAAAAAAATTGGATACAAGTTCAACCGTAGCGTGTTTAAGTTTATTTCTCATCATGCACAAATGATTTAAATCACTGGAAGGGGTATAAAGCGCTCCAATTGTCTTGAAGACATCCAAACTTTTTGGTTTTCTAAAATGTTTTTCTTTGTATGTTTTCAGAAAGTTTTCCAAAAAACAGGCACACAGAGAAGATCTACACTGGACGAGAAGCTAGTAAGGTAAAAGCAGAAAGTCAGGAAATCTCTCCTGCATCTACTTCAACCATTTTCCTGCTGGGGCTCATCGCTCACCCGCCGTCCCAGATGAGATTTAAGCCTCCTGGTAAAGAGACTCTTCCTGCGTGGTGCCAAAGGAACTGTTGTTCTCGTTTATCAGCTTAGTGCAAATTTACATTTTAATTGAATTTAGATGTTTGGGCCAAACTGTACTTGCTGAGTAACTGGAGCCCCTTCAGTGAAACTGCTTACAGGCTTGCCTGTCTTCTGAAGATGACAGGCAGTCAGAGCCGCTCACTTCCACTATGCAAAAATTCCACTTAATGTGCCAACATCCATCCTCTCACGATCACCAGGAATATCACAAACTTACAGCTGGGCTTTTTGTGCGTCTATTTGCTTATCTGCTAGTACTCGAATGAATATATATTTACCCAAATAGACTTTAAAACTCATTACCTGACAGGAATACACTTGAGTTGTGGGAGTGTGTGTGTTTACTCACACAGCTCAGCACTATATCACACTCATTAGGATGGACACATCCGCTCCTACGCTCACTTTCATGTGACATGTTGACTAAATGTGCTGATGTGGGATTCTGTCTAACAAGATCTGAGATAAAAGAAGAGGATTTGTCAGCATGACTTTGTTTGGTCGATCTCCTGCATCTGGGAAGAACATTACTTTAGATGATATGTGTGTGTGCTACATGTGCATGTTGGTTTAGCAAGGCAGGAAGAATTGCAGTGAAATGTAATTGTTTATACAGTATTTTGATAAAAAATACAGCAAAACCTGAAATCCATAGATTATAAAGTCAAGGAGGAAGTCTCAAATTATGACTATAAGAAAAACAAGGTAACCAGTTTTAGTGTTTATACAGAAGAGAACAAAAGTTTTTGCACCCTATGTTTAAAAATTGCATAAATTTGGTTGAAGAAGAAAAGAAAAGATGGAAAAAATCTCCAAAAGGCATCAGATAACAGATGAGCCATTCTTGTAATATGTCAAACAAATTTTCTTGTTTTCTATTTTTTTTTAAAACAGGACCAATCATCATTTTCATAAATGAAGAAAATGAAGCCTAAATATATATTTCAAGTGTGAGTTTAGTCAAAATTAAATTGCGGAGCCATAACATACATACATGCATAAATAAATAGATAAATAAAATAAAAATAAAAAAAAGGAAAGAAGTCATGACATCCTAATATTAATTCAGTTTAAAACCCAACCTCACGACAGTGGCCAAGCACAGTGAGGGTTTAATCATGGTTTGGGTTTGAATTGACCTTCATTAAAAAAACCATTCTATAACTATAATCCACGTCATCTGTTAAAAAATAGTGAAAGATAGTGAAAACAGAATGACAAAAAAAGTATCATGATTTCGGGATGCCCAACTCAAAACATAAGCCTGATGTCTGCCCACATATGTGCAGAAAAACAATTCAAAAATCCCAAACATGTTGTTTAAAAACTGTTACTTTCAATTGTTAATAAAGGAGGGAGGCTATGGTATCACGTAACTCTGCGGTTTCTTACATTGTAGCTCTGTGGAGCTGAAACAATTCACAAATTATCTCCAGCAGAAAGCCCATAAAAATGCTAACAGGCAGCTATTTATTCCGAGTGTGTGAAGCACAAACCATTAGTTAATTAGAAAAACTGTCTCCCACAAGTGCAAAACAATTCAGTACATAAATAAACATGTTCTACTCTAAATTACACAAAAACAACTCAATTTTATAGTTAAGTCAACACTTTTGAACACATTATTTTGTATAAATACCTTAAACATTAAAAACTGCCCACATCAATCCCCCTTTAGTTCAATGGTTTATTCCAAAACCTGAAATATGTATTCAATTTTAAATAGAAACATTTATCTAAACCATCATGTAAAAGAAAAAATACAGGAGAGTTACACATTTTAACCTTTTCAATTATCGCTTCACTTTTGACAAACTTTTGTGAGAGATTTCTCCAAAATGTCATTTCAAACAGCAGCTCTCAATCAGGGGAATTAGCAGAAGTCGTGTCTGATTTAACACCTGAATCACTCAAAGTTTTAGGGTTACTATAAATATTCAATGAACTTTCCACGCACTCTGTGCAATGTGTAAATCATTCTGCACAGCTCCCACGTCGAGGGAAAATGCACAACTAAATATACCAATTCCTGGATAAAAAATAAAATAAAATTAGCACAGCCTTGGTATACTAAATTCACAGAAAAATAAAAACACTAAAAGTAATTAACACTTTTTTAAATTTGCTTTTGGTTTAGAAAGTCTTGCATCAAGACTTAAGAACTTTTTAAAAATGTATTTAATTTTCTTTTAAACTGCTTCATTTTAAGTTTGTGGATGTTTTTCCTCCAATTTTTGTTATAAATTGGAAATCTTTAATATGTTAAAATAAAAGAAAGGTAATCTGGTTCTGGACGAACTTTGTTCATTATTGGGTAACAGTTAATAGTTTTGTGAAAAGATTGCTTTGTTAATGGCAGAGAAGTTTTTTTTTTTTAGTTAACTGCTTTTATTGTCATTGAATATAACACAAAAACCCAGTAATTCTATAAACAATGTAAGTTTAAAAAGTCAAAATAGTTCTTTAACAGATTTAAGTTGTAATATTAAAGATAAAATCATGTATTTTTGCATATGGATAAGCAAACTAGTCTTCATTATTTCTATGTTGCTTCACCTGAAGTATTTTTATTGTTTGAGTCAAGTGATTAAAACGAATGTACACCTTTTTTTTCACTTTTTGTTTAAAAGATTTTGAAATGCTGCTTCTTGCCTGAGATTTTACCTTTTCTAGTATACACAAAGCCAATGCATATCAAATGTAAGTAGCTTAATCTAAAACCAAATAATTAAAATGCTAATCCAACGGCCTTGTGTTTATATTACATAAAGACAGCACCTCTAGGCTACACTTTAAAGCAGTTCCAGGATCTATCTGATAGGGATCACCTCAAAAGCAAAAAGGATAACATTAACTAAAAAGTTCACAAGAGCTGCTTTCTGATGGGATTGTCATTGTGTTCACAGCATAAGGATTTTGTTCATCCGTCTGGTCCATCTGAAACAGAAAAGGCTGCACTCCTCTCTCTCAAAGAAACCCTAAAAATGGCGGTGCTAATAAACAGCAGCATGTAAAAATGTTTTCTCTGCAACAGTAAAGCAGATAAGAGTTAATTAACTGAAAATGGCACCGTGTTCACTGGAAAGCTCTGAAAGCTGATGAAAAGCAGGGAATCAAAGAAATAAAAAAAGACATTCTGGAGATTTCAAAGAAAAGAAGCTCATTTAATTTCTGCTGATTAACTGTGATGGCATGAATGCTGAGTAATCTGTATCGCAGCTGCCACAACAATGAACTGGACAAAGGAGTGGGAATTTCATCTGTCTGTTACAATACAAACACCACAACAAGGAAACACACCACCTGTCATATTACAGCCCTTTATCGTGTGATAATGACCTCTTTCATTCACTTTTGCTCTTCTTCCAACGCTACTTCCAAAAGAAAATTTCTAAAGACGCAGTTGATGTCGGCATCAAGAGGATGAACCAAAATGAGAACCCGAAGATGAAACCGACACATATCAGCCTGCCTTCCTGTATGCAAGATGTTGGATCAACTTTCCAGCTGAGCAAGTTGTAGAGGTTTTGTCTCCATCCTCTTCTCTCAAAAAAAAAAGGGAGGAAACAATGTGCTTTATTCCATTACGCCGTAAATCCAATCTCATGCTTCATGCTCTGTGGACGAGGAGCATGAAGAGGGAATGAATGAAACGACATGGGGAAATGTTGACTCAAATCCCATGATCACCAAGGCGACACCGGGAACTGAATGCAATGCAGATTAAGGATTCTGAACAATTAACCAATCAATTACAAGGTTGACAGGAGCTCTGTGTAGCTATTATGGTAATACATGTTTTGCTGAAGTCAGAAATGTGTGTTTGGCTCAACAAGGCGTCAAAGTTGGAGTCATTTAGTTGTTCCAACTGTGACGTTTCATTTGGGAAATCAGTGGCCCCCCCTCTGGAAGAGCTTTAAACTTTACAATTAGGAGATAATCAGCACATAAACTGCACATATACATTTCTAAATGTCACCAAAACTGCTTAATTTAATTTCTAAAAAGCAACTCTCTTGGAAGGACTTTGTTGAAAGTAAAATAAAACTATAATTGATTGAAAAAAAATAACTTTTTGAATTTTTTTAATGTTACAGCTTTTATAGTTTATATTAATGTATTTAATTTATTGATGATTGCGTGCAGCTTCTTTGTTTTAACTTTGAACACTAAGAGTTTTCCATAGTTGTTGAGTTGCATATTTTGTTCACAAAAATGCCTTATTTGATCAGCCTATTTTTAACAATAGTTGAAAACAAATAAAACAGGGATAAAATCATCATATAGATTTAAAGTCAGATAGAAAAAAACTCACGCAAATGGAAATAAATGTGTTAAAAACTGATTTAACACAAAAGAAGATGAAAAAAAAAGTTAGATTTACTGCGCAGTAGTAACTTGTAAAACAACAAAGGTTTTATTTGTCTAGTTGCAAACATTTTGACACATTAGACAACAGGCAGCTGATTTTCTCTGTGTTCACTGTTTTGTTTTGGATATTCATTTCGATATTTTATTTGGTTCTCTGCTCTACCTGCAGGTTGGATCTGAAGATCTCAGAGTTCTTTCGATTTAATAGATATGAAAAGATCAAAAATCACCCCTTATATTTTAAATCATAAAAAAAAAAAAAACATTTAGTCTTGGGAGATGTGTAACTCTTTTTGTTAGAACTCTGCAGCAAAGTTTTTGATCAGCCAAAGCTGTAAAACTGTGATGTTTAAAAGATCAGAAAGAAGATTGTTCCTCTAGTTAACTTTGCTATGGTTGAAAGAACCATTGATCTGACCTAAGAATAAGATGTAGTTCAAAAGATTTCCCTGAGATTCTAACAGATTGATTTCTGACCTGTGAGTTTAGTTTAGTTGTTCAGAGATGTAATCTTCTCATTTGGCTTCTTATTTGGAAGTAATCATCATTTGGTGAAGGGTTTGATCACATCTTTGTCATTTGTTTAGCTGCCTTTTGTTGTCATTTGGCTATATTCCCCTAGAAGGCACATTTTAAAACCCACTCCAATTAAAAATGGTGTTTTTGAAGTTTTTCAACATCTTCTTGTAAAATTTTACTGAATGAACCTTTAAGACTCAAAACAGTCAATCAAAAATATCTACGGTCACCATAAAAACACCTTAACCCTTGTGCTATCCTAGGCACTTCAACATTGGGAGTTGGGTCATCTAGACCCCAGACAGTGCTCTGAACCTCTTTTCTTCAATGATTTGTGATCTTCACTGGTGTCCATGGAATACATGAAATTCTCTTCACCTTTATCCAACCTTTGACATGGTAGGGAGAACATGTCAATAGTCATCTTGACCCCATATGATAGCACAAGGGTTAAAGCAGCTCTAACAGTTAAAATTTATACCATTTTAAACCAATGCAGGACAGAAATAATCTTGAGAAAGCAGCAGATATCAATTTTCCTGCATTTATTATTATTATCATCAGCCCCTACAGAAGGAGAAGTAAGGTCTTCTCATTATCTTTGCTTGGTTTCAGTTTTGTGTTCTTTGGTAATGTCAGGTTCTCTTCTCCGGTTTTGAGTTCCCCGTCACAGTCTCACCTGGTTTTATTAGCTTATCATCCACAGCTGTCTTCAGTTAGTTCATTATCCCACAGTATATTTAGGCATCTGCTTCACAGGTTATCTGTTTTCTTCCCCCTTTCTTCAGAGTTTTGTCATCTTTTCTGTTTGCTTGTTAAAGTTTTACTTCTTGTTGGCTCCTCTCTGTACTTTGGGTCCAGAACCACCAATTCCTGACCTAAACCCAAACAAAATGCATTAAAATCTTCTACATATTCCAAATGCTTGACAAATCTGACATGAAATATGTTTCAGTTACCATTTGTAGTTGTATGCAGGCTTTTCCATGAATGCATGCATGCATGAAGATGCAGACAGAAAATGTTGAGCATTAATACATCAAAATGCTCTTTGTTATTTTATAGAAGTAAAATTGGCTCTCTTACAAAGAAACATGTCTAGGAAGTAGCTGTAATCTTACAACCTCTTTTGAAAAAGCAAGTCATGTTCCACTTTTTCAGTTTTGCACAAAACAGTGCATTCCTACCCGTGCAATTCAAACCATTAAAACCTTTCTGAAGTAAATTGTTCTCCCTTGAATTGTTGCTTTCAGACATGAGCAGTCTCCATACTATGTCTATACCCTGACTGAAGAGCTCAGACGTTTACTTTCATCTTGTCCAAAGTCGTACCTCAAAGATTGGGGGGGGGGTGAAAGTGACTCCAGGGGCGAGGGAATGTTCAAAGCTAAAGAGTTTTTTTCATTTTTCACAGTGTGGCCTAAATTTTATGAAAACAAGCATGTGCTTCCATTCTTATAAAACCATTTTGATGGTTCTAGCCCTACTTAGCGAGCCAGACTCTCCCGAGCTCTCACCCTCCATCAGCAGGCAGAGCGCCTCCTTTTTTTCTTTTTTTTTTTTTTTTTTCTTTTTCTTTTTAACTTGTTCTGTCCAACAGCTGAGCAAACAGATTAGAGCTGAAGGCTTTTTGTGTTGGACAGGTTTTACTATCACAAAAAGAGGTTATATAGCTTCAAGAAACTAGAGTGTAGATTTGTATAAACCCCTTTTTGTCGTATTATTTTTTATTTATTTGTTACATTTAGTGTGTGTGGGGAGGGAGAGGGGAAGAATGTGAGGGGAGGGTGGAAGAGAGTAAAAGGAAGAAAGGTGAAAAGGTGGGGGATACAAGCACTGATTTGACTAAGTTATTAATTTAAGCTGTAACAATTATACCAGATCTGCTGGAAAGACGAATGTTACATCAAAGGTGAAAATCTGACACTAAGATGAGCGAGAGAAAAAAACTGTCCATCAATACACTGTAGGTAAGGAGGAGGGATGAAGCAGACAGGGAGCAGTGTGGAGTGTGCACGTGCACGTGGGGGTGGAGATACATGCATGCTGCCGACGTGAACCGTGTGTTCATAAAGGGAGCCTGATCCTACCCAGCCAGACCAGCCAGACCAGGAGAGGGGAGGAGAGCCCCCCAGGCCAGAAGCCCCCCCAGCATCCGGACCCAGGCAGCCCGGGAGGGGAGGAGGAGGGGACCGCCCACCCCACCAGCCAGGCACAGAGAGGGCCCCCCTACAGGGGCCCCCCCAATGCCCAGAGGCACAAGCGAACCCAGTGTCCGGCCCCCAGGCCACAAGACAGGAGCGCTTAGCCGTACCAGGCGGCAGCCATGGGGGCCACCGGGCGCCGGACACCGAGACAAAGGCCAGGGACGAAGCCAGGGCCCCCGGAACCCAAGAGCCGGCCACCACCCGACCGGCGCCCCGTCCCCGCAAGCCAGCCCAGGCCTGCGACCTTAGCAACCCAGGGATCGCCACGCACCCACAGCCACAGCCACCCCCCTAAAACCCTACGCACTACCACCCCCCCCCCGCCATAATATCTGACCCCCCCTCCCCAACCCTCTCAGTGCCCTCCCCTCTCTGTGATGGGGAGGGAAAGCCCCAGAGGGTCCCAGCGAGCCAGCCCCCAGGTCGGTCCTACCCATGCACTCACACACACATACTCACAATCATCTGGTTACCCTCCCTACCCCCGCCGCCAAGCAGCAACCCCCCCCCCAGCCGGCCGACCCCCAGCGCCGCATGCCCGACCCCTCCCGCAGCCGACAGGACACCCATAAGCCCGGCCGCCCCGAGAGGACCAGGCGGGTGAAGACCGGCCGCCCCCCCCGACCCCACCCATGTATGGAGGTGTGGGAGTGCTGTGTGTGTGCTGCAGGTAAAATAGGAGGTCACCAGTGTGGGGGGATCCACCGCTGCCAAGCCGCAAAGCCCCCCACTCCGGAGTCCCTCTGTGAGTGGTGTGTATTTGCTGTGTGTGTGCTGCTAGCATGCAGTGTGTGTGTCTACAGAGGAAGTTAAAATTGTGGGGGGGCCAGCGAAAGGTGAGCACGGATGTTTCACCGTGCCCCCCTCCACCAGACCCTCTCCACAAGGCCCTAGATGAATCAGAGTGTCTAATATGCAAGTTAAAAAGCGGGGAGGAGGGCGGGTGCCAACGAGAACCCAGAGAGGGGCAGAGCGCCTCCTAATACAATAATACAACTTCAGAGGGAAAGCTGTCGGGGCACTCTCTCACAGGTATCAGTTCAATATTCAGCCATGTCTTCTTTGATAAATGGAATGATAAACGTAAACCTCTACCTCCTCCACTGAGCCTCTGACTTCTAACCTTCAACTGGAGAGCCAGTAATTGAAATTAATTAACTTGTCCGATGTGGGACAAAAACAATTACCTGAGCGCCCCTTTGCCTGTCAACAAAGCTCGTTTCTCACGAGAGGCATGAGTAGCATGATACAGTATTTTGCAGCTGGCCTCTGCAGGAGAGGTTCCCAGCTGATGGATGTCTGTTTTTCTAATAGAGCCTCCTTTCTAATTACACCTGCTGCCATATTGCAAGCTCTTTGTAAAACAGAGAATAATAAGAAATAATAATATCCCAGTAATGAGCCTGATTATTAGCAGTTAATACAAGTTTGTCAGCACTATTGGTTATTTAGCTCTTTTTAATGAGGCGTTTCATCGAAATCGCTGTTTGCTGAAGGATTCCAAAATTGTCCTTCATTTATGGAGAGAATTAAAGCTGTTTAATGTCTGCACTTTAAATTAGGCAAAAAAGTCTCTGCAGATCTTGCAAATGGCTTTTAATGCGCTTGCAGACATGGACAATATTAATATCCGATAATTAAAAATCTCTGTTGGAAAATAAAGGCGGTCAGAAGTTTCGAGGTTCAGCAAAATAAAAACTTCCTGTTTGTAGAACCAGAGGTACAGAATATTTTTTTTGAGCAAGTGTGGGGGGAAAAAAGGTGCAAACTAAGATGAAAGGCATATTAGGCAGACGTGAAAAGGTGTTTCTGGCTGTGAACACTGGCAGCGCGGCGGTGTGAGTGATTCTTGTAACCTCAGTTTGTGAGGGCACAGACTTGTGGATGTGTGCACTCAAGAGGACAGACATTGCGGTGTGGTGAGAGGTCGGTGCAGTCACCCTGAAACACAAGAAGCTGTTGAAAGAAACAAATAGCTTCTGCTGAGTTGGAAATTGGAGGATTTATTCCGGCTTCCTGAGACAGTGTTTGTGAACAATTACTTCAGTCCCTTGTGGCCAAAAGGAGCCGAATACAGTATATTAATCTGCTAGATCCGAGATGTTGCTCTTTTGATGTAAACCTTTATTAAAAATGGTGTGGAAATGAGAAGGAAGTGCCCGTCCGTGGTAGAGTTTTAGCGCAGTACAAGAATAATCATAAATATGTGTTTTAAAACTTAAAAATAGACAGGTTTTTTTTATATATACACAAACTGAAACAAGATGAGCTCTAAAACAAAAAGCCTTTGAGTGATGTTTTAGTTCCTGTTTGTCCTCAAAAGCTTTAAGTGAACATGAGATTTGAGTTTTCCCACTGTGGCTTCTGTTGATTGTATGCACAGAGAGTACTTGCGTAAGTGGCTTTATTCTTCTATCCATTTAACCACGGGCCTACTTTATCTCCTCTTAGATTGCTTTTAGCTGCTAAAATTACTGACTGGGAATACAATCTCTTTCTAAGACACAGAGGAAAATCAGCAGACTGCTCTCTGTACTGTGAGCGGCGAACATCATCCCAGCAGTCCCATACATAATTGTTCTCTGTGCTTCACTCTCTCCGTTTTTGACATTAATTAATCTGAAGCAATCTCCAAACTGCCCATGGGGCCAGGACCTCACACCTCCAAATCTTTACTTCCCATGATTGAATTTCACAGAGTTCATGTTTTCAGACCCTCACTCTTGCCGCTTTACTTATGGTCATCATGGAGGGGGGGGGGGGGGGGGGGGGGGGGGAGAAGGAGACACTAAATCGGAGGAAAACTTTCACCATCAGCCGTATTCTTTTTGCTATCCATCATGCTCCATGGAGGGGAGGACAAAGACAAATACAGGCAGACAGAATCTCTGCAGAAAGCAAGAAAGATGACCTCCCGGACTCTAGTGGTGCATTTCATTATCTGGCTCTGTCTGTTCGTTGGCTGCTATCGGATGAATCATGGCCTAAGAAGCTCTGATTACCTTCACATTTGCAGCAGTGATGAGGACTGGAGAAAGCGGGCCCTGAATAGAATTAATTTTTACAATATGCTTTTAAAAAGACCTACAATTATTGAAGTACAGTTTTATGTATTTTACGAAGTGTAAGCTGTACCATGTACACTGTAGGGGGACTCCAAGTGTCTAAAATTGTTAGCTTAGTGTTAGCTTGAGTTGTGACTGTAAATTGAACACAGTAGTTGATTTATCGTAGTTTAGCACAGTGGGACGCAGCCACTAGAAACTAATTAGAGACAGAAATGTTTATAACTGTTGTTCTATTTTTCAGCTTATGTCTGTCACCACAGTGAAGCTGTCACTGATCGGAACAGATAGTTTGGCACAGGTAGTTTGGCACAGGTTGTTTGGCAGAGAATTTACAGTGGATGCCCTTCTGACACAACTCTGTATTTTGTCCTGGCTGGGGACCAGCACAGGGAGACCCAGATTTGGGCCTCCTTGTGGCTACATAGGCAGCAGTGGGCAGGGTCTTGGCCAAGGACCCACACTGGATGACGCTCATTGTGCACCCTGGGAATCTAACCTTGATTTCCTAATTGCCTGCCCTGAGCTTAAACATTTGGAGAGGTTGGATAAGTTAGTTGTTGCATATTTTTTTTTTGTCTTTGTCAGCAACAGGTTGTCATATTTCTGCAGCAATTGGAGGATACTCACAAGTTTTTCTGCACTTCTTTTCTTTCAGATTCACAGAATAAGAAAATGAAGAATTTGACTGTTTTACAGTCCTTTTTAAAACATTTTTAACCGGTTTATTTAGAGGTTTTTAAGGTTTAGTGTAAGGCTGAAGCTCTGTTCTCTTCTTGTGCTTTTGTAAAGTTTTTATTGCCACACCTGGTTTCCATTTGCCAGGTTAGCAACAGCTGCAACTCTTTGTGCGATCATCCCACAGTGCGTTAGCTGTACCATCTTCATGTCATCAGGTTTACAGGTGTCATTAAGATTGAACAGTCCTCTGTTTAAATACCCAGCCAGTGAAAAGCCGTGGCGCAGAGGTACAGCAGCCGACCCCTGATTGGAAGACTGCAGGTTTGGCTCCTATCGAAGTGTCCTTAGGCAAGACACTAAACCCCGTATTGCTCCTGGTGGCTGTAGATTGGCACCAACGTTAGGCAGCGGAGCTGCCACTAGTGTGTAAATGTGTGTGTGTGTGTGTGTGTGTGTAGCGAGAATGGGACTGTACCTGTAAAGCGTTTTGGGCCTTCTAACAGGATAGTAAAGTGTAGTAATAGTAATAGTAAGGCATACGCCATTTACCAGTTTAACATATTTTTGTGGCATTTTTCTGATGATGGAGGACATATATAAAGAGAATTTTGCTTAAAATTGCATTTTTGAGGATTTTTTATAATCACAGTGAATCAGGAGCAGACAAAAAAAAAACATTTGAAAATGAGCTTATTTGTGATGTAGCAAATGTAGAAAATCCCTGTCTGAGCTCAAAGCAACAGGAAGAGGAAGGGGGGCGGGATTGCTCCCCTCCAACGGACCCGCCCACAACTGAGAGTTACATTTTTAACTGCGGCTCTGCGAAAACTATGTTCTAGAAAATGACAAGTTTTTTTATTTTGGCTAAAAACTGCATGATCATAATTAAAAGACCACTGGGAATGTTTTTTAAAATAAATCAAAAGAGGATCAGAGTGGGACTTTGAAGTCTTTTTTTAATTTTTTTGGTTAACTCCCATAGCCTCATGTTTCATGTTTTTCCAGTTTATTCATCATTTTTCCACCCGACTTTATCTGATCTTCTCAGTTTATATCCTCCACCCAAGATAATGAGATGCTACCCGTACAGCCTACCGTATACTTACTTAGTTTGCAACAACTTCCAATTTTGTAATTTAACATTTGAGAGAAACTTCTCAAAAATCTCCCCCCATTTTTCTTTTTTTTTTTTCATTTGCTTGTGTCGGCGGCAGAACCTCCTATACACATAGCTACAATTTCTCCAACCAATCCAATTCAAATGTGGCTTCTTTGAATGAAAAAACGGGAAATCTGTGAGACTTTGGGAAAATGAAAAGCTAAGTTAGGATTCATGGAGACAAACATTTTGATTGGAAATTTTAGGAGCTAAATTATCAAGTATTTTTAACACATATTCTATCATTTTCTAACAACATTGTTTTCCAAATTGCGCTATATATTAATTATTCAATATTTAAAAAATGTTTTTATTGCTTTATTCATGTTCTTTGTATATCTCCTTTTAAAACCTTGCCTTTGCATTGTTTCCACATCAGAGTCACAAAAAAGCATTTCACTGCATGTCATACTGTGTAAGTTTATTTATATGACAAATAAAAATAGAATTAGATTAAATTACACCAGCCAAAGTAGTTTTAAATGAAAACTGTCACAGGTGTGTTTATTATCTTGTAATTTTGTCATCAAACAGTCATTAACTTTCTCAGATTAGGAAACCTCTTTAAGTACATGTTAGTTTATCTTTCCATCACTATGATGGACTGATAATTTGTCTGCTTCTATTAACATTTCATGAAAGTTCATTTTTATCTGGTGGTGGATTCACAATAAAAGCAAACAAACCTGTGAGGGAAAAAAGCATCACTCTACATCTTTTGAATCCGCGGCTTTAGCCATCATCAGATTACATCCAGAAGGAGCTGTGTGCCAGCCAAGCACACATCAAACCCAAACATCTCCCTGCTACTGTGACAGACTCTACTCAGCTGTATTCCGTTAAAAAAGGGCAGAAAGAAAATAACACATTGACCTCCAGATACCTGATAGTTTGATCTTCCCAGAAAGAAGTCGGGTGTCTTGGCTGAAATCTGACACATTTCTTGTCTTGACTGCAGTGACAAAGTGACAGAGTGATGATGCTGTGAATTTGATCATCTATGCATGTCTGCATTCTAACATCAGAGACTTGGTGGAAAGCTCTGATAGCTGTTGTTCCGACATTGCAAAACACGAACTTCTGTTTGCCAGACTATTCTCATATTTAACAGTTTGGTGCTCCGATTCTTGGCTCGGTTATGAAGAGTAGGTGTCTGGAAAATGTTCCCTAATCGGTTTTCAAATTTCTGGAGGCTTCATAATCCTTTTTGCTGACTCTTTACTTTGATGAGTCTAAAATGAGCTCTTGTCCTGTCTTACATGCCTTTCCTCAGACACTCTGACAGTTACAGCATCATTGTCCAATCCTTCCTCCCGTGGAGCGTAGCGGGGGAAGTAGACTTTGCGTTGCCCTGGTGCTACAAGGCCCTAGATGCTGCCGCCGCAGGGCCTGGTAAGGCTGAGTAAGCCTGAGAAATTGCATGGCTTTGGCCCTGCTGCAGTTTGGGACGGCTCATTGAGTTTGCAGGTATGGAGCTCAGAGTGAGAAATGACTGCAGTTTTTCACAGCTGGCTGGGTCATCTCTCTCACCCGTACCATCTTTAGTCATGGTCCTCTCCAAATGCCCATATTCTCTTGGGAAGGGACCATACGTGTCTTGAACTCTCCTGAAATCTTCTGTCACGTGAAATACTCGGCCATTGGCGTACATTCTTGAATGTGTAGAATCTAAGCTGTCGTGTGTGAAAATGTTGCATTTGAAGGGACTGGTGTGTATTTTGCATGTCCCCGTGGCTGGCTGATATGCAGGCTGTGTTTGCAAGGTGGGAGCTGACCTGGGAGTTAATATGGCCGAGGAGCAGCTTGACAGATGGCCCGTTTGACAGAGGGAATATGGGGTCTTGGCTACAGTCAGGCACGGTTTGGCACTGAAGCTTTGAGCTTGGCTTGATGTTAGCATTCTATCACCATTTACAGTACAAACAATCCATTATTCAGAGGTTCACATAAATTAAACTCAACAGTCCAAAATAACTATTATGACTTTGCAGCATGCCAGTCTTCCACACAGTTATGAGTGCTTTTGTAGACAGTTGACAGTAGCTTCAATGTACAGGTGTAACTTTGCCCCACGTGCACTGCAAGATGCTCCAACGCCAACTTGCTTTGTGGTTGCTTGGCAACTCGTGCTTGCTTTCCTGCGATCAAAACAGGAATTGGCAAACAATAGTTACTACATAAACACCAGAGAGAGGACTTGAAGACTTGAGTGTGGCTTTCAAATAGTTGAATCTCTCATTATTTGGGCTCTCATGTATTCTTACAGACATCTATTCCTAAATCTAAAAGGCCCCTTCTGAGTTTATGTTTAAAAAATGGACTGGTTGAGGTAAGGCAATTGAAGATTGCACTCTGAGATTCAATAGAGGAGGTCTGTGGATTTGGTCATCGTGGGATAAAATGGATGAAACAATTTTTTAAAAAGCATCAATAAAAAGAGGTTTGCTAGTTTTTTCAAGTGCAAGGTCAATTATTTGCGTCAGCGTGTTAGTTCCCTCTTGCCCAACATTTAGCTGGCCACATCTTCTTCCGGTCCGCTTTGAAATGCAGCAGGTCTGCTTCATCTGCATCCCCGTACACCACAAGAGAAGGGGAAAAAGGTTACCCACGCAACTCCCCAGAGTCACAGTGGCCACTTGAAATGTAAATCTCAGCTTTACTTCCCACATGTGGGTAGCAACATTTTTATGAAAATGACTTGTTTTGAATGTAGATGTGGGCATGCGGGAGCAGAGGCATTCACCGAGGCGCGTCACTGTTGAGTGGAGGGGCGTATTAACAAGCTGTTGTTGACTCTGCATCATGCCTGTCAAAAAGACAGACGCATGCTGCATGTGAACGACGTCTACGACACCTGTACTAGTGTGATAGTCCACTTTTCCCAGTTTGGTGGTGGGGTTTAGACTGGTGGTGGCGGGGGTCTCAACTTGAGAAAGACTTCAGGTGTCCTTTGTTTTTCTGTGCTGGTTAAACTAGAAATTCCAAGATAAGTTAAGGGAATTTTGACATTAATAACTCAAAGTCCCACTCCGCTCAGCTTTTAATCTATATTCAAAGCGTCCCCGGTGGTCTTTTAATTAAGATTATGCCGTTTGTCGCCAGAATAATAAAAAACCTGTGTCATTTTCTAAGACCTTGTTTCTGCAGAGCGCCAACAGTTCATCAGAAATTCACCTCTGAGTTGTGGGCACCCTCATTTCCCATCATCTCTTTGTTTAAACTCTTTCCCGCTTGCTTCCCTCACAACCCCAACCTAACATTATTGGTGCATCAAAAATGGTGAGCGGTATTAGGATCTATTCAGTTTTGAGCCAGCTCAGATGAGGAAAACGAAGACGCACATGGATCCATTCGTCTGCAAGTGGATGCATCAGAATGGAGCAGAGCTTGTAGCCTCCCGATTGCAGCTTACAAGCTTTTTCCATCTACAATTTTTCATCTGGTCCTGATTCACCATGATTTTACTCAAGAAATTCTCAGAAATGCTATTTTAAGCTTAATTGTCTTCATATAACATTATGCTACAAGAACATAAAAAAAATCACCATTTTCATCAGAGTGGGTCTTAAAAACTTTTTGCAATCTTTCTCAGCCTAAAAATGTTTCAGAAGATAACACAGGCTTACACGTTTTTCTTTTTTTTTTTTTTTTTTTTTTTTTTTTTATTAAAAGCTTATCGTGACCTCAGACCTCTTGCGGGGCAGGAAAGATTTAAAATAATGAAGGGCGACAAGGGAAAAAGGAAAGAGGGAAAATATATTATAATTGATGTAAAACGTAAAAAGCCCTCAGTTTTTCAATTTCTTTCATGCTCCACTGAGCCCCTTCACCTGTAGGACAGCTGCGCGACGCTGCCACGTCCCTTATCACTGCTGGAACGGACGCGCAAAGTGGGATTTGCTGCGCGCTGGTCCTGAGCTGCGCAGCCGTAACTCAAAGCAGCTTTGTAGACACATCGTGCGCCTCCTGCTGTGTCCCCCCCCCCCCCCCCCTCTCTCCTCCACTTACAAGCGCTGACCGCTGCAGCTGAGGGAAAGTTTCACGTTGTCAAGGCTGGGTGGATTTTTTTTGCACCACGGCACAGAGCGGAGGCATTCTGCGTGTGGCGCAGCAGCGCGACAGTGCGGTGTCCGATTACAACCCGTGCGCCGTGGAGCCACCGCCGGCACAGAGCGCGCTCCTCCTCGGGGCTGAAACAGCTCACACAGTGGGGACCAAGGAGCCTCAGCAGTCGAAACAAAGAGTTTTTCCACAGCTAAAGTGAGGATATTTCTTCAGCTCACCATCTTCATATTCTCTGGTTCATCTCCGCTCCTCAGTCTCAGCAGGACCAGACTCGCAGCTTTGCTCCGTGCTAGATGAACGGGAGTTGGGCACCTCACTTGGTGAGAATCACAACCGGTTTCTTAAACCTTTTTTGTATTTATTCCAATTTTTATTCTCACAACTGTTCAATATTTCTCCTCTCCTCGCGCGCTTTTTCTTGCATAATTTGCGCATTCACAGACAGTTGGAGTCGTTTTAAGATCCTCTGATTTTTTTTACGCAACAGAATTATGAAAAATCTCCCTCATATTTATGAAAATGCACACCAATCCCCACAAAACCAAATCAGCAACACAAATAAGCAGTTTTAGAAGTTTTGCTTCATGTTCTATGGTTTCTCTCCACTTGGTGGAGCTGACACAGAGGACTACACCAACATCAAAATTCTCACCCAACTCGCAGCTGTGTTTGTTTTTGTCTTTTTTCCCCCCTCATATCTTAATAGCTTCATCCAGGGATCACTAAATGCAGACACGGGATTTAAAAAGCAATATCTCACTTGCCATCATTTAAATAAAGTTAAAACTGTGGGCTTCAACTATTCACTCCATAAAAATATTATGTTTAACTAATATTTATCTCAAGATTAATGGCTTACTCATATGTGATCCTTAAACCTCTTTTTCCTTTTTCTTTAGTTTGCTTCAAATACATTCTCTTTTTTTTTTTTTTTACTAATGACGAATTTGCCTTTTATAAGAAATCATTTTGCAGTTAAATGCATGCATGCTGTATTTAAAAAAAAAAAGCTCTTTTGTTCGGCTAAACCTCAGCCTACTGCACCTTCAAAGTTGTCCTTGAAGACTTTTGCATGATTTTTGCATCTTACAATTACAGGACTTTTATTCCATCTTTTTATTTTGCAATGCAAGGAATGCCATTCCTCCACCCGAACTTTAAGGGTGCAGCTTTAACTCCACTTGGCGGTGACTGAGACGTGCCAAATATATGATGATCAATTTTCTCCAATAATGTGGAATCCTGTCACGATGTGTAGAAATCTGGAACTGCAGCACTGTCCATCCTCATGTTCATTAGTGTATGTTTATATGAACATCATTGTTAACTAATTCATCCATTCCCCATTGTTTTTACTGCCTGAGGCATGCACACCACTGAAATACAGAATCAGAATATTTTTCAAATAGAAAAAGGCCTCAGCATGCTCTTTTTACACACAGGGTCTGCGCTTGCTTTGATCGTGGTAGCATTTTTCATAACCAAAGCCACTCTCCTCTCCTGCACCCTGTCACACCGTCCTTACCGGTGAAAGTAAGTGACCCCCATCCAGATAGGCTCTTCAGACTTCATTGGGTGTTGAATACTAAAATCCCTTAGTGGGGGAGGCTGGGGGAGAAGGAATACAGAGAGCCAGGGTGAGGCCAGAGAAGTGTTGAAGCAGGAGATAATGTGATATGATGCCTCTTGGCAAAAGTTTTGGGTTGAACTTGATCCACTTGAGAAAAAAGGGAATTTTAGGAAAAAAAGGGGACGCTTCTTAGAAATGAATATATGTTGGTTTGCTGTGTAATTTATCATCTTTGGGATCTTCTTGCCCAACAGAAAAGTAAGCCGGTTGCAAGAAACTTTGGACGGTGACAAATGAATACAATATGGCTTCAAATAAAATGTTTTTACTGGGAAAGAATGGGCAGATTCATCATAGATGGTCAGCGCACTCCCCCGGTTCTGCACACAGATCAGCAGGTTGGGAGACAGAATTCCAGCCAGTCAACTCACACATGTGCTTAGAGGAGAGCAGCATTTCATTAGCGTCATTATTTGCTTTGTGATGGGAACGCTGACACCAAACGCCCGTCCAGTAAAACTCTGTGATGAAAATGACCTCGGCGGACTGTGTCACCATGGAAACCTATTGAATGACAAGCTCATTGTTGGTGTTGACCTTTGTGAATCTGCATCCCCTGCGGGGTTCAGAGCAAAAGTGAAAGACACAGTCGTGCACGTGTAAACTAAATAGTCATTAACCTGTGGCCCCTTGGTGCTCTTTAAGGTCATTTGGTTACTTATTGATTTGGTAAAAAGCTTGATGGGTTTTTAGGGTAGTGCGGGTGCAGATGCAGAAAGGATTGGGGTTTATTGGCTGGGAATGCATGCTTTCAGTGACTTTACAGATTCTCTTTAGTAGGTGATTTATGGTTCTATGCAACAAAAGCTGGTGAGGCAAACAATGGTTGAGGAGGTTTACAGTTCCTCCCTGCTGGGCTTTGCCCTCTCACTGCCAAAACTATTTGTACATCTCAACCACTGTCCCATCTTTTTTTAGTGACTGGTCAGATTTCACTTTGATTAAAAATCTTTGGTTCTTGTGCAATAAAGTTCTAGTAGAGAAAGTTGCCAGGGTGTGGGTAAACATGGTTTCCACCTCTCATTTCTGCTGTTGACAGTTACTCAGCGAGATGCTGTAATGTCGCCATGGCAACTCCACTGCTTCCCACAGTGGATTTAAGAGCTCGTCCATTATATGGAAAATGAAAGTTTATCATCCAGAGCAGTTTGTTTATTTACTGCAAACTGTCAGAAATGCTTCAGGAGAGATTGTCCTCACCGCTTTCCCTTGTGAACTTTTATCTTGTGTTTGTCTTGTCACAGTCTTACATGGCTCGCCACATCTTTTTCTGTCAAGGTCAGCTGTGAAGGTCCACAAGTGGATGATGCCACTGAATTTTAGATCAGCGCTTCCCAGCTGGAATCAAGCGATCTGAAGAAGCAGCAGAAAGCACCCTCAGAATTTAGCCTGATCAAGGGGGTGGGGTTTAAATTATGAGGCGGCTCGTGAGTGTGATCAAGGAAAAAGTGCAAAATCACACACACAGCAGTTCTCTGATGGGACGCAACCTTGTAAAACAGGCGCAGGAAGGAGCTGTAATTTCACACTGCATGTCAAACAGCAGAAAAAAGCACCAGAGCAGGTGTTAGAAATAATTTGATTTTCGGGTGAGGCGCAGGCGAGCGACGTGCAGTCCTCTATTATTTCTGCTGCATGGATCCAACAATGAAGGTCTGCGGTTTGAGTGATACATCCACTTCCATGTTCACACGTCAGAGGGAATTAGCTCCGCTAAGCCATCCGTCACTCGCCAGTCCTGTTACACTACATTAGCGCCGTCCCTCTCACCACCACAACCTCAAAGCCCACTCGAATAGCAAAGGAATCTGTCTTTTAACCATGACGCCAGCAAGGGGCGAAGAGGAAGGCTCTATTTGGGTCACGATTAAATAATCCCCAAAGCCTCTTTTTCACTAGGGATCAAGCCAGTGGAGGTTTGAAAGGTTAAACAGAGACGGATTCAAACTTATGTGACAACACCAGCCATTGTTGTGAAGTTTCTGAGAGTTGGGAGTTTCCTGCACATGTTTTCTGCACTTGCAGAGTTGGCGGCGAGTGAGGGAGGGGATGAGCGATAAGAGGACGTGATTGGGTGTAATGAGTCAGGGGTAGGGGAGGGGAAGCAGGTGAAAAGAGGATTTCAAAATGAAAGAGTGAAGAAGACAGAGCGCATAGGCTTTGCTTCTCTTTGTTTATTGACAGTCTAGGTGCCACAGGGCCATTTGAAGGGTGAAATGAGTCATGAGTTGTCATCAAGCACACACACACACACACACCCTCAGAGAGACCAAGAAACGCTCTTTCTTTTCTCCTCCTGGGCCGTCACCCAGCTGTATTTCTCAAAAAGATGAATGACTGTGAAGTGTGAATGAGGGGATCATTTGATAGCTGCGCTCAGCTCGTATATTTCTCTTTTGTGGGACCTTCTTCCTTTCAGGCTGCAGCTTGTACTCTACCTGTGAGGTGAGAACAAATCTGGACTGCCTCCTGCGAGACTTTTGCACTTTTGTATGTATAGTTGCAGCGAAATTAGCGACACCCATTGCAACACTGGTACAACGTTGCGTGTGCATTTTTCTGTCTTCTAGTCTTTGCTTTTCATATCAGCGGGAGCAAGTCATTTTTAAAACATTTTTTGGGTAGAAGTGTTTTTTTTTTTGGATTCCTCAACAGCTGTGTGTTTTATCTGCGTGTAGCATATCATTACTGAATAAGAAGCTCTTTTGATGTGATGTGTTTAGAGCTATCTGAGCTTCATCTGTCTCGGTGACACAAACAGCCAGAGAAACTCTAATTTGATCAGCGAGTGGATATAAATACAGAAAAATCCTTTAATCTTCGGCAAATGAAAACATTTATCTCGACTTTGAAATATTACGAGGGGCTAATCAGAGCAATATCCTCAAAAAGTTGTAAGATGATGCTTCTCAGAGAGGATGAATGAGAAAATGAAATTACAGAGCGTGCCGTATTCTTTTTATCCGACCCTATATGAAAGTTTGCGATAGCATCTGAAAGATAAAGCGGTCCACTACTTGTAGTTCTGCTGCGCAGAGAAAAACGGGGAATGGATATGGATGCACAGAGGAAGATGAGAGGATAGAGATAAAACAGAGAAAGGGAAGGCTGCTAAAGGTGACGAGATAAGAGCTAAAGTTTCTAAGACACGAGGGGTGGTGCCTGCTGTTTGAATGGAAAAATAAAGAGGCAGGGAAAAGAAAACAGAAGAGATAGAAGTGCTGATAGTGGGATTGATGAGGAAACAGGCATGAAGAGACATCTGTCTGGATGCTGGGTTGTTGGGCTTAGCCGTCAGCCCCACAGGCCTATAGAAATAGGGGGCGGGGGGGGGGGGGGGACTCAGTTGGGGAAGGCCAAACTGAATTTTTCAAGCCTAAAAGAGACAGACGAAAGCAGAAAACAGAGGTAAGATACAGGAAAAAGTATACTTTTCCTCACGTCCATTATCCTCCAAATCCTCTGGACATGTACATATTTCAACAGCATCCCCTCACTGTCAGCTCACAGAAATAAACACATCACCAAAGTTCAGAAAAGTGGATTTACTTACCTGTGTCGGGAATTTTTAAGGCTTTTTTTCCCTCCAGCTTTCACATCCTAGGCTGTTCAGTTTTCCACTCTTCTGCTCCTTCTACTCCATTATATTTGAACACTGCCTTTCTGTACTCAGCATCCAGGGCTGTGATGCTACTGACGCATATCAATGTTTGTTATAAAATAAATAGCACAAGGGACATTAGTTCTAATGCATGAATCACACCTAGATCAACATTAAAGAGTTAGATTATAATTTTATATATTGCAATATTTACCATTAAAAGTCACACTTTTAGCCAAATTAAAAAAAAAAAAACCTGTTGTTTTCTAGGACATAGTTTCTGCAGAGCGGCAGTAGTTCATCAGAAATTTGCCTCTGAGTTGCAGGAGTTGTTGGTGCAGAGTTTGCACACTCTTCCACTAGCTTACAGCCCCTCGCAATCCCAACCCAATTTTACAGGTGCAACAAAAATGGCGAGCAATATTGGAGCTATCCAGCTTGTACAGCTTTGGTCAGATGAACGTACACAGATCAATTTGTCTGGTGGATGTATCATTATGGAGCGGACCCGGTAGCTGTTGGCTTGCCATAGCAGCTTCTATTTCACACCTAGAAGCTTTTTCTAACGTCATTTGTTTGTCTGCTTCTAAATCACAACAATTTGAATAAAGAAACAAAATCAAAGCTTCATTTTATGTATTTATGTCTTAAATCATCAGAAAAATACCACAATTACATGGCTAAACTACATCAGAGTGGGTCTTTAAAATGCTCAAAAGTTATTTAAATTACATGAAAACTAAAATAAGAGATAAAGAAAAGCTTTATTCTTATCCGCTCTTTAATCTTTCCACCCTTCACATCCATTTTGTAACTTTTTTCTCAAGTCTGACTTTGAGGTCAAAATAATCCAAAAGTATAGAAATAATCGGCTTATTCTTTGACATATAAAGTCACATATAACATTTTGCCACATACAGCCTCCATTTTTACTCTCAGGTCTTTTTATGCATTTACTGACACTAATGCAGTTTTGAGTGTATTTAAAGAAACAAGTTAGTGACACACCAATGAAAGGGTTTTTCTATTTTAGTGATAAATAATGATAAAAATAACCAAATGCAGGGGGAAAAAGACATGTGACAAAGTACTCTTTTAAGTGTTCTTTCTATTTTCTGAAAGCTTCCCGCTCTCCAGACTCTCCAGAGTCGTGCTCTTTGCTGTTTCGAGCACCCGGGTGCATGTGCAGTCTAGCTCCTCAAAGACACAATGAGGCCTCAGTTCTGAAGGTGAAACCACATACAGGATGTGTGGTTTGATCTGAGCCACCAGCAGTGAATAATAAACTCCTCCTGATTTCGTCTGTATAATGTTTCATTGTTCTTATGATGATAAACTGAGGAAAAATTAACAGCAGTTTAAAAATTGTGGATTTCTGCCAAAACTGCACCTCTTTTCTTTTTCTTTTTTTTTGCTGATGTTGATCTCATGTAATTTTTCAAACATGCATAAAGAAAAAAGACGTCATTTGAAGTGTAGATAAATTCTATAGTTTATTTAGAAGGATTTTGTTGAGTGGAGCATTACTTCCAGCCAGGTGCTGTTCTGCACCGATAAGAATAACCATTGCAAAAGACAATGGAGGAATTCTACAGCTATTGCCAGAAGTAGTTTTTTTTTTAAACATACAGTGTTATTTGGTGAGTACAGTGCTCTGATTATGCTGTTCATGAAACAAGATTTTTTTTTCTTCTGCTTGTGCTGCCGAGATCCCCAGAGAAGTGAACTTCAACTAAGAATTGTGCTGACTCCTAACCCACGCCTCGATGGGTGGGGAGATTCTTGCTCTCGCCTAAAAATAAATAAATAAATATAAATATACATATATATAAAACAAAAAAGCATAAACAAAGTATGCATTTTAGTTCTTTTTCATTGCTTTTAAACTCTGCATATATTTGACTGAGGATAAGAAACAGGAGCTGTCCAGACAGTCAGAAAATCAACAAATAAATCCTCCAGAGAAGGTAAACCAGAATGAGTAGCAAAAAAAAAAAAAAAAACTCTGGAGGTCTGGAAAAAAGTCTCCTTTGTTCCACTTTCTCCTTAAGGGTCAACTCGGCCTTTTTGACCTCAGCTTAACCAGACCTGACTCCAACTTTCCAGCTGCCCTTTCAAAGAGGGATGCAACGAAGAGTGCTCAACGCCTGCTCTTCCTTAATGAGGATAAGCTGAGATCAGCACAGGCTAATCAGTATAAGTGGGGGATAACATGGATATTGTTGCAGGAAGCATCCTCGGTTGTCTTTGAGCTAAGCCTCTGCAGAATTCTTCAGAAAAAGGGAAAGTGAAGGAGAGAACTCCCACACAGAGCGCACACCTCCCCGGGACTTGCCCTGTACACAAAACCTTGTTGCAGTGCTCTTGTTGTCATTAAAAATAGACCTCTGCCCTTTTGAAACCAGAACCCCACACCATCCTGATCTATTTTCTGCTCCATGCTGCTCCCCAAAGGCTTTTAGGGTGAAAAAGTTCTCCCCTCGCTGCAACAATTAAGGCCAAGAGGGGCTCCTCTCCTGCAAGGTCGACTTCTTCATATTGACTTTGGAAAAACATGGAAGGATGACTTGCAGTGAACAGTGTGAATTGAAAAGTGTTGCAAAGGATCAGCAAGCAGCCGATTGTCAACAGGTAATTGTGCGTGTGAAGATTGTTAGTGGCTCTTTTGCGTCTCTCTGAAACAGACAGTTGATGATAAACTTTCTGTGTTCCCTCATTGATTTTGAATTTTGCTTTATTAGGAACAAAAATCTTTTCCAGCATCTGATTTGTAGAAACTTCAGTGAGCAGGTCATCGTATGTCTCACAGAGGCTAACAAGCCCTCTTTTATGGCTGGTGTTGTGTGTTAACAGGCCTAAAACAACAGTGGTTTCTCCTTGATGGAGCTGTTTCAGCCACTTAAATACATACAGATGCAGTGGCGAGTCACCCTGCTAACAGTGAAACCCACTGTAGCCTGTCATTGTCATCAGCGGAGCTCCCCACCCACATGGAGTTCTGCTCCTCTGGCCCTCATTTATCATAATTAAGACTTTTCTTACACAAAATGCACGGCTCCTCACAGCCTGGTTGCGGAAAAGCACTTTCCTTCCACCCGTTTTGATTTCTCAGCCTCCCAGATATCCAGAGACTTTTTTTTCAGGTTCAGCTGAACCAATTACAATAATTGGCAGATTGCACTCACTTCATTTCATCTTTGATTCTCACTCCTCGGTGCGGCAGAATTCCATGACATTCCGAGTTGTCGCTGAACTTTTCAGGAGCCACAAAAGGTAATTATGTGTTGACAAAATAATTTATGCTACCTTTGGCTCAACGAGCTGAAATGACAGGAACATGTCCATATTTAGCGCCAGCACATGATTACAGTTAAGGATGTTAATTGCAGTGTGGCATTCGGATCCTCTGTTGTCGTTGTGAAATGAAAACACCTAAAGGAACGTTTGACATTTGAACTTTTTTGGACTATATTTTTTCTATACATTTGATAAGGAGGTTTGTTCTTCAATATGTCATTCAAAAACGCCTTATAGACACCATTTGGTGTTTTTAACATATAATTATGGCATTTTTATGATGAAAAAGGACATATATAATAAAAAATTGAACCTAAAAGTTACATTTCCTTTTTATTTCTTCATTAAAATCACTGTGAATCAGGAGTAGATGAAAGAAAAATGCAGTTGGAAAAAGCTTGTAGCTGTGATGTGGAAGCTACAATTGGCATGCATTAAGCTCCCTGCTCTGCTCCATGCGTCCACTCGTAGACAACTAGATTCATATAGGTTTTATTTTTCCTTGTCGGAGGGGGCCTCCGGCTCAAAGCTTCAATATTACTCGCCATTTTTGTTGCACCTGTAATGTTAGGTTGGGGTTGTAAGGGGCTGTAAGCTAGCGGGAGAGCATGAAAACAAATGGATGATGGGAAGTAGGGGTGGGCTTACTCCACGCTAATGCTCCTGCCCACGGAATCCTTGTTTTTGGCTAAAAACTGCTTAATTTGAATTACAAAAACCACTAAGATAGCTTTGACAATGGATCAAAAGATCATCGGAGTAAGTCTTTAAACTAAAGACAACCTTTTGAAGTTGCTTTTGCACAGTTTTTTTGGCTAACATTTGTCGGAGTGCAAGAAAAAAAGATGCACACTGAGTTCGCTTTAGTTGAGTGCACCTGGAGGCCACATGTGGATTAGCCCACCCGGCCCCCACCGGTGTCAGGGGTTGGAAAACTCTAAAGTCATCATTATACTAAAGGGTGGGGGGATCATTAAGTCATTATTTATGCGCTCTATGCTGTTTTATCACCTCCAGATGCAGTCTCACAACGCAGACACCCACTCTCACAGCCCCAGAAGAAAAACATAATTGTTTAAGTCAGCCAGGAGGTTGTGTCCATTAGAAAAAGTGCAGACATTAACAGTCTGGGCGGCTGCAGAGACCACTCACCCAGCTTCCTTTTCGACTCTTTTACACCGTATTTAGGTTTACTCACACTCTGCTTTAAGAAGCAGCATTCACTTCCATGTTTTCTCTGGTTTAAGGGGGGGTTGCAGCCAAGGGGATGTTTTTACAGGCAATTTCCTCTTTACAACAGAAGTAGTTTACTGCATGAGTTCGGTTCAAGCACGTCACAAACAGAGCACTTTAAGCGTCTCCTTGGTCAATTGCTGTTTGTTCCCCCACGTTATTTTTTTTTTTTTGCATTCTGTTAAAGGAAAAGTATTGCAGGTATTTTGTTCCAGTTGGTTCATTTCAAGCTGAGCATCTTTTTTATTTGTATGAGAGAGAGAGAATGAATCACTTTTCCTCCATGCAGTGGTCATTTCTCACAGTGGTCGCGTGATTACGCTTAATGTCCAAAAAGCAGAAAAATTCAGAAAAATAAAAGGCGAGGGCGGGCATTTTAAAAGATTTTGGTGTTAAGGAGAGCTGCTCTGGGTTTGTTGCACCTGCAGCTGCAAATCTGAAAGACCACACTGAGCTTCTTTTAAAGAAAAAAATTCACAGCACCGCTGTTCCTGCTGGTGTTTCCTTTCATTTTTCTTTAAAGGAAAAGGGACGGTTGCTTTTCCAGCTGCGCCTCACCTCCTCTGCTGCAGTTGGTTCTCTTATAGATTTCATGTCTTCATTCAATTACCTCAGTGGGACCACTCTCCTGACACATGACATATGCACAGTGAGCTGCAGAGACAGGAGGAACTGCAGCTTTACAGCATGTGGTGTGTTATTTATGGGTATCCCAGGCGTTATTCATAGCCAAACCGCTCGATTTTTCTTTCTCTTTTTCTCGGGTGGTCCTAAACTCTTCTTTGTCTCCGTGTAAACTCCGTGTTCTGGTAATCCTCTCCAGTTTTCTGCTCACTCATCGCTATTTTTGTTCCAGACTAACCTCTCCTCTTCACTACAACCTCTTCCTCCCTCAATTCCACCTCCACCCATCACCCTGTCCTCCATCTCCATCGCCTTTGTCCCTCTCTTCCTCTCATTATTATCTGCCTCTTCAGTAATCTACCTGCAGTGACCCCAAACTTGACTCTTTTGCTCCTCTTCTTTGAAGAGCATCTCACGGTGAGACTGAAGGCCATTAATTTATTGAGTTTCAGTCTGGGACACAGCTGAGCAGCACACTGCCCTCAATAAATCACAGGCAGGCGCGCATTCACACAAATCCATTCATTTTCATGGACATTTGCACATGTGAGCATCTACACTTGATAGCAGACTGTGAAACAACGTCGATAGATGCAGGAGACCACAAAACCCTACCAAGAATCCTCAGTTAAACGAGTTTTAAGTCATTTTCAGTCCCACGTCTGCACTCGTAAATTCACTCTGACGTTTTCCATCGACTGCAACAAGTCACTGTGACCATGCGACGATTTGGATACGGTGGTGGGCTGTTCTCACTCGAAGTGCATCTGCTAACACTCTTCAACGTGGTTTTATGAGAAAAACCATTAATGATAATCTAAGATGGCCGTTTTGTGTCATAAAGACCCATATTTTGATTTTGGTGTTTTTAACATGTTCTAGTTGCATTTTTCTCATGATAGAGGACATGTATAAAGTAAATTGAGCTAAAAATAGCATTTCTGAGTATTTCTTCAAAGAATACCGTTGGAAAAAGGCCGTAGCTGTGAAGTAGAAGCTACAATCAGAGCTGCCTGCTCTTTTCTAATGCATCCACTTGTAGAAGACTAGACCCATCTACGTCTTTGTTTTCATTGTCTAAGCTGGCATCTGGATCAAAACTGTAAGGCTGGATAGCTTCAATATTGCTCGCTATTTTTGTCAGTAGGTCGGGGTTGTGAGGGACTGTAAGCTAGCAGGAGAGTGTGTAAACAGATGGATGACGGGAAGTAAGGGTGGGCTTTCTCCGCACCAAAATTCACTCAAAACTCAGAGCCAAATTTCTGATGAACTACTACCACTCTGCAGAAACTATGTCCTTCCAAAACAACAGTTGTTTTTTTTTTGTTTGGGCTAAAAACAGCATAATCATAATTAAAAGACCACCCGGAACGCTTTAAAATAGTTCAAAACTGATCAGAGTAGTTCTTTAAAACTGTAAAGCAAAGAGGACTGAGTTATATAAATTCATTAAGAGAACATAAATGTACTTTTGTGTCACCTAAAGAGGATAACTTTCCCTCTGATTTTAGGATTATTGTAATACACAGACAAAATATGATTTGCTCCAACGGGATTTAAGTGCAAGAGCAGCTCTAATACTAGTTTTGTGTTTTTCCACTGAGTTAGAACCATTGCAGGTGGAAATCAATTGTGGAAATGGGATGCCGGCACCATTTGCAATATTCATGTGAGCTCTTGCAAATTGCTTTTGTGAAATGTCTCTCTCTCTCTCTCTCTCTCTCTCTATCAAGTAGGCTGGGCAACTGGTACAAAGTCCTGTTTTAATGCGCTGTTCAGCATATAACTGTCCAAAGTCGTCTTTCAGCTTGCCACACTAAAAACCTTTTCCAAAGCCCTCATTTGCATCCACAGTGCCTCACAAACAACAAATTATTTTACTACTTCAAACCTGAAAGCAGAGCACCTTATATTTGTTTTGACTTTTATTTCGTTGCAAACAATATAGAGCCAAGGTAATTCCTGTTTCGACCCATCAACTTTAGTTTGTTAAAACACTCATTTCTGAATTTTAAGTCTAATACAAGCGTCAAAATGAAAAAAAGGAGAAAAACACAGAAAGATTTGATTTAGTGCCAGAAATGGGGCAAAAATAAAACCAATATTGTTGTTTGTTGATTAAAGAGAGTCAACAGGTTATTTTGAACAAGATCTTCTATGAAAGCTGATTGCACAAAATCAATATTTATGTCCTGAAGAGGTGTGGATGACAATGAGTTTTTCACAATATGTATGAAAGAAAATGCACAAGTCTAATACTTTAAAATTTCTGCATCAAAATTGATACATTTTCAACTCTAAGTTTGATTTTTAAATAAATAATTACATTTTAAGATCTTTTTTTCTGGGGGGGGGGTTAAAGTGGTTTCATTGTATGTTAATGATCTACAATAATTGATTCAATCAAAATTCTAACTATTTTTACTTTAAAATAAAACAATATTTACGGGATGAAATGGTGTCATGGGGGCAGAAACTCTCAAGTATCTTTATCCTAATAAAATGAGCATTTGGAGAGATGCATCAAAAATACATTTAGCATTTGTAAATTCAAGCTTGCATATAAAGTCACATTTATTAAGATTTTGCAAACACATAAATTAATGGAAGTGAGTGAGGTGCCCTTTAGCAAAGGTCTATTTCAGCAGGAATGGACGCATTTGAGTCTGATTGACAGCTGTGCACACATGCCCGCACTTTTCAAACAGGCTTTAAGGTTACACAAAAATCACACACACACATAAACAGACAGAAACATCTGTTATTGAGGCAGCAATTAAGCCCAGATGGACCCTGAAGGGTAACGGTGTCAACAACGGTGAAGACCACACACTAAATACACCGGGCCCTTTCTTGACTGACTCCTGGGAATCCAGAGCAGTAAGTGGGTATTAACCAAGACCACAACCTGTAATTGTTGTCATAATTACACAGGAAGGGCTTTTATTTATTTACTGATAATACATGGCATAATCTACAAGAGATTTAGGTCAGTGTACTAAAATGTCAGCTGCTCAAATGTCTCGTTGGGCTCATGTACCAAATGCGTACACACACCAGTAATATGCATTGTGAGCCCAAATTTTTTTTTTCCTATTATCTACACAGCAAATGTGAGGTAGAGCCTAAACATAGAAAGTGAATTAATATACGGGAATTAAAAGCGAAGAGATTTAGCTTTGATGTCGAGCCATCAAAGGCATCATGAAAGTGCAATTCAGAGGGGCAGTGTTGCACTCTACTGTATTTTTAGCTGCAAGCCCAATTTAGACCACTCACATGCCGTGGCTGTTGTATCTCCCTTTATTTGGTGGGGGCGTTGATGGAAGTGCTGCTGCTGCTGATGAGGCTGTGTTGTTTTTGTTCTATGGTGGCACTTTGGGAGGAGCTGGAAAAGAAAAAAAGAGAAAAGGTGTCAGGGAAGACAAAGATTGCTTGTGTGCTCCTGTGCCTTTGTTTACTAATGAAAGTGTTTGTGTCAGTTTGTCCTTTGCAAGCCTTCATTTCTGCGAGAAGAGAGCCCCAAATGCGTGGCCCGTACCTGCCTAAGCAAGTTAGCAGAAAGGCCTGCAGCTATGAAAGCTCAGAGTTAATACTGGCCCAAATGAAGACTACACCGTCTCAATTTTGTCCTGGAAACCTTGGAGTTTCCCCCCCTCGCAAAACCTATTAAAGAGGACGCCTTAGCTCCACAAACCCGAACACACCTGTTCTCCTGTCTTATACTTGCTGACACAGGCATTCCTCTAACAATTACAGACCTTCTACCCACCTTCTGGCAGGACAGACGGATAAGGGATAATTCCCTCTTTGTAGTTTCACCCAGATAAAAGGTGGTAAAGGTATGTTACATTTCCAATGTACGGCAGTTCAACGCCTTTCAAGTGTGTTTGATGTGCGATTTGTCCTGGCAGATAGCATTTGTGATAACTCACTGGCTTAGATGGGATATGCACCTCTGCCGTTTGTAGCGTTCGGTCCTTATCGCTGGTGAGGTTTGTGGAGATGGAAGGGATGACATTTTATCAAAGTGAATTCTGTCGGCTTGCTCGGCTCATTTGGGTCAATTAGAGGGAACTCATTATGCATTGTCAGAGTTTTGGGGGCAAAGTGACAGTGGACCACACAGAGTTGCAATTATCTGCCAGAGTGTGACATTCAGAAAATGGGTAAAAATGTTTGTCACGAGGCGCTTGATAACGCTCATTCTGTTTTTAAAGGCGAGGCTGAAAAGAGCATCGTTTGTAACTATCTGTGTGCTTTGATTATACTACAAAATACTTAACCTTTGTCAATATTTTTAAAAAAGGGTTTTGTCTTAAATTGCCTATTCTTCCACTTATTATTATTATTACTATAGTAAGGTAAAACCTTAGCAGTAAATAATCTTTCAGATAATATAGTCGTTTATTTTCAAGGCAATAGCTGCATTTATAAATGCAGTTTTTGTCTAACAAGGACACATTTTCTTACTGTTCGTGTTGAAACTAGAACAAAGATGTTTTTCTGGGCGCCACTCTGCAGAGTGAAAAACACCTTGGAAATGGGAGATAATTGGAGATACTTTTAGGTAATAAAGAATCATCTTTAAGCTGTCATGATGAATGGAAGATTTATGCTCTGACATAGATCTGCAACAATGCATGTGCTGACAGGTAAAGTAAGTGATTAGCATCCATCTTCTTGCCTTCTGGAATTATGGGAGTCAGTGACCTCACTGGTGTTGACTAGAAGATTTGTTATTGTTTTTCACGTTCTTCTCAGACTTTTATAAGGTTTTGATAGTCATGCTTTTAGAACTAAATTGTGTATTTTCAAACTGCACACAGAAATAAAGCTTAACGTTTCTTTTAATAATAAATGGCAAAGGTTCAACTGGTCGATGACACTTTGACTTAGAATGACATTTATATTATGGATCTCTATGATACACTCAAAACTGAGTTTAAAATACAAAAAAAAGTGTTAAAGTAATATGAAGGAGAAGACTAATAAAACATTTCATTTAAAAAGTACCTTTGAAAACAACCAAGGACAGTTTACATTAGATAAAAATGCCATTTAAAGCAAGACATAATTAAAAAAAAACAGGTGGGATGAAACAAAAAATTGACTAAAGCTTAAAGTCAAGGCAACGTCCACTGGATGAGTATCTTCATGAATGAATGAATGAATGAATGAGAGAATTCCAATTTTACAAAACAAGCTGGTCTAAACAGTTTAACTCTGTGGTTTGACCATGAATTGAGTGACCCCGCCTCCCCACTGGCTCCAAGAAGCCAAAATACCATAGACTTCTATAGAGAATTAAACGGCTATTTCTTAGTCATGTTTGCTAGAATAACTATTCTTGCTCTGCTGCCTTTTTTTTTTTAAACCTGGTCTTGATATTTTTCCCTGTAGTGCAAGTTAGTCAAGTTATAAACTGGCCACTAAGATACCTCAAAAAAAGTAGGTGGTCCTCGCTGGCCTAAAACGTCCAACATTAAAAATGATTGACAGAATTTGTGTATTCTGGTTTCAAGTGGTGAAGCTGTGGACTTCCATCAATTCAGTTCAGTTTTTTTTTTAAATAGCCTAATATTATAACACATTTGTCTTAACAGGCTTCAATAATTGTAGAAAACATAAATTCAATTATAAAATACAGTAGCTGATTGCTATCCTAGAAGGTAGGTAGATGATGGGAGCAGGCATTTCACTTCCTAAATAATTATATAAATTGTTGAATTGAGTTAAAGCAAAGGCAAAAGAAAGTGACATGAGGATAAAGAATGTTCAAGGACAGTAAAGAGGCTGTAAAACCACATGATCCATTAAACTGTGCTGATGTTTTTTTTTTCTTCTGGCTGTTGTCTTACCCCACTTTAATATATCACAGAACATTGGCTTTTTTTTTAAATTACATTTATGCAAAATAGAAAGAAAAAAAACTCCCAGTTGTCACAACATGCTTGTTAAGGCTGTTTTTGAGCTGAGAATCCAATTTTCTTCTCCTGTCAGACAGTAAAACAGGATTCCTTTTGTGCTCTTTTTCATAGGGTTAAACTATTAGAAACGAGTATGATTTAAGTGCGCATCTAGCTTGGAATGCAAAAAGTAGAATTATGATTGCTATAAATTTGAACCAATTTTCAAGCAAAAAAACTGCCATGTATGATGAGCCCCTAGTGGTTACCTGTCGAGCTGCATCTGCCTCTCCTCTTCAGAGCTTTTCATGGTGGAAACTGAATGTTTCTACCTTAAAAAACAGAACATGATTAAAATAAAATTTGAATTAAATCAACCAGAGTCAAACTTGATTTAAACATCTGTTTAAACCGTGCTATCTAGACATCAGACATCTCAGTTTCTCCACACACAAAGTCAAAAACCTTCTACATGAATTTACTGATATTCTGGAAAACTGTCTTGCTCCGATGTCCTTTTAGATGCATTTTAGGGTCAAACAGGTCACCTTGAGCTTTTGAAGAACACAAACACCCACTCTATAGGATGACTGCTGCTGAAGACCTTTTTAGATAAGAAAAATGGAAACATCTTCCAACACGTGACCCTCTCCAAGCTACAGCTTCAACTCTCATAGCCTGATGTACTTTTCATATATTGATGCCAACCGACAAAATCCAAGGCTGTGAGCAGTTTGAGTGTGAATCTTCTGAGGAGTTCTCACAAATTTCTCCTCAGAGACTACTTTGTTTCTGATATATCAGCTGTAGCAGTAATTGGACTTATCGTCTAACTGTTAACAGAGGTGTGAAAGCTCCAAAGTTTGATGCTTTCTTCAACCTAATTATATCTTTCTGCTGCATCTAACCGTTCTCAAGAACAAAAAAAAACAAAACCCAGGTTTGTTCGGGTTTTTTTTCCCTCTGTTGTCAGCTATTTCTGTTCCACAATGGATGCAGCCAACACATCACATGCTCTTTGTGAGGTATGTTAAAGGAGATTGAATACATCTGATACATATAACTGAATTTGGTTAATATTTATGCCAAAGTTTACAAAACCAACAAAAAAAGTGCCATTTTTTTTCTCTATGTAGTCTAAAAAATGAATTAGCTTCTCCACTTCAGTCTCATCTGTCTATTTATCGTGGCATGTTCAGGATTTCAGGAGGCATGCCTCCTGTCTGAACTTGAGCACTTTCAAAAAAGAGAGTGCCACTAATCAGAAAAGGAAAAGATGTGGGAAAAAATAGTTAGACAGCTAATTAGTGAAAGTGAAATATAATAAGCCATCGGATCAACATGGCAACCAGAGAAAATTAGCTTGATTTTTATTTTATTTTTTCCAAAACTAGAGAAAATATTTCGTCTCCTGTCATCGTCAGAGCAGAGTTGCAGCTTCTTTAACTCAATCTTCACCATACATTTCCTATCGTGTGGTAGTCGTACTTTTCTACAGTTGCTGTTGCTACCATAGACTGGTGGTTCAAAGTGTGAGTTAAATTTTAGTTTGGTTCCTACAATGCCCTGTACAAGAAGGGCCAAAGTTGCTTTCACCATGTTGGGAAACTGAGGTCCTTTGGTGTATGCAGACCTCTCCTAAGAACTTTCTTTGTCTATGTAAAAGCCTCTGCAATCCACCACGCTCTGGTCTGCTGGGGAGCTGGCAGCACAGACCAGGACAGAAAAAAAAAGAAACACAAGGTAGTCGGTTCTGTCATGGACTCTGAGGAGGATGTTGGCAATCCTGAGCTCCATCATGGGCAACAGCTGTCATCACTACATTAGACAGTGGAGGTGCTGAGGAGCTCCTTCAGTTGCAGACTGATCAAAAGATCAAAAGGGAGGGGTACCGCACGTCCTTCATTCTGTTACACTCTACAACTTTACAGTCTAATAACAGATGCAAATAACCATTTGTTGCTGAAGACATATGCTCTACAGTGCTGCTTTTCTGGTTCTTTTGTTGTTTATTTTCTCTGTCCACGCATGTGAAGTGTATAGAATGAGAGATTTTTTAGTTGTAGAATTTTATTTTTATTTTTTTCCTTCACCGTGAATTATCTTTGCATATTTTCTTTTCTTTGCATCTTGATGCTAGATCCCCAAAGTTATTGTGACAGTTGAATTTCCCTACAGCAAGATAAATAAAGTTTATCTTTTCTCACAAGAATTCATTCTGCTGAGCTCTAGTTGCAGACCAAACAGGTACGCTGTTGGTCCAGGAGCAGCTTAATCCTGGTGCGGCACAGAAAGGGTGTGAATGTAGGCAGAACATGTAGCAAACCGAACAAAAGAGTAAGTGATGTAAACAGAAAAGGGGGAAAAACATCAAACTACAGGAATATGAAGGAACTTAAATGACAAAACGGTTAGAAATTCCCTTTTCAGTAAACACATAATAGTTAGAAGGTAATATTATTAAAGTATAGTTATGGACGGCTGGAAGGACGAGCTGTTTTCTTTCCTTTTGCCCTTTTCTTTCTGCTTATTTTTTAGATTTTACTTTAACTACACTCGCTGGATCATCTTTAGTGTGAAAACCAGTTTAAGGTGCGCTTGACAGCTGTGGACATCTCTACCTCACATGGGCTTGAGCTGTACATACAGGGATACAGGAGACTCATTTGAAAACACTTCTGCCTCAGCGTTTTGTCAGCTTGCACTCCAGCTATATGTTGTTGTGACCTTTCAGAAAGAAAAAAAAAACGAACTTTCAAAAAAGGTTTTGTTACAACTGTTAATGAGCAAACACTGCGGAACCACTCCAACATGTAGAGAACTGTAATAATGGGGAGTATTGGCTTTAGTGCTTTAATCAGTTCAAGGCAAACAGTATTAATTTAGCACACAAGGGATGGTTCAAAACGATTTTTGACATCAATACAGATAAATCCATGACATTGACTCACACAGAAATATAGTGTATCTTCATTTTTTTCATCATTTAACTGGCAATTGTCAGTGGAAACACTAAAATAAGCTGTTTTTTAATCTTATTTAGGATTCCAACACATAGTAGTGATATATTTTGTGACTGAAACCTTATTTTTCTGTGCTTCCACAGTTTTCCTCCTTTGAAAGTGTGGTCCAAAATGCATATGTGCTCCTGTTTGAAAACATCTTGGCCTCTCTCATGGGGAAAATGCACGGGATCACACAAAATGGAACGCAATTACAGCCTCGCTGCGGAATCCATACTGTATCATGAAGGCATGCTGTTAAAAGTTGCCCTCTTTAATGCACTGAATTTCAAAGATGCAACATAAATCATTTGGATTTCCCACCCGCAACGTGGTAAAATGCAAATAACCTTATTAACAAGCTGGTTTTAATATGTGCAGCCTATGACCTCAAGAAGTGCAACTGACTTTATTGAAATGGGTGTCCCAAAAGACATCATGGGAATTTATTCATAGTGAATATGTTTTTATGTTATTGTTGTGTTTTTGCACAAAACAAAAACAGAGCAAGGATTGTAATTATTTGACATTTGGTCAGTTTTAGGTCTTGTAGGTAAAGCGTCCGGTTATGGTCAGGGAGTAAACATTCAACCTTTTTGCTGTCTCCTTATGAGATCATCCCTCTGACATCAAATTGACTTGGTAAGTTTAATATATAACCTTGAAATAGTTCATTTCATCACTGCTTTAATGCATTCCTATGAAGTTTCAGCTGATAAATGACTACTTGTGTTGTTAAAACTAATAGCAAAAGTTTTCTATAAAGCTAGTTTGGTTCCAAAATAATAGATAGATAGGATCAGATATGAAGGTCTGTGGGCACTCTAGCTTCCTCTCACAGTCCAAAACATGCTTCATAGGTGACTCTAAATTCTCTGTGCATGTGAGTGTGTGGCCCTGCAACAGACTGATGACCTCTTCAGGGTGGACACCACATTTGTCCAACAGTAACTGGATTGGGTCCAGCAACCATGTTCAGGGGTTCAGCAGGTTCTGAAGATTTAAAGATGATATTATATATTATTACACATGCAGAAGTATATATTGTGGGGATGGATGCCAGAAGAAAATAAAGTGAAATTGCTATTGGGTAACTAAAATCTTAAAAGTAAAGGTTTTCTGTTGTTTTAATTTTATACATCTAAAAGTATATAGTTTGAGGCTGAAGTCTTGAAGTGGTTTTGCTGAATACTAGTGTTTAAGTCTGGGTTATGGAAAAAAGATGGACCTAAAAGTGTGGAAAGGCAGATGAACATCACATTTTTGGACTGATGTCTCTTTCAAGGCTAAACAAAGACACCTAACAGTTGTTGGATCGTTTCTAACAGCAATTTGTATTTAAAATAGAATGTGCCATACAAATTACCTTCAATATTTGTCAAACGGAATAAACACAGACATGTAAAAACAGTTAAACATGTTTAACTTTTGTTGTTGAATGAATAAAAAGTAAGTAAGGTCTCTTGTCCGCCTCCAGTTACCTGGAGAACACACCTGGCTCCAGTTGCTTTTATATTCTGAGCTGCATCACACAGGAAGTCAAAGTGTTACTCTTTAATTGAAATGTGTTGCAGGAAAAGATTCCTTACATTTTAACCTAATTAGATTATCACAAAGATGTTAAAAATCACACAACCTGCTTGATGGTCGTCCTTATTACTTAGTTCGAGTGAAGTTTTGGAGAGCCCTTTAACTGGAAGTAACTATCCAGCCTTCAGCACAGCGCCATGTGATGAACAGGAGTTCACAGAATCAAGATGTTTGGGGATTTTCACCTCTGCACGATGGCACAATGAAGGAAAGCCTTATTGTGGAAACCAGCTGGCTCTGCTCCCGCACACATGAACAAAGGCTGCTGGAACAACAGCGCTCATATTCTAGTTATGCTGCGGTTTAACTTTCACATAGTCTTTGTTGATCCAGAGACTTCCAACATGTGGCCTGGGGCTAAGGTGTGCAGGTTGAATGTGACTAGAATTCTCTGATGTCTTTATTTTTTGAGAAGGCCAACTGTCAAAGAGGGGCTAGTCCGTTCAGCTGTTGGTGAAACACAATCCTTCAAACTCCTCAGTGGCATGCACAGAAAGGGGGAGAGAAAAAAAAAAAGTAAAAGAGGGGAAAGGTCTGCTGCTCCGTCTGGCAGAGAGATGATCGCCCTGGATGCCCTCAGGCTCCGTCTTCGGCTCCACTTCTCTGTTGTTCCAGTTTACACTCAGGAGACAAGTTCAGCGAGGTGGCGGCCGGGGCAAGCGAGCGCATACGCACACACAAAGGATCATGGTCCTTTCTGTGCGTCCGGCTTTAACTCAATCCATCGCTCCTTTTCATCAGTTCTGTTCATTTGTGTTCTGGTCTCTATCTCCAGTGTTAACAGGACAATTACAAAGGCCAGACAGTCAACAGACACACACAGATGCACACTGATGCACACACCCGGGTAATTAATTGGTTCCATTGGAGCCAAGAGCTAATTTACTATCATTCCTGCCACATTTCTTCAGATACAGAAAGACGACTCATCTCCAGGCAGCTTCCTTATGGCTCCTTCCCATCTGTGGGTCCCTTATGTGCATGTCCGTATATGTACGTGTGATTTTATTATTTTTTTTTGCAGAAGAGGTGGTTGTTGTTGTTTTTCAGGCGTATAATTACCCTGCCGTGTAAGTCAGGCAGGGCACTAGACTTGTTACGTTGGATGTTTTTATCGCAGAAACCATGTAGGTTGTTTTTATTCCCCATAGCTTGCCTTTTTGGTTTGTCACAGAAGGACCGTGATTAAAAAAAAAAAAAAAACTTGTTTCGTTATTTATGTTGCTGTAAAGGCTGGACAGAAATTATTGAAAGAAAACTTGTTATGGCATTTCTAGTGTGGTTTCAAGAAGTTACTTTCTGATAAATGAGTTGCTGTGCCGTACGGCATCAAGGCATTAAGTAATTATCTAACTATTAACAGAACACTGAAAATAGCTGCAAACTCTCTGAAGCACCATTACATTAAAACTCATTTGTCAATTTGACAGTCAGCTGCAATAAATTCGCGTCTGTTAATTTGAAAAACATGTTCTAACTACCTCTTTTAATCCCAAAGAAAAAGTTAGGCACACTTTAAATAAATAGCATCTACTTTTGAGAGTTTATAATGCTTTTAGTGAAACAGTACATGTGGAGTACTTATCAGACTCGATTAGCAGTGCAGATCTCCAGCAGCAGGCGAATATTTACGCAAACTACAACTACCAGCGTCTCTTGCTAGATCTGGAAAAGATTTTATCTATTACTCCCCTCAGTCATACTGTCTCACTGGAGAAGCGTATGATTGATTGCAACGTTTATAATTGGATGATTTGAAACTGCAGTCTGCCGTGTTTAAAAAAAAAAAAAAGTTAGCACTCCGTGATTTCATATTCTCAGCTGAATGAGAGAAATTTACCCTTGAATGATTGTAATTTTCTTTTCATTTGTAGTCAGGCAAGCATCAAGGTAGCTTTGCTGTGACCTTTTTGAAAGTGTGGATCAGTGGTTTGGAGTTACAGTTGATGCGGGCAGATCAGTGAGTGCTGTCAGTGTTTCTTTAACTCTGAAGGCAGGTGTGTTTGTGTAAACGCAAAGTCTGTTTCAGACTTTTCATGTTTTCACAGCTGTAGACAGTGATAGTATAATTTTATGGCAAATCAGACTGCTGGCTACCTGTTAGCCAAGCATGTAATTAAAGCTTTAAAAACGTCAGCACTCCTCAGTAAAGGGTTTATGCACCCTATCCCTGCAGCCCCGGGGTAAATGTGCACTCTTGGGTGTCATGTTTGAGCTCTCTGGGCTAATAGTAGCTCGTTTGTTTAAGTCTCAAGTCTTTTGGATCAACTTTTGACTTTTATGCATTGATCTGCCTAACAAAACAATAAAGTTTTGATATCATATTTGTGGGTCAAGTGCAGAGAAAATTCACATCAATTGCTTTGATGGCAAGAAAAGGGATTCCACGTGTTGGAGAGCAGGGCTGGCAGATGTGGCAGGGTGACAACTGTGTCGACTTTGAGATAGATGTGGGGTCGGCGGTGACAGTCTTTGGGATTGTTCCTCAGAAAAGCAGCAGACTCTGGAGCTAAAATTCGCCTGTGACAGCTCTGTCCTGTGAAAAGCTTCGACACTTTGAGCTGCTAGTCTTCGGGTGTGGACGATGTGTCAAATGTGTCTTTTCAGCAGATCAGTGCCACGGTCAGGCAAAGTATGTCTTTCATCTTTTTTTTTTCCTTACTTTTTTGTCCCTAAGTGTACAGTCTGAGACATCGCTTGAGACTGCCAGCAGGCTGTTCATATGATCTAGACAGGTTCAGCATGTTGAATGAAGGTAATTGCCACCAAAAAGTACAGTTTGTGCTATGTGTAGACTTAAATATCTGATATGAAACCTCTTTTTTTGTTGAATGCTGCGTTTTCGTTTCGGACTAAAAGCTGTTTAAAGCCAAAAACCTGTTCAAAACCACCAAAAATACTTAGAGTCCCATCTTCAATCATCTTTTGATGTATTGTAAAAGTGTTCCCAGTGGTTTTTATTTATTTATTAATTCCTTGAATGAGGAAAGCGACTATGTACATGGACCTATCTGTCTGCAAGTGAATGCATCAAAGCAGGGAGCTTGTGGCCTGCCTATTATAGTTTGTACGCAACAACAAGCCTTTTCTAACAGATTTTTTTTGTTTGCTCCTGATTTACCATGACTAAAATAAAGGAATATTCAGAAATGCAATTTTGATCTTAATTTTCTTGACACACTTCCTCCATCATGATGAAAATGCTACAAGAACATGTTAAAAAGACAGTTTTCCTTGGAGTGGGTCTTTAAGAACTTTAACTTAACTTAACGATAACTGCTAAATATTTTTTATCCACAAGCAGATCAACTCCATCTGTTTTGGAATCATTTGACTTTGTAACCAAAAATACTTTTCTTTCTGCATACACGACAAGCATAAATATGCTTCAATTGACCAACTTGGCTTGAGCCTGACCCACATCAGAAATAAACAGACTTTTCTCTCTAAGTTAAGCTGTAGCAGACCTTATGTAATGTTTTTGGCTCACAGGTTAAATCACTTTCAGCAGTTAGCAATCCAGGTCCTGCTGTTTATTGCTGTCAAGTGCAAAATGAGAGTGTTTGATGAGGACGCTTCTCTCCTCTGAAGCATGTTGTTTTAAATGCCACATACTGTTGTTGTTGAAACCTCGTCCTTTGTGGCGTGGCACTGCACAGACACACACATGCAGAACGCTTTCAGGCACAAGCGTCGGCTTGAGTGGCAGAGTGCAAGCAAGCCAAGTAAAAATGAGAACAGAATTCAGGGACCTCTGGGGACTTGGGGACGGGATTTGGTTCAAATTGGGTGTATTTTTGAGCGAGATTGTGGAGCAAGCCTGTGTGTTTTCTGCTGCGTGATGAGTGTGTGCAAGTGTGTGTGATCTGCGTCCCAGATTTATCTGGACCAAAGTTACGGTTGCATTTGGCCTTGTCATTAAGGCTGGGCCAAAAAAAGCTTTCCAACTGTGTAAAACAAAGCCGCTGCGGCGCTGGGAATGAATTGTGTTGTTGTTGCTGTCTAAAAATTAAAGCACTAAATGAGAGGCCAAACTGGGCAGGAGCACGATTCAGGAGTTGTGACAGATGACATTATCTGAAACTGACTCCTGAGATGTGTCCTGTTATCAGTTAGCCACAGTAAAGGCTGTGTCACATACTTCACTGAAACTACGTGGAGTCAGTTCAGCAGCAGAAAAGCTCCCTCCTGTTTCTCACGATCAGATCCTGGAATCCGTCAGCTGTCAGGCGTCTCTTTTCACCAAGAGAAGAAAATTCACAAAACTTCTTGCAGCTTACTTTTTTAATCTCGAAGTTCCAGGAGCGGAAAAAGGCTCCAAACATCATGCCGTCAAGGAATAAACACACATCATTTGTCTCCTCCAACTTAGATTTGTGTGCAGAATGGAATTCATTTGGCCTCAGAAACACTGTCTGCAGTTTTGGATTCAACATGAAGAACATGTAATCTCTCTCCAAATGGTTAGAGGTGTGAGTCTGTGGTTCAGAACAAACACAAGCAAACTTTTATGCTGTTTTTCACAGTAGGATAAGAGCACTCAAAAAGAGAAGTATTCACGTAATCTGGCTGCCTGTGACCAAAATCCAAATATTTCCTTTTGGGATTTTAAAACGTTTTGATTGTGAGGGATTAGTTACCTGCTGAGATTGTTTTTTCAGGTGGGTGATGCATTTGGAGAAAATGTGTAGTACTGATACATGAAAACATGAGGAAAAACTGCCAAGTAATCTTTAGTAAATTACAAGTAAAATGAAATAACATGCATCTCCTATGTGGTTCTCCTTTTCTTCTCACCTTCACGGATGCAGGAAGATTTACTTGATTTAGCTGCAGAAGAAAACCTGCAGAGAATAAGAAAGCCTGAGTGTGAAATGCATGCTTGTGAAGGGGAAAAACTGGGAGAGATGTTTACTCAGCAGTGTGTGTGAAAGGGAAGGGTGCAAAAGAGGACAAAACAGACTAACTGAGTTTGTGCACACTTGATTTACGCCCCAACAACCGCACTGTGCTCCTCAGATAAGGTTTTGAGACAAACAAGCAATCTGCTCCGAGTGCACTTTTCAATCCCACTTTTGGAGGCACAAACGCTTATTTCTGTGGAATTAATCTGCCCTCTGATCTGAGGGGGGTCGCTGGTTGGAAATGGCCCCGCTGTGCAGCGATGAGCCTTTGATGGTAAAAAATCACCACTCCATCTTTGTCTCTGTTATCTTTCCCCGAGACACCCGACAGGCCGAGGTGCTCTAAAAGCATAAACACTGAAGGAAAAGGTCAATAAGATGTGAACAAAGAGGAGATGGAAGACATTAGCCAAGTAAAAAAAAAAAAAGCTGAAAAGAAGTCAAATTGACCACTCTGTCAGTCAGGCTGTGTTTTATGCAGCAGTCAGTCACTCGGTCAGGCACCTCAGTAGCTTTTCTGTCTGTCAGTCACCTGTTTCGCTCCTTTTAGTCCAATTATTTGTCAGTCAGAGGACCATTGTGATGCTCACTTAACCGTTTTATGGGTTGTTTTCTTGAGTCACTCATCCTGCTACTCTCTGAAAGCTGATTTCCTTGAAATGTCAATCATTGTTTTTGGGTCCAATATCAATATAAACCAATAAAAGCGGATCGTCAGCTGTTCTGGAGGCACTTGTGTTTGTCTTCTGCTTTTTGAAGTGAAAGTTAAAAATGACAGCAAACAAGAACTAAGTTAAACTCCAAGCATCTCGATCAATTCCAATCCAAAGAGTCTGAGACACACAGCTTTATGAGACAGCTCAGTGTGTGTGTGTGTGTGTGCTGCGGTCTAAGACAAAGTCTGGGGGAGTTTTCCGTGTGTGTGTGTGTAAGCGCTGTCTGGCCAGAGAGAAAGAGCAGTGCAAGGGAGTGAAGTGTCCGTCATCACTGTGGTGTGACCCCGATCTCACACTCCCCTGACTGTGTTTGGACAGATGGATCATGGCTGCGGCACTCACATTTAACAAATGTGTTTAGACTCTGTGCGGGTGTGTGTGTGTGTGTGTGTGGCATCAACGTGTCAGTGTGATAAATACAAAGTCAGCATTTATTTGGGAGCCAATTTATTATGCATAGTCCAATTAAACCATCATGAGTTCCCCCCTCAGACAAAATCAATAGTGCTGTTGATATGATCCTCTCCACCCGTTACTGCAGGAAGAATTTAATTGATTAGTAAGCTGACACCTCCACTCCTAACCCGTCTGGGTGTGGGTCGGAGTGCATTGTATTCCATGCATGCCAGGGAATTTGTCATTATCTTCTTCTAGTTTTTGCTACAAGGTCTATGCATAAATGTTTAAAATAATAAGGAAAATAGGTCCAAGTACTGTTACAGTCATTTATAAACACCAATACATTCTTACACACAATATTACACTCAGTATTTACAAATACTTGTAAATTCTCACAGAAGTATTGTTATTAGGGGTGTAACGATTAATTTTAACAATTTGATTTATGTCATAATCTGCAGTGCCCAATACAATTCATAGTTGAAATTGGTTCGTTTTTAAACGGTCCGATTCTCTGACCTAAAATCGATTCAGGACATCCTTAGATAAAACTCAACCAGTGGGACTCAGAGATGGATACCTGGGTACTAAACAGTATTCCTTGTATTTCTTGCAGGTTCAACATCAAGTTTAAATGAAATATGTGTACAAACAAGTAAACAAAAAGTAATGGCAAATCCATTCACATTTTAGTTTCATCAAGTTCAGTCTGCTGTTGTTTTTTCTCACATCAAAATGATACAAACATTATTAGAACATTCTACCACACTGTATTGTCACGTCTTTGCTAAATTCAAAGTGTTTCCAAACATTGGACTGGAATGGTGGCTTGATCATTTTTTGCTGCATCACACTTGTGTTGTCCGCTGTGATGCACTTGGTCGTTTTTATGTTCTAGTAAAATAAACCTACTTCACTTCAGTCCAAATGATATTTTTCAATATCGATATAATCAATTTATTTGACTTGATTCAGACAGATCAATCTGGATTGTGGGAAAACAAATCGATTAGGTCAATTAATCGTTACAACCCTAAATGTTAAATACATTGTAGTCATTTATAAACACTGGTATACTCTTATACAATTACTACAATATACACCCACACTGTCATACTGTCTGTGTGTGATTGTAGTAGTGGTGTTTGTGTGTATATGGGTTACTGTAGTATCTGTGCTAGCACATAGAAGTGTTTGTGTGGGAATTTATGAGGGATGCAACGATTCACCCTCCCCACCTCAATTTTTGGGTCATATAGATTTGCTTCAGTTTAGTATTTGAGTATGACAAAACAACAAAAAAACTAAAAATTAAAAAACAAATCTTTTTTAAAAGGTTGCATTTTATACAGGAAGGCTGTGGGGCAGTGGTAGGGTGGCCGACCCCTGATCGGAAAATTGCAGGTCCAATTCCAGGTCCCCATAGCAGTGCTATTCATCATAGATATAGAAAATAGATTTGGTCATAATTTGAACACCTGAATCTGACAATAAGTACATTTTTCTTTTGGTAACCAAAACATAGCAAAAGTTTTTGCATTTTTTAAACATTTACTTCAGGCTTCAGTCCAAGGTCATGAATTGAATTTTTAAAAAAGTGATAACGCTAGTTTAACCTTGACAGGGAGATTTCTTTGGTTGCTGTCATTCCCCCAGGTTGCACACTTCCCCAGAAACCTCCAGCAATGAGAAAGGGCAGCCTGTGAGTATCCTGTGACCGGGGGCTAGATAAATATCGACAAAACACCACCACCCACCACTTGTTGTAGAGTGCTCTTGTAACTCCAGCAAAGATGGGTCTGTCAATAAAGGGATGGCAGAATAATAAGCGGACAATATTAAGGAACATTTCAGTCAAAATAGGAGCTTCTGCAAAATTGCAGCTGTAAACTGTTTGCTGCTCTTTACAGCAGTTTACTGTTAATTTTTCTGTGTCTGCACGTTACTGGGTTGCTATCCATCACAAAGTCTCTGGGTGATAGTGTGCTGGGAATGCCTCTGACTGTTTCCTTGTGTGGGAGAGAAGGCAGGTGTAGGTGGTGGAGGCTTGCAGCAATGCCCTGGAGATGATTTAGAGCTAAACCGGCTAACAGATCTAAAAGCTCACTGGGCTTTTTCCCGCACAATCGTGCCAGTTGTTGGCGAGGCAAAAAAAAGATGAAGATCCACAAGAAATCACGGCAGGAAAATGATCTCACCAGTCAGATGAATATTTTTCTAAATCCTCACCAGCTGTACTCCAGCGGAGTGACTGAACGTCGCATTAATCATAAAAGCGCATTGCTTAAGTTTATTGCATCTAAATTTAAACCGTATCACAGATTTGAGCTGTTTTAATTATTTCATGGTGCAGTGAGGTCTTCATGTGGGTTAGCTTTCATGCCATTGCCGGAAAAGAAATGTTTATTCAGAACAGCTGTAAGAAAATAAATGCTTTGTTAATTAGCTGGAAATAATCAGAGGGTTTTATTATTCAGTAATCAAGTCTTTTTAATTTAGTTTTGCCTTTGTCTTTTGTTGAAGGTCAGACATGCTGAACAGGGAAAGAGATATGGAGCACCAATGTTACTTTTATTAGATTTCTTTGGGAGTTTTCTAAGTTTTCAGTGTAGATTTGTATTCACTCCTGTTCAGTTTTTTGTTCATATTGTTCTTTTTATTTGTTAAATATAAGCTCTTTTCTGTCAACCTGCCTCCTTTGTCCTGGTTCCTACCTCCCACCCCCTACAGTCGTTAATTCACACGGGACCACAGCATGAACCAATCACAGTTTACTTTTTAGTTCATGTGAGTTTTCACACCTGCCAAACAATCTCTGGTTCAGACTAAACATCTCTGAAAGAGATGGGAAAGAAACACAGAAAAAGTCATACAGATGATCTAATGGTTCTGCAAGCATTTGCTTTCTGTTAGGAAAAATGTTCTCGTTGTTTCTGTCTTGTCTAGTGTAAACGTGCTGGTAATGCTGTTGTTCACGGCCGATCCAGACACAAAAGTCTGTCTTTCAACTGCATAAACTTCTCTCATCTTGTTGTTGACCTAGCAGCAGCCTGTAAGGATGATAAAGACTGATTCAGGAGAGCTTTGGTCACTTTAGCTACTTTAGCTAATTTATGTCTTCATCACAACTCCATTTTGACTCTCATTAAGGCCTAAAGTAATGCCTTAAACTGGATGGTAGACCAATTAAGCGGTAAGCCAATTGCTCAGCCTAATTTTTGTCATATTTAACCAGTGCTTGCACAAACTGAGCTGATTAATAAGTAAGCACATCATGCGGTCCAGCTGCAGTTGGGAAATAGAGAGAAAAGCTAAATTGGAAGCAGATTAAACTACGTCTGGTGTTAGTGTTGATGCCATTCTACCGACATTTTTTGGGACATAGTTTCTGCAGCAGTTTATAAGAAATTTATCTCTGAGTTGTGGGCAGGACTGTTGGCGCAGGGTACGTCCATCTCCGCTTTCCATCATCATTTTCTTTTCTCGCTCTCGCGCTAGCTTACAGCCCTACACACCCCCAACCTAACATTACCGGTGTAACAGAAACGACGAGCCATATTGGAGCATAGAGTTTTGAGCCAGATGCCAGAGGTAAACAAACCTCGTCTGAGCAAAGACCAACATGGATCTAGTCGTCTACAAGTGGATGCATAGGACTGGAGCAGAGCGAGGAGCTCATGGCCTGAGCCATGTGGGTTTTAGATCAGTTTAGGGTTGAGGTCAGATTTATAAAAAAGAGCCAACAATTGTCGCACCTTGCATTGGTGTTTTGCTGCTTGTCAGCTTTCCCTCTGAATGCACATGTGGTGCTCTGTCCCTGTGTTTCCAGAGCCACACGTGAATAACATGCTATGTTCTTCCTGATGCTATACACTCAGACATGGGAAAGCTGCTCATTTCCAATGGCAAACTCAACAAATAGTGGAGTGTTTTTACAAAGTGAATGCAGACATAGATGATTAAAAGGCTTCCTAACAAATGGTAGTAAGACGGATGTAGCTATAGACCAGCAACACATAAAATTGCTTTTATGTGAGGAAAACATTGTAAAGACTGTCAAGGCTACACACGGACAAAACAAACTGCTTGTAAAATTTCTAAAAGCAAGACATAAAGAGGCTAGAAGCTGATGTGTGAACTTGAAAGACAAAGGGGAAATGGAACAGAACGAGTCACTGCCTGTAACCTGCTTCCTGAGATGTCGATGACAGGAGCTTTACATTAATCTCCAGGGGATGACAAACCTTGCATACGTAAGTGAACTCCCTACCTCTAAGATTATGGAACATATTCATCCTTACCAAACTGAGAATCAATTCTCTATTCCGCAAAAACTGAAATAAACTCTCTTTGGATTTTCATTGGAGAGGGTGCAAAGTGAGGTGTGTCATGTTCCACCCCACAGCCGCTCAGGTTTAAAGGAAGATCTGTAATTCAGAAAGAAAAGGAGACGAGGTTTGTTTGTGTAGAGGAAGAGTTTACCACGCTTCTGTCTTTCTTTGTTCACATTTCTGTATTTTCATGCTCTTTTACCTCCACACAGCCAACAGAAAATGAGGAGTTTTTGCTTATTTCCAAGCTTACATTCGCACCAAATCAACCCTGTCACGGAGGAACTATTGTTCCATTTTTGCAGCATTTTTAGCTGTGGACCGGACAACAATCCCCATTTTATTTGCAGTAAAAGAAAAGAAAAACGAGGGTTCCACTAAAGATTAAAATCCGTCTGAATGATAATACCCTCCTTGCTTTTTTTTCAAAACCTCCAACATCTAATGACGTATTTATTCTTAGAACTCCTTATATTAAAAACAGGTTTATTTCAGGAGTTAAAATGATCATTTACTTGCTTGCATATAAGATCATTTGACTTCTAAGCCAAGAAAATGAACCCTGCTTGATAATATAATCACATACAAGTCAATTTGAAAAAGAAAACTGCAAAAAAAATCGAGTCATTATAATCCTCACAACAGGAATTATTTGTAATAGAATTACATTAACCGTTAAAAACTAATGATGTCAATGGATATCAATTCATTACCATAAAAATGCTGTGCAAACCCCCCGTCTTTATGCCGAAGCCAAGCTTTGCAGGAAGCATGAACCTAACTGTGTGCATTTTATAACAATCATATTTGGCAATTAGAGGGGGGTTTGATTATGAACAAACACATATCCGATTTTTATCAGCCTAAGAATTTAGGTGACCCACGGGGAGTGCAGCTCCACTCTGTGACGCATGCACACACACACACACACACACACCCACACGCCCCCACACATACACCCACACAGACTTTTAATAATGCAAAACACATGAATGCACAGTGCACATTTAGCTGTGTGTGCCCTCCATCATGATATACAGCGAAGCCTCAGCAGGGGGAACAGAGACCAGAGCAAAGGGCAAATAATTTTGGATATTAAGGGACACACACCTACACAGATACACACACTTGGTAGATTAGCTAATGCAGGCTGTGCGTGTGATTCATGCACATGGTGTCAGAGGTGGGATATCTCTCTCTTCCAATACTAGCAAAACATCCAGCTTTTTTTTCTCCTTCTCACATGGTCTGCCCCTCCTATTTCCTTTAGTTAAAGGCTTTTTTTTTGGCTGTTTTTCATATCCTGAAGTAAGATTGAGATTCTAAACTTTAAAGAAATTCTACGTTTCATTAAAGCACCTTTCTGTTTCTGTCCCACCAGGTGTGTCTCTCCAGTGTGCTTGGCCCTTGAGGCCTAAAGAATAGGTGAGCATACCAAGGCCCCCATGGGACGCCCTTTTATCCAGCATGCACTGCTGCTGCTGCAGTGCATGCTGGTCTTGCACACCAGAGGTGCGGCTGGCAGAAGAGGGCCCGTACTTCTACCTGAATCGCCCTGCCACAAAAAGGAGCACCCTGCCGTCCCTCACTCAGGTGGGTGATCACACAAAGAGCAGGATGGTTCAAAACAACAGTTTTATAGTGTTGATTTTTTTGTCTTCTTTTCTAAATCTACTATTTTTCTTCTAAATGAGAGAATAAAAATAATGGATTGAGACTATAGAAACTTTCTGGATCATTTCTTTAGAATATTTTCCTGTTGCTAAGAGACATAAACAACCTTGTATTCAGTGTTTTAGCTTTTCGTTCTGAACCGTTTAATGACCCAAGATCAAGAAAGTAGGTTTTTTTTAGAGCAAGTAATTTGTAGTTAGTTGGCTTTCTCACGGTTTATGATGTGTTGTTTGCTGTTATTCTTTTCTTTATATTCCTTAACATTTAGCATCTTTAGTGTGACTTTACATTTCTCACTTTAATTTCAGAAGGTCAAGCTAGTATTAATTATGAATGCACTGCACGCACCATCGAACGAATGAAAATGAAGGTTGTTTTCGTCTTTTCAGTCAAGCCAAATTCTCTTCCACATCAAAGAGAAGTGTTCATGAGTTTTTTCTTTGCCGTGGTAACCAATTCAATTCTTCACTTTTGTGTACAGTTATACCACAAACCACAGGATTGTTTTCTGCTAAACTGCAATCTTTTTTTCTTATTGCTTAGTCACAAAAAAGTAAAATTTCTGCCTAAACTTAACCAAGAAATTTCGAAAAACAGCTAGCAGTGATGCTGTACCCCCAAATAAAAGCAAAAGTTGAAAGAAAAAAAAGTTTTTAGTTTTCATTTTGGAAAGAATTTATTACTTTTCTAGACTTTTTCATTCTATTTCTACAAAGAAAACATTCAGACCCAGTCTCCCTCACACTTGCTTGCTGCAGTTTTAATATACTGCATCAGGTTTCATTGCTCCTACCCTTTATCTTACACTATTATTGAGCAAGTAAAGTTTAATGAAATGCTGGGAAACTTAGTCAACAGAATACCCGGAGCAATCAATACAGCACCGTCTACACATGGCAAAGCAGTAAAATGCCATTGAGCTGTTTTCAGTGCAGCAAAGTCCCAGCCAAACAATCAACATATTATTGTCTGGGTGAAACTGCAGGACTAAGGTCTTGGCTTGGATTATTTAGCAAAGCCACCTCAAAGAAACATATAAACCCCTTTCTTCTTTTCTTATCAGTTGTTGAACCTTCATCCTTTAAGCCTTAGTCACAACTGCCCTTAGGGGTAGATAGCCTATGAGGTTTGTGTGAGGGGAAAAATGAGCAAACCTGTACAAGGCACGCACGACATATCAAGGTTGTAGACCGCTCAGTGATGTTCATGCACAATGGACAGACATGTTGCGGGCGATAGGTCTTAACGAACACTTAAACAACACTTAAGGGTAAGTAAGGATTAAGTAGGTGAGAGTCACCACACACATGACAATGGTACGTTCCATTTTCATACTCATGATACTTATGTTTCTCTGTGACCCACTGTGACGACTTGCTGTCTCGCATTAGTCTGAGATGTGGAAAATGAAAAAAGGAATAAATTAGAGGATCTTTTTATTATTGTCTCTATACAAATAAGAAAAATAATATGAAACTCAGAAGAAGGATCAGATTCTCCTCCATGTTGGTTTTGGGTCATGCCATGAACATGCCATGAAAGTAAAATAACTAAGTCAGAGAACTACGTGTTATTTTTAAATTGATTGAACTCAAGAAAATGATTTATTTACACCAAACTAAATAATTAAGTTAGATCAATGTAAAAAGGTTTATCTTTCCAACTATGGCCCAAATTCTCTTTTTAGAGTGTATATTAGATTAGGCCAATAAGCTCCAGTGCTAAACATTTTGGCAGCATTAAATATAAGGTCAATATATCCATTGCTCAGTCATAATTACCTCAGGAAAAGAACACATTTTATCACACTTTAGTGTGTATTACAGTAATGACAGCTAATGAGAGTACAAATAGATTTATAAGGGCCGTCTGTTTGAGACGCAGACTTTCATTATCCTTGTCAAAAATACTTTTTCTGCAAACATACGTCTCCTTTTGGTCTCCCAGTGACTTGGGGGTTTTATAAATGGTTGCTGATTGCAGAATTGGAAAACTAATGAATGCAAGGATCATTACCATTAAAGGAAAAATAACTCATGATTGTTGGCTTCTTGCATAACAATTAGGTAGTCTGGGAAGGACACTGCCTCTTTAGATTTTGTAATGTTTTAAGATCATTAGTCACAACAGGTCACAGTGGGCAGTCCCAAGATTAAACCCCATTGAATGTTTAGAGAATCTATTTTTTTATGTAAGCGTTACACCTTACTAACTGTCTTACAGGGGTGAAAACAAAAACAGTTTACAACTTTGGTTGACAAAAGGTATTTTCATTCTGATTGATACCTCTTAAAAGGAATTACTTTAAACATATTTAATCTTCTCAAAGTTAATTTTAGGCATTAAAAGAAGTACGTAGGATGCACAAGTCATAAAACATGGTCTAAAAACCACTGTTTTAACTGTAACCTCAGAGTTAGAGCTCTCCCACCCGGGAAACCCACTATGATCCAACTGTACAGAGACTGATTGAAACAACCAATCTGCAGGCTGCCAACAGGGGGGGGAGGTCCATCATCTAGTGCACTTAGCTGGACCTCAGCATCAGCAAAACCAAAGAAATGATCGAAAATCAAGGATCAAAGCCTTCTGGCTTTTTTACAGCTGAAAAAAATGTCAAGCTGGAAGGCGGATGGTTCACATTTCGGCAGAGCTCACATGTTCTGTTAACATTAAACATTAAATGAGAAGAAAAAGAGGATTTTTTTTCTTAGTTAAGGTATAAACACCTTTCTTAAGAAGACCTCATAAAAGTCTAATTCTAACCACAGAGATTCAGCTAACGTCTAGCTGCAGGTGTGGCATGAGTGCTACACTGAAAGAGCAAGAGGAATGAGTGGTGGTGCAGGCATCGCACCCTTTTCCCTGTCTTTTTTTAAGCTCCAAAAACTCTTTCGCCTGTTTATTCAGCTCTCCATACCCACAATACCTATATTTGCTTTCTCTGGACAGTTCAAGTTTGTCTAAAACTAGGTTGTCTTTGTTTAGTTTGTCCTTGTAAAATGTTCTACATTTATTTACTTAAGGGTTGAAGTATGGACTTTTATGATGCTTTACAGTTATCATAAAAATGGCTTTTCTTTATGACAGCACAATGACTATTTTGAGGGATCATCATCATCATGGCGAGGCTTCGTAAACGAAGATTATGAAGAAGGCTGTCCACGTCTTCTACAAGCTCGCTCGTGGCTGAGCAATCCAATATGGGAAAGGCAGATCCTGCAGCAGAGGCTGCAGGTGAAAGTCTGTTCTGGATTCGGTGCAGTCGTGAGGCCGGCTATTCTCATTTGCCGTTTGTCTTTTAGCCTAGTCCGTCGCTTGTCTTCAAAAGAGGAGACAGCGTCTTTGATGTACTGGCGCCAGGTGTCACGGTCTTTTGCCAAAGTAGACCACTGACGATGGTTGATGTTACAAGCACCAAGGGATTTCTTAAGAGAGTCTTTGTATCTCTTTTTTGGTGCCCCTCTATCTCGCTGGCCTGATGCAAGTTCGCCATACAGAGTGATCCTTGGCAGTCGGTGGTCCTCCATCCTGTGTACATGCCCAGCCCACCGCAGTTGCGACTTAAGAAGCATGGCCTCTATGCTTTGGATGTCTGCCCTCTCGAGGACTTCAACATTGGTGACAAAGTCGCTCCAATGGATGCCAAGAATGGTGCGTAGACAGCGCTGGTGGAAACGTTCGAGGACTCGCAGATGGTGCTGGTAAGTGACCCAAGACTCAGAGCCGGAAAGAAGGGTGGTCACCACAACTGCCCTGTATACACTGATCTTGGTGGGTTTTTTCAGGTGCTTGTTGTTCCACACCCGACTGTGGGGTCTGCCAAAGGCACTATTCGCCTTGGCGAGCCTGTTGTCTAACTCTTTGTCGATCCTGGCATCTGAGGTAATTGTGCACCCCAAGTAGGTGAACTGCTGGACAGCTTTTAGTTCTGTCTCTCCAATATAGACATGGGGAGGCTGGTACACTTCCCGAGGTACTGGCTGGTGGAGGACCTCTGTCTTCTTTAGACTAACTTCAAGTCCGAAGAGCTTGGCAGCATCTGCAAAGCAGGAAGTTAGTCGCTGAAGTGCTCTCTGGGTGTGAGCTAGGAGAGCTGCGTCATCGGCAAAGAGGAGGTCACTGATCATTTACTCACGGGTCTTGGTGTGAGCCTTCAGTCGTCTCAGGTTGAACAAGCTGCCATCGAGGCGGTAGCGAATGTACACGGCATCCTCGTCATCTGGGCCATCAGTGGCTTGCTTTAGCATCATGCTAAAGAAGATCGTAAAAAGAGTGGGTGCCAGGACACAGCCCTGTTTTACGCCGTTGATGATGGGGAAAGTGTCTGAAAGGTCGCTATTTAGCCTGATCTGGCCGCTCTGGTCTTCGTGCAGCTGAACAACCATGTTGAGGAATTTGGGTGGGCAGCCGAGACGTTCCATGATCTGCCACAGGCCTTTTCGGCTCACAGTGTCAAACGCGTTGGTCAGGTCGACAAAGGTTACATAGAGTGCCTTGTTCTGCTCACGACACTTTTCTTGAAGCTGTCGGAGGACAAACACCATGTCAGTTGTGCTCCTGTTGCTTCTGAAGCCACATTGGGATTCTGGAAGATGGTCTTTGGCAATGGTGGGCACAAGTCTGTTGAGTAGGATTCTTGCGAGGATTTTCCCTGCGATGGAGAGTAGGGTAATCCCTCTGTAGTTTGAGCAATCAGACTTTACTCCCTTGTTCTTGTAGAGGGGGATGATGACTGCATCACGGAGATCTTGCGGTAATTTTCCCTGCTCCCAGCAGCAGATAAACAGTTCATGGAGTTTGGAGTGTAACGCTGGGCCACCATGCTTCCATAACTCTGGTGGGATGCCATCAACTCCTGCTGCCTTGCCACTTTTCAGTTGCTTAATGGCTTTTAAGGTCTCATCCATAGAAGGCGCCTCGTCCAGTTCCTCCTTGAGTGGTTGCTGGGGAATACGGAGAATTGCTGACACGCCAACCACACGATCAGCGCTATAGAGGGCTCGAAAGTGTTCAGTCCAGCGGTCCAAGATGGAAGTTTTGTCTGTTAGAAGCCTCCGTTCGTCTGAGCTGCGCAAGGGACTCTGGATTTGGTGCTTGGGCCCATACACTGCCTTAAGGGCTTCGTAGAACCCCCTGAGGTCGCCAGTGTCTGCACAGTGCTGAGTTCTTACTGCAAGGATGGTCCACCACTCGTTCTTGATTTCTCTGAGTTTACGTTGGGTGTTGCTGCACGCAAGACGAAAGGCAGCCTTCTTCACAGGACAAGACGGCTGGGCTAGATGAGCCTGATGAGCTGCTCTCTTGTTTGCAAGCAATTCCTGGATTACCAGATCATTTTCATCAAACCAGTCTTTGTTCTTTCTGCTGGAGAATCCAAGTACTTGCTCAGAGGTCTGCAGGATAACAGATTTGAGTTGCTCCTAGAGTGGTACAGGGGAGGGATCACTTGGGCGGCTGGTGTCTTCAAGCCTGGACTGTAGACTTGCTTGGAATTTTGCCTTGGTTTCAGCTGACTGTAAGCCGCTGATGTTCAATTTCTTCTTTAGCGCTCCACCTTTCTTGGGTTTCGGCTTGAAATGGAGATTGAGTTTGCAGCGCACAAGGCGGTGGTCTGTGTGGCACTCTGCGCTGGGCATCACTCTGGTGTGCAAGACATCTTTGGTATCTCGCTGACGCACTATGATGTAATCGATGAGGTGCCAATGTTTTGACCGAGGATGCATCCAGGTAGTTTTCAGACTGGCCTTTTGCTGAAACAAGGTATTTGAGATGGTGAATTGGTGCTCGGTGCAAAGCTCCAGCAGCAGGCGCCCGTTGTCGTTGCAGCTGCCAACACCGTGTTTGCCAAGTGCACCTTTCCAGGCTACTGAATCTTGGCCAACTCTGGCATTGAAGTCGCCAAGGATAATAACCTTGTCGTCTGCTGGGACACTTTGCAGGAGGTTGCGGAGATTGGCATAGAAATTTTCCTTTTCTGCAGCTTCCGCTTGGAGAGTTGGAGCATATATGCTGAAGAGGGTTGCATGGTACTTGTTTCTTAGTGGTAGGCGCATGGAGATGATGCGGTCAGAGTGGCCAGTTGGAAGGTTTTCCAGCTTTGAGGCGATGGAGTTTCTAACAAAGAAACCGACTCCAGAAAGGCGTCTCTCTGTTTCCGGCCTGCCAGACCAAAAGAGGGTGTAACCTGCGCTATTCTCTCTAAGACTACCTTCCCCTGGGAATCGGACTTCACTAAGGGCTGCAATATCGATGGAGAGTCTTGATAGCTCATGCGCGATGAGAGCAGAACGACGTTCGGGACGACTGCCTGCGTCCAGCATGGTTCTGATGTTCCAACATGCCACTTTTAAACCTTTTACACCTTTTGAGGTAGGTGGGAACCTTTTTTTCCTTGATGTTCGACCGCTTCGAAGATGCCCGTTGACCGCGGCTAGCCAACAGGGTATGGGAGGAGATGAGCTTTGTTTAGGCCACCTTTTCTAGGCCCCTCTCCATGTGGAGCAAGCAGTGCGTCCCTAAAAAAGGCTGCTTGGTCGTTCAGGGTGTTGCCGAGTGTTGCCGTCATCTCCTTGCTTCAGCAACAAGCGACCAGTATCCTGAACCGCCTGCATGCAGGATTGGAGCTGCGGCTGCCAGTGGCATCTTCCACCTGCCGTTTTTGCCCCTTTCCCATCGCTACAGGACTTGAGGAGTAAGTGGCACATGGACGTGGACTTGTCCTTCGAGCCTACGCAGTGGGATTTTAAGGTGAAGTGCAGTGTGCGCGGTACTGGCCCCACCCTTTACACCCGTGGTTCGTCTGTCGTGGCCTAGCAAGCTGGGACGGTGACAGCGAGGTCCACGGATCGTAGGTTTTATATCAGACTGTCCGTGTCCTAGCCTCTGGCTCAAAAACCTTCCTCGGAGGCGCGAGAAATATGTTGGCCGGTGACCTCAGGATGAGGTTCATACGCCCAGTGGCACATGCCACAGAAACATGATGCCGACCAGAAATCGATGGATCCCATGCAGACATTTCTGGGATTGAAAGATTTATCGTTACCCTGATGAGGGAGGCTAAGGGTGTACTAGCACTTGCCCGAGGTGCACACCCAGGCTAGTGGAGGGAAGGAGACGCCTTACTACTCCATTCTAGTCTAGCTCCAAGCTAGATCTAGCCACTGCCCTTTGAGGGATATCAAACTGAAAAACAAGCATTTACTTATTATTTTATCCAATATGCAATGAAAATGAAAGCAAAGAAAAAAGCCCCAATGGAGCCTTTTGCTCTTATAAACTTCAGGATCTTAAGAAAAACGAAAAAAATGTATGTTCTGTCCACACCTGTTCTGAAAACCAAGAATTTTTAAGATGGAGATCCTAGCTTTAAATATTTTTTTTACTATTTGAGTAAAAATAGCCAATGTTTTTCTCCGAAAAGATTGTAAAATGAGGATACTTGTACTTTCATTTCTTTTCTCGCAAAACATTAGAAATCCAAATTAAATAAAATGTTGTGTCACTAATATTCAGAGCTGCCTTTATGTTGCTTCCTATTCCTAAACATATAGTGTGTTTGTGCCATGCGAAAACAGAAATTTATCCAGTTTACTTCTTTAAAAGACAATTCACTCTGACAGAATATTAGGTTTAATAACTATGGGAGGGAAAAAAATCTGTAACACTATAAAAATTAAAAATCGAATGGACCAACCTTACAATGTAGGTTAAAAAACTTTCTTCCAAAGTAATTTAGTTGATTCTAGCGTTTAATTCTTTATCAACCAAACTAAGCAAACAAAACAGCTGCAGTCGTGGCGATATTTTTAAAACGATGCTTTCCAAATGTGCTTCACTGATTGGTTGAGCACACAGTTAAGGGGTTAATTGCATCTCGTTCTTATATTAATGTAAAATCAGCACTTTCTTTAAGAATCTTGTGATTCACTGTCTTGCAAAGAAATCAATTTGTTATGATTAACTTAGAGCATTTTATTTATTATAGAATCTTGACGATATTTAATAATCTTTCATTCTGGTCTGATGATGTTCTCTCTGTGGTTTAAACTCATCTCATTATTTAGAGCAGTAAAACTGTGCAGACTTTCTGTGAAACTACAAAATTACAGCCTTCCCTTTTTTGCAGTGAAAGCAAAACTGAGTTAAGAGCCATTATGAAATATGTATGTGTGTGGGATAGTTTGAATAAAGTAAAAAACCCTGCTCAAACCTATTATCAGTCGGTTTTTGGAGTTGTTGTGCTTTGTTTCATGCAGCCTAATCCCTGGCTGTTGGAAATGTGTATTGTGTGGCTGCCATGACTCCTCTCCAGCCAAGCTGGGAGGACTACAAGTGGATTAAAATTCCCCTGTGTTTTACAGCCACCCAGCAATCGCACAGAGGAATACATTATCTCTTGAAACACAGCGAGACCTAAAAACATGTTGTATGTCTGATAATAATTGCATATATGAACATATAAGAAGTGTAAATGATTAAAAAAATACATTTCTTAGATGAGTAAATTGTCTGTATGATCTGGTGCTTCAGCGATCTGCTGAAAGCTTTAGTCTGTAGTGAAATAAAATGGTTGGATCTGAGAAAACATCAATTGTATTTTGAACAATGGAGGCAGTGTGGAAGCTCAGCTGTCACTCATAATTCTCCTGGCCACTTTTGCATAATTTAAAGTCTTGTTCTAATTATTACTGCGGTGTTACACACAACAATTGTGCAGCCATTATTTGTTTTTCTTTTTACGATCTTTTAATGGTTCTATGATATTGCCAAATATCTAAGTTATATTCGCTGTACAGAATAAAAGGACAATGGTGACGTGTGCACATAAAAATCCTTTTTCACTGGAGCCAAACTCCACAAGCCGTGGTCTCCCTTTCTCATTTTGATGGACATCAAACCAGCATTTGTTTTTCCATATTTCTGATATTTTGCGCATTTCGATTTTTTTCTGTCCTTGCACCTAATGTCCCCAACAAATCGTTATTCTGTTTACAGTTATGCTGCCAACATAGCAACTTATCCTTAGTAAGTTTAAAGATTCAAACTTTTCAAAGAAAGAAAAAAAAACTTGCAACTCACACATAATTTTTTGGCATGTTACTGAAGGCAATTAGAAATGAAGCTTATTTTATTCTTGCTTTTTTCCAGTGGATGCCGATGTTGGCCTCTCCCAGATCCCAAAACCCTTTAAGCATGAATTTTATGTAAAAACTACAGACTTTCTGGAGGACTCGCCCTCCCACACTCATCCCTCCTAGCTACAATCAGAGCAGGGGAAGCTCACCCCGCTACCAGTTGAAATCCATTTTTTACATTTTAAATAGCATTTTTTTGCTGAAAATGTCACCTATATTTGTGCCATTCACCTCAAAAACTGTACATGCTCACTCTGCATCATTGTGTGTTGTGTATTTTACCCTTTATATGGCTGTTCAATATTTCAGAAATATAAATTTATGCTAAATGGATTTATCTACATTTTTTATGTTAACTTTTTTTTAGTTTTATTTAACCTTTTATGGTACATTGTTCATATGGTACTTCATTGTTAGCCTATATACATCTTTACCACCATCTTTCTCTGGTAATTGGTTTTAAAAGTAACATAAAGTCAAAGATCTCGGCCAAGAAGTCATTGATATAACCACTAACCTTTCAGTCTAATCCAATAAAAGACCTTACATGTAAACATCTATGGATGTAAAAATGCAAACAGCAATGTAACAAAAATGCTATCAATTCCTTCTTTCTGCTTGTAACATTTGTGGAAAATTTAACAGTAATTTGGATTTTTCAAACCTTATGACATTAGTTTAGGAAAAGTAGACAAAGATTTTTTTTTTATTATTTACTAAATCCTGTAAATAACATACTATTGATTATTTTGGTGCTTCCTCATAAATTTGTATCAATTTGATTCAACCGAAAAAAAAAAAAAACATCTTAAGGAATCATTAAATTAAATTTCAACATTTTAAGAAGAGTTAACGGACAAAAGCCCTAACACTTTACACTTTGATCAGACTTGTGTTTCTTTCAGAAAAATTTGAATCAAGGAGCAAATGTTGTTTTCTTAAGGAGAACTACAACAGTTTTATTCACAATGGGATTGAGGAAAACAGGATTGTTCTTGCAGATGAATTAACAGTAGACCTCCTGCTGCTCAGGCTCTCTACTCACTTGCCTTTTAGCTAACTTTCTTGCTCACACCAACGTCCTACGTGTCCTGTTTGTGAACCTCCTCTTTGGTCTCGGTAGCTCCAAAACAACATTGGCTGGTCTCAGCACAGCCTTGTGTATCTTTCCTTTCACTGTCACACTTCACACCCGAAACCTGCTCAGCCTCTTAGCTGGTAGAGAAAAGATGAGTGGTTCAATTGCCCACAGAGTGGTTGGTGTTGTTAATACCCCTCATGAGAGGCAGAGGTAAAAAATTTGACCGAGCGTGTTCCTGTGACAACATTTCTTTCGTTCTGGGCAGCTGTGGCCCAACAGTAGGGTGTGCCTCAAATGGGCCTGACCCTACTGAGGGATGGTGGTTTTCTGACTTGGCACAACACTTGGCCGAGAGAACTGCAACTGCGGTGCAAGGATGTTTTATCTAAAGACTGCTTTCTGCCTTCTATGGCGGTTTCAGAAATGTAGGGCTTTCAAAAAGATTACACTGTGGAGTTCAACAGGAGCATTTCAAATGTTTACCCAAGGACAGAGCCCCGGCACTCTCACGAAAACAGAGCTGAATTTAGCTTCAGCGGGTGTCCAGTGTAAACATGTGCAGGAGCAGAAATGATAGATCACATTTCTGGGGCAGGATTTTCTCTTTTTCGCCATGTTAGACCATAAATACAAAGCCTCTAAAGGTAAAATACTGTACTAATACAGTCTTCGTTTAATATGTGTTCCTGAGAGGAGACTTGAGTGCTTTTAAAGGTTATAAACTGTGGAATAAACATTTTTTTTCACAGGCCAGACGGAGCACCGTGTCTCCCTGGAGGTGCAGCGTCAGACTTGTTTTAAAGCCGCAGAAAGAGCTCAGCTTTTATCATCCCTGAACAGCAAACACGTCGTTAAAAAGATGGGAGTGAAAACAGGAGAATAGACAAATGGCCTCACATCATTCATAAATGCAACAGGCAACAGCTAGCATGGCGAAAGCTTTAATTAGGCATTCAGGGATGATCCCTTTAAATTTATAGGCCTCCAAGGTTTTTGGAGCTTGATTTGTAAAACAGGAACTTCTCTCTATTAATGTCCAAGGTCAGCCATGTTCTTACTGTGTTTATTTTAATTGATGACAAGCTGCCTGTGGAATTAGGATTGACTTGTCATGCGTAGACTTCTGTTTTTCATGGACTTACAGCTAAAAAAAGAATAAACTTTTTATTTTATTTTCAAGTGTCATTGTATTGAAAGTGTGTCTTTGCTCAAGCACTCTTCATCACCCAAGATTTAAAGATTTTTCTTTGCAAGTATTTGTGGCTGGTTTTGCATGATTCACTAAGTGCCTCGGGGGCTAAAATACATGTGCCTTTCTTTGCTTGACTTTTGACAAGAAATAATTGGGAAACAGGCGTGGATGAAAGTCTGAGGTAGCCTTGCTTTATGTTCCTTTAATCCCAGCTTGTTTTTGGAACCCCCCCCCCCCTTTCCCCAGGAGTACTCTACTCACATAAGCATGAACAAATTGCTGCCATTCTTACTGTTGCCCATTACCACAGGGCTGTATTTAGAGTGAATTGACTCTTCGTTTATGCAAGCGCCACATATTATTGAAACCACCGGCAGAAAAGCCATTCATGCTTTGGAATTGGTTCCACGTGTTGCCATTGATCCTGAACCCGGCTGCTCCGAGGAGCGGTGAGTTAGAGGGCTGGCAGACAGCAGACTGGCACGGATTGTAAATATTTATATATGCTGTCATTTTGTCTTTGTGTCAAGTGTCAGAAAATCCCACAGTATGGAAGCGATGGACTGTTCTATTTTTGAGGTGGAGGAAGACGGGAGTTAAGACGTTAAGCTGGTTCTGAGGGAAAGGCGAATACACATGCATGTGTTTGCTGGTTTCATGTTGGTCCAGAGCCTTGCCAATCCACATGTGTGTGAATCTGCACATGAACACGCCTTTCGGTCTCATCAGGAGCCAATCCCCATGATTGAGTCAGCTCCTGTGCGAGGATGGCCTTGATGGGATTACATTATCGCAAGCGTTTAACATGCAGCTGATGTGAGTCCATAAAACATGCAAAGCAGGAACGGAATCGGTGAAGAGAATTACAGCACATGCCATACACATTAACATGGTGTTGTTCTATATTTAATTTCAAGCGGGTTAAGGATTGAGTTGATTTGTTGGGGCTGTCTTTGATGCAAAAAAAGTCTCAAACTAAAGCAACATTTTTCTGTCACTGTTGCATCCCAATAGTTAAAAAAGTACAATCCCTACTGAGTGTGACTTTAAGAAGTTGTGTATGTTCAGCTGTACAGGCCCATCCCCCCCCCCCGTTATGAATGTTTATGAAGGGCTCCATGGCCTCGTCATAAAGGCCATAAATCCTTTGAAGGCTGTTGTGTTCAATTAGAACCTTTTGCCCCCTTTTGCTCACTCTCTAAATATCCTCTCTTTTTGTCTCTCGCACGCACTCCATCACCCCCGCGAGAGAGCCTCCCCCTGGTTAGCCTGCGAGATTTATGGGGGGAAGCTGGGGTTTGTCAAGTTCTGCCTTCTCCCTGGGGGACTTTGGGGGTGTCGCATCTATATTTGTATGCCAGGGATGTTCTCCATGGCGTAAAATGCAAAACCCAGTGGAGTCAAAGTGTTTGCTCATCTAAAACTTTGTGTCTTCACATGAAATAAACATTTTTTTATTGTAAATCAGATGAAATCTTGAAAGTGTAGTCAACTGTGACCTGCTGAATGTTTTTTTTTATTTACTGTGATGAATTTTAAAAAGTTGTTTGTGAGAAACTTGAAGAAAAACATGAGAGGGGGGGGGGGTTCCTCATCAGCTTGTCTTGTACAGATCACTGGAGACTTCAAAGAGAACAAGGAAAAGTGTCTTTTTCACATCAGATGATATTGTTTTGTTACAAGAGCTGCAGTTTTGTCCCATGACGTGAGTTGGAGGTGGCAGATGTTCTTTGGAGGTTCCTTTTTTTTTTTTTTCTTTGCCTCTGTTTGTCTTCATTTTGAACTGCTCTGAAATCCCACGTTTGTCACAGAAACTGGAGGTACTTGCTTTTGATGCAGTCTGAGGAGACAGAGCTTTGGGTTGAAACACTGTCTGACAGGTGTGCCTGAAGAAGCAGCTAATGTGTTTCAAGGAGGGTGTTCAAGCTGTCCTCTCCCTCTGTTCCTGTCCTGATGGGATGTGGGGGCTCTGTTGTAAATGAGAACTACAATTCCCTCAGAGATGTTTTAGCCTGCAAGTATATCTCAAATATTTTTACTATGATTTAAAACCAGTAGTAAAAATGATGACTTGTTAAGGATTTCATTCATTTAATGAACAGTAATATTCGGTTTGTAGTGATGAGCAACAGAAAGGACATGTCACCTCAATGACTGATTGACCACTCCTGACTAAACCTCTCGGGTAACCAGACAGTAGACAGTGTGTCCTCACGGCTTATTTGATTGGTCAGGGGTTAATGGGTTGGGCGCCAGAAGAGCAGGCATGTTGTGGATAAGATGTCAGTGTCTGCCTGGGACATCTCTTTATGACTTAGTGTTTGTATGTGTCCCCCACAGCACAGGGATGAACTGTGCCTCCATAACAAGTTTAAGTCTCATCCATCTTCATGATTTGTAAAAAATACACATTTTTTTCTGAAACCCATCCATCAACTGGCATGTACAAAGACAAAGAGCTTTCCTCTGAGACATAAACATGCCAGGTTCCTCTCTGTAGCGGGATTTAAAGAGAAAAGAAGAAGCGCATCCTACTCTGATCCATGTAAAGCAGGTTTTGATTATATCACTTTTGTTTGTTTCTTGACACAATTTTTTGGTATTAAAGCACACAGTTTAATCTGTGTAGTGATATAAGTTAAACAGTACAAGACTGAGGTCCCAAGGACTATAAAATATACAAGAGTATATTTTAGATAAAGTGATGTCCTCATCCATGTGCATGGATTTTCTGCAGCTACAAGAATATTTCTCCTAAAGTGTTTATGAACAGCTGCATGGTGGCGCAGTGGTTAGTGCTCTTGCCTCACAGCAATAAGGCCCCCGGTTTAAGTTTGCATGTTCTCCCTGTGCATCCATGGGTTCTCTTCAGGGTCTCCAGCTTCCTCCCACTGTCCAAAAACATGCTTCATAGGTCAATTGGCAACTCTAAATTGTCCTTAGGTGTGAGAGTGGGTGTGTGATTGCAGTCCTGCGACAGACCGCCTTTGCCCACAAGTGTCTGGGATAGGCTCTGACAGCCCGTGCCCCACGAAAGGGATAAAACAGCAGAATGAGCACATTTTAAAAAACTGCAGCATAATATTATATTTAGCAGGAATAACTGTCATTTAAGCCAAAAAAATGACCACTGTGATGTTTATTTTGTTTTGTATGATGTGAACTGAACTAGTTTATGATCCAAGTGAAGCCAGTAAACCTGTGAGCTCAACAGTAAATGTTCACGGCCAAAATGAAGATCCTAAAGATTTCATATACTAAATAATTGCAGGAAAAAAAATCAAATTTTCCATAAAACTAGTTGAAATTTCAGATTTTCTTTGAAATATTCTGGCAGGTGGACACCTTTTTTGGGAAACATTCTCTGAACTAACGATACAAGAAGAGACTTTTCATGAACTCACACAGCTTGGTAATGTTGGGGATGAGACTATTTTTCAATTCTGTGCAGTTACAACCAAACCTTCATGGATGCTTTTGACCTACTCTTTGAGCTAACAACCCATATGGCGTCACCAGGAGACTAATAAGATCTAAAAATATGATGCACCACATAGAGAAAAAGACGGGTCATTTTGCACCTGGAATTGTTAACAGAAATGATTATTTCCACCACTCAGGCAGCAGTATTTCTGTTGTTGCCATGTGTGCATTTTAACAGAATATTCTGAATTAGGCTGTTTCTCTTTTTTAATTATGGTTCTCTGTAGGTTCATTGAGTACAGTTAAAGATTATAACTCAAAAAGATAGCAGGAAGTAGAATGAGTCAGTGTAAAGTCGTTAAAATCTTTTATAAAAAGTTTGCTTTGACATTTCAGTAACCCACAAATATAAGGTAGGCTTGCAAACTTTTTTTAAAACTACAACAAAAAATCAAGGTTAAAAAAAGTAAATTCTTCCGAAGAGAAAATATCTTTTAGCTTTTTAGAAATATACTTTAGGGTTGTGTACTCTTTAGTGACAGAGTGCTGTGAATGAATATTCTAAACTAAAAAATTATTTAAAAAGATTTTTTCCTTTAAAACTTGGTGGTTTATTATGTAAATAGTATTTTATATGAAATCTACATTTAGCCAAGCTTAATAATATAGAAAATGTTCAAACACTTAAATATAGTCTTGTTTAAAAGATGCAAATCTATGGGTCTTTTTAAGCAATGTTTTGTGCAATGTAGTTTGTTTGTTTTAAATTTATCATTCATTCCTTAATTTGTAAAAGTTCCATATTCTTTGGTAATTAATAATTTGTTTTTCATTACCTCAAAAAACACAGACAGATCTTAAAATGTGTTTTTTTTTAAAACAACTAATTTCTAATTGGATGATGTAATCAAATCCCATCTTGAATTAGGCTGGAAATCCCAGACCTAAGCCTTTCAAGACACTTACCTGCAGCAGCTTTAGCATGAACTTTTATTGACTTGTTCTCGTGTGTCCTCTGGTCTTCTTGTTTCTGTCAGAGATGGAGCCTTGGATCTTCAGGTTCAAAGCAGAGGGTACAGTGGATTACTCACAGCTGACCTTTGATCCCGGCCAGAATGAACTGATCGTTGGTGCCAGGTAACCCCCATCCGACATGGTTTCTTCTTTTCCTTCTCTCATTTCCTTTTCTTCAAGCTTCATTGTGCTGCTTCTTTTTTTCCTGTTTATTGGTCAGCTTCATGAATATTGATCCGTCTCTTTTTGATGTCTTCAAAGATGAAAGAAAAATGTCTTTGGTGATGCAAGTTTATTGTCTTTGTGAATTCTAGGCAACAGTGTATTTTTACACTTTAAACTTTAAGCATGTCTGCTCGTTCTGAAGACTGTGCCCCATTGTGCACTGGGAAGTTGTGGGTTCAAATTCACTGTCATACCACAGACTCTAAAGCAGGACTCAATGCCTTTTTGCTTGACCCCCCTTCAGCAGGAAAGGTTGCATTGGGAAGTTGAATGACCAAATAATTCCTCCAGTGAGACTGTGGCTCTAGCTCACCTATTCCGGATCACATACAGGATCAACTGGTGGAACTATAACATTTCTTTGCCATCCAAACCACTGTGATCTTTCTGCAGCATGTTTTCAGGCTGGACGGCTTCCTCAGAGTCATTGTGTCTGACCGAGGTCCACATTTCAAGATTTGGGGGTAATGGTCAGTCGGTCTTCCGGATATCATCCCCAGATCAATGGCCAACTGAAGAAATTGAACCAGCAGTTTTAGTCTAGTCTCCTTCTGCTCAGCTTTTGGGATTCCTCATCACTGCTTCAGGAGGTAGTGGTGGCCACAACAGTCTGCCTTCATCAGCCACTGCCTTTAATCTTTTGAAGGAAAAAGGTTAAATTTTAAAGTAGTGCAAGAGAAACTTTGTTTCGAGAAACTCTCCATCCCCACTTTTGGACAAGATATTTTTCTTCTTCTCTAAAATTATTGCAGCATCTCTCTCTAGCTGCCTCCTGGACACACACAGTTAGACATTGTTAAGTTGCCCCTCTGCTTACTCTGACTGATTAACCGTTTACATTCCTTCCAGTGTCGCCTGCAAGATGCCATTAGCCATACTCATGTCAGTCCAAGTTTATGTCCACACAATCTCAAGTAAGATTGATTTCTCTCAAGTTAACCCTCCTTGTACCCATCGGGAAAAAAAATTACCTTGTCTCCTTTATCCTCAGTCACGAGAGACTCTGTTGTGTTTCCCTCTGCTGCTGCCGTCCACTTCGCCCAAGCTATTAAGTAAAACTTTGAACTTAACTCTCTTGAGTCTAAGTCTTGCAGGGTTGTCCATCATGCCCTCCACTTACAAATATAAAACGTTTAGGAATAAAAAAGTTTTGGGGAAAAAAGCAGGTAAGACACTTGGTTAAACTCTGTTCCATTTTGATGGCTGCTATATGTCAAACGATGAATGATAGAAAGATGGAACCAAGCTGGATAAGAAGGGTGCGAGATAATAGAAGAAAACTGGGATCAATGCAGATGTCAATACAGTAAAACAGGGAGCCGTGGCTACAGTAAGGCCTGGCTGAGAGCCATTTTTCTGAAGATTGATAGTTCTCCACCACTGCGTTCCTCTGACAATGTGTGTGTGTGTGTTTGTGTGTACAGATGGTTGCATTTAAAAGATTTTTATCCTGAAATCTTTGTTTTAAAAAGTATTGATTGCTGACTTGAAAAAAAGGCAAGAAATTGATCATTTTCTCCCATTTTGCAAAGATTAATGCTATCTGGCTCTGAGCTGGAGCAAAAATGGATTTTAAGTGTTAATTAAACAAAAGAAAAAGACGAAATATTAAAAAGGTAATTTGTTAGTTGTGAAATTATTTAAAAAAAAGAAAAAACGTTTTGAGAACAACTAGAATATTTCTCTTATCAAGTAATTTAAAATCTAAGGTTTATAAGAAGGTAAAAAATATGAAACTTTTCCACCAGGCTGTGACTGCCCTTCAATTTGTAATCACCTCCAGCAAAGAGAGTATAAAGCTTTTATTCATGCTTCTTTTTTTCTTTTTTTTTTCTTGGTCATTTTGTGTGTCTAATTATCCTTTGGAGAAACTGGGCCGTATCTTGCCACAGGTGCAAGTCATGAAAAGCAAGGTGGTGCATGCGTGCTTGCTCATTTTCACAGCACATTGACTGTTTTCATAGTGTGCACGCTTCTTTTTTTTCCCGGAAAGTGATGTGTTGACTTTGTAGTTCGCCCCGATAAAAATGGTGTCCAGGTAAATTACGGGAGATTTAGTCTGAAATCTGAGTGATCACCAAAAAATGTATGAATTCTTCAACATATAGACCTAGAACAGAGTACTCAGCACTTTCAATTAAAAAAATAGACATATTTATAGTAACAGTTATTTTCAAGGCCATTTTGGTTTTCATTTTATTGACTATAAATCTAAATGTTTTGTGTTGCACCATGTTTAGACAAGCTTCAAGATAAATAAAGGCACATTTTAGAAGTTAAAGACACACTCTGATGAAAATTGTGTTTTTAACGTCATCCTGTCAAATTTTTCTGATAAAGGAGGACATACATAAAGAAAATTAGGCTTAAAATTGCATTTCTGATTATTTTTTCAGGAGCAGACCAAAAGATGCTATTTGCAAAAGAGCTTATTTGTGATGTAGAAAATTGCAAAACGGCATAATCATAATAATTAAAAGACCCATTGTATTGGAGTGGGACTTTAAGGTGGCAACGTGTTCTACTTAATGTGCCTTTGAAAATTAATCTAAAATAAAAGTCAAGATAAAATGTCAACAAACTCTCAAACGTACAGACTTTGCACATTGATTGGACGGTTCCATTTGACGCCAAAAACAACCAATCCTTCTTTGAGGAATCACTGTGCTTCTTCTGCAATGCTCCAACAGGAACTGGCCATCACTTCCCGATTCATAAACTTGATTGAAGCCTTCTCACTGATATTCACTACAAGCCGTCCAAAATGGGCTTGTGTAGCTACTCCCCACCTATCACTTTTATGAATATAATAAAAGTTAAAAGAACGCTTAAAGACTCTGTATTTTGTATTCTGTGAAATTCTTTTTTTTAAGTTAATAGCTCCACCATCTAACTGGCATAATTCTTTTCGCAGAAATCACCTCTTCAGGCTCAACCTGGAGGACCTGACACTAATCCAGGTGAGTTCTAATTCTTCCTCACTCTGTCTGATTTGCTCTTGGGCTTGCTTTCCTAGTTTTCTGGATAAATCCGTTTGTTCACGTCTCTCCTAATCAGAACCACCGCCTGCTTCCATCAAACCTTTTGCTCATCATTACATGTCAGCTTAAAATGGTCAAAACAATTTATCATATGTAATGTTCAGTTCTATGAGTTGACCTGAAAAGAGATAGAAAAAAAAATATTCCCAAAAAAAAAAAAGAATTTAAAATATAACTTAATTATTTGATTTTGGCTAAATTAAAACTGACCACAATAAGTTTGAATGGGAAGAGAATGGTTTGGCTTGTCGTCACACAACATAAGCATAATAAAGTTTTCTTTTATTAAAAAATGAACCAATTATGGATGTACTGTATGTTTGAACAGGAGAAACCAACTTCTGAAAAATAATTTTGCCATGTTTATTTTCTCTCTTAAGTTATTATTACAAATTTAATGACACCCTTTTGTAAATTTACAATGATGTAAATGAGGTTATGATGTCATCCAGGAACGATAGGGCTAATATCTGTTTCAATAATAATAAACTGACAGTGATATAGAAAAAAAGGAAATCAGAAAAACTCCTTTTAAAGTGATTGGAAGAAAACCTTAAAGATGTCAATTTAACATCTTTGGCACAAAATGAGAAGCATTTAAGCTGAAATGATGTTTTTCTTCTTTTTCACCGTCGGCATCTTGTATTTTCCATCTCCCATATGTTGTCACTCAGCTTATTTATCCCCTTAAATGCTTCCTTCTTTTCCGACTCTTGTGCAATCCCACCTGCAATGCTATCTGCTTGTGCAACAGAGTTACCATGCAAACATTGACATAATGATAGCTTTATTTCTAGAAGGAAACAGCATGGATTCTTTGATGGATAGAGAACTCTTGATGTTTGCAATTTACACAATGGAGAACTTGGGGAGGAGATAAAGAGGTAGACAAAAGAGAAGCAAAGGTGGTGGGAATATCGAGACAGCACGGAAGAATGGAGGGTGCAGGGAGCATGGTTGATATAAAACTGACTGGAAGGGGAAAAATGAGAAAAACGGTTTAAAGGAAAAAGAAGTGAGAGTGAATCTGCTGGGTAGAGAGCGAGGCGGCACACAAAGAAGTCAGGTAGATGACGGAGGAAAGCTGAGAAACCCCCCACGGAGAGAGACTAGGATTCATGCCGGGCGGATCTTTTGTGGTCTCTCACTGGGACACGCAGGCTTCTTAAAGATGCTTTGTGCCATCCACGATCCCCCCCGACCACCACCCTCTTCAAATATTTCATCTCCTGCTCGGCTAGCGTTGCAGAATCAGCAAAGACACTTCACCGAGCCAATCAAATCTTCATGCACAATACATTTTCCACTGAAAGAAGAGGTGATCCCTGCTAGTGCCTGGGGCCAATTTAGGATGACCTGTGTACAAAAGCTCTGCTTTACATGTCATTGGACTGGGGTTACAGAGTCAAGGGGAAGTCTAAATTCAAGTGTTGAAATTTGCAAGGCTTAAGCCATATTCCACCTTTGTCATCCTGGCATGGAAACGAAGGATTAACCGCACAGAGGTTTGGATGCCTAACTCCTGTTACCGGTGAACACATTTGCCTTTGGCAGAGTCGCTTCTGTCACATTGCTGATTGATCAAACAGATTTATAAGGTAATACCGTGCTGAGAGGCTTCTCATCCAGTGCAAAAAGTTTTGCACAAACAGTTCTAAGTATTTCGGCTGCGTTTATTCCAGTTGCTCCAATTTTCAGAAGAGTTGCATGAGGTTTCTGGGGTTTTTTTCTAAAGGAAGAAAAAAAATCAAGTGAAAGCTACACCTACGCTTGTCTTTGTGATTTCACCCAATACCCATGTATCAGCCCTGTCAGATAATGCCTGATGGCAGTGATTTCTTCTTGCTTGGCTGGTGGTGTTGAGAGGAAGACTGTGTGTTTATTTGATAGAGTGCACGGCTTAGAGCTACTTTAATACAAACAGTCTATAATAAGCAAAGGAGTTAGACAAAATTACAATGATGTTATTTTGTATGTTTTTCATAAAGCCGCCTTGGAAACGTTTTCTGCTGACTGAAGCAAAGATGTTGTTTTTTAGCCAGTTAATATATCAAACCGTGAGATGGAGACTGAGCTGGTGAAACCATAATCTTCATTGTTTATTTAATTTATTTATCTTTTTTGGGATTTTGATCAGAAAATCAGAAAATCAGAAAAAAAAGTGTTAGTGAACAGGGTATGTGTTGTGTTAATGTGCTTTCCACCTGACTTGGACAGTGTTAAAGACCCACTTCAATGAGAATTGTGTTTTTAACATGTTTTTGTAGCATTTTTCTTATGATGGAGGACATATGTAAAGTATTAAAACTGAAAATCTGAGTATATCTTTTTTCTAATGGTGGTGAATCAGTAGCAGGCAAAAAAAGGCCATTTGAAAAATCTTGTAGTTGTTACATATTACAGTGGGTGGGCTACAAGCTCCCTGCTTCACTCCATTCATCCACTTGTAGACGCATAGATCCATGTACATCTTCCTTTCCCTGTCTGAGCTGCATCTGGCTCAAAACGTTACGACCGGCTAGCTTAAAAATGCTCGCCATTTTTTTTTACACCAGTTATGTTAGGTTGGTGGTGTGAGGGGCTGTAAGCTAGCAGGAGATACGTAAACAGATGGATGTCAGGCTTACTACGCGCCAATAGTCTCACCCAAAACTCAGTCAAACTTCTAATGAACTAATGCCACTCTGCAGAAACTATGTCCTAGAAGACAACACAGGTGTTCATGATTTTGGCTAAAAAGAGCATAATCATAATTAAAAGAGCACTGTGGATGCTTTTAAAATAGATCAAAAAGATGATTGGAGTGAGATTTTAAATCTCACAGTAGAAAAAGCTCCTCCAGAAAAAAACACTGTGACTATAAACAAAGTTCACAAGCTGGAGGATCTTTCTAACACAATCTTTACCATTGAAAAAACATCACACAGTGTTTGTAGACTGTTCTCAAAGCACATGGCTGGCAGTGTTGAAACATGAAGCCTCTCTGTTTTATGGCCTTTAAGTCAATATTTGATATCTTCTTTTTTCCCTGTGTCTAGATCTCAACTTATCAACTTTTTCCTTGACCTTCATAGATCTTGAGATTTTTCCTCCTTCCAAACTAATGAAACTTGTCCATAAAAAAGAAAAATCCTGATAAACTGAGACCAGTTGTGTTGAAAGGATTCAAAACTGTGATAAAAATGAGTTTCATTCACGTTTCAACGGCTCAGTTCCACATTAGGATTCACATCTGTTCATTATTGTCCTTGTTCTTTTCCACGGTCCCTCACTAAACTCCCTCATCTCAGCTGCTGCCAACCTTGAGAAGGCAAATCAATGCTTTGCCACTTCTCATTGTGTGGTCAGGGCTGAAGAATAGGCATGCAAGCTCAATGCACCACTCAACCTTGTGTTTTCGTCTGCCTGAAAGCTCCTCATATAGTATTTCTGCAACTTTCCTGACACTCTCCAAATACTGATCCTCCATGCTGGTCCTGCAAACCCCTGTGAGGAAGGATCAAGTGCTTCTAATCTTGGGATTAAATAAGTTAAAGAGGTTTTTAAAATTCATATCACCCTAAACAATGGTTTTAGGGGGGGAAAAATGTATTCAATTCTGAGACATTGGTCCCTTGTAGAATTGAAAATGCAAGGCTGTGAGGCTGAATTTCAACAGAACCAGTGTGGCATAATGAGCTGGGATGAGCAGGATCAGTGACGTTGTTCCCCGTTCAGTACAGCGGGGCTGAAGAAAGCCGGGGAAATCCACTCCAGCCTCTGTCTCTGTGTCCTGCACTGCCTCTTGAAAGTCCATAACAATCCTGCTGGTAATGGAGGCACAATGCTGTGGAGATATATGGGAAATTCTCCATCCACTTCCCCTCCCTTCTTTGCATATTGTCTCGTTATTTACGGAGGAATGAGAACAATAAACCCTTTTCCCGTCCTTCCATGCTGCGTTTCATGCTCCTGTCTTTTGCTATTATACCTCATCAGCCGGACAATTAGCCCGGCTAATCACCGGCTAACAGAAACTGTCCGCCATTCCCTTTGAAAGAACTGCTAATTCAATTACCAGAGCTGTAACCTGGTCACAGAAATGCACAGAATGGAAGGCACAATTGGAAAAGGAGCCACACATGCCCGCACATCAACTAAAACCGTGAGATGACGGCATCTCTGAGCAACGATGTCAGTCCAAAAGGTAAAGGGAAAAGCAGAGTTAGTTCTCCCCCGGAACCGCCTGCTTAAGGTGTCACGATGATCCGTGGTGTGACTAAGACCCACACAATCGCAACGACATGACATCAACACCAATTTTAGGTGTAAATCTTTCAGCAGCTTACATCAGCAGACATCAGTGTGAATGGTAAATATTATGCGAGTACATCAAAAGGTAATATCAGCTACTCATAAGTCTTATTAGATTTGCCAAGCTCCTAATTTCAGCAGCCCACCTCCCCCTTCCCTGCTTGTAGTGAGACACAGCCAGTCGTTTCATAGCTAGACAGCTGTCAGCAGCGAGTGTTCTGCGGACCCTGCTTATGCAAAATGAATTCAGTATCGTGTCTGGAAACTGCTGTTTTGGAATTCTGCTCCTCACTTTCTCCGCTGTCTCCTCTCTCTGCCCACACTGGCTCCCTTGATCTGGCTGCCTTCTAAGTTGGACTCTCTGTTTGTTTTCTTTCTTTTGCGCTTGTCCCTTATTATGAATTTTCTGTCTCCTGCCTACTTTCGGTCCATCTCTCCTGCGCCCACCCCGCAGTGACAATAGCCCCTCAGTACGAGGGCTGATGGGAGGCTCGGGCACAATGGCTCATCTCTGAGGACATATAGCAGACAGAGGAGGCTTGGCTTGTTGAGCATAACTTATTCAACATTTTTCTCCTTTTGAACAACAAATAATTGTCTCTTTGACCACATCACATGTTACTCCTTTTTAAAAGTTACTCCATGTGATTTCAAGACTTTTTTTCTCCCCGAAAACAATAAAGAAAGTTTTAAAAAAGCAAGATGGTTACCGTGCTGAAAAGATATCCAACAAGAAAACACCCAGGAGAAGTCAGACAATCTTCCAGGCTCCAAGCAATCCCTGTAGTCAGCTCTGCAGGAGGAAAAAAAAACAAAAAAACAACACCAGCAGCAGAATTATTACCAAAGCCACAGATATTACTCTGGATGTATGTTGTGTTACAAGGGAGTGTGACATTCCCCTCTGAGAAAATTGCTCATAAACGTTGAGCTTTCATGTTCCCCTTGAGGATGAGCTCGAGATTTCTTCTTCATTTTAAGCATGTGCATTTGAAAATTCCTCTGGTAGCTGTGGGTGAGCCGTCGTTAGAAGAAATACAGCCAAAGATGGACTGAGGCAGTCCTTCACAAACTTTGTTTAAAAAAATGATTATTGATTATTGAATATACTGTATTTTTAAGTTTAAATTTGAGATTTGTCCAGCGTACATCATATTTTTGGTAACCAGAAAGCAGCTTTACATTATTTGAAAAGTGATTACACTAATTTTAATCAAATTAAGAATGGAAGACTAGCCCAAAATCAGATGAGGAATCTGTAATTTTACACCAAATTTGGCAAAAATGTAACTTTTAATAAATAGCATGCTTTGTTAGCTGGTAACAGCGATCGTTAAATCTAAGCTTTTGAACTGTCTCTGAATCTTATTGTTGTGTAGTTCTCTTTTATTATAATAAAGGTAGAAACTTACACACTCCTCAATTCATTTGATTCATGAGTAAATTTTTAAAGAACCATTCTGATGAAAATTGGGTTTTTAACTTGTTCTTGTGGCATTTTTCTATGATAGAGGGAATATATAGACACCTAGCCTAAAATTGCTTTTCTAAGTATTTCTTTATTCAAATTGTTGTGAATCAGGAGCAGGAAAAAACATGTTTTAGAAACAGATTGCATTTGCCGTGCAATACGCTGGGAGGGCCATAAGCTCTCTGTTCCGCTACATTCCAATGCATCCACTTGTAGACAAATAGATCCATGTATGTCTTTGCTTTCCTTATCTGAGCTGGCATCTGATTCAAAGGTGCGGCTGGACCAGAGTCTGTTCTTTTTGGATAATCTGCTTAGTTTTATCTTTGTGTCAATGTTAAAGCTCAACTGAAACCTGGTTAAAAGAGAAAAAAAACATAAACAAGAACACTCTAGTCTTTGTTTGGTCACATGTGAACCTGACACACCATCCAGTGGACCAAAGAGCAATAATAACAAATCTAACCCATGAAAACTTTTAATGTAAAAAGCCTGGTTTATGTGGCTGTTGTGATTGCAGGGTCATGATTAACCCTTGTGCTATCTTAGGCACTTTAACATTGGGAGTTGGGTCATCTAGACCCACTAAACAGTGCGCTGAACCTTTTTTCTTCAATGATTTGTGATCTTCACTGGTGTCCATGGATTACATGAAATCTTTCCACCTTTATCCACCTTTGTCATGGTAGGGAGAACACGTCAATGTAAGGGTGGGGTCATCTAAGATAGCACAAGGGTTAAGCAGATTGTGCTGTGGCTGGCTTCCCAATTTTCTACACCAATAGTAAAAAGTGTAAATTAAGTATTTAATTTTGTACAGTGAGTGGTTTCTAAATGATAATTATCATTTTTCCCATTTGCTGATGGACAGAAATCCAACAAAACTAGCATAGCAACAGTAATGTATTTCTAGTAGCTGTTCCAAGTCCCATGTCTCAGTAAAATGCAGTCTCAATCACATGCAGTGGTCCATATGCAATGTGCTGATGGCTTAGCATCAACGCCTTTACTGCTTAGCAGCTACATTTCCTTTAAATTGCTAAAATCATTGAGCAGCAGAATTTCAAGTGGAAATTTGTAAAATTAATCCCTAATTTTAACTCGCTCTTCTTTAAGGACCCACTTCAGAAAGTAGCAAACAATGCATGAGAGGTTGCATAAAAAAAAGACTGGTGAGCAAAAAAGAATGACAGAATATCTTTAAATCTCTTTCCAATTGTCATTTGAAACCCCTCCATTGAAACACTTAGTTCATTTGGTATTGCAGCTTACATGCCAGTTTTCCTGATTCAACTCTAATAAAAGTGCCAACAATCCACTGTTATCAGCTAACTGCTTAATCCTTACACTCCTTGTTATCTGCTGTCTTTGTTTCCCCTTCTTTTTATTTCTGCTGGTCACAAAAGAATCAAAAATGGTCTTTGCAAGGCCCCTGCTCTTTGATAACCCAAAAAGTATTGCAGTTTAACAGTACATACTGGTATGTTTCAGTTTAGAGTAGAATCATTCCTGCAATGTTAAGGTCGAAAATAGCATGCTAATGACCTTTTAATGCTGCTTAATGAGAACAGGACAAATCATTAAGTGGCACTGATTATACTCAGACTGTCTGAGCAGGGAAAACTAGGTTAGATAGCTTTTGTCGTCATCAGTGCCAGTGCTTCCCTCGCTAAAAGTCTGACATTTTAAACGAATGATAAGATGATGTGGCATTCCTAAAGAACTGTAACTGATAATCACATAAAAACCTGTAATGTAAAAAGCCACCACTTTTCCCCCCATTAGATGTGATCTCCAGTTGAAGCTTTCCAAACTATTTTTGATTGATTTTTTTTTCTTTTTCACGGAACATGAGCAAGCAAGATTTCAAGCCATTAACAGGTTTTCTTCACCCCCAAAGCACTTTATTGAATTCAGCAGGGGACAGCTGCGGTGCTGTGTGTGCAGGCTGGGCTGCTTGTGCTGATGTGTGTGGTTTGCATCTGCATGCAAGACCTCGAAAATAGCCGGCTTTGGCTTGGAATACAAACCGACACACAAAGGAGTAGATCAGGAGCCAGCTTTTATTGCAGCACCGTTTCGGATCCTCTCTGAGTGCCACACACAACAACAAACGCCGTTCCGTCCTATCTTCTTGTATGACTTTACTGTCTTGGTGTGCATTTCCGTCTTTGTGAGTACACACAGGTGCTTCTATACCTTCCAAGGGCCAATAAGATGAAAAGTAAAGACTTTTCACACCAAGTGAAGTCCCTCAACATCCCCAAAGAAGGAATGAAAGGAAAGAAATAAAACTGTCTGGATGGAATCTAATATCTGATATTTACTGTATTCCCGCAGTGTGAGATGCTGTATAGCAGAGCAACTTATTAGCACAAAAAGATTACATCTCTGTGGCACCAAGAGGAGTTGACTTGTTTTAGAGACTTTTTTGTGGATTTCCTTTTAGGTAATCTTTTTTTCTGCCAGTCATACAGAGCTTCTGCAAAGGAGGCTAATTCTCACTGTCACAAGGGTGAACGACTAAGTGGCCCAAACCTCTTCCAAGGCCAACCCTCATTACATGAATAAAGATTTTTTAACAATGATGAGAGACCTTTTTCACAAAGGTTGCAATGAAATTAAAGTTACACACTAAAGCACACCAGTGTCTTCACCCTAGGAGAAGTGTTCATTTTCTCATTCGTCTTTATGCTATTTTAAAATGTAAGAAACGTCTCTTTTGTTTTATTTTTATTTTTTGCACATGTAAATCACATCGACATCCTACTCAGGGGAACCGTCTGCTATGTCTTAAGATTCGTCCTTTTCCCTCCCACATAAATCAAATTGACATCCGGCTCTAAGCACTCCCGCCTCTCCTTTCTTGGGGTCTCTCCTTGGTTTGCGCCTTAATTGGATTCTGTGTCTGTATTTAACATGGCTCATAACTCGTGTGCATTTGTGCAAATGTGCTGGTGCTGGAACAAAAATACCATGAAGATGTGATGTCAAATTCATTTACCATTTGGTTTTGTTTTAATCAGTCCCCCCTGCTCGCCACATAGCTTTCCTTTAGCCTGTTCTTAATGTGTTTTTGCTTTCAATAATTATGGGCACCATGAAGCAAATTCCCGTAAGAAAGGTGATCATTTTGTCAAGTGGAGTAAAAGATGGGGATTCATTGAAAGTCTTTAGTTTTGTGTATTTTTTTAAGTTCTTTGAAACCAGTTTCATCTTAATGAGTTACTTTTTTGATTTGCAGGAGGCTGAGTGGCACTGTGACGAGTTCACCAAAGGAGCCTGCTTCAGCCGTGGAAAATCTGAGGTGAGTGCAAATGACGTGTGAAACCGACATTCTTTCACTTTCTATTTTGAAATGGTAAAAACCACATTCAACACAGCAACATTCTCTCTCAATTGGAGCATTTTTGGGTGTGTAGTCATGGGGATGATTACCCAAAATGTGATATCGTCTTGTTTACCCATTTTTATAATGTTTTACTGTTGACCATATAGCACTCATTGAATCGAATTAGCACTGAGTCAACCTTTGATGCAGGTGAGGAATTGCCGTTATTTGCAGTTATGGTTAGAAAGTATCACCTTAAAAACAGTCTTTCTGTGTACAACTTTACTGCAAACCCCCAAATCAAGTTACATTCAAATCTAAAGATCAAAATGTCCACTTTGAACTTTTAAATTAAATACGATGATTTAAATAGTTCAATGTTTGAATATATCTCCTTTATCTGCCTTAAGACTACAGATGTAAATTGGCTCTTGTGCCAGTTTTGGCATATTTATGTCGAAGGCCTGCTAAAACATTGACTAATATGCATTGCCCTAACTTAAATACAAAAAAATTATGAACATGTGGTCGGTACTGAATTCGTTCACACAGCTAAAAAGTCTGTAAAAGTGCGTAAATGCGTTTTGGGCTTCGGCATTCACGTTCAGTTTTTCACAACACCTTTCATACAAAATGCACGGCCATCGAATGTGCATTGAAAGTTGAACCAGGGTGAACTTCGACAGGAACTCAGATTGGACATTGAGGAATAGATAACGTCCTTTTAAGTCAAGGAAGTGCCAACCGTTTGTAAATTGAAAATGGAAGACAAATTATTTATTACGGTTTGGTCCAGGCCGGAATTATATGACACCAAGGTTTTCATGGATCAGCACAGAACTGTGAAAGAAAAAACCTGGTGCAAGATTCACCAGATTTGCACCACTTCTACATTTTACACTAGGCCTCTTCCAACTGTAGGTGACGAAAATGCCGAAGCAAAAGAAAAAAAGGAGATGAAGCCCCTCTCTGCTTCTCCAGTGTGAACACAACGAACTAAATGCACATTCAGGAACCCCCGTAGCGTGTTCTTGAATGTATGTCACCTGTCTGATATGTATGTCCCTAGCCACACAAACTAATATTGAAAAACATCAACGACATAAAAACCTTTTGAGAAATGCAAACACAGCTCAAACCTTTAGCGTTGCTGAATGGTTTTAAATGATCTTTTATCACTTTATTAAAGTGTTAGTCATTTTAAAAAGCGAAACTTGAATAATTGGTACTTTGAGATGAACTGAAGGCCTCTAAAGTTAGAATGTACCAACTCTTATTGGACAATTTCTCCCTTTAATATGTAATTTAAGATATCCAGACAATTTCTACCACTGTATGGTTTTGGAAATCACAATGCTGCAAAGCAAAAATCAAAGAATGTAACGTAATGATGTAATGGTGCCTGAAACAACAACACTGAGCTCTGTTTGTAATAACATTTCAGAACGCGAAAAATTTCAGCTCTTTGACCTAAAAGTAGAGTTACATCTTTTATTTCTGTGCATAACTCCCCAACCACAGTTTAACCCCTTCTGTGGAGGGAAATCCTGTTATTTGGGGGTGTTTTCTTATCTTAGCGGTGTATATTTATGCAACATCAGCTGGCACAATCTTGTCCGAAAAACAGATGGTTCTAAGTTGAACTTGACTTGTAGATGAACTACCCAGCCCTGATCCCTTTTTGTGTGCGCTCTGTGTGCCGCTGTGTATTTATCCCACACTGAAAGGCAGTTAGGGAGCCATAATAGGCATGCACAGGCTGGCCGGTGCATGGTTGCTGCAGAGAATTACAGACCAAAGCTATCTTAGTCCTCAGGACTCACTGCAGTCTGGTGGGGCAGAATTGTTCATCTCAGTGTTCCCTTCTGAGGATCAGCTCCTGTGATGTACACTAAGAATAGCATTTAAAGACTTTGTTCTCCAGCAGGTGACAGGGATTTCAGTGGTTTATTACCTAGCTCAGTACACCACAATATACAGACGCTTAAGCTATTATACAGACACCATCTCTGTGCCGTGACTGAATTTACAAGCGATCGTATTTTTCTAATACACGCATTCGCTCTTCTCTTGTGGATGTGATTTATTTCAACTGGCAGAAGAAAGGAGAGTTAAATCGACTTGACAGGACTTGATTGCTGCCTCTGTTTTATTTTATAATGTGAGAGCCAAGCTCAACGGCCTCTGCATTACAGAACAGACGTGGAACATTTGTCAGGAAGTTTTTATAAACAAGTCAAGACTGTGAGGCCGTGCAAATATTAAATATGCCATTATTTACTACAGAAACAAACTCTGGAGAAGAATTGAATTATGCACACCCCTTCACTACCTGCCCACACACATACACACTCACAAGGAAACCATGCATGACAAGCTGCACAAGCAGCACAGATATATAGGTGTGCGTTGTAAGTGCGGCTGCTCACATGTGTATGCGTAGGCTGGGGCTTATCACAACTCAACCTTCAAGTTGTTTGGGAAAAATAAAAGCTTTTCTCTTGCTGTGACATCCCAAACTCTTAAATCAGAGAAAGCAGACAGTCACCCTGTGGACATCAGATGGTCCAGGTTAAGGCAGATTTATGAGGGTCAAGAGGTGTTTTTATTACAGGCCTGTTTGGGCCGCACCAAAACCTGTTTTCTTGGATAGTGCACCTAGTTTGGCAGGTGTGAAAGTTCCACTGAAGTCTTTTGTGGACCAAACAAGGAAACTTTGTTCTGCATTAAAATAAAAATTAAAAGTTATATATTCACTTGCAAGTGGATTCTGATTTGATTAACCTTCAAGTTTAGATGGGAACTTGGGGTCTATTCAGACTAGACACATTTGGTCCACTTAAAGGGAACCAGAGTTCGTTACCCCCGACACTCTGGAACAAATTTTCCGTCTTAATACACCTATCAATCTATATGTCATAAAGACTTATCAGTGTATGTTCTATGCTGTCTTCTTGCCAGAAACCGCTTTGCAGCAGGATTCAGCCGTACCAAAGCAGCAGGTTAAAGTGATGAGCCTGATGTTGACACAGACGTTCAAAATTGCTCAGCGAAATAGAAAGTTTGAATAAGTGAACTATCTCGACAAGGACTGTAAAGCGCAGGACTTCCATCATTTCTGCCTAGTTGCTTTGCTACACCCTGGTAACTCCTGACCAGTGAGTGAAGAGATTCTTAGTCATGTGGTTTTGTTTACAAGCTTTGGTCTGAAACAGAAATCTCTGGCTGTTGGCAGTCTGAACACAGACCAGACGCAAGGTTCAGGACTCGATCTGGACCAACGGATTTTTCCAACCTGAACACACCCTTAAAGTGAAGGAAGAGCTGTTCATTTAGAGAAGGCTGAATTATTAAAAGATTAGGAAATATCTCATATCTAGTTTGGGGAGAAGGTAAAGGTATTTATCGACATTTAAAAGCTAGCGGACTATTACCCCTCCAGTTTTCTTAACCCCCTTTTTTGTCCCCTTTCTTTAGTACACTTACCACCATCTCAAACATCCCACTTTCTTCTTCTATCTTCTTCTTTTCCATCCAGTCAAAAAAGTATAAAAAGATAATAAATATAAATAAAGTTCAGCCCTTAAATACAAAAGGGATTTATACAAATATACACCTTGTTTGTCAGAAGATTCATCATCCCTTATTGTAACAGTAAAATCTGTCCAAAACAAGAGACCTTCAACTCTGATCTGTTTGCTCAGCAGCTGGACATGAAAAGTTAAAAAAAAAAGCTGGCGGGCTAAAATAATTTGCCTGTTTTTTCTTTGTTTTTTCCTTTCCTGTCAGTTTTTGTTTTTAAGAAATTACCAGAATTTGTAACCAGTATGTTTCCAGGTGTTTTTGTCCACTCAAGGGTGAAAACAAAAAGAACTGACCAAAGGTGAGATATTTTTGGGATTCTGCTCCCATTTAAACCAAGTCCAGGGGACGCCTTGAGTCAAAGTGCCCTAAATTTCTATGAGGTGCAGGGTAAACCTGAGTATTCATTGCTATGTCCTACAACAAAAAGTAATTCAACTTTCAGGCATAAATAAAAGGGATGAATTAACACCATTTTGTATTATGAAGAAACATATTTCAAGGCTCTACTCCATTCCAAGGGAGATGGTCAAAATCAGGGATGGACAACTCTAGGCCTCAAGGGCCGCATTCCTGCATGTTTTCCAACATTACCAGCTCTGGCACGTTCTATTTGGCTGAACACACCTGAACCAGGTAATCAGTCATGAGTAGGGCTTGGAGATCTGAAAATAATGCAGACACACTGACACTCGAAGACTGGAGTTGCCCATCCCTAAGCACAAATGTTATTCAAAAACATTGAAATTGTATAAAGGAAAGTGTTCTTATTTTACAGGAAATGTACGGATAGAGCTAATTAGCTCACACAGTCTTTGATTGTTTGATACTTATATTAGCAATCCAATAAAACTGATATTCCTTTACAATCTTTACAATATGTAAGGTATGGTAGGGTTATTGTGTCTTGCTAGTTGCCAGTCCTGGTTTAGAGAAGCTCCACAACTATCTCTAGACAGCAGCACTGACTCAATAGCTAACAATACGAGTTAAAGATCTAACATCGCACAGCCAAGTGGGGCTGCGTGTGAGCAGGGCGAAGAAGATGCTGATTCTATAAGTAATCTTAATTAATCCACAACAAACAACAAAAACTGGCATCACCAAAACATTAAAAACAAAACAGAACCACAACAAAGATCCAAGTAGAAAAAGAAAACATTGATTCCCATGATGCTTCCCACTTGCAGTTTGCCTTGCCTCAGAGTCATTTGGACAGTCACTTTTTCGGCAGTACAGTAACTCGCTTCTAATGATCTTTTTACCGCTGTGGTACATTGTTAGGAGGATTGCACTCAAGAGACCTGTGTACAGTGACACATGCATCACCCAAGGAACTTGCCATGTCAGATTTGTCTGAGTGTTTATGTCGCAAAGGGCGGCATAACTATGCAGCTGCAGTAATCAGACACACTTTCAGAGTTTTGCCCCCGGGCCCCTTATCACATCCTGTGCCCCTGGGCAGCCGCCCCGTTACCCATATGGTTAGTCTGGCCTTGATGAATACTGATGACTTGTTACATTAGAGAATGGTTTTTGCCGGCGCAAATCACTGGCAAGCCTTAATCCCTGACCTTCACGTTCAGAGTTCATCATTCCAGCACTATTCTCTCACTACATCAATCTTTCACTCCGTCACCACCACTCTGTTTGTCAAAAGCTTTTAACCAAGTGCTGAGTGGTTCCGCCATGAGGAAAAGGTGTTGAGCATGTACTTAACTCTAATTTAGAGAAAAGTGTCTTGAATTGATTAATGCAGAAACTAAAAAAAAAACACTTTTATTATACTTTCTGACCCAACAGTTTTTCTACACAAATCATGACCGGTCCTGCATCATATGTGTTGTTTTTATCTGGTCTCCACCTCACTGAGATCCCTCTCCAAATCCTATCCCAGTAAAATGAAGGTGTGACATAGCGGAGCCACATGAGCATTAGCCTTTATTTGACTGTGTTGCGCCTTGCCACGTTTTGAAGCAGCCCTCCTGCAGTAACAGGTGTTTTTTTTCCCCCATTTATTGGCATAAAATGTAATTCGGCCACTCTTTCTAATGCAGCTGCTTGTCAGTGGGTTGATAATGGCTTTCGCTGCTAACTGGAACATGTTTTCTGGCTTGTGTTCATTGCAGGAGGAGTGCCAGAACTACATCAGGGTGCTGCTGGTGAATGGGAACAGGCTGTTCACCTGTGGAACTAATGCCTTCACGCCCATCTGCACCAACAGAACGGTAAGAAACACTTGAGCGTCTCGTTTAAATAACCTTGCTGGTGTTTTTCTTTAAAAAATGTGGACACAGTATATTGATCCTCAATGATAGTCTAAACCGATTTGGTCAGAGAAATCCAACAGACTGTGCATTTATTATAAATCCCTGTTGGGTGTTCAAATAAAGGGGATTGTAAAAGGTAAAAAAGACAGTTTATAGATAGAAGATGTCTCATGAATCACCATACACCTACTTCTAGATTCCAGTCATGTTACATATTCTAAGCAAACTTTGAGTGATCAAGCTTTTACCACCTTGCATTGCTTTTCATTCTCACAGCAGTGAGAACAGTGCAGAAGTGCTTTGAGTGATCAACAAGACTGGAAAAGAGCTAGATAAATGCAGTCCACTTGCCATTTGCAGTCCATTTGCAATGACTAACCTGTTTTGACCTGCTGCGATATGTGCTTTTACCTTTCAAGACAGGACTGATGGACATATTGCATTAACATTTCCACAGCACAAAAACAATGTCCCTTTTTTCTCCACAGTAATGAACCGGAAGCAAAGGGTTTGGGGTAAAGGGAAGCTGCAAAACAACATGTTTGCAACATGCAAATAGAAATTTAAGCGAAAGAAAAAGATTTAGAAAATTAAAAAATACAGGTAAAGCATGTGAACCGCTCAAAACAACGTGGTCATTTTTTGTTAAAAAAAAAAGAAATTCAAAGCATGTTTTTAAGTTTAAATTCAGTGTTCTGTCCTGCTTTTCTCTGTACATGATAGACAAATCCAGAACAGACAGGCAGCTGAATACAAATATTTTTTAGTCCTCATAATTATATATGAGGGCTATTTAGTTATAGTTTATAACATGAACATATTTTTGCTTAAAAAGAGAGATCTGTATTGCTTAGTGCGTTCTGTCACTTTCAAAGCAATATCAACCTTTTTCTGCGATAAATTTTAATGACTTTGCAAACCAAACATATTTAATTGCATTATATGCCTCCCACGTATTTGGCTATGCAAACAGTTTTATAACTCAACTGATTAGGTTCTGTTTTTTTATTTGATCTCTACCCCTTGTGATTCAGGTATTTCAATGAATTGTGTTAATTGGATGTCAATATCAATTCCAGCACATTCATTAATATTTAACAGCGTTTTAGCATGATTTCAAATTTTTAACTGACTTTTCTAAACTTTATACCTTATGGTTTGTTTGTCAGCTATGTTTACTCTGTTCTTGTAATGTTCTGTTTTCATATTTTTGTGTTCCCCTCTGTCACAGTCTCACCTGGTGTCATTTGCTAACAATCCACATCTGTCTTCATTTAAGTCAATCATCCTCAAGGGATTTAAGCGTCATGTTTATTCAGTTCATTGTTGCCAGATAAACTGCTGTTATCACCCTTTCTGTACCGTTCTTGCATTTATTAAAAAATGTCTTTGAGTCCCTCCTACATTTGAGATTCTATTGGACACATAATCTGTTGCTTTATTAATTTATTATTTTCAGTTTCAGTTTTTCTCAGGTCAGTAAAATCATTTTCTTTTAAATACTACATTCTGAATACCAGTGTAGATGGGATGTATTCCTTTGAAATATATTTTTATTTTATGAAAAGAATCAGTTTACAAATCAAGCGCTATTTCTAACAACATAAAGACCTCTGGTAAGGTCTGGGCATTTCAGAGATGCATACAGTTTTACATTGCCCTGCTAAAAGGTTGCATATCTTACCCTGAAATCTGAGCGTACTGTTCTGCATCCGTTCTAGCATCGTCTGTGTGATTCAGCGCCATCGGACAAGTTTCACTGGAGCAGCTGAAATTTCTGCTGATCCCTTTAAATAAATACTTTATACAGTTATCAAAAACTTTTCTTAAATAAACATTTACGTGTGCTTGAAAAAAATAACGTTCACCTGTATTTTCTAACTCTAAATAATCACATCTTATAAATGCATTTATGTTGAATAGTAAATGAACCAGAGGAGACAGGTCATTTATTAGTTTTAACATGTTTTAGAATTAATGTGTGAAAACCTTGAATTAAAAAAGAAATTGGAAACCTTTTACGTTCAGTAAATAATAAGTGCCGTTGTTTACTGTGGTTATTCCACATCAAACATCAGAGTTGGACTTTTTTAGAGGAGGATCAAGCAGGAGTTTGCCATCATGGTGACATTTGTTTTGTTCCAAAAGCACTATACTCAAAGGTCAGCCTCTCATAATGACTGTTTGCTGCTGCAAAAATACATATTGTCAAAATGCCACGACATTCTTTTTGCTGTATTTTCTGTACGAGCTGTCGTTGCTACTCGCTGAATGTTAGTTAATGTGAAACAGGCAAACGGGCAGGGAACTAGACTCTGACACATTTACTACCAGCTCTGCTGATGACGAAAGAGTGAGCAGAATATTAACCATTATGAGCTTAGAAGCTGTGCATTCAATCACCATTAACTGTTCAAAGGTTGGCAGGTGCCTTTTATTCAAATTGTTAAATTGTTTTCCAACCATAACTTGATTAATATCTTATTATTGGCATAAATAAAGAGAGTAGAGCCAGCCCTTTGGGTGTCTTGAATTCAAATCAGCCTTGATCATCTTTCTCATATTTTTGTAGTGATTCTATTAGAGGATTTCTCATGTTTGGTCCAAATCTGGTAAAGAAGACTTTTCTGTTTTCTTTTTTTCTGTAGGGTGTCCTCTTGAAATGTTCTCAGTAGATGAATGTTAGGATCTGTCATTTGACTGACACCCTTAGTGAAACAGTGACAGCTCAGCCTATTAGTGCGTCTGACAAATGAGTGAGCCTTCATTTCCTGGAATAGTGGCCATCGCTGTAACTTTTCTGTTTCTCATAGGGCTTCATTCATAATACCAACCCCTTTCCTAGCTTGCTTTTGGTCTACACTCTGAACTTGCTCTTTCCAAAAAAAAAAATCTATTCTTGACATTTAAAGTCACTGCAGTGTCCCAGTCATGCAGCTGCTGGCTCCCACAGCAGAGACAACTTTCACTTCACCTCCTCAAATGCTATGTATGCACCACCGCCTTTTATCACCCATCCTCTTGTTTTCTAAATGACTCATTTGACCAAAAGGACTGTTTTGGCCAGTAGGAAAAAAAAAGTGTCAGGCTTTCATTTCAGCGCAGCTGCTCTGTTTCTTATTGTGGGTCAGCAGGTGGCTCAAACAAGGTAAAAGTTTCAGCCTAAATGGAAAGCTTGTGTAAAGTTACCGGAGTAGTCTGCTGGTTTGTATTATCCCAAATAGAGTTTGGTGACTCTGCACTGAAAAGAGTGAAAAGAAGGGAATTATTTTTCCTGCCGCTGCATGTTCCTTTTTAGCAAGGATGAAGTTATAAATGTGGGGCTCGGTTGACTGATAGGAAAGTAATTGCATCAGGGATCATCTTACTTATCACTCGGAAGTTTAAAAACTTCAGATTAGTGCAATCTTTTTTTGCTTAGCATTCACAAGACCCGAAGAACTTGAATGAACTTGGATTGGAGCAGAAGCCATGGAGCTAATCCCCCAGATATTTCCCATTCCTGCACTACAAAATATAATTACATCTTGAATTTAAAACGTGCACGGCTCTCTTTTCGCATTCAGGGATGTATCAGAGGGCTGTGGCCTTTATTTCTTCTCATTTATTTATGAATGGTTTATTTATTTTTTAAGGAGAGGTCTGTTGCAGTGTGTCAGGGCTAAGTCAAGGACGTGCTGTAAAGTTTTTGTTTTTTTAAAACAGAGAAATGGATCTGACTTTTTATTCAAAGTCTGCATGCAACAGGAGACTGAACATCACACCAAACCCCTTTTATGCTCACAAAGGTGCCTTGAATACGTGGAATAATAATGTTTTAGGCACAAGAACAGCTGGCTGTCCTGTGGAGACATCAAAACCCAAACTGTTGAAACACTGCAGCGGAGATTATTTTGCTTTTTTGGACAGTTGGCTTCTTAACATTAGACTTGAAGCAGCTGCTGTGTTTGGTTTTTATGTTGCTAATTATTCTGGATGCGCTCTCTGATTATGCCTTTTGCTCCTGTCTTTGTCTGTGCTTAACAGCAAAAGTAAACCAAACAAAAACTAATGAGAGGAAGCTTCTCTGTTGTTTTGATTTTTTTTCTCCTTACATTTGCATATTTGCAGTAACAAACATTTTTTCCCACTTTAGTTTGCATTTTTATGCTGCTCCTTGATGCGTTGTCCTATATTTTTCTGCACATCTACCAGTCTTTAGAAATCGGACTTCAAATTTCTATAAATATATTAATACATAATTTTTTTGAGTGTCATGTCTCAGCTGAAAGTATATATCTACTTCCTGTCAATGCCAGTTTGGTCTTGATCTTCATCTTCTTCTTTTTTGCAGCTGACTAACCTGACAGAGATCCACGATCAGATCAGTGGAATGGCTCGTTGCCCTTACAACCCCCTCCACAACTCCACTGCCCTCATCACCTCCAGCGGTGAGCTTTACGCCGCCACTGCTATGGACTTTTCAGGGCGAGACCCTGCCATCTACCGCAGCCTGGGGGGCCTGCCACCGCTCCGAACTGCCCAGTACAACTCCAAGTGGCTCAATGGTATAAAACCCACCGAATGAGACTTTGCTTAAAATTCGATCAGGCAAATTTATTTCTTAATTTAAATCTTTCTATCAAAACTCTTCTTTTCATTTGTTTTTCCCAGGAAGGCTCTGGCTTTTGTAGAATTGCATGGAAGATAATTCTTTTAAAGGGTCTATATCATGCTTTTCTTAAGTCTTTCAGAGTAAACACACTCAAAAAATGTTTGTTATTGAAATATGAGTTATGAATTATTTTCCTGAGTTCTTTTGCGACCTGAAAGCAAGATGTCTCGATCGATGACGCACTGCCTTTCACTGTGTGGGCGCCGCCCGTCTCATAGCGTCAACCACAGAAACAAATATCCAAACTTATGCAAAATGGGTGTGCATATTGTCCGGATGAAATAAAGGTGTTCTGCCGATCACCGCTAGCTCCGGGGAGAAAGTGGGTGTGTGTTAGCCTGGGGGCATTGATGGTAGCTCAGACTGTTCCTGGAAGGGGCTGTTTCTCACTTATTTACGCAACAATGATATTACCCATTTGTTTTTGTGGATTGGGAGGGGCTGGTGCTAAATACTTAGAAATGCGTGAATACATCAAAATACCACTTTGGGTTGTTTTTTGTTAGGAATGAGCATTATAATACCCGTAAAAGCTCAAAAAGTTGATTTTCCATGATATAAGCCCTTAAGCTAAATCCCTACTAAAAAATGTTTGGCAAGGACTGAAAAATCTATCCAAAAAAAATTCTTTTTTTTTATTTATATCTATATATATATGAAAATATTTTACCTTTGGCAGACTCAAAAACAATTTTTTAATGAATCATGAGTTGTGAGTTCTTTTCCATTAGCAAAAAAATGTGATAATAGGGTAAGAAAAATGGTCTTACCATGAATACCTATTTGAAAAGAAGATTTTTTTTTTTTCAGAATGACATTAAAAAATTTATTTAAGTGTTTACCTTAATACATGCTGGTTTCCAGCCTGAGCAGGCGGTCAACCGGTGTCGAGTGACTCAAATTTGAGTTTTATGAGAGATATAAATATAAAACGACCACAGTCATTGCTTTGCAGTCATCTTATGAGTGCAGGTTTAATGATAAATTTTATGGCGAATTGATCTTCTTCCTGTGCACCCCCCCCCCTTCTCCTCGCAACACCCCTAAAAGGTGCAGTAAGGGGTGGGGGCTTTTTCATTTAAAGCTGAATTAAATCACTGTCAGTGAAAATAAAGTGTGCAGTTTAGATCCAATAATGTCAAACATAAAGATGAACGTCGGGGTGATGACGGTGTTGCAGAGGTCGGATGTTTTAGATGGGGTGGAAGCTATTAAGCTACACCTGTTTTGGTCATTTCTCATCATAACCTTTAGGTTTGGGGAGTGAAAAATGAGTTTCCTTATTAGAACACAATGCCACTAATAACACAGGCTGTAGTTATTAATCCTGATCACCTACTGTAGTGTGGGCTGCACACTCACACACTCCAAGAGTCAATCAGTCATAACACATGCGCTCTCCCACTACCTCTCGCTTTCACATGCTTAAATATTTTTTCTGCCTGAATTTTTCTTCATCTCTCTGCACTTCATCTTTCTCAGCTGCCTCCAATTTTTCCTCTCGATGTCTACTTTCCCTCCTCTGTCTCATTCATTTTCCTCCTCCCCTGTTATCTCTTTTCCAACAGAGCCAAACTTCGTCTCCTCCTACGACATCGCCAACTTCACCTACTTCTTCTTCAGAGAAAACGCAGTGGAGCACGACTGCGGGAGGACGGTGTTTTCCCGCGTCGGGCGGGTCTGCAAAAACGACATTGGCGGCCGCTTCCTTCTGGAGGACACGTGGACCACGTTTATGAAGGCCAGGATGAACTGCTCCAGACCAGGAGAAATCCCATTCAACTATAATGAGTTGCAGGGCACTTTCTATTTGCCTGAGCTGGAGCTGCTTTATGGCATTTTTACAACCAATGTGTGAGTAGGTTTTATGAAATGTTCCATCAGCTCTTACATCCATTACTGGATATTAGTTTAGCTCTGGCACATTTACTTGGAGTTATTTCAGGGGAGACATATAATTTCTACACCATTTTTGGCAAAGTTATTAATTATTTAACTATGAATTGCTGATATGAAAGAAAGGCGAACATATGTGGAGCACAAACAGTCTCTAATGGTTCTTCAGCTCATCACCAAGTATTTCAAACTTGACTTTTGAACTTACTATTCAAAACTTCTTTCATAGAGCAATTTGTGTAGTTAATTGTCATGCAACATGCTTTACATGTTAAGAGAAAATGAAAACCAACTGAAGCTCCTTCTCCCACGCATTACATACTGCGAAAACATCCAAATACTCCCAAAATCCCAACAGAACCTGAAGTCTGGGATTATGACAAATGATGTAGCACCTTGGCCTGAGGGTTTAGTTATTGTATTTCACACAAAAACAGTGAAAATGTTTCTAAACTCAGTCAAAAATAGGAATGTTATATGCTGGGGTGTTTTCGTTTGAGACAGTTTTATACAAGTAAACAGTTATTATGACTTGATTTTTCAGAATATCTAGACTTAACATTTTTTAAGATATTTTCCTCAATTCTTTACAGTATGGCACTTTAATTGGAACATGCCCGATAATTCAAAATATATTGAGAACCAAGATACATGAGATTCCTAAGCAGATTTGAAAAAAATTGGTTAAAATAACCCATAGAAACTGGAGAACTAAACGTGACAAGAACTTAAAATAACAAAAACAGAAAAGGGGTCAAGCAAATGTCCAACAAAGAGTAATGAAAATATTTGACTTAAGCCTTATGAAGGAAAATCAAGCTAACACAAAACAGATGTGATGATTATTGACTGATGTCCATGTACATGAGGGAATGTAAGGTTACAACTAAAGAAAATGCTGAAACCTATGGAAAAATAAGAATAAAATAAAGTCCCAGATACTGACACTCCAAAGGAATATCATACAAATATGAGGAGAAAGAAAGAAGGATGAGAACCAAAAACACGCTCAAATGGCTACATAGGTGCAGATCATCACAACCAAAAAAAGCAAGCATAGAATCTGCAATCCTAGAGCAGGATGGTGTCCCACAGATGTCGTTAGCAGACAGTGAGGCTGCGGAGACCTAGACCTGGGTAGAACTACTGAAAGGGGCAACAGACATGAGCACTGCCACGACAGAACTTGTCCTGCAGCGTCTCTCTGTTGTAAAATGACTGAAAAACTTAAATATTTGTTTAAAGTCCCATTCTGATCATCTTCTGATCTATTGTAAAAGTGTTCCCAGTGGGGTTTTAATAATTATTATGCAATTTTTAACCAAAATTAAAATTGAATTTGCCTCAGAGTCTTGGGCGGAACCATTGGCATGGATTGAGCCTGTCCCCACTTCCTGACATCCATCTGTTAACACGCTCTCCCGCTAGTTAAAGCCCCTTACAACCCAGACTTAACATTACCGGTGCAACAAAAATGGCGAGCAGTATTGGAACTATCCAGCCGTACAGTTCTGATCAAGATGCCAGCTCGAATGAGGAAAAAAAAGACCTTCATGGATCTGGTCGTCTACCCTCCATCATAAGAGAAATGCCACAAGAACATGTTAGAAACAGCAAAGACACGATTTTTATTGGTGTGGGTCTCTAATAGATTGGGAAAAAGGACAGAAGCTCTAAAACCAATAGTTTAAGTTTAAGTTCCAGGTGCTATAACATGTTCATACACCCAGAAGCCTCTACAAATAGGATCTCTTACTTTATCAATAGCAGTTTACACAATGTATTTTTTCTTCTGTATACCTTTTTTAATGTCTTCTCATAAACAAACCCATTAAAAAATGAAACCTTGCATGCACAGACCAAGTACATGAGTAGAGCGATCAATTGTTTCTGGTCAGTGCATTCACATTGCTGTGAGAGAAGTCTTTTGAAGGGTATCGAAAACATTTCCCCCTGCAGGCGTCCCGTTAATGAACAGCTGCGCTGGATTATAATTCACATCGCCTAAGTCTCGCAGTTTGAATCGAGTGCTAAGACTCTCATTCTTTACTTTCTCTTCCATGGGAGGCAACCAATACTTGTTGAAGCTGACATCTTAAAAAGTCACAGCTGTATTTCAGGTCTGAGATCTATACAGCTTATTAGCCTAGCTGAGCAGCTTAATTGCGATTTACTGCTGGATTTATAATCCAATAATGGCAATCACTTACACTAGTATGTGTGACTAGTTTGATTTGTGGTCTTAGTGCAAACAGAGGTTTTCTGCCAGTACTTTATTGCAGATTTCATAGGTTGATATTTAAGCCTTTCTTTTGTTGTTTTTCTAACTTTTTCCCATCATTTGTCCCCTTTTTGAATCTCTGTTCTTCACTCTCAGAAACAGCATTGCTGCATCGGCAGTGTGTGCCTTCAATCTCAGTGCCATATCACAGGTTTTCAACGGGCCCTTTAAGTACCAGGAGAACTCCCGATCTGCCTGGCTGCCCTACCCAAACCCCAACCCTGACTTTAAGGTAATCCCTGCTGGAAACACATTCACTAGGAGTGTAATAGCTCATTTTAACAACTATTCCATTCATGTATTTGTGGTTGCTGATACGATTCATAGTCAACATTGGTGCGTTCTAAACAATTTTATCTGATTCACTCACCTAAAATCGATCCAGGACATCTTTAGCCAAAAATTCAACCAGAGTGACTCAGATAAAGACCTGAGTACAGAAATGTGCAGTTGAAGTTTTCCAGATTCCTTGTTTTTCTTGGGAGGTAATCAAGTGTATATTAAATATGTGTACAAACAATGAATTAAACAAGAATTAAATGAGTATTTATTAACATTTTTGTTTAATCAAGTTCAGCCCACTGTTGTTTTTCCACATCAAAATAATCCAATTAGTAGAATATTCTAGCACACTGTGGGTCACATGTCTTTACAAAATTCAAATTGTTTCCAGATATTTCATTGTAATGATGGCGTGATCATTTTTTACAATCATTACATGTGAAAAAAAAAACTTTCCAATATCAATTATGATTTTTTTATATTATTTTGAAATGATTTTATGATGTTATTGTGTGATTTGAATCGATTAACAAATTACCTGAAACAGATTAATCTGGTTGGATTGCAGGAATATAAATCGATTAATTATTACATCCCTAACGTTCACCACGAGAATTTGTGAAGGTGATGCATTTCTAATTATGTTTGAAATCTTTACAATTTCGATTTTTTTACAATTTTGATTACTTTTAGCCTTTGGTCTTAGCAGAACAAAGGCTAAAAGTAATCAAAATTATCCAGGGAAGGGTAACTTGTCTTTGTTTGTCCTGCGCATCCTTCAACAAAAAGGGAAAAACCTCACGTTTGAGACGAGTCATCTTCATTCTGCAGAGGTTTCAGTCTGGCTCAGAAAATGTGACTACAGGACAACATTGTTATTCCTGAAGCAGTCGGGGAGTTCAGGTTTATGTACTTGCAGCTCTTTTCTTTTGACGACCAAAGATTTTCTCCCACTAGAGGTCATTTAAAATCAATGTGCTGCCAAATCTGTCATGAAATAAGTGCAGCTGGGTGCATCTAAGAAAATTTATACATGCAGTAATGTTTGTACACTGAATATATTTCCCCAATAAATTATTACACCTTATCAGTCCTACTCAAAGTCCTGGAAAGCTCCTCAGTCATACTAATTTCCTGTCACTCTCAATCACACTTTTCTCTGCTCATGAACCCACACTTTATGGAGCTTATTATAAAACTATCTTACAGTTCCTTCCTTCAAAAACTAGCCTGTTTATTTTTGATTTCTACAACTGGAAAGGGCAAAATGAGCACCTCATTTTAAAGCACCGCTCTGTGCCGATGGCTTCCAGGAAATGTTTTATTAGCAGAACAACTGGCTCTAAGTAACCGCAGACTTAGCAGATAGTGAGGGAGTTAATCCACACAGCTCTCCGTGAGGGATTGAATTCCCTCTGAGGTCTGTCGACCACTGGGTGACACGCCGCTTACTTCCCTCCACGTGGCTCCCGTCACGGGCTCTCGATCGTGTTTCTGTCAAGCCAGCGGTTGCATGGAGCTGCCGTCGAGAAGACACTCTCAGGCATTATCTATAATGGTATTGGTTGCGGATGCAATTCTCATCGGTAAAAGTGCAAGTGGCCATACAACACTTAATACACACCTTCAAACATGCCAATGAGCCTGCAACATACAATGCCTCTCTCTGCAGTCCTGCATTTCTATCTATATGTCAACAGCCAGTCAACTGAAATTTGCTTTCCTTCACGAAATTTACATTTCCTTATCTCGTCAAAGCCGAGCACATTCTCCCCAGATTATTATAGGTAGACCACTGAGGGGTTTATGTGCAGTATGGTGTTTTCTAAGGCTGCGTTCCTCAAGGATAAACATGGATCAGTTCCTCCTCTCAGTCCCCATCTCTCCATTTAAGCTCAGGCACAATGGCTGCTCCTCACCGCTGGACCGATGTACACTTTATCTAGGTTTCAGTGACATCTTCATCAAGCATTTGTCAATGTTGGAGGATTAGATTTACGAGCGCAGGATTTATAGCCTGGCTTTTTTCCACAGGCACAAACAAACAGCTGAAGAAAGGGAGCAGCCTTGAAAGCCGCCGTCCACGTGAATATCTACTGTACCTGCCATAAAAAAGGGGGATAGCTGTTACATAGAGATAATTATAAGTGTGAACCCATCACTCAATCCACACATACACACATACACTGTGGTCATTGATTGAGAGCTTAATTCTCTGTCTGTCTGCAGGAAAAATCCCTCCATTTATTTGAACCACACCGATTGATCCTGCTAGGTTTATTCAGGCTATGACTCATGTTCATTGTGCATCAGGAGCTAAAACCATCTCTCTGTTGTATAGGTTTTCTGTCATTCTGCAATTACTTACTGTAAAAGAATATTGATAATTTCTTGCTTCAACTTTTTGAGTCCAACATAAAGATTTTGTTAAAAATATTCAAAAACTGACACAAAACATGTGTAAAACAGTAAACCCTTGTTTTTCGCGGGGGTTACGTTCCAAAAAGACCCCGTGATAGGCAAAATCCGTGAAGTAGAAACCTTTATTTTTTTAAACTATTATTATACAATTAAATACTCTATTATACATTGAAAAGAAAGAACAAACCAATTTACAGGCTCAAGCATTTGTTTCACAAATAAAAGTACTTTAGAAACCTTTTTTTCAACAAATAACTCTGTACTGTACTGTCAAATAATAATTTTAATGAATGTGAACAGAAGGCTTCAAATCGCGGAGATTAGCTCCGCCCACCGCGACCCGAGTATTGGAATAAACGGGAGAAAATTTTAAATTATTATGAAAAAAATACAAAGTACAGTGGGACAAATAGTGACTCAGGTGTATTTCACTGCTCTACAGACTGAGCCGCTGCATCCTGACTCCGCTCTGCAGTGTTTTCTTCTTTTGAAGCCCGCGGTGCAGCTGTGTTTGTTCGGGAGAAGAACATAGTGATAGGCAGTTATTGTCGCTCTTTTTTCTGCTTTGCAAAAAGATGCTTATACACCGACATGCCACCATCAAGAGAATTTGCACGTAGTAATGAAAATTTGGCAAGCTGATTTACGTACGTGCACATTTTACAGTGCAACGTTATTGACGCACAGGTAGAGAAGAAGCGGAGTGACTTTTTAGCCAATCAGAATGCAGAACACAATGCACGATGCAAATCCGTGAAGTAGCGAAACCATGAAAAGCAAACCGCGTTATAGCAAGGGATCACTGTATATATATATATATATATATATATATATATATATATATATATATATATATATATATATATATATATATATATATATATATATATATATATACCCATTTATTAACCTAACATAAAAATAACCACTGAGCCTGAAGGGCATACTAGGAGTTTTAGACATGAGTCCATTTTGCGGCAAACATGCCTAAAATCATATTTCTGAGTGGCTTGTATCACTCGGGCATGGCAGAGGGACGGCTAAGTGTTGGATGGGCCCTCAACCAAATGACGGTGGCGTCCCTCACCTTGACTGTGCAGCTGAAATCATAACATCCATCTGGTTCTGCATTCCCAGATGTAATGGACCCTCACTTTTCAGTGCCTGACTCTGTCCCACAAGATGTGAGCGAAGATGTAGACACACACGTGCTTTAGCAGAGAGGCATAACTTTGAAGAAAATCCTCAAACAGAAGCTTTAGACTGGGATTATGAGTCTAATAGCGTGCATGTAGGTAGTAGATTTTTTCAAAACAAAACAAAGAAAAAAAACACATGGACAATGTTGGATCTATGTGTCCTTCTGGGCCTCAGATTTCCATGTCCGGAGAACTTGAATCCTTTCTCTTTCCTCTTCATGACTCTTTTTTTTTTTTTTTTTTTTTTTTTTTTTTTTTAACCTTGTCCTGTCCAACAGCTGGGCAAACAGATGAGAGCTGAGGGCCTCTTGTGTTGGACATATTTTACTTTAACAAGAGGGGTTATTAATCTTCAGACAAACCAAAGGTATGTCTGAATAAACCCCTTTTGTAATTGAGGCCAAACTTTATTAATTTCAATCATGTTTGAAAATCTTTGGTGTTGGACCGGACGGAAAAGGAAAGAGGGGAAGAAGAGAGAGGGACGTTAGAGAGAGGGGGGGAAGGAGGGTGATAGTAGGAGGGGAATGGGGATAAGACCATGAAGCAGCATAAAGCAACAAGTTTACTGGTTGTTAATCACCATGGTAAGGCTCAAATGCAGTACAAAAAGGGCGGAGCCTGTCCACACACACACCCAAGTGTCAAACACACCTGCTAGCTGCAAAAATGTCCATCTGTCGACATGTACACAAAACAGATAGTGCTCACACGCATACTTATGCCTTAAAACCAACTAGTGTGAAACATTTCAGTCATTCAGTCACGCAAACCGCCAGTGCAAAGGTGAGCCAACACCCGTGCTCAGGTGAGTGCTCATGTTCTTCTAAAATGGATGGTGGAATGTGTAAAGAAGGAGGGAGAGCGCCCAGCCATCCCCACCCCAAGACCCCCACCGCAGCAGCAGCGGCAGCCGGAATCCCCCCCACGCCACACGGAAACCGGCAGGAAACAACTGCCGCCCGGGCGACCAAGCCCGCCACCCAGGCCAGGGCCAGCAGGACCGCTGCAAGGCCCCCAGAGCCAGAGAGCAGGGAGGCACGGAGGGAAAGAGAGGGCCGCCCCAGCCCAACCAGGAGAACAGCCCCCCCGCCGCGCCGGGAGAACCCAACGCAGGGCCCCACCGGAGAGGGACGCCCACAGCCCCAGACGAGCACCCCACCACCACCCAGGAGTTCCGGGCATCCCCCCGCCGCAACCCCAGGTACGAGCCAGGACCCCCCAAGGGAGACCCGCTCCGCACTCCAGGCAGCCATCCGCCCGGCCCACGGTTGGTCCAGGGAGGAGCAAGGCAGGGCCCGCCGCCCCCGCCCAGGAGGGGGGAACCCCGGGGAAAAAAGAGGGCCCACAAGGGGTGTTGTAAATATGGCCCGACCAGGCTCGGCCTCAGTTGGAAATTTGGCGGGGCCCAGCGCTCAGGAGCAAGGACCAGAACCCACCCCCCAGGGACACCAACACCCCCGGCTCAGATGTAATGTGAACCCCCCCACCGCGCGGAGAGAGCACCGCCGGGCCCAGGAAGCCGGCACCCCGGGGACACGGCCGCCGTTGCAAAGGGGCCCGTACCCCCACCAGGGAAGAGGCAGGGGACAGATGGTCCTAGGTCCCACCTTCTTTGCAAAATGTGTGTGCGTGTATGTGTGTTTAAGAGGGTGTGTGTGTGCATGTGTGTGTGTTTATGTTGGGATGTATATATTGAGGGGGGAGGGGTGTGTGTACTAAGGGGGGTGCAGTTAAAATTGGCAGGTAGGGCATTAAGGGGACATCTCCTGATTACTCACAGTGATGTCCCCTCACCCCCCCCACCAAGGGGCCCTAAATGTCTAAGGTGCGGTTAAAATTGGCGGGTAGGGTGCTAGGAGGACATCTGCTGCTTGCTGGCAGTGATGTCCAAGCACCCCCCCTACCAAGGGCCCTACATGTCTAAGGTGCAAATAAAACCGAAAGAGGGGGGGCCCACTCCATACGGCAACCATAGGAGGGGGGGCCACTGCCTAGTAAACCCCCCCCCCAAGGCTCATCTCAGGCTAAGCCCCCCACCCCCTCACCCTATTATGAGGTTATATGAGGAAGGGGGTAAGTTGGGGACAGCTGGTAGACTGTCCCTCGGTGGACAAACAGCTGTCCCCCCCCCCCCCCCCCAGCAAGGGGGCCAGGCCCACCCAGCCCAGGGGCCCTACCCCATCCTCTTCATGACTCTAATCTTTTAGTCCAGTGAAGGTCAGCAATTGATCTGTCCATCTTGATGCTTCTATGACTAGTCAACAGGAAATAATCATCGGCCAAAGCCCCATCTCACCTGTGTGCACAGTTAGCCTGAAACCAAAATACTTACCACTAAAACAACACAAGTCATTTGGATTAGCATAAATCCTGGCCATGGGTTATTTTTGTATTTTCCATTCTTTGTGTCTTAGCTGCTTTTTGTAAAAGAAACCTCAATCCAAAATCCTGACCCCAACCTGGGACCTCTTCTACTGAAAGGGACATGCATGGTTGGCTTTACTCATACAGCCCTGTCTCAGCTGGATAAGCTTCATGCTTCACCTGCTCAGCATTGGGGAAGAAAAAAAAAAGCTCATGAATATCATCTTTGTCCCGTGGATACCAAGTGTCTCAAAACATCAGCTTCAAAAAGACCACCAATAACAGCTGCATGCTGAAAAGTCATTTACTCAACTGGGGGCTTTTACGTTACATTTGAAACGCGACAGACACAGAAATGAAAAGAAAATCTTTGTCATTCACTGATTGCTGATGGGAACCACTTGTTTTTGATAAAAGCATTCCTAAATATGAAGTTATATCAGAAGCATCAAAGAAATAGAGGATTTATTTGAATAACTGGAATCAAGATAATTGGTTTGATGTTTCCATGGGACTCCTATTTGGTTGAAGTTGGTTCTTTGATTGTAACGTTTTTTTGGTTTGAAAAAAAATCTACAACTAGCTTAAAATGAGTAATTTCAGTAGGTTTCTATAAGTAGGTTATTTTCTGTTTTTGTCTTTGTTGGACTGATATTGTTTGATTTAAAAAGGTCATTCCAAAAGTAAATATGTTATTGATGGGAAAGATGAAGCTGTGAGAAACTATTTGAAACATATTTTGTTTGCAGTAAAGAATAGCACATTTAAGAAACTATTTTACTTAAGTACTTGTAAAATTTAACCGCAATATATATGCATATGAGGGGAATGTCTAATAAAAGAGATAACTCTTGGCTCAGTCAAACATTTATTCATTCTTTTTCTGTCAGCCTCTAGGTATTGACTACCAGACCTTAAGGGTTTAGGGAATACAAACCCTTGCAAAGAGTCTGCAATTGACTTTATATTCATGTTCATTTAATCGTTCAATACCACTTTTTCCCATCCAGTGGAGTTCTGAGTAGGCTTTATCATTATTGTCAGTAAAAGCTCTTATTTTCTCGACTTTCTCCACCTCTAACAGTGCGGCACCATCAACTCTGGCACGTATGTGAACCTCACCCAAAGAAACCTGCAGGATGCTCAGAAGTTCCTGCTGATGCACGACGTGGTCCAGCCCGTGGTCCCTGTGCCCTACTTCATGGAGGACAACGTCCGCTTCACCCACGTGGCGGTGGATGTGGTACAGGGGAAGGACATGCTGCTCCACATCATTTATTTGGCCACTGGTATGTTGTTTAAAATTCCCCTTTTGTACACCAGTTGTGTATTTTTTCAGTATTTTGAGAGGTTTTTGAGAAGTATTTCTTTAAAATGCTCACCAGAATCACATTAATACGCATATTGTCTTATTATTTATTATACATAGACATTCACCAGAAAGTCTTTCAGAGGGAAATAGCCAAATCTTGTTGGTATAATTAACTTAAACCTCAGTGCATACATTTTTCTTAATGTACGCATTGATTCTTACTTATACAGCCATTAATATTGATTTTTACAAAGAAATACTTCACTTCAGGGGCTTGAATCCCATGAAGTTACTCTGAACTTACATGAAAGAGAAAGCCCGCAAGAAGAATACCAAGACCGATCGATCTGTATCATCTTAATGACTTCAAAGCTTTTTCTAAGACAGTTTGATCACTCTTTACCTCTATATGTCCTCCTTACACTCACAAGTCTTCCCTCAAGTACATGCATGTGACACGCACACACACATGTATTAGTCAGGAGATCACAAACATTTTGAAAATGGCTAACAGTGGTGTCAGGGAAAAGGCAGTAGTGATTAATAACACACTCATGCAGCCCTGTCTGATGAGCCTGCACACCTCCGTCTGCTTATCACCAGATTGTTTGATCATAAAGGTGTGACAATGTGTAATGTTAGACTTAGTTTGGAAAACAGTATCAGTAAGCTTTCAGATAAACATCCCTATTTTATGTTACATATGGATTCCTGCAAGCAGATGCCCTGAACAGAATATGGAAATAGTGAGCCACTCCAGTATGGCAGAAAAAAACGTTAGTCTACAGGGAAATGTCAACAACATCCTCACGGTGTAGATTCAGCTTTATTTTAAGGTATCTCACATATCCGGCGTGGCATTTGCACACACCCTATCTGTGTCTCACACGCATGCACATACAATCTGTTTCAGTTCGCTGGCGCCGTGCTTGGCATGTCTTTTGAAAACTCCCCTGTCATTGTTTGCATGGGGCTGTGACCAACGTAGCACTGAACCAGAGCTGCCCCACAATGCCAGTTCCCAAGACACTAACAGGACGCTAATGAAAAAATGTGAAACACTGCCAGGGCAATTGGCGAGGACACATACTGTACAAAATTGCATGTTGTTATTAACGCCTTAATGAGTGCCGCTGATTAGAGCCACTGTGGAAAAACTCATACTTCCAGCTGAGTCCAAAAATGTCGAGGTTGGGGGTTCTTTTGTGCAAACGTGGAGTATTTTGGTTAAACTATGGGCCAGAGCTGTTAAATAATTTCCCCCCAACAGCAAAATGTACATTTTTCAATTTTAAGAAAATGTAAATAAATGTGAAGGATATTTACATTCCTGTTTCACCAAAGCACAGTACAGAACCTCCGAGCAGGTAAATGGCCTGCAGAAAAATAAAATATATTACTTGGCCAATGATGGATCGCTCATTTAAATAATCATTTGATAATTACTCAAGAGCAAAAGTAACTTGACACATCATTGATTAGATACATGAATGCAAGTCCAAAGTCACCTACTAACAAACAAACATTCCACTTGCAGTACACAACTGATGTGGTGCAGCCTCAGCAAAGGTGAGACCATGAGAAAACAATTTTAATAGAAAACTTTATCCTGTATCACCAAAGGAGCCAACAACTACAAGGAAAATATTTAAAATATATATACATATTTTTGAAAGCTTAATTTTTATTTTAAAATATTTCATTGTAGTTGATTTAAAAATTATAGACCAATTTGAGGTTTTGAAGCCACAATTTCAACGCTAGCAACAGAGGTACAGCAACTCGCCGAGAGCAGTGCACTCATACTTTTGTAGGAAGTGCATGGTTCATAAATAAAATAATTCAACTATCAAATTAGCTTTTCCTGCTGGATAATGGCAATTAGGGAGTAAAGACTTAGGCTACGTTCACACTGCAGGCTGAAACGACCCAATTCCAATTTTTTGCCCCTATTCGACCTGCATCTGATCTTTTCATGACAGTCTGAACGACACAGATCCGATCTTTTCAAATGCGACCACAGGCCACTTGGGTATGTGGTCCTGAATCCGATACGTATCCGATCTTTTCAAATGCAACCTCCATCTGAACGGCCAGGCCATATGTATCCGACCCGTACGTCATTGATACGCTACAAAAGTCATAATTCTTCGTTGAAGTAGGCGGGAATGAGAACGTAAACATCAACCATGGCGGACGTTGCTTCTTAGACCAGTCAGTGGAAGGGAAGCGAGGTCACAGATTTAATATTTGGGGGTGGCCGCTCTATTCAGGCCAAACTCGAGGGCTCTTATCGCGACCGGGCGTTTTTTGAAAAGATTTCCAGCGAAATGGCTGAGCGTGATGTTGAACCTTTCCCGCGATTACTTTTTTTTCCCCCTTTCCGACCCTGGTCAGAAGAAGTACAGGTCGGATCCTCCTTTGGGGTTCACTTCCCCGTTCGGACACTCAGATTCTCCAGAGCAGGTTCATAAAGAGTCCATAGCATTTATTCTGGGGGGAGCCTTCTTTTATTATCGCTCTCCTTCCTCCATAACACACAACATGAATACGCGCCCCTACTGCCCCCCTCATTCCCTACCTCGCTGCACGCGCTCTCTCCTCTCTCGTCTTACACACACGCGCGCGCGGCCCCAGCACATTCACATCCCTATTCCACAGCAGTGGGTACAGACGATCCAGGCTCCAATGCCTTCTTAAAATGAGAAGATTGTAATTGTGCTGGCTCCTTTGTGAAAATGAATTTAATTATGCAAAAGAGCTCCGAAATAACAACACTGTTGTTGACATCCATTGTTAACGTTAGCTACTTCCACAAACAACAGTGACGTCGTTCACCGTTGAGTACTCTTCTGCGCATGCGGGTCACTTCTGGGTCATTTCACAGTCACACAGGAGATCACAAAAGTTCACATTTAATTGGAAATATGAACGGCCTTGGAAAAAAATGCAAATTTTTCAAAAAAATCAGAATTGAGCATTAAGCCCTGCAGTGTGAACGTAGCCTTGGGTTCACGTTTGGAGCTGTTTATCTAGTTAGCAAAAACTGATTTTGTAAAGTATAGAATTTGTTTCAATTTAACCTAATTTCTTGGGATTTTTGTCTTAAAATCTTGATTTTTAGATATTAGACATTGTAACACTGAGTCCCTGAATTATTTTCTAATCAAACTGCCTTTTCTGTGGGAAGCATAACAAGATTATAAGGCAAGTTTCAAAACAATCATAATGGAGCCAAATCAGTTTACCAAGTAGCCTATATGTGGCACGCCAGGTCTCTTTTACCTGACATATTTCTATTAAATCTTCAGCTCTTCAATTGCTGCAGTATTTTTTTTCCAAAACCCGTCAGGTTTTTCAGTCAGGGCTTATCAGGCATAGTTGAAAACCAACATGAAGCAGTTGGATTGGGCTTCAAATCGCATAATTTAAAGTGAAGGAGAATACAAATTCTTGATGCTTTTTATTGAACAGGTACTTTTAATGGTTGTTGGGGCTTCAGCACAGATTTCAAATATTGGTTGGCTAAATGGGAATCAAGTACACATAAATCTTGTTTTCTGATGTTGAGTTGGCCACAGCTGAAGTTCAAATTAGATCCAACCTGGATTAGGTTAAATTGTTTTTTGCACAGGAATGATTAAAACCTAATAGCACGGGGTATCATCGCCAAACTACTGAATGAATTTGAACTCACAAGTCTGTGTAATATCTAATTCAACACAGTTTGATTAAATATTGATTTATTTGTCAGATTTTGTTTCTAAAACCACTTTAGTTTGGAATAAAAGTCCAACTTTAGATGGAACTTTTGTTGATAAACTATAAATTCCTACATCTAAAACTAACAGAAGCTGTGTTTTCTGGGGCCCAAAATACAATAAATCCCTTTAACAATTGATGGATTTGATACAACAATTTCAAAGCACAGTGGTCCTTTATTTATCACAAGGGTTACATTCTAAAAATAACCTGCAAAAGGTGAAATCTTGGAAGTAGGATTCAAGAAATTTTAAGACTGTTAAACCCCTCACTACACACTTTCTACTCTTCTTTTCACTTTTCTGTCTTGTTTAAACTCTTAAAGTTCAAACCTTGATAAAAAATTATTTTTAAAAAAAGTCCAGTATTGTAGAATGAAAACAAAAATCCGATCACAATCAAAGATTCATGAAGATTTGAAGAGCTGCAATTATCTGTACAGGGGTCGGCCGTGTTAGGGCGGTCGACCCATGATCGTATGTTTGCAGGTTAAATTCCCGCCTTGCGCGCCCATGAGTCAATGCGTCCTTGGGCAAGACACTGAACCCAACCTTGCCTCTGGTGCTAGGCAGGCGCCTGTGTTCAGCAGCCGAGCCGCCACTAGTGTGTGAATGTGTGTGACTGGGTGAATGGGTCAGTGAATGTAAAGCGCTTTGGGCCTTGTAGGTAGAAAAGCACTATATAAGTATACGCCATTTACAGGAGACGTGGAGAGGGGATTGATTGATGAGGTCTTCAGCCAATCAGGACATAGAAAACAGAACGCTGTTAAAAAAAAATCCAATATAGTGAGAGAACACTATAAAGATTAAGTCAAATAAACTTTTTCTTTTCTCCAAACTCAGTGCTTATCATTATGATGTAACATCTAGATAACATGAAAATTGAAGGGACTTTTTTTCTTTTTACTTGTGCTCAACGTTTAACAGTGATTGTAGCAAATATGGGTGCAATTGGACAGCTGCTACTGCTTCCTCACATTGGGGGAGGACCCAGCAACCTTTAAACACTAAAACAACCATTTGGGTCTCTTTCTCAATTACCAAAACCCAGTAGGACCAGCAAATGCCTTCTTATAAACCTGTGATTCATTTAAAGGGCAAAAAAATAACCGACTAGTAACATGACCACAATGTTCATCCATCTCTATAATCATTGGAGTAGAAGTTGCGCTGTTAGTGACACAAATGTAACATCCCACCAAACTTTTATGGAACTTCCCAACTGTTAGAAAAAATAAATTGTCCTGCCCCAGAAAAATACGTTTTCTGTCTATAACTTCAAGTTAAAATGCCATAAAACACTGCCAGTAAATATTTAAAACCACTAACAGTTTATTAAGCCTCTGACTGGAGTCCCATACCCTACTTGATTTATGAAAAATGCAGCCTCCTCAAGAATTCACATTGTTGGCCAGTCTGCTTAAAATAAAAGTAAAACTTAGTTTTTACATTAACTTTTAGCATTTCACCCTTTTTCTTATGGCATCACCATTTCCCTAATTACCTTTTCTTCGCCCAGGGACTGCATGTATAATAGATTATGTTTGTTTTAACACTCCCAAAGGAAAATTTGCCTGAAACTGCATCATGCAGTGCCTCCCTTACACAAACCAAAAGGTCAGACTGTGTTCACAATGGTGTGGATTTCCATACTTGTCTCACTCTCTCTGAACTACAAAGTGGCTTCATCCCCTAAAATACCCCCTTAAGGAAAAGTAGGCCAGAAATCAGGCATTCAGGTGGCATATCAAATCCCTGGTTGCATCTGCAGTGCTGCATATTGATGGTATAACCAAGCTTTGCACATCAGGCACCACCTTTCTTCCTCTCAGGCTTATTATAGAGCCGTTGTGTTAGCAAGTGACTGTTGTGTAGTTCACACTGGGTTCGCAGTTGCTTGTAGACTGCTTTGCTTATTCTGTATTCCATCCAATTCAATATAATTTTTTTTTTTATCTTTACACTTTTATTTCCAGAATTTTCTTTCACTCTTTTCTCTGTTATTTTACCCTTTTCTCTTGTTGATAATCGGCTTTCTTTCTCTTTGCGATCAAATCCCCCCCCCCCCCCCCCCCCCCCACCTCTATTCCAGATTATGGTACTATCAGAAAAGTGCTTTCTCCCCTCAACCAGTCCACAGGGAGTTGCCTATTGGAGGAGATCGAGTTGTTCCCGCCTAGGAAGAGGCAGCCGATACGAAGCCTGCTGATCCTGCACAGCCGGAGCGAGCTTTATGTGGGTGTAAGAGACCAGGTCATCAAGATCCCACTCAAGAGATGCAGCTACCATAAGACTAGAGAGTGAGTCCATGCACAAATAAACACCATTAATCTCAAAGGAAGCTGTCAAAAAGCAAATGTGCTCACGACAAAGTTTTCTAGCCTTTCCTTTAATAAGATTCTCTTTATCAGAGAGAGCCAGGCCTTTGTGTCTGTTAGGGGCCTTTGTTGAGATTTAAAACCCTCCAAATCAGCTTTGTCTGAGCCGCTGGAGGTGCCCATGACTGCCCTCAGTCTGTCTCTGCAGCTGTCTTGCTGCGTTGCCATCGCCCCTCTCACAACATTGTGCGTTTTCTCCCATGTGGACTGTCCTGCGGCGACTGTTTATCAGATATATTGAGTTGCTGTCTGTTTGGACGGGACTCCATTAGGCACATAATATTTGCAAACAAAACACCAGAGTCAGATGCTCGTGTGAGAAAACCCACTACAAGTCCTGGACCTCATCCATCATCACAGACAGATCTTTCACACAATGAGCTGTTTTGGACAGCAAAGAAGACTTGTCGCACAGCCAGCATGGAGTTTCTGAGCTTTTCAAATCTCTTTTTTGAGTATTCAAGATAGTGAGAAAAAGTAGCAACTGTGGACCCAGAAGGGTTGGCTTTAGGGAATTTCTGTAATATTTTTTTTTATATCTGTATGCTTAAAACAAAAAACGTATTATATTTTCTTTGCTTTTAAGACACTAAAAGTTAGTATAGAATCCATGAGACCCAGAGAACCCCAGAGAGATAGATACTGGCATGTTTTCGTTCCTTCCTTTCATATCTTTACCCAGACATGGAGTCATCCACCTTTTGTGTGCAGACAAAGCCAAGTCACAGTTTTTCTGCATTTTCATGTAGATGCATAGGAAGTGACAACATGTTCTCTGAGTAAGCGCTTGTTTGTTTCCACACTGTTTATGAAATTCACACAAAAAAAAAAAAACTTTGGTACATTTCACCAGGGACATGTCAGGCAGACTTGACGCCTGCAGCTGAGAGATATGTCACCGCGCTGTCACCAAAGACTTGTATTTATATGAAAAGAGGAACAACGGCCTTTTTATTGCTCCCTATAAACCAACAGAAGCACAAATCGAAAGATAGATTTTGCTATATTAAGTTAAACTGCCTCACTAGGAAGAGATGATAACTGAAAAATCATCAACACGCTACGGTAAGTTGACAGTCCTTCTAGCCGACCATTTTTCTTCTTATCTCTCTACTTCTCAGTCTAGTGAGTAGCTTTCTCTCTTTAATCTCTGTGTTCACACCTCAAACTCTCTCCTCATCCCTCTTTCGCAGCCTCCCTTTGACTTATTCCCTCTGTCATCTTGGACATTTTCTCATACCTTCCCCTTCCATCTTATCTCCGCCGCTCTCATGTGTTTATACATCATTTCTCCCTCCACCTTATCTTAGAAACCTTCCACTGTAATCTTCCTCCTCATTCTGATGTTTGATTTTATGCCACCCCGCTATGCAGAGCCATCAGTATGCATACATGACAGTTTAATGAAAGGTCTCTAATGGGGAATTTTGTTCTTACCTCTCAGAGCTTGTGTAGGAGCGAGGGACCCATACTGCGGATGGGATCTGTTGCTGAAGAAATGCACCACCCTGGAGGAAAGTGTCAGAATGAGTCAGTGGGAGCAGAGCATCACAAAATGCCCAGTGAGTACCCGGCTGATGGTTAAATTCAATCATTAAAGATGAAACAACAAGAATCAGGAGGATTTTTCTTTTCACATCTTCAAAAAAAAGTTTTTCAACTTGACAAATGAGCTCACAAGAATCAACTGTTAAAATACTGAACATCTGTTGGATCAAAATATGTCACCTTCAGGTAATTTCCTTTTGTTTTAAGTTTATAAACTTAGGATTTTAACCTTCTTAATTTTATTTTCCTGTTGTGGGATCAATAATCAATTTCAAAATTTTCTGTCAAAAAATCCCAAAATATACGTTTTTTTCTTAATTCCATTCGCTTTTCATGAAGATATGTACTCGTACCCATAATGACCATTTATCTTTACTTTTTTGTGTTTTCTGCAGAAAACAGCTTTGCTATTATAATTTCCTTTTAGCAATAAAGATTTACTTGGCGCCAGATCAATTTTCTATTTTGAAATAGAAACTTTAAACTGAGTTGTTAGGTACTGATGCAACAAAACCAGAAAACATCAATATTACCACACCAACCTGTTTCACAGAAAGTAAAACAGTTGCTTTTGGAAAAAATGCTGTTTTGTTTTTTTTACGTTTTTTTGTTTTCTCAAACTTAATCCAACAAACTACGTTTTTTTCAATATCACTTATTTAATCTGGAATTGTTTTGACATAACAAAAGAATCTCTTAATTAAACAACCACTTTCATGACTGCACTAGATAAAATAAATATAAAATTTGAGAAAAAGTCAAGTAAATTTTTTCTGAAAATATTGTTTAAAAATGTTCAAAACACCATAAATATGACATCTGTGCTTTCCTGTGATTTGATTTTAAACATCACATTCATTTGACCCATGAAAACGAATCCCCACCGTCCAGACACACAGCCTGCTCCATCATCAAACCCCTGGAAACCATGAGAAGCCTCAGAGAAACAGTCCTGTCATCTAAGCACATTTTGTGACTGGACATCTTGACTTTCAAAGAGCAACATGTCCTCGCCGGAATGATCAAGGACGCCAGTTTATTTTTGAGATTAGTTTTGCTATTTATTCTGCTAAAAAAGAAAAAGGAGCACTCTGTAATAAGGACAGCAATTTTAAGAGTGCCTGTCTTTTTTTGCATTTGAACACCACCATTTTTATCTCAGCTTGGAGTACCATGTCTCTCTGCTCACTTACAGCTCAGAGGAATAATCTGGTTCTCATGGGGTTTGTGTCATTTCAGTTCTTTCTTTCACAATTACCACACAGTATGGTAGTTTTTTAAAAATGAAAATTTGTAAGTTTTTTTTTTTTTAATCTGGTATCAACAGTAAAACCCAAAAGCCACAACAGTTTGCTTCATCAAATGCCAAACAATGAATACTTTGGAAAAATGTTCTCATTCTGTTGTAATAACACTCAAAAGGCCTTTTTTAAGCAGGTATATTTACCAATTTTTATCTCTTTGTCCAAAATCAAAATAAAATATTGCATCCAAATTAGTTTAGCATTACAGTTTAGATAGTTCACAGCACTGGAATCGCCTGATTTTCTTAATATAATTTCCTGTATTTGTCATTTTAAATCAGTCTATGGGGTTTTGATCAAACCTGTAAAGCATTTCTTCTTAACTGTGACTCCAAATCATGGTTTGGTCTCACCTTGAAGAGCTGAGGTGGCCAAAAAATATAAAAAGAACATTACTAAACAAGAAAATCCTATAAGATTTTAAAATCTGGAAACAAGCCGTTCAACAAGAGCATTAAAAAAGGGAAAAATGAGATAGAAAGGGTTAACTGTTAAATAGAATTACTTGAAATCAAATGCTATAAAGCCAAATTATAGGTAATTTCCTGCTAATTCTAAACAAATGGTCTGTATTTTTTTAGTTTTAATGTTCCCCATTGTTGTTCATTTTCATTACAAGGACAAAAAACTAGTGTAATAAGTGCAAAGTTCTCATTTTAGGACAAAATATAAACAAAATGAGAAAACGATCCTAGTACGAATTGGCCCATCTTAATAAATCCTCATTATATCTAAATTTAGCACGTGTTCTTAGAGCATAAATCTGATTTTATTTTTTTTTTAAATAATGGTCATGAATGTCTTTCTAACGTTTTAACATTTATTAAAATTTAAACTAGCGTCCTCAAAATGAAACTAGTGCATTTTGAGTTTGTTTGAGTCCTACATAATGTTTTACTATTGTCAAGAGTATGGAGGAAAACAGATTTATGCTCATTTTGATAACAATTTCTGTAGATCCTGCTTTTAATGAAATAAAATCTTTTTGACTGGGCTGATTTTGAAAAAAGCTTGGAAAGGTGTAGAGCGAAGAGAAGTTAAAACAACTTCAACCGTTTTAGAAATCTTGATTGTCTAAAAGCAAGGTTTTAAATCTAAAAGTAATGAGTCATTGGCTAAAATATGAAGGGTTTCAATATGCAGTACTTTTTCTGCAACAAAAGAATCCAAACTTTATCAGCATAATATTTTTGCTTCTAAATCTATGGAGACTTTGCAAAAGGCCTGTTGGGATGAGCCATTGTTCTGCTGCAAATCCTTGAATATTGGTAGATATGAAGATCACTTAAGGTCTTTTCACCCAGACTCATATATGCAGAAAATGAAGTTACACTTTCCCAACCTCTTCCTAAACGCCATCTGGCATCCCAGTTTCATCTGAGTATAAAATGCTGAAGACTCAGTCAAAGATCTGCAATTTTTGGAAACATCTGTTTATGTGTTTAATTTTTTGCAATCAAGTTTATGATTTATTTAGCAAAATATTTTTGCTATTTCCTCACTTTTCCCTCTTTTTTTTTAGTTTTGCATTTTAGTGAAAGAAAGTATAATAACCAGTACAAAAACTATTGATTAAATGTTCCTGTTTAATGAAGGATATAAAGCGTGAAATATTCATGAAATGGATAATACACCACAACCGAGTCATGTATAGTCTTAGCTTGAATGATAATGCAATATTCCTTTATTGGCTGTCCCCGTGTAGCTGTTTGCTTTCATTGTTGCAGATGCTGTCTGCCTCAGCCAAGCGTTCCTCATTTAGTCATGCAGCAGAGTTCAATTACCAATAAGAGCAGTGGCCAGACGTTATTCTGTTTCTGCCAAAGCAGATGATGATCAGCTCTCCTCTGCTTGCATGAAAGTATTCTTTGCATTTTCAAATCAACCTGAAATGTAACAGCGACACGCCTCATATCCCTTGTAGTCCTGATTCCTCTCTGGTGCCTTTGGCTCATATTCCAGAGACATCACTGCAATATCTGAGTTTTCCTGTTTGATTATGTTTGGCTTTAGATATTCATTTATGAAGCCACTTTTATTTCCTCCTATTTTGCTTCTGTGAATCTGCCCACTGTGTTTCTCTCTTTTCCATTTTGGGAATTTTTATTATATTCTGCAACAACGATGGTGTCTTTATCCTGTCTGCTGCACATTACTGCAGTGTTTGGCATGTGGCAGAGCAGTTATGTAGCTATTTTTGTGTCTCTAAGGAGAATTGATTCCTCCAGACATCCATATGTAACCATAAAAGCAGCACAATCCCAAGGGCGTCACTGATGTAATGACTGGTTTCTGAGAAAAGCCATTACCTGCACAAATTTGATTGTTTTTTTGTTTTTTTTGTCATTAACAGGTTCGTAACGTCACTGTTGATGGAGGCTTCGGAGCCTGGTCAGGCTGGTCCACTTGTAGCCATAATGATGGAGGCAGCGCCGGTTCCTGTCTGTGTCGGACGCGAGCCTGTGATAACCCCGCCCCTCAGTGTGGAGGCCAGACCTGCTTTGGGATCAGTGCTGAAGTTGCCAACTGTTCAAGGTGTTTTATTTTGGTGATCTGTGCAGTTTTCAGTCTGGACAACTCACTTAAGAAAAAATGTGCAGAATTACACTAATTAAATAATGAATCTATCCCTTTCGTTCAGGACTCACACTGGGCTGAACAGCTATGTGCATTTTTACTGTCAGTTGCTTGATTAATCCTATTTTTCAATATAAACCCCCAAAAGTCTGCAGGTATCCACATATTTTGGCAGAGCTCAAGAAATGTTTTCTAAGGTTTAAAAAAAAACTCTAATCCAGTAAACCACTACTACTTCACCAAATTCTACTAATTCTGGTCTAATTTTATTGTTTGAAACTTGTTTTTTCTCACTTTGGTTCATTTTGTGCCCCTTTACACACTGCAAAAACTTCTATAACTATATATTCTATAACTATATATTTTCAAATTTGCAACAAAACTTTATTATCTGTTTGCAAAAGCCAATACGCCACCCAAAAGGTTTGTAAATGTAAGTTATTGACCATCAAAGGATTGTTTAAAATGTACCAGTTGGGATGTGTTTATGCCTTTTGTCATGGTCATTCTAAATTACATAATGACAGTGTTTGTCCCAGAACTAAAAAAAAAAAATCCCACCACAAACCTATAAATTTTAGGACAGATTTGTAATAAAGCTCAGAAGAAGTGACAGTAGGACACATAAATAACATTGTAAGCTCTCATCTTTTGGACGTCCTTTCTGTCCCGTTTCGCCTCATCAAGATCTCATGTATTGCTTGTTCCTTGTAAAATGCTTATGACATTACATCACAGACTCTCTGCGCCTTAGTTGTTTTTACTTCTTTTCAAAAGATGCAAGCCTGACAGATGCATGACAGTTCATCTGTAGTGTGAGATGCTCAACAAGGATTTTTGTTCATGAAAAACATTCTCCTTCACTCTGTTCTGGAGAAGAAAATAAACCTCCCCTTTGTGTAGAAAGGTTTTTTTTTTGAGTAACAAGTCAAATAGTGGGCAAAAAAAGTTGAAAAAAACATTTTTTATCCAGCATACTATTTATTTAATTCTCATTATCATTATATTTCCAGACACAGAACCTTCACACAAACCCAAAAGAGTTTCTATTACCATTATAAGGAAAGAAAAGGCGATGTAGGCTTAAAAAATGTGGTTATACTCTTATAAGGATTAAAATGCTGTTGATAGTTTATTACCAAAGTGAAGACCAAAATAAAAAAGGCACATGCCTCTACAATCAGAAACCTAAACTTCACCAACGGATGTATAGGAGCAGTTCTCAGGACTGATGTGATCTTTGTGCATCACCATAGAAACGGAGCCTGGACTCCCTGGACTTCCTGGTCTCCTTGCAGCACCAGCTGCGGCATCGGCTTCCAGGTGCGCCAGCGCTCCTGCAGCAACCCCAGCCCCCGCCATGGGGGGCGAGTGTGTGTGGGCCAGAACCGCGAGGAGAGGCAAGTAAACATTCATCAACCTGCAATGGTTACACTTCCTGTGCGCCCATTAAGCTGAATGTAAAAAGACCTAAAAACAAAAAAAGAACAACTTTTTCCATCAGTTAGTAATCTGCAGTCAAAAGTACAACTCCTCCTGTGGCATTTCGCTTTTTTCATCTTTAACTTCTTCCTCTCTGTCCGTGTACATGACAGCCAATTAAAGCAGGAGCAGGATAGGCCTGTGCTTGTGTAATTATCTAGCTTTTTCACACAAACCAAGTCTGCAATTTGAAGCTTTGGGAGCGTCGGAGAAGAATAATCTCCTTCTTTTTAAAGATGTTTGTACAGTTTCCAAGCAACTTTTATGGTATGAAAAGAAATAAGCAAGAGAGCGCAAAGAGCACAAAGCAGCATACAAAGAAACCCAGGTAGAAAAGGTCAGGAGTTTTTTATATATATATATTACTATTGTATTCAATTCATTCTTGTTAGCTGAAAGTCTAAAAGGTTTTCTCCCTTTAAAAATGAGTTGTACAAGTTCTGACAGCTTTCATTGTGCCTGGCTCTATTGCATTATTATTGAAGACTGGCACCAAGACGGTTCTCCTTTGTGAGCGTAGTGTTTGTATTAAGCCAAAAAGCGTTAGTTTGATGTTTTTCAGGCAGCCCCTGCTGTTAAACAGATACGAATAAAGAATAAAAAAATGACTTCTTTGGAAGTAGCAGATATGTTTTTGTATGTGTCCCTCCTCCTGGCGTTCTCTCTTTCTCTCACTACTTCCGTCTAGATAGATGGATGTGGTCACCATAGCAACAGAGACAGTCTTAAAGGGTGAATAGTTGGACAAGGAATTCAAGGATGTTCCTTTTTATTTAGGCTGTATTATTTTCTCTCACAGTACACCTTACCTTTCATCGTTGCTCCAGGAGGAGCAGTCCTTGAGACGGGATCAGTTACTTTGGAAATATATCAGGAGAAGAAAAAAAAAGCTGACTGCTACTACAGACCGCAGCAGGAGAGCAGCAGATTTTACCTCCCCCTTCACTTCTTTTTCACAGTGCTTTAATCTCATTTGTGCTGTCTCCCCTACCTGCTCTCTGCACATAGTTAGCTCAGCTGTTTGAAACACATGGGGCAACTTGTTGACCGGAATATTGTTTTGGTTGCTGAAGGAAAAAAAATAGTATAAAGAATTCACCTTTGGAGCCATGAAATGGAGCGGCGTCCTTGTGTGTGCTAGAATGCAGCCTCCCAAAATAAAAAATTAAGCCAGTGCAGAAAAGTCTGCTGCTGTCAGAATCTTCACACACAAGACTGACTGAGTTGTCAATATATGGGACATTTTTACCTGTATTTTTAAATTAACTTTATTTGGATATTTTGGGGGTTAAAAGACAAGTTCCTTTTATAAGTAAATTGTAAATGTAATGTATGTTTCAATTCCGATCATTTTTGAATTTAAAGCCTAATTTGAGGAAAAGGAAATCTGAAGATAATTAAAGCCGCAAGCGGCTTTGTATGGCCCTCAGGCGCAACCCGCCCCCGCCACTCCCCTTTGACCAATAGGCTTGCTGACTGAGCTGCTGCTTTAGGCCTTTTACTGTCCCCATCTGCCTTCCCCACTCTGGTCAGTGCTGTATTTCACAAATTATTTTTTTTTTTCAAACTGCTGGCTTTTCTGGTGGTTTTATCTCTATAGCAACCATTTTAGGTTTTGATCATCCGAGGGTGACAAACAGGTCTATGTAATTTTTAGAAGAATCAGCAAAAGTAAACTTCCTTGGCAACAGTCTTAAGTAATATGTTCCAATCCTAACTTATATCGATTCATTCATTTTCACGATATTCCGGTAAAAAATTGTGCCGGTAACAGTGAATGCCACCTTGTACAAGCTTCCCATGCGAATGCCATTCAAAACTTTCTAATTTCAACATTTTTTCCCAAGTGCCGTTCCAATGATACTCAAGTAGTTAGAAGGCCATAGATCCAAATCCCTAGGAGGATTTTAATTTTGTATCCGCTACTAAAGCAGTTTTTTTTTTTATTATTTAAGATGACAACCTCTTTTGGAGGTCAATGGTCATTGAAGCTCTTGTTGTTTATTGTAGACTTAAGACGGCGGCTTGTGTGGGAAATGTCTTGAATTTCGCTCAAACTATATATTTTTTTCCCATATGGTGAAAAAAATGTCACAAAATTTCACACTTTGCCACAAAGTCACCAAGCGGTAGGTCCTGTGGCCATCCCATAGTAATTTCAAAACTTCCTTGGATATCTCTGACACATTTGTGTCAGATTTTCACCTTTGATGTAACATTCGTCTTTCCAGCAGATCTGGTATAATTGTTACAGCTTAAATTAATAACTTAGTCAAATCAGTGCTTGTATCCCCCACCTTTTCACCTTTCTTCCTTTTACTCTCTTCCACCCTCCCCTCACATTCTTCCCCTCTCCCTCCCCACACAAAAAAAAAAAAAAAGAAAAAAAAAAAAAAAAAAAAAAAAAAAAAAGGATATCTCTGACACATTTTTTGTGAACATGGATTGTTTTTTGTTTTTTTTAAGCCCTGTATCAGAGTTCATCCGCTTTATTTTCTTTATTTGGACGCTATGATGTCATTATTTTAGGGGAAGGTGTTAAATGTTCATTTTCATAGGGAACCAGGTGTGTGTAATTTTAGTACGTTTTTAAGTATATGGTGGGGGTGATGACATTTTTACTCTTTTGCTCAGTTAGAAAGAAAAATTGCAAAAACAATTTGATCCGTGCAGTCCAGGACTGCTGCAGGCCATGAAATAAAAGATTTTGAGGACCTCATTCAGATATCCCAAACCGTCCAGCTCATTTGAGGTTTACAGCTACCTATGTGTGAAATAAGTCTTATTTGCAAACCTCAGCCTGCACTGCATGAGGGTATTGTCAGTTTTTGAGTCTTGAATGTTTCTTTTATCAAAGTGGAAAGCTCTTGTTTTTAGTGGCCACAAGGTTCTTTTTCCCTGGCGAAGCTTCACTGCACACTTTGTTCTGCCACTGTTGCCTCACTAACCTACTTGGATTAATGCTCCGAGCCGACATTCATGAATGCATTCAAGGTCACAAAAGTTGCGGAGTCGTACTTAGGAAAGAAAATACCAAAAAAAAAGATGGAAAAGCTTCTTTTTTTTTGTCCCTTTTGATGTCCTTTTTACAAAAAAAACCTCATAGCTTTGGTCCCAATGGTTTCCATCCAACAGAGGCTTTCCAGAGGAAGCAAATGCTATGAAACCAACCAAACACGAGAGCGCTACAGGCTTAAATCTGGATGCTAATGCCTGCATTTATAAACCTTCTGTTGGTATTTCCCTCAGCACGCTGACAGCGTCCACACTGCTTACTCAGCCTATAGCGGGTAATTAGTCTCGTTTTAGTCTTATCAGCTTTGTGTACTTTAGAGAGAAAAGGATAAGATAGGCTGCAGCAGAGCCACTCGCCTCTTCCGACTGGAGTGTGCGTGATTATAAGTTTGAAGCTTGAAATAATCTCCACCGCATTGATTGCAGATGTTTTTTTTCTTATTTATTTATTTTTTATTGTGTCTGGTGCAGCAGGGAGATATTCTCCATATTCAAGCCGCATTGAACGTTTATGTGCTGTTCCTTCTTCTTTCAGGCGTGTGCAAGATTGTAAACAGCACTTGCCCTCGCTTCTCCACACTCCTCCTCCTCACAACAAGCATACAGATTAGTAAAAAGTAGAAAGAAACACGGCGCTCTGAGGATTTCCACTGTACTTTCAGGGCGCGCAGAAAGTAGGCTTTGATTTGCCGTGAACAATGGAAGAATATTTTTGTAAAAGCACAACAAAAATATGCAGCTGAAGTGTTGGTGGGGGGGGGGGGATTTAAATTCAAACTTATTTGAAGACTTTTAAAAAGCAGAAATGTGCTAAAACACAACAAAATTGCACTGAAAACAGTTTTGTGGCATCTAAACGGCCCCAGAAAGCCTAGCAGTTGTCTGTAGCTATTCTGTAATGAGTAATTCAAGTTTTTTTTAGACAGAGCAGTTATTTTCCCGTAAAACAATGTAATTAGAGATGAGGCATGCCTCTTTGTAGCGGTTTTAATTGGCTGTGTCAATGAATTATGCAAGCTGCATACGCCTATTCATCAGGATTTGAGATGCAACTTTCTTAGCTGTACTTTTAGGTTGCATGGGGACAGATATTTGCCCGTCACCTCAACCACTGGTGCCGCCACTCGCTCAGATGTCGAGACAGTAAAATGTCTGCTTCCAAGGCCACATCAAAGGAGCAAACTGAGTCTGTAAAAGTTTGAGTCAAGTATTAAAATCTTTTTTTTTTCTTCCTCTTTTTGGATATTTTGTGCCTGCGGTCTGATGTCTTTGTAGTCGTTCCTGCTCAGGCTTTAGCAGCTTGGTGATGTCTTCTCCGCCCTGTACATCTAAATTCAGTCATCTGTCAGAAGAAACTGCAGCTTTAACAGACAAACCAAAAAAACAAAATCGCTTTAACGAGGTTGTTCACTTTCATAGTAATTTACTTAGTGTAACATTTACTGCATGACCCCTTTAAGCTTAAATATCACAATGGATCTGCCACTGATGATGTCTCTGTCAGGACAACCTCACTTTACACGGCTGACAGCATCCCTTGTCATTCAAGAACCTCCCCCTCTGTGGCTTTGCTAAACTCCACATTGACGTGGTTCACAGCTGAGTAACAGTTGTGACATTTTCCATGGGAGCAACCCCCCCATTTTTAGATTTGTTGCTCATCTGAATCCATGCTCCTTGCAAACGTGGCTCCACTTAAAAGGCCCGTCAACTGGGGCTTTCCAGTCCAGCTTTTTTTCTGCAAAGAAGCCACATTATAACAGAAATAATCTACCAAACAGTTGTTTTTACTTGTCAGGGTTATTTTTATGCTTGTTTTTGTGTTTATTGGAGTTAGTCTCTCAGGTTATGAAGTCTCAAATATCCTCATGGCATACAATCACGCAAATCTCATAAATAATAGAATTACACCAATACTCTGTTATAAAAGAGATTGTTGAGACTCCAGGAGGGAGACAAACAAATACCAACAGTGCTGGTTTAGTTTTGACAACAGTAATCTCCACAAACAAGTGGGGCACAAACACAATCAGAAAATGTTTTTTCTTTTACCACATAGAAAGAATTTTGATGTGGTTAAAATTCATTTTTATTTATTTATCTCATTTTCCAATCTGTTTCTAAACTGATGTGTTTTTTTCCTTTTTCTTTAAATCAAATTTCATTACTTTTTTTTATTATTTATGCTGGTTGGTGATAGCAAACCTTTGAGAACCTGAGTTCAACATCAAGGCTGTGAAACCATAATAAAATTATATTGATGCCTTAGAGAGCAAGGCCAAGTGGGCCCCATATGGTTTAAAAGTGGGCAGAAAATGTGGACCTCAAATAGGTTTGTCCGCACTTTTCATGGTGGCTCTACCTGTGTTTGCCCACATTGGCTGAAGTGAGGACTCAGTGCTGTCCACCGGGCTGCTGGCTAGCCATTTTCTACCCACTTTTAAACCATATTTTTTTTAGCAGAAACTTGCACAAAACTGCTTCTAAACCACATTAAAAATATTTTAACCTTTTTATTGAATTAGATTTACTATTCCATATAAAAAGGTCCAGTGCTTAGTATGTATGTTCATCTCAGCATCCCCCCACACTATTTTCTGAGGATTCTAGGGTGCTTTCACATTCTCCAGTCTTTTAACTATTTTGGTTTGGTATTTGTCTTGCATCGAAAACCAAGTGGACATGAATTGCTGGCTTATTTATTTACAACTTGAGAAGGAAAAATACAGAGTATTCTGTTCACACCAAACACAATTTGTGCGGCAGTTTCAATATTAAATCAATGTACAACACAATCAGAGGTCCTGCAGTGCAATTTGAACATTAGGTGCGGCACAGCAGTCTGCCGGCAGAGCGCCAATTATTTGTAACATGGCCTCAAATGTCTGAACTTTGCTAAAGGATTCACATTAGGTCAACTAATCAGCAACTCAGCATTTTCGATTTTATCAGCAAGTGGAATCCAAAACCAGCAAGGAGGAGAATCTGATCGTTCTCTTGAACTTAATGATACATATTTCTTTATTTGTATTGTAACAACAAAAAGGTCCACAATTTTTTCCCCTCCTCAGACTAATGCAGGACAGCAAGTCATCAAACTGGTTTGATGTAGTATCGCTAAAAGTGGCCGTCATTGAGACGCAGCTCACCGTACTGGGAGAATCTGTGAATGATCTCCTGAACCCAGACATGGAGAAGTGATTACTGAATCTTTTGTAGAGCTCTTCAAAATAAATTAACCTGATCTCTCTCTCCACATCATCCATGTCTTCCATTGTATGTGAGATCTACAGATATACAGGCAATGCTCCCATGTTGCAGTGAGGCTAAAAAACTTTAACAGTAACTCCTCCCACACACGGCAGTAGTGTCAGACTTATGAACACAATTTTGGTCAAACATCCAGCAGCAAAGTAGCCGTGTGTTTAAAGATAGGTGGCGGATGCAAATATGCCATGCGGATCACATGCGGTGTGACTACAGCATAAGAATGCTTTTGAGGAGATGGATTCTTTCCAGAGTTTACATTGGTTTCTATGAAGAAGACTTAAAGGTGGAGGTGAAGGTGAGGAATCATGGATCACTTCACATATCTAATGTAGTAGGACAAGGAAGAGAACATTTAAACTTGATGGTCAAGAGTGATTGTAAGGGGGGAAATGTGTGTTTAGCCATAATGGGACAATGGCTATTTAGAATTCAAGACTCAAACATGAACTCTTCAAAGACTTTTCCCTTTTGGTTTACCTTTAGACACATTTTCAGTTTTCTATTTAGCCAGTCTCTGAGTCACTGTGCCTGCTGAAATCAAGTCCCATACTCACTCTGTGGGCATTTTCCCCTTCTCCACACAGGTACTGTAACGAACACCTGCCCTGCCCACCGCACGTTTACTGGTCAGCCTGGTCGGCGTGGGATCGCTGCAATGTTCCTTGTGGGGGAGGCATCCAGTCACGACGCAGAACCTGTGAGAATGGCAACGACTGCCCAGGCTGTGGTCAGGTATGTCACGCATGAAGCTGCCTCATCCATCATCCGTCGTACTTTCTGGCTATTCAATACTGAGGAACTCCTCTGAAACCACCTGGTGTGATGATCACTCACTGGTGATGAAATTGGAACATCTAACATGACCAAATCCCCTGGCTATATTTATGCACGAGCTTTAGAGTTATTACCAAGACCTATTTAATGCCCCACACACACTTACGGGCACGTGGTGAAGTCATCAGTCTGCGTTGAATAGCCTTATTTTATGCAATAAAGCACAGCTGATGCAAGCGAGTGTTGGAATACAAGGCTTGATGATAGAGCGCTGTGACACTTGTGTGTTATTTCTGCTGCTATTTTCATACACACATTCGCTCCCTCGTCCACAGTCCGGGTAAGACTGAGAGAGAATGATTAGGATAGCTTCTCACGTCCCGCTTGGAATTGGATTAAAGAATATGGGTCAGGGCCTTCTGGATGTATGGGATCCTTGAAGTGTATTTTTGTCTTTTTGTGGATCTTCTTCCGAGTTCTGAGTGGAGATTTTTCTTTGTTTTTATAAGGGATTAGGCTGAAATCTAACCACTTTGGTGTAAAAATATTTCTTTTAAAAGCAAAATATGATTTTGTCATGGTTTTTTCAAAGAGGTGTTGCTGAATGATATATAAATATTTAGTTAATGCATTTATCTGAACTAAAAGTGGACGTATAAGTAAATTTAGGATTCATTCCATAAATTTGTACATCAAATAATTTTATTTTCCCTGCAGAACCCACAGGTGAGCAGACAGGCCGTTGATAATGGAGCCCGTCACTATCAAATCCAAACTAAATCCTCACTAAACAGGGCTGGTCATGTGCTGCATTTATCAGAAATCTTCATCTTACACAGTTGAAGCATCAGCAGCTTCTTTGCTGCATCACTCTGGCATCTTGCCGTGTTCTTTTTTAGCAACTTTGTTAAAAAAAAGGATATGAGCGCCGGGAAAAAAAGAGGGAATCCCGTCGTCTTTTCTCTGCCGCTCCCAAAAAGGAAATCCCCTCTCGGACTGTTGACACGTTTGATGTATCTTCAGCGTGAAGAGGCGCCCGTGTCCTGTTAGCTGGAGCCATTAAAGCTGGTTTTTATTAGTGGCAGAGAAGGTCATATGGCACATTCTGGAGCCAGGTCATCAGGAAAGGCCAGTTAAAAGGGTCTCAAGTTAACTCAACACTCCTGCTGTCCACTTCATCAAAAGGTTCTGTATGTTTTTTTTGGTACCGAACTTTCACTTATCTTTTTTTTCTCTGTTTTGTTTTCTCATGAACTCCTTCTCTAGGAACATTGTGATATGCACTTAATTGGGTCTGTCTGAGCCAGCAGAGCTGTAATTGCGCGCAGACTTCACAAGTACCTCTTTGCCAGAGAGGACTTTTATTTGGACAGCTTGGTTAACTCGCTTCATAGCTGCACATTTGCGCTGATCAGTGAGACATTTGCTAGCTTTCATGTAAGAGTCTGATGAGGTGCTAAATGGAGCAGCTGCTGATGTACTGTAATCACTTTAAAGCACTTAAACAGGTAAAGAATTAAGGCCAGTGAGTCCAAATAAAACAAACATTATATTTATAGTTTGGAAAAATCATTAATACTGAAAAATATTATAAACAAAAAATGTAATTTAATAATTTAAGCCACCCAAAAAGAGAATAAAGTTAACGTCTGCTTGCCATTTGTCTTATTTTCTTGTACCTGACGTGTGCATGTTTCACACACACACAGAATGCAACTCATCATCACAGCTAATTTTTTTCGACAAGATATCCTACTGAGATCTGAAAACAGAAAGACAGTGAACGTCTCAGACAACAATGTGATTGGTTCATTTGTGCATCCTTGTTTACCTTCATAGATTGATACCATCTCAGCCACCTGTGGTCAACTCCAAGCACTAATGAACAGAAATGAGCTGGCATCTGCTCTGTGTTTTTAAGGAGAAAAAAAGATGTCAAGTGGAGAACTGTACAAACTAACTTTTCTTAACTTTTTTTTTAAGCTTTTCTGAAAAGTTGGCAGAAGAGAAACTCCTCTGTAACACGGCGGATGCGCTCTCAGCGTGCTGTAAATCAGCTGCTTATACATCCTCCACAGGAGCTCACATCACAGCCATCTATGGTGCAGCCTAAGACAAGTCTGCAGGGATTTCAGTCTTTCAAAACAAAGGTGACACCCCTCGATATGCAGCCAGGCCTCCATGAAAACAAAATGCTGCTACACGCCTAATTAGAAAGGAGGAAAATCTCTTAACAGATTCATTTGCATGAAACGGCCTCAAAGGAGAAGTATAATCCTTTCATTTTCCAAGGTGATGCAATTTTCCTAAATCTCAATGAAATGCCTGCCATACACTTTGGTCAAAATACCAAAGGATTACAGTAGCATGGCTTTCTGCTAAAGCTTGCCTTCACAGCTCTGTTCAGAGCCACAGGAGGTAGAGTGGGCTAAAGCCTCACCTCTAAAATACTTGTGTGTAAAATACTAAGCGGCCTATTTGATGCTCTTAAATTTCCTTCTTCTGCAGCTTGACTTCTGACCCATTCCCCTTTTTTTGGCTAAATCTTTCAGGGAGGATATTTTTGAAAAAAGTTCAAGTGGAGACTTTTCTCTTGTTCTTTGATCATGCTATTAATGTACGACGGAGTTTTAGAGCCAGTTTTAAAAAAAAAATTTTTTTTTTAAATGAGGCTTTTAAGTCCTAAATTTACGAGAAAGAAAGTCATAGATTAACGGGGAAAAAACACCAAAGTTTTCCGTTTATCTGAGCCTAACTTGATGATGAAATATGTGGAGCCTTTTGTGAAGCTTTATTTCTGGATAGGTTGAAAAAACAAACAGATTCGGAACCTCTTGGCGACTCAAAATCAGATTATTTTCAGTGGAGCCGGCTTTCCGCGGTCCGGTGTCAGTAACGTTTGGGTGTAGAGGACCGCTGCAGCCTTTTTTTTTCCTTTTCATTCAAACACCCTGAAGTTCATTTGTCACCCTGCGTCATGAACCTGTCATCCGAACACCAATGCACAAGTAAACAGTGTTACATACGCCACCTCCTCCAGATGAAACGTCCCGTTTCAACATAAAACATTAAGCTCAAAAAACTGAACCTCCTCAGACAGAAGCATTGGGGTGGCCGTGGTGCAGCGGTAGGGCGGTGATCGTAAGATTTCAGGTTCGATTCTCGCCTTGCACGCCTATGAGTCGAAGTCTTGGGCAAGACACTGAACCCCACCTTCCCTCTGGTGGTAGGCGGGCGCCTGTGTTTGGCAGCGGAGGCGCCACCAGTGTATGAATGTGTGTGTGACTGGGTGAATGGGTCTGTGACTGTAAAGCACTTTGTCCTTGTAGGAAGAAAGGCGCTATATAAGTATACGCTATTTACCATTACACAGACATGGAGATCTTGTCTTTGGTGGAGAAAGAAAGGATTCAAGTGGACACCTGCAGGGATGCCGATTTCTTCATCAAAGGGCTGCAGAGATCCAAACATCAATAAATAAAACATTAATAAATCATAAATCATACAAATGAACTACCAAAAATTTGGAACATTATCAATAAACATTCAGCTTACCTGTTCAACTAAGTTTAGTGGGTCTGCTCTGCTCTGCTCTGCTGCGTGCTGCGCGGCGTTCACCTGCTGCTCTGTATGCTCACTTCCACTCTAATCTCGTAAATTTACGAGTTTTTTCTCTTAAATTTACGACTTAAAATTTCGTAATTTTACTTTTTATTATATTTATTTATTTATTTTTGGTGGCCCCTAAAACTCCGTCGTAATTATAAAAATAAAATAAAAAACAAGAAAAAACAACTCTGCTTACATTCTTAAGAAAAACACACATGTTTCACTTTCTTGGCTGCAAAATAAAAAAACAACAGTAGAACCCACCCAATAAAATAAAGTTTGAAGTGGAATACAGAAAAAGACATATTAAACAAACGCATAAAAAATAATTTTCTAAACCATTTTAACTACTTTATTAAAAAAATCTTAGTATAGAAATCGTCCCACCTCCGAAAATTGTATAAACTCTTACAAAAGGATAACAAAAGGCTTCGGATGGTTGCACTACTGATGCTGAGCTCAACATTTTCCTTCTTTTCTTGTAATTATTATTATTTTTTTTTATGTGATCATATTTACAAAAAAAAATGCAAAATAAAAAGTAAAAAGGGCCATAATGGACTAATTGGACTGGATCTGTGGAGATCAGGGGTGAAGAAACTCTGTAGTCTTTTTGTTTACCCTAAAGATTGCACGTCCTTACTATTACTATTCTGGTGTCTACAAAGTTCTACGTTTCTTCCTTTTGCATCTTCTCTTCCTTTTTTGAGGTACTTCCTATAAAGTGGTATCTGATCAAACAAATAAAACTGTATGTCTAAGCAGTTCAACCTTGTAGTTCACATTGGGAACTTGACCCTGTCTTTTCTAGTCTGATGACTGAGACGCTTTGGCATTTGAAGATTGTGATTTGTTGGACTACCTTAAATGATTAGATGCATTCAGGTTATCTCAAGGTTGCCTCAACTATTTCCTTTTTCTAACTCAGAAGCAGTGGGTTCTTACTTATTTCTTTGTATTCTGGACTGAAGATTATTATTAAAAAGTGGAAAGGAAAAGAGTTGACTTAGATTACTGACCCTGAAAACTTTTCATCAAAAATGACTTTAAGTCGAAAAAATAAGAAAGAAATCTTAAACGCAAATAAGTGCATGGGAGAGAAATAAACGGGAACATTTGAACTGAACATCTTAATCCAAGGTATGGTCCTTTCCAATGAAAGAATTAAATTGCTTAAACCAAAATACACAAGTGGTAGCTTTTTAGCATTCCCATAAAGATGTAGTATGACTCATATTTTTTTGTGATTTTATAACCTCCCATTTCTTAGTTTTACTTAAAAAAAAAAACTTAAGCTTACAGGTTTTTGTTCGATTCTCTTTCGAAAGTTTGACTTTAATATTGCATTGATGTGCCAGTCAAAACCAATTCTCAGCTCCAACCTTCCACACTTTTAAAGGTGCATTGAGTCTAATGTGTTTCATGAGAAATCTGTGTTTCTACATTGCCGCAGTTTTATCAAAATTTCATGTAAACTATGTGTTAGAGAGCTGTTTTTCTGCATTTCCATGGTAAAACTTGTTGGGTGTGTGTGTTAAACAGTTGAATTTCTATGCTGCCTTTCTCAGAAGCACTTAATTTTTAAAGAGGGAAGGGATTTAGCATCCCATACCATGCCTAGGCGACCAGTGTAAGGGATACAATTTGTGGACCTGAAGGATTTCTGGTTGGTGGAAGTGAAGGGATAAAAAAATAAGGAACTAGGTGTGTAAAATTCTAACAAAATGGGCTGATTCTAAACCAAAATCAATCAGACTACTTTATTAAACTGGATCACTATTAATAAAACACAGATTTGTCACATAACTTGTTGTTTTGTATATGACTTTAAGATTTATGTATAACTTTTAAAGAGGAAAGACTTCAACCAGAAGTGCAGCTTCCTCTTCTATTGAAAAAAAGCTCCTATTTTCTTGTATCTAGGTGAAATTACACCTTTATTTGGTTGATAAATTCTGAATCTTTCAGAACATGGGAAAGACTGACTCATTTTGTTTCTGGAAAGATTCAGTGGGTCCAACCAGATATTGAAATTTGTGGTTGCATCCTAAAAGACCTACTCCAGTCATCTTGTGATTGATTTTCTAAGCTTTTCCAGTGGTCTTTCAATGATGGTTATGTCCTTTTTAGCCAAAGAAAAATTTTTTTAAGAGTCATTTTCTAGGACATAGTTTCTACAGAGTGGCAGTAGTTCATTAGAAATTCCCCTGAGTTGTGGCTGGAGCAACCCCACCTCCCCTTCCCCTCAAAGTTGCTGAGAGCTCTTTGTTTACATGCACTCTCACTGGCTTACAGCCCATCACACTACAACCTAACATTACTAATGTATCAAAAATGGCAGGGAATGTCTGACCTAACCAGGCAGTTTTAGCCAGATGCCAGCTCAGACGAGGAAAACTAAGACTTATATGTATCCAGTCTTCTACAAGTGTATGCATCAGATTAAAGCGGAGCAGGCAGCTTGTGACCTGCCCAGTGTATTTTCTACAGAACACAGCATTGTTTCACTTGTACCTAGTTCTCAACAGTTTAAACAAAGAAATACTCAGAAAAGCCATTTTAAGCTTAGTTTTCTTCATAAAGGTCCTCCATCATCAGAAAAATGCAGCTAGAATATGTTAAAAACACCAAAAACGTGATTTTTATAAAAGTGGGCCTTTAAATTTCTCAAAGGTTTCGAATGTGAGATTTTATCTCTTAGAAAATAATAGATTAAGTCAAATATTATGTAAGTTTAAAAGTGTTTTTTAAACCATCACTCCGAGTCATAGCTGTCCATGTGTGTTAGCTGAACGTTTTAGCTATATCTTCAAAATATCACTGCAAATGACATATCAGGATCCTCTTTAATTTTTAGTTCTATTAGATGAAAGAACTCTGCTACTGGGTTTAAATGTAAAATCTCCCTTTGGTGCTACTGTGTACAGTAAAGTACATCAAATATCTCCAGTATCCAAGGATCAAAAGAAACTATTCTGCTCAGCTGAACCTTCATCTCTGAGCTGAAAAGTCAGATTTAGGCCACGCGGAGCTGGCGATCCATGAGCAGCTTAATGAAACTGAGCGCTCTTCTTTTTACCTGTGAGGAGTTCAGTGGTGCCGCTAGGACGTGAAAAGAAAGTAGAAGACTTGATATTTGTGCTGGCAGTCTGATGTGCGGAAGCCACTTGTGTTTTTTTGTATTGTTCAGCATTAGTCACTGCGTGTGCACCGGTGTGAAACCTGCTCTTGGCCAGCAACAGGCTTCATTAGGAAGTGGGACCGATGCAGAGGCGCAAGGAGATGGAAGAACCGGCGTTTGACAAAGCGTGTTTGGTCAGCGCCAATAATTGAACTGATGTGTCACTGAGACAAGAAGAACCCCGGCCTCCATTTGTGGGTTTGACCATCATAGATAATGGGGGTGTAACAATTCATTTGAACAACAATTCGATTTATATCGTAATCTTTGGTTGAAGATACAATTCATAATCGATATTGGTTCATTTTGAACAATCTGATTCACAGATCTAAAAGCAATCCAGGACATTTTAGCCAAAAAATCAACCAGTGTGACTAAATACCTGAGTTCTGAATAGTGCAGGTGAAGTTTTCCAGATTCCATGTATTTCTTACAAAATAATCAGGTGATAATTAAATGTATGAAGAAACAAGTAAACAAGATTTTGATTCTTTTTAGGATTTAGTAAAATAAACCTCCTGTGCCCCAATTCAAATGGCATAGTCGATTTATTTCATTTTGATATTTTTTATTGGTATAGGTTGATTTGATTTGATTTGATTGATAACTTACTGACTCAGACAGATCGATCTGGTTGAAATGTAGGAATAGAAATCGATGAACCGTTACACCCCCTAACAGATAAAGGAGGAGGTTGCTGGATCTCACACATCTTGACCAGCGAATTTCAGACTGCTGGAGTATAAATAACGTTTTTCCTTTCTTGCATGTTCTCACCCCTTCCAGTATAATAAGAGGTATAATAGGTGTAACGATGGTTGGGGGCTCAGGAGCTGCAGCTTCTTATTATTCACCTCTCTTAGCTGGTCAGCCACCACAGAGGCCATTTTTGTCCAAACACTCATACATATAGAGGTAAATACATTTGATTTATTTCCTTTTCTACTCCCCATTCATACATTATTCCTTGTAAAAATGGAGATAGCCTGAGGGAACAGACTTTTTTTGTGCTTGTTGTTCCTACTTTTTTTTTATCCTAACTTGTATTTTCCACAGTTTATGACACCCAAACAAATAAGTAGAAAGTTTTGTGGATTGAAGACAGAATGAGACCAGTGCTGCCTGAATCCATAATTCAGCCATGCGTGAATATATTATAATTATATTATCATGCACACAGAGGAGCAGGTGGCAGCCTAAAGTCCAACATTTTCACTTATACTGAAGTTTGTATTCGTACATACAAACAGAATGCGCAGCCACCACTCGTATTTTGGTCGTCCAAGCTGCTTGTTGTTTTGTGAGGCGGCAAAGATGATATCAAGCGTTCTCGAAGCTTTCCAGAGCTTCAGCCAAAAATCCATTACAGAGCCGCCGGTGTCTGAGCAGCTGCCCGTTAAAGGTGCTTCACTGCGTCAAATGGCTGCTTTCCATTTTCCCGTAGCGCACAGCGGAGGGGTGCAAGTGCGAGTCAAAATCAGCTAACTAATTGAAGCCAGTTTTGTTTTCCACCTGTCACAGTCAACTGCTTTCCACAATGTTTTTGCTTTTGCCTAATTACTCTGAAATTCAGATGTGAACGAGGCGGAGTGGAATAAAACAAGAAGAGAGAAGAAAAAAAAGGAAGTATATTCTAGTTTTTGTCGGTGTTATATTTTCAATTTATCTGCTTGGCACTTTTAGACCACAGAGCATTCCTTCAAACATCAGTTTATTTACAAGCTACAAGGATTAGCATCAAATGAATGCTTGGTATGACCTGCTCACTGCACTGGTATATGAAGTTATTTATGTGTTTATGGGTTTTTCTGGTTTTATTTTTCCTCCTCCTCCTGCTGTATTTGAAGCACTGTTAGAAACACTAAAGCATTAGGATGATGCTCTTTATTGTCGAGCTAATATAATACTGACGGGTTTCACTGCAGTCTAAAACAATAAAGTTTCTGGCACCCTTTAACATTAGGATCTGAAATAATATTGACGCAGGAGTCCATAGCTTTTACTTTCTTATAGACGTAAAGGGGTACAGAAGGTAATGAAGGATAACACCAGCAGACCTACATCCTGGCATTATGAATGCTGCTTGATGCCAGGATTAATTTAAAATATGAATGTAAGAGAACATGTCCAGAGTCAAGGACTAACGTATACATGTTTGAAATAATGAATGGAAATGGTGTAAATATTTTTTTTTTAATCGGCCTTGCCAGGACATTAATAAACAATCTTAAATACATGCATTAATGTACCCTAAGTGGTGAGATAAAAGTACTACAGGGATACTTTTAGGACAAAAAAAGTAAAAAAAAAATAGAAGAGTCTGTCAGTCCACAGTTATTTCTGTTGTGGCTTTCTTTACATACTATGCCGTACGTAAGGGTTAATGGCCGACGAAGTATGCGTTATCACTTTTAACGCACGTCGTGGAAGCCTGAACGGAGGTTCAAGCGGAGGACGGTTGCTTTTGCGAAGTGCGTTAAGAAGTTATAATGCATACTTCGAAGGCCATTAACTCGCTTATACCATGGTCACTTACAAAAGAAATAAATAGTAACCAGTTTTTATTCCTTAATTCTTGTATTTTTTCCAATTTAGATCGCTTTTCTCACAAAAAGCGAACTATTTGTTACGTAACAAATAGTCCGCGTCGCGCCGCACCACCGCTGCAGTCAAGACTCGGCGATATGAAACCATATATATATATATATATATATATATATATATGCTGATCTTTCCGATGGGTTGAATAAAGCATCAGGTCAGAGAGGAAGTTCACCTCTTACCGCTTGTTTTTGTCTAAAGTACGGTAAATAAAATATTAAAGGAGAACATTTTTGTAAATGTTTTAATTCTGTATCAAAAGCTTTCTACAAATTCCTTGTTTTGTTCATTTTGCTTTATTTATTTATGAATGTATGGATGTACTTTTTTATTTATTTATTTGTGTGTCTTTTTTTCTTTTTTTGTGAGTCCTGTTTTAGGCCCAGCTTATGTTTGGTGGTGTGGTTCTTGTTCCTATGCCTCCTCCATTTTCACACCAGGTTTTAATTTTTAATCATCACAGCTGATGTCTGTTAGTTAATCGTCCCTCAGTCTTTTTAAGAGTTCAGGTTTTGGTATGTCTCATTTTGATCCTGTTGTCTTTGCTTCTGTCGTTTTTCAGGTTTATTTTTGTTTTGTTTTTTTCCTTTTTTTCCAGAGTACTCTTTTCTGGTTATATTTAGGTTCAAGTTTATTTTTCAGTTCTTTTATTGAATTAAATGTCTGCCAAACCCCCTAATGCCCAAGTTACTCCCAACACTTTTGTATTTTAGGTAGCTAACCCAAACCTTTAAATGTTTCATTTAAAAAGCTACATTTCTAAAAATCTCAATACATGTACAGCTAACCTTGGGAATTTCTTCTGAGAGGGAAGATTTTCAAACCTACAATGTCAAATATAAGCAGTTAATATGTGTATATTTTTATTTATTTATTTTGTTTGTATTTATTTATGTTCATATGTCACATAGACCTAAAGTTATCTGCACCTCAAGGTATACTTTATATAAATCACAGCAGATGGGGAAAAAAAAGACTTAAGATTAAAAATCGCAGAAGATTCCATAATTTTAACTAAGGTGGTCAAGCATTAGGAGACATAGTAAATAAGGCAAAAACACAGAAGGATATTTTTATTTTATTTTTTAACTATTTACAAATTGTATAAGATCTTTTGACTGAAGTGAAACTGTCAATGAAGTAAAACCATCTTTAATGGAAAGTAATGGACAGGATGCTGCAAGAAATTGACATTTGTCTGAGTGGAAGAAACTGGTGAATAAAAAAAATGAAAACATATCAAAAGCCCAGCAGAGCTTCAGCTAAATCCAAAGGTTTTGGGTTTTTTTTTAATAACTGCAGAGGCTTGAATTGAAATGACCTGTTTTATCTTCTTTAACTTTATTTCGCAGATGTGTGGAAACTTTCCCAAATAATTTATCCACAGATGTACTCTTTAACATGTGATGCTTTTATTATTCAAACTCTTAATCTTAAAGTACGATGTTGGACTGCTTGATTCCATAGGGTTTTTTTCATTTATTTTAAAGAACTGAAGAAACTTGACAAAAATAAGTAATCTCTTTAATCACCTCAAGATTGGTCTAATTTATCCTGGGAACTAATGCTGAGATTCAGCTCCTAAGTCAAGGATCTACAGCTTTGATTGGGCTTTTACACGAGGCCGTTCGTTTTAAGAGTTAAGGCCTCTAGTTAAGATAAAACCTGGACATGCAAATAAAGGCAGTATCGTAGTCGGTTTATGTCACAGGGATGTTTTTATTACAGAGCATCACACAGTAAATGCTTATCACCTTGTAAGCTGCGCATGCTTGAGCCATAGTTGATGTGAATTCCTTCAGAGACCATGAATGAGGTTTAGCTTTAAACCCAGTAATTATCTCCTCAGCCCTCTGCATCAATGCTAATCCTCAGAGAGTGGAGGGAGAAACGCTTACCAGACAAGCTTCATTAAATATTTACTGTATTTGGCCACCATCAACAACTCACACAACAAACACCCACAGATCATTTGCCCTTTTTTTTGCCTGGTTCCTGCCATGTGTTGCTTTTTGACACTTGGAGATAACAGGAAAACCTAAAAAGTTTTTTTTTTCTTTTTAGTATTGACTGATAATCATAGACTATGTGCTGGTCTGTGATGCCAGACAGTGTTAAATATTAATGATTTGGGATGATTACTGCTCTAGATGGAGGTAGAGTCAGGAAGCAGGAAGGAGGTGACACTCCCTCATTCATCAAGGGGGTCCTAACAGAATCTAAATCCTCTCCCCGTTTTTAACCTTGGTACCCCAGGTAGAAGAGGAGGAGACAGAAAGCAGACAGACAAAACTGTTACAGATAGTAAAAGCAGCCAAATGCGAGGCCAGCTATGGGGTGTTATAACAGGGCAAACGAATCATAAAGATAGATGCAAAGTAGGGGAGAAAAAACATGGGAAACGATGTCGAAAATTAGTGCATAATGTGTATGGCAGCTCTCCTCAGCTGACCTGTCCCACTATCCCATGTGACAGGCTGATGAATGTGCCGAGGGGAACTTTTATCTTATTTCGTCAAGGTCTGGCAGGCGCTCAAATTCTATGCAGCGTTTAGGAGAAAAAAAACAAGCGGTAAAGAAAGTGTCTGCCATCTTCCTTTTAGCTGTGTCATTTACTGAAGACGAGTTTGGCTTTTTGAAACCTAACATTGAAGGTGTTAGACTTCCATTTACCCACGTATTATGATCCTTTATCATATAATCCATAGAAGAAGTGGGATATTGGCTGAGTGAATGTGAGTTAATATATATACTAGCTTAACTCCAGAATAGGCTTCACGACTTATAATAGTGGAGCCTCAGAGCTGTGTTACTCATTTTTACTGCCGGGCTCGCAAATCTACTTGAAGCTGGTAGGAAAAGTAGTCACAGTTACCAATTTCGTTGCCTCTTTCTTTTAAATGTTGCCTTTTTTTTCTTCAATAAATGCACTTATACTTAAGTAACCGAGTTTCTGAAGCAAACCTGCTTATTGGAGAAATCTGCTGACAGGCATACCTGTGCAAAATCGTTTTTATCAAGGTTAAATCAGCATGACAAGGAACTATTTGATACGTACACACCAGGCATGTGATGCTTTTAGCATATGGAATCCTCACTTGACTGTCGCTTCCCGTCACAGTTGGAGGAGGCTTGGTGCGAAATGTCAAAGCGGTGCAAATCTTGTGAATCTTCCTCCAGCCCTTTGTATTTTAAAACAGCTCTATTCTGATATATAAAAGACTTGGTTTCATAGAATTCCAGCTGGGCACAAAACACAATTGTTAATTCCCATTTCACGATTGGCACTTCTGTGAATTGAAAATGACGCTACCCATACATCACTATCAAATTGGAGTCCCTGGTTGGTCAAAGTTTAACTGGTTTACATTTCAATATCTGTTCAATGTTATGTAGAGCCTGAAAATGACTTTAAAAACCACAGTAGTGATGCATGAACACAATAATTGTGAACGCAGAAGCACGGAAGGTGTGTTTACGTAGACTTTTCATTGAAACTGGTCACTTGAACGCGGGTTTCAGAGGCCGGTGTGATTGAAGCATAACATTCACCTTTCAAAAGACAGAAGCAAGAATAAAGAAGGGGTGTTTTTGTGGGATGGTGGAGGTCACTGCCAGGCATTTTCTGGATGGATTTCTCGAGTAGCACTAGTTCCTCATGAAAATCGCAAATTAAGCTTTTCCACAAAAAGTAGATTTTCCAAAAACATGATTCCTACCGCACATATTAACACAGTTATTAAACTTGGTTTCCGTCAAAAAGAGGGACAGCTAAGTTAAATGCTTCCATCATCATTTTTCTGGTTTGTATTTATGCCCTTTTTCATGCAAAGTCAGCTAATGCAACGGCCTCTGTGGGTTTAGGTCAGAGTTTAATTTTTTGAGTGTCCAAGAAACATTATGAATAGGCCAGCAGCAATGTGCAGCACTGAAAACTTAAAAATGCAAGACTTGGTGCTTAGTGAAAATAAAGCAAAACGTTTTTTTTTATATTACTGTTTTGGGTTCAAATTGTATTAGAAATCCCTGTCATGCTGATTTAGGTCTCGTACTGATGAGACTTTCTGGTCTATTACTGGTCTTGCTCTGTTTCGAATTTGAAAATAAACATGAAATGATTCCTTGATTTATGTCATCCTGTAGGAGTATCAGTCTTGCAACACCCTGCCATGCCCCGATGTCAAAAAGACCACGCCATGGACACCCTGGACACCCGTCAATATCTCTGACAATGGCGGCCACTACGAGCAACGCTTCCGCTACACGTGCAAAGCCCGCATCCCGGACCCGAGCATGCTGGAAGTGGGTCGACAGAGGATCGAGATGCGTTACTGCTCCAGTGATGGATCCACTGGCTGCTCCACTGATGGTGAGTGCACTGATGTCAGCCTCTATTCTGGATATTAAACTTTCTGTCTCCGTATCCGGAAAAAGTTAAAGTAGCTCGAATTCAAACCTCTCTTGACTTTCCTGTCTGATCCTTTAGATTCTATCAGAAGATTATTTTTTTCATTCATTAATGAACTTCCAATCCGTAAAGCCGATTGGAGAAACAGAACTAATTCTCATGCACAAGTTCATATCGACTTTAACTTTTTTTTTTCTCCCGCTTGCTTGAGTGGAGGCAGAACAGTGGCAGTCGGCAATGTCTCATGAGAATCCAATGCTGTAAATGTTTGTACAAGCAGTTTGCTAATTGACAAGTTGTTTATGTTGTTAGAGGAAGTATTAGAGAAAAGACGGGCCCACAGCAAAGAGGGCTTAGATAGAAATGCGGCAGGAGGGGTTTTTTTGTCTTTGCCTCTGAAGGAGAAGCTGCTTTTAGGGTTTTTCATTCCCCACGTTTGTCTGGGTGGTCTCGTTTGCTAGCCCACTTACACGCCACATGCCGCGCAAATGGCTTAACTTTATTGTTAATGTACACTATCGCTGTCATTTTCCTTTGAACTTCATCATTATATTTTTTAATTACTAAAAGCTGCCTTTGCTGCCACTGGTACAAGATGTTCTTTGAAGCCACAGCACTTTAAATGCTTCTGAAGGGTTTCAAATGAGCTCTGACAAGCTGAGGGGAGACCTGACTGCTGACTGGAAGCCTGAAGAGGAGTGACAGCTGCACATTTAAGACATTAGAGAGCAACGTCTGGGGCTTTAATAGGGCTGTCTTGACTCTGCTTAGTGCAAAAAAAAAGCAGACACAACGTGTTTCATTAGAAGTTGTCACTTGGAAGCCTGGCTTCAAATTAGCTTAGTGTTAATTACAGCTAAAAAGCAAAAAGCGGTGAGTTCAGCAGTCACTTTTAGCAGAGTGTCAGTCTGCGTTATAAGATGTAAGCAGTCTGCATGCTCCAGTAGGCAGATGGTGACAAACTGAGAGAGCTGCTCTGTGAGCGCTACAGACACTTAAAAATACAGACTTTTTTTATTTTTTTAATGTCTGCAATCAGTATGAGAAGCACCACTAACTCACTCTGTGAAAGCGAAAATGATACGCTGCTGCAGGTAACTTTTTAACCCTAATTTTGAAGGAAAGTAATGATTTAAGCGTTAACAAAGACGAGCTTCATTATACAGTTAATATCAAAATTATACCCAGCAGTGTTTCATAGAAATTTTCCCCGTTAAAGGGAATTAAATTTAACGTTTATTTTTTTACATCTCTTCCAATTTTCTATTTCTTACCATTTTTTCCACTTTTAATCAAAAGCAGAGGACCTTCAGAGTAGGAGATGAAACTGTTTCCTTAAACTCTGTTTCCCTCAGCTACACTGCATCACGTCTGAGTGATAGAAAACTCTGCGTGTGCAAGGCCTCCGTTTGCAGCTTGCTGCCGTCCCTCGTTGATTGTTCATTTCCAGACTTCAATATGACTCAGGTCTCAGAGGAGATTGAAGTCATAACTGTCGAAAAAGAGGATGGACTTCACTGATCCGCTTGGTCATTTCAACCATTATCAAACTCACCATCCATCTGGAAGGCATTGGTGTGTGTCTGTGTTGTGTATTAGGTGGCGGTTGATGTGTGTTTGCCATTTTTGCTGTGTGACCTGTTTGTGTGGCTCTAGCAGAGTTTCTGAAAAATGCTGTTGTCCTAATGTCGATCTCTCAGAGATGCACAGGGTGTGTGGTCTCTGGAGACGACAGTTAACCTTTCATGAAGCAAAAGGCTATCATAAGATAATTACCCCTGCCTTGGTGGGTTTGTTCTGAGGTCCACAGATGGGGCAAAGGGCACTGACATCTTTCTGGAGTGATGAGCATCCAGAGGGATTTATATGTCTTTTACAGAGATTTATGATGTTCCATCAGGCATCTGGCGACTTGGAATTGATTAGTGCCCTGTGTACTCTGAAGCAGATATGAATTATTTTAAGAGCATTCAATCAATTACACTGACTGTTAATGACTGTTTCTAAAAATAAAATGTGCTTGTGAGAAAACATTTTAAAAATTCAAAAAAAGATCCACAGTGTTTCAAACTTATTTCTGTGTGACATTTTCTTTTCTTTTGGCAGCTTTCTTTAGGGGATGCAAATAATTGAATGTCATCTACCCCCTATCCTCCTGACTCACACTAACCATTTTGTTTTGCTTTCGTACTTGTCCTACGTTTACATCGGCCCCAGCAACTGGCGTTGAATTGCTTTCAATGGAAAGGCAATGCAAATGGTTGTATACTTGCGTTTTCGGACTCTCATACCCACATGTCACTACGCAACTTTTTAAGTCCATTCTTGGGGTCTACGTCTAAGCAGTAAAACTTTCAACTGCTTAATCGAAAACAGCTGAATTTTGACCAATCAAAGACTCAGATGTAGTGACACATGCCTGTGTGAACGAAGCGTTTCTTTGCCATACCTCCACAGGTATGTTGTCAGGGCCAACTGCCTTTCCACTCATCGCCTGTTCAATACCGTCCTCACTTAATCCTCACTGATCCTTGTTATTATCTGCTCCACAATTATTTTCTTCATGCTTCTGCTCTGCAACGTTCTTCTTCCATCTTTCCCTCCCACTTGTGGAACCTATCAACACATTTGTGTTCCTGTCCTCAATCACCCTAACCTGCTGCACATTCATTCCATCCATTTCTCTAATGGAAAACCTGAACAGCCTCTCCCTTTTTTGTGTCCAGCCCATCATTCTAGTCGTCTTACACTACCAAGTATTCTTGTCTGCTTTGTTCATTCTAGTTGACGCACCAAATTCCTTACCTTGCTTATTGCTCTTTAACTACATGTCTTTAAATGTAAATCAGCAGGTAATTGTCCCTTATTTGTTTCATTTGACTTAAAAAAAACACTTGAGATTTATTAGTCCTAAAACAAAGTTGTGCATGAATTTCATCTTTATCAATTAGATGTCATTTAGAAATGTTTTTCTTTTATATTTTTCTAAATCTAGAGCAAATTCTTAGGAACACATTGGATGACAACCCAGTTTCAATGTGTCAATGTGCTCAAGCCAAATTTTGAAATCAATTTTTGTCACAAAAGTCAATTCCACCCTGGTGTTGTTTACTTGGGTAGGAAACAAAAACATAAAAGTTTCAAAAAATGTATAAACATGCAATATCTCAATAGTTAGTAGATTTATCATAAGAACGTCGAAATGAAATGAAATGAAATGAAATGAAATGAGTGTAGGCTTATTCCACACCTACGGCCCGCCCATAATCCATATGCAAAGTTTTTATGAACTCCTGCCGCTTTGCAGAAAAGATGTCCAAGAAATCAACAGGTTTTTTTTGCCAAAATCATAATTAAGAGCCCATACAGGGTATGCTTTTAAAATAGATCAAAAGATTTTTGGAGAAGGACTTTAATTCCTCTTTTTTTTTGGTCATCTTTTTCCAGTTTGTGTGATTGAAGTTTCGTAGATTCAATTAAATTATATTTATAGAGCCCAATATTGCAACAATAGTCATCTCATTGGGCTACATACCAGTAATTAATTGCATGAAAACATGAAATCAATAATAAAATTTAATAGGTAATTGCTAAACTAAGATCTGTGCAGCTAGCAAACAAACCAGCTTTACCAAGTTATAACTTTGTCCTCTGAGTTTTTGCAACACTTCCATTGCCTAAGAATAGTATTTTAAGTATGTAAAATACTGTCTGAGTCAGAATCCTCAGAGTTATATTTACTGTTGTGTTAAACATTCCCCACACCACAGCCCACCATGTCATTTGTGTATTTGCTCATTTGAAGTTGATCCACTGATTTAAAGGCTATCCCTTCACCCCCCGCTGTCTCATTGAAGCTGCCTCCCAGTGACGAGATGAAGCTTCCATCTCTGCCACGATGTCCAACATCATTTTTGTCTCTCCCTTGCTGAGACAGAATGTCACCATGTTCCAGCATTATACCAATGAGATGCATGTGACATTTAGACGATTACATTCAGAGGCACAACAGATGTTATTGATTCCTACACGGGAGACACATGTGCCATGCAGATAAGGGGGAATCAATAATTGAGCTTTATTCTCCACACCTTCCTGCCAGCCTGCCTTTGTGTCGCCTCATCTCTCACATTAAGTCCTCAATCTGTCTTTATTACAAGAGATAAATTATCAATATGTGATTTAGCCAAGCATTTACAATGAGCTTTTATACAACATACTCATTCGTTTCATATCAGTGATTATGGCTTAATAATAGCGATGAGTTAATTGCTTAAGATCTCTAATGATTTAAAGACCTCTCTTGTCATTTACGCCTACCGATTAGTCTTTTATCTGCTCTGCAGGGCTTTTCTTTTCCATCTTATCACATTTCTAAAGTCTGGGATAAAAAAAAATTTCAGCAATTGATTACTTTCCAGCATAAACATGTTTGTAAGACGTCCTTGAGGAATACGGTGCAATTTATAAAAGGCTTTCACTCTACACCAGTTTTTTGTTTTTCCGTCAATTGAAATGTATATTTTTGTTGAATCTGTGAACAAAACAACAAAGCAAAGCAAAAGTAGCATAAATATATATTTCATTAGAGTAGTAAGTGTGGAGGTCCAGAAATGTTAAAACTTTTGGGAGGGGGGTTTCAACGTAAAGACAGCATTCTAGAAGCACTGGTGCTAGAAAGTAAAACAATACGGCTGCATTAATGCGCACACGCTAAATAAGCATGTATTTTTTTCTGCACAACCTGCACATATCTATGCAGAGCCACACAGACCACGGTAAAAACTGCACATACAAGCCTTTTCACACATATATGTATACCTGTACCCACACAAATCAAATCAAATTGGTCTTTATTTATATAACACTTTTCATATAAAATATAACACAAAGGGCTTTACTCTAAAAAAACAAAACAAAATAAATGATATAAAAACAACCACGAAAATTAAATTAAAGCCCCCTCCACCAGACCCACGCACAATCCTCCATCCTCCCACCCCCTAACTGATAGCCAATGGGAAATAGGCTGAGCACAGAAAAAAAAGTTCTAATAGTTGAGACCTCCCTCTTTGTGAATAGCTGCACTCCCAGGCAAATGCATGCATATTTCATAAATCTGGCGATCAGGCAGGTGTGTTCAGGTGAGTGTTTATACTGGAATGAGCAATGATGTTACTGAATGTAGAAGAGTTCATGACTGTGTCCAAATTCCCTCCCTACTCCCCAACACCTAAATAACAAAATAGTTCCCTGGATTTTTAAAGCAATTTGGGCCCCAATGCTTACAGCTTTTTTTTAAGACAAAAATGAAGTCAACGATTTTCCGAAATAAAAACCTGGTAAATCTGAACATTTTACATATGCTGTGTTCTGAAGATGAAAACTTTTCTCCACTTGAAACATTGTTCAAACGCAATGCATTGTGGTCTATATTCCACAATCTAGTGATAATCGATGCACATCGGTTTTGATAAAGAAAGGAAATCTCTGGGGCACTTGATTTTTGAACTGTAGATTCGGACAGTTATACAAAATGGCAAAGCACTATATAGTCCACTATGTAGTGAGTAAAGAAGAAATTTGAACACAACCATAACCCAGGGTATTCCGTTGCCCTTCATGGAGAAGTCTAATACCAGAATACCACAGGAGCCCCCGCTGCTGGAGAGTCAAGGGGAGGCAAATGCCCCTGACAGAAAGGAAGAATGGCAACAGGACCTACCAGGTTATAGTCGACAAGGCGTTTGCGGAAAGACCGAGTGCCCTGCTACACAAAGACAGGGCCGCAGTTCCCATCCTCTGGGGGCAGGTTCACCTTTCCAGCTCAGATGTAATATGATCCCAGGGATCAACCTCACCGTGTTGACAGGGGGGGCCACCAGACCTATATAGCCAATGCACCAAGGAACACAACTACCACCACCTCTGTGTGGGTGATGTGAGTAACCCTTGTGCTATCCTAGGCACTTTGACATTGGGAGTTGGGTCATCTAGACCCACTAGACAGAACCTTTTTTCTTCAATGATTTGTGAACCTCACTGGTGTCCTTGGTGAAATCTTTCCACCTTTATCCACCTTTGTCATGGAAGGGAGAACACGTCAATGTAAGGGTTGGTTAACTAAGATAGCACAAGGGTTAAATGAGGCAGCAAGCCAGTGGGATGGTACCAATGCCAAGTAGTGCAACCCCAAAAGTGTCCCCTCTCTACACGTTCTGATGAAATGTCGTATAAAAAAGGACAGTTAACCCTCAGAAACTTAAATAAGACCAAACTTGACACAAAGGCATAAATAGAATTAGAAGGATTAGAAACAGTGACAGCATGAAAGATAAACATTGACAGTTTTACACTTTACTCCCACCACTGTCCTCTGGGGGGGGGGGGGGGGGGTTCATGTCTCGCAAACATTAAACAATGGCTATCTCTTGCTGCTTCTGCAGACATGTTTATTTTTCATGCTGAGGTCGCACAAATGTGATAGTAAAGCTGTCCACGGCATAAGACCAGCAAAGGCAGCGATTATTGCACTTGGTTTAAATGGTTTAAAGCAAACAGACATGCAGTCAGACTCACTTTCTGTATAGTATTTTCTTTGCTTCTGATTTTACTTCACTTTTAAGACTGAAACAAAAACACATCACTCTAAATCTTTTAATATCCACCGCTGATGAGACGTTTTCAGCAAAAATGTGGCATGTCCCTGAGGTTTATTGTTTGCATCTGACAAAGACAGAGACAAACACAAGGCAGCAGAAGAGCCCATAGAAAGATGAAAGGGATTTTTGTAGAGGGTTTCGTGATTTCGTAATTTTTCTGGCTCGTGTCACTGAGTGATGACATGTGCCATTTTTTTTTTCTTTGGAGAAACTGTGATTTGCCTGATCTGGTATGAAGGTCAGGTTTGTCTCATGGTGGAGAGATTATTTTTTTTCTGTGCAGGTGTCATGAGCTGACATTGAACAGACACATGACAGTGTTGAGGGACGACTGATGGATGGAGACGATTCATCTGTCCTTATTGTCTTCCCTTCTCTTTGCTCTCACTTTCCACAATCAGCACTGCTTTTCTCCTGCTGTTGAGTCAACTTGCTAATGCACAGTTTATTGAATTCATACAACACACGCTCTGGATCCATTCCCATAGTCTTTGTTTCTGTAAGAAATCAATGCAAAATGAGAAACGGGTGAATACATTCTATAGTTTTCGAATATTTTTATCTATTCTAATTAAACCTGAGGATCGTTAAACCCTTAATGTTGAGGTTTAGGTGGCAGTCAGTGCAATCCTCCACATCAGAGACTTCAGAAAGATCATCCCCAGAGGTTAAAATAGCTTTTGAACTGTAGTGTTATTTTGAAACAATAATCTCCAATAAGGGCTAATATACTGCCTGTCTCTGTTGGCCTGTTTCTAAATGACAGAGTCGTTTCTGACGTTTAACTGCAACATTATGGCATCTCAGGGTGGCTCTTAAAAAGTTGTAGGTGCCATCTGTCATGCTTGGCGTACGCCAACAACTCATTTCTCCTTCCAGATCTGTGTGGAATGGCGCTCACAACCTTTTTTCAAATACCTAGGAAAGCCGGACGCTACCCATTTTGCTTTTACTTTAATACAGTGCTTCTAAATTATTTTTTGCAAGCCCCCCCCCCTAGGAAAAAGAAAATGTTTTTCACCCCGAGCAATTGCCCGTGTTACTCTCTGCCTAAAACCGCTACTACTGCACGCCCCACTATTTGAGAAGCACTGCTTTAACATATGCCCTCCGAGGACATATGCCCTCCTTGTTTCAGGAGTACGAGGACCCAAATCATGCAAATACACAAATGCACTATTCTGCTTTTCTTCTTAAGCCAAAGGGTTGGGCTGGCAAATAAAGGTGTGTTTTCAACAACAAGTTCAAACTGAGATTTTTTTCTGTCATTGTCTTTGACATTCCCTTTTTCGCACCTAGCTGCTTTTTTGACACCACAAGCTTGCTATTCTTACCGACTACACCTGCAGTGTAACACCACAATTACCTGCTTGCTGGAGGTTTTCCTAACAGTGGAAATTTAAAGCGCAAATCCTTTGTACGGTTTATAACAAACAGACTCTGGAAGCTAAGCAGCGTGCAAACGGAGATGTTTGCTATGAACTTATTTTTTTATTAAGAAGATTGATAAATAAAATAAAATATAAAAATCAATTGCCTTTTTGTAGTTTCAAAAAATGAATAAAAATAAAAACTAGAAAAAAATCATCCATAAGGATTTAACTGTATTTTTAGTATGTTTGTACATTTAACTGTCTAATAAGTGGCGAGTTTAAGAGTAAAATACAGTAAAAAATAAAAAAATAAAAATTTATGTACAATAATTTTTCCTGGAAGATTCCAGATTGGACGAACCAAAACCAAAATTAATCAAAGCAGAAAAATGCAGTTTTTACAAAATTTTAAAAACTTTCAAACTAGCATGAGTCTTAAATAAAGAAAAAATGTGTTTCAAGTTTTGATTTTTTTATTTACATGTCTTCCAAATTCATTATTTCTGCAAACCTCCTTACACCTGATTGTTATCCAGCATAATAAGGCAAAGTGGTTACATTAGAGCAAACTGTTTGTGTTAACTTACCAAAGGAATTGTATGCCTTCAGTAGCAAATTCATGCAATTATAATCTTATTATGTTGCTTTTATTATGTGCTCTTCAAGTTTGTAATCAAGCTTGTTTTTCACTCTTGGTATTTTAGCTAATAAGATCTCAGATTAGAAAATTGATCACCTTAATTGTAATTTTCTCTGATTTTCCATTTGATAGATGGGAAAGATTCTGACATCAGTGCCTTGGAAAAAAAACAAGCATCGGGTAGCACTGAAAGCAAACCGTTGCTTGACAATTTTCCAAGTTTCAGACACATTTTCAGTTTAGTGTGGTGCAAACTCAGCCTTCGGTGACCTGCACATGAAAGGTAATTTATCAGAGAAACGATTTCATTGTCTGTTCAGCGTTTTGTTTCCGTGGCACCTCTGGGCACCAGAACCAGTCAGCATGCATTCAAGAGCGAAAAGGCCCATAAAGAGAGCAGAAACGTTGTCATGCAGTGATGACCTGTCCTGCTGGAAAATCTAAGCCTCCAGATCCTTGTAAATAAACATGGACAAGGCAGGAAAAATGATATTGAAACCTCGCTTTGAGCTCTAAAATGTCCATGTTAGATGTAGGCAGTGCTGAGAACTAAATGAGAATGGAAGGTAATGATGTAGAAGTGCATCCATTAGCTGTAGTTTGACCTTCTAGATACTCCTTTTAACGTTAAACCAGTCAAGCACTATGGAGTAATTAAGCAGCTATGGGTGTAGTAACTCTGTCAGAGAAAAGAAACAAGGAACTTTTAACTCAATCTGCCATGGGAGCATCTCAAACTAATGTTTGCAACTAGCCGTGTAAATGTAAACAAACAAAAAACACAGCGAGAAACGGCTACGATCAAACTTTGCTTTCCTTAAAGGGAAACCACTGGGAGGGCAAGCAAAAGTGAGAGTAAATTGAAATGTGGGGCACGCTGGAAGACACGTTCTTACCACAGCATGGGCCGCTACTGTTGTTTTGATGAAACATGACGGCATGTCTTTCATGCTGAACGCAGTTATTTTCCCACCCTCCATTTCCCACCTCTCACCGTCTCCATGTAAACTCGCCTTGCAGGTGTCTGTTCATCTCCATGTCCTGCGCGCGGGACTCTTTGTTGTGTCCTTTTCATTGCACTCGAATTGTCGTACATGTTTTTGGGCGTGCATCCATATTTTCTGGCACGTACAAAAGCGCACAACTTCAAATGGCAATGATGTACATTTCATATTTTGTTTTGCTTCTCGGACACAAATAAAGGGGTGTTTTGAAGTCTGGCTTCTTTGTGGGGGGACATCAATGCCTTGTGCATTTCGTCCTCGTAGGAGAGTGAAAATTAAATTGTTTTAACCGTGTGTGGCTCGTGTTCTGATCAACAGATCCAGTCAATACCTGTTTGAGGGAGAGGGAGCCCTGTTGTTTGTGTTAAACAATATGCAAAATACATCTAACAGGCACTAGTTAATGCTTGTTTAAGCAAAAGGAGAAAAGTGCAGTGTAGGTATTGTTGGCGGCAGCTTAATTAAAGGTCCACATTTGGGCGTGCCTCTTTTATCTTTTGCTTGCATTTGCACACAAGTGTGTGTTTGTGTGCAAGAAGGGACACTTGATTAAATTAGTACTTCATGGCCTTTAGAGTAGTGGTCCAGGCTCTTAAGCCCCAGAGGTCTAGATAAGGAGTACGGGTCAAAAGTGGCAGTCAGAACTGTCCGTGCCACTGCCTGCTCCGGATCAATAAAGAGCGAGGGCCCCAGTGTCCTCAACGAGCTTGTCTGTGCTGCCGGCAGCTTGATGGCGGAGTGAGCCGGCCTGTGCACTGCCAAGGTCGGCCACAGTTATGAAGAGGCGGATTTTCACTGGGTAAACACGCCATCCTTTCCCTGAGAATACAAAGCAGCCATGCAGCGATAACTGTCGGTAAAAAGAAACATACTGACAAAACAGAGAGGCAGAGTTGGAGGACAGACAGGGGAAGGGAGACAAAAGACAGAAAAAGATTAATACTGACAAACATAGAAATGGACACGGTCCAGAGAGATACAGTGGGGGACCAAAAAGAAGGAGGATTAACGGGAGAATTAAATAAAAAGGTTGCTGTGCCATGGATGAATGACTAAGCCAAAGATCCAGATGCTTTTTTGTCTGTTTATAGAGGCCCTGAGTGTATATTTCCTTTTAAAAAAAACAGGCCCCAGTTTTATATAAGTTCATTGAATGAGTAAATTACTGGAAAAGTGCTTTTGAAGTGAATGTAATTTCAAAAAAGGTCATTATCATTCATTCTAACAGATGGGTTCACTCTTTTCATTCAAACTAACAGAAGGTTTCTCTACTCTGTTGTCTCTTAACACAAGGCACATTTATGGGGCTGATTAATGCATGCAGTAATTAGCGTTTAATAGAAATTACGTTTTCAGATTTCATTAGGAATCCACCGCTTGACTCATTTCAGATGATTAAACCCACAAAACTCACCTGATGTTGTTTGATGAAGGGACCGTGTTGACAGGACACGCACAGCTTCCATCTCCAAAAAGAGACAAAATGAGCGGAGGGGTGATAAATGATGGATTACCTTTGTGTTGCTGCTTTTTGACAACAAGGAAGGTTCTTGAAATAGAGATGAAAAAAAGGTGGCAAAATGTGTGGAGCACCCATTAGAAAGGATTCAGTCTATAGAAAAAAGAAAAAATGTTTCATGTCTGTCTGATGAAAATAAAAAATGTGGAAATATTTGGTTTGATTACATAAAATTTTAGAACATCAAGTCAAGTGTAAAGAATTCACTCCAAAACTGTAGTTAAACTGTCTGTGAAAGCAAAACACAAGATATTTAAGGTTATAAAGAGAAATCATTGGGTTTGAAAACTTTTACAATAAGGTATTTTCCATGAATAAAAATAATGAATTAAAAAAATAAGACTATATAGTTCCCAACATAAACCTTTTAACTGCAAGACAAGAATGACTGTAGATTTATTTTGTGTGAAGCCAATGGCTTAGTAAGTTCAATCTGTCAGTCAACGCATAAAACCTAGTAGTATGGCTCGTTAAACAGAAAAAAGTCAAAAGGTTCATTAGTATGCAGGAGAAGTACAAACAATAGTGTACACATATGACACAAAACAGTAGCTACACCTGTTTTCCAAGATTTGTATTCTTATGCTCCTGTAGAGGGACGTCCCTATAGAGTCCAACAGGAGGTGAACCAAAACATGGAAATGGTGGACTCTTGGGAATCTTCAGAGGTTGAAATATGTGTGTTCGGTCTCAGCAGTTGCATTATTGTTATTGCTTTTGCATTATTGTTTGCAATTTGTGCAAACAGTGGAGACAAACGCATATGTAATTTTATTGTTTCTGTCCTAAAAGGCTCCACCAAACCCTCTGTAAACTGAAACAGACAGTTAAAGATGGCATTTTAAGATTTCATGAATTCTGGGGCTGTGTGTGCAAACCATCAAGACAAGAGGATTCAGTAACTAAGACATCTAAATTTGCTATTTTTTGACTGACTTTCCAAAAACCTAATTGCATTTAAAGTTTTTTAAAACTATAACATTTTGAAATATTTTATAGTTAAGGTTATGGGGATTCCACATGTTTTCTCATTTCAATTTTAATTTGCATTACTGTTTTGAGGAAGTGCATTATAAATAAAGTTTTAACATGTATACTACAAAATGCCATTAAGGAGACTTTTAAGCCAACTCTGGAGCCTGGATACAGAGCTTTAGGATTTATAGAAGGTGAATTTAAGAGCTCCACCTGGAACCAGGAGGAGGTGTTCCCAGATAAAGGCAGATTATTTGAGGAAAACTTTGGGTAAGCACATCAGAAGCTGTTGTTAGTTGGAGGAGGGTGACCAGACTAATGAGGCCATCTTGCACAGTTCTGAGAAGCTTGTTAGCAGGATAGCACTTGCGAATTAGCTCTTCAAACAGACTATAGCAGAGGTATGAAAATGCCACAGGTTTTGCAGAGTTTATTTCATGGTTCTTTAACGTGTTCTGTGAAAAGCCAAAGTTTTCAGCTGGAAAAAAGAACTCTCATACTGATCTGTTTAGTGACGTCATCTGTCTAAATTGATTGACAGAATAGTTTGATGGGGTTTGTGCAACTTAAGTAAATTGGTAATTTAGCCATTCCTACAAGATATATTTGCATCTATTTCGATGGAACCTTTTTATTGTAATTATTGCTTCTTTGCTAAATTATTGTAAACTAGCTCAAATGCCCTTGTGCTCTTTCCCCGCCAGTGGAGTGTAAGCTTTTATCAAGAGGTTTTTTATTGATTCTGAGCCCTCCTATTTGTCTTCAAAACAAATGCACACAGTGCTGCCAGGACTGGAGGACAGTTATCGTCTATTTTCCCAGGGAAGACATTGTGTATCTTGAAGCTTAACAATGAAAACCACTGGCTCTACAGGAGACGTTTCATGCTGTGGGGGTGTTTCGCCACATTGTGATTGTTCCTCTGTTGGGAACAGGTGAAGTGCTTCGTCTGGGAAGAATCTCGGGCCACACGGTGAACGGCGGCTGGTCGGCGTGGAGTTCCTGGTCTCAGTGTAGCAGAGACTGCAGCCGGGGTATCCGGAGCAGAAAGAGGACCTGTACTAACCCCGAGCCCCGGTATGGAGGTCAGACCTGCCTCGGACCAGCACAAGAGTATCAAGAATGTAACATCACCCCTTGTCCAGGTAAAAAGTACAAAGGTACAAACCTGCTGTTAATAAATCTCCCTTGGATTAAAAACACTGACTTGGCAAAAGAAGAAGATGCACAGAGATAAAAACCCTTTAGCAGGAACAGAGGCAGTGTATCTTTTTCACTTACCCTAATAAATAGACCCAACTCATATTTAAGCTACATTTTCCTATTCTTCTCGATCAATGGCTGGTGAATAACAGTGACAAATGACTTGCCAAATTGTTAGAACCTACAAAAGAAATATCTGTTGCAGATAAGAGGTGTGGCAAAGACCCCAATTTAGACCAAGAATCAAAGAGACAATCCCTGTGGCGCTCTGGTATGTAATTACATTTCTGGGTAATTGTGCTGCCAGCTATGGGAGGCCTGACTCTACTGTGAAAAGCCCTGAGACAATGCATTTTCAACACTTGTGGAGTGGAAGATAGCAAGAGGAAGCTTTCTAATTAAAAGAATACTGCGTCAGACGGGCGAAGTAAGTTGTCTAAATGGAAATGTAACACTTAGTTTGGCTCCAAGCCCGCCAAAGATACAAAACTGTTGCAGAAAAAGCGAGCAAGGCATCATCTCGTGTAAGTGTTTATTTACTAAACTTTGCAGAAAGGTTGTGGTAAAAGATTGTATCCTTGTATACGTGTTTGACCCTATAAATGTCTTTTTAGATGATTAGGCTTAATGTCCCACTCCAATCATCTTTTGATCTATTTTAAATTGTTCCCTGTGGTCTTTTAATTATGAATATTCAAATTTTAGCAAAAAAATCAAAAAATGTGTGTTGTTTTCTAGGACATAGTTTCTAAAAAGCAGTCGTAGTTCATTAGTCATTTGCTTATGAGTTTTGGACAGGACTATTAGCGTGGAGCATCCACGCCTCCCTTCCCCTCCCCATTGAGCTGAGAGCTCTCTGTTTCATTCAACCGGTGAAACTAAATTGACGACGAGCTACATGCACTTTCATCCAGATCCCAGCTCGGACGAAAACAAAGACGTACGTGGATTTAGGAGGAGGGAGGGAGCCTGTGGCCTGCTCAGCGTATTTCTAAGTCACAAATTTGGATCTTTTTCAAACCTCTTTCTTTTGTCTGTTCCTGAGTCACAAACATTTAAATAAACACTCAAAAATGCAATTTTAAGCTTAATTTTCTTTATATGTGTCCTCCGTCATGAGAAAAATCTCACAATAACATGCTAAAAACAATACAAAAAAAAATCTTTCTTTAAGAGGTCTATTCATAGTGTGACCCATTCAATGTTGAAGTAGTTTGAGCATCTCTGTCTGAGGAAGCAAGCTATTATGTTCACAAGAGTACCAGATTGGCCTTATCCACATGGAAGGTAGTGTTTTCTTCAAGGAAAATAACCTGGGAAGTCTGATTTTTCTTGCACCACATGACTATGCTATTACATGAACTACATCCACTCGTGATTATAATAACTCCTTAGTAACATTGTGTTGATCAACAGCTCAACACTTCTGTCCCACAGAGGAAGTGGCATCACTCATGCTTACGGTGAAGACAGAGTACACTCAATTAGCACCCCTCTAAAACAGGGATATTATTTTGAGACGGGCGGACTGCACTGGCAGCCCCAACGTGATCCCCTGAGTTTGACTCATTGCTTTCTAAATGTCTGATGGGGAGAAGGAGGCTGAAAAAGGTGTTTTGCCTTCAAACTACGTGGCATGGAAACAAATGACTCCATGTTTTTATTGTGTCTGCTTCGAAGATGAGACGACTGTTCACAGAGGCCCCGGAATTGACTTTAATGTCACCATGTGATAGAGAAATTACCCCGAGATGACAAAAAGCATCAGCAACTTCAATTACCTGTTTAGTGCTGCCAGCCATCCCCAGGTCTTTAAAGGGAGAATCTCACTACAATGAAGTCAGGCTTTAAACAGATGAGGGGTAAAAGGCTATTTACTTCTTCTCCACATGTGAAAGTGCCCTATTTTTTCCCCTGTATTTATAGTACTGTCGTAAATACACGTTTTCTGTCTTTTAAATATGCAAACAAAGAGAGAAATAATCAAATTTAATAATCAGGTGTAGAAAGGGCTGAGTAGTTGCTGAAATGAACACATGGAGGGACTCACTCTCATCCACATGCATTTCAAAAAATTGAAAACATCTCATATTTCTCCACTTGATGCTTGTAATGGATTGGAAAGAATTCAGGTCACTTAGGAGGAAATTGTCTGCTGAAATGACCTGAAAACCAAATCCTGAAAAGAAAAAAAGACAGTTACTCCCTCAGAAAACATGAAATTCAAATGAAGCCACTGTCCTACTGCCCTTCATTTGAGGAAAACATTTCATGCAAAAACGTTAAGATTTTTTCTTTTTTCGGGGGGGAATTCTGTTTTTAGTGGACGGCAGTTGGTCATGCTGGTCTTCGTGGTCCAAGTGCTCTGTGACGTGTGGAAGGGGGCACTACATGAGGACCCGGACCTGCAGCAACCCCCCACCTGCTAACGGAGGGGACATTTGCCTGGGTCTGCACACTGAGGAGGCACTCTGTAACACACAAGCCTGTCCAGGTACGCACACAAACCGAAGAGACAGGCACTGACACATCTCGTGTTCATTTCACGGTTTCTTTAAAGTTCCCATACATCACAAAAAATGACAAAGTCAGCCAAAGTGTTGCACACACACACACACACAAACACACAGACAAGCTGTGAGATGTGCTGTCGTGGCTGTTTCCAGAGAGTTGGTCCAGGTGGTCGGAGTGGTCCCACTGCGACTCCAGCGGCGCCCAGCTGCGGGTGCGTCACTGCGATGTCCTTTTTCCCACTGGAAACCAGTGTTCAGGAAACAGCAGTGAGACCAGGCCCTGCTCGCCTGACTCCAACTTTATACCAGGTGCACACACATTCACACAAAACACAAGCGTTCGCTAGCTTTATTGATGTGTCGCTCAGCCATGCGTAACTTAGCACACACGGATAAGCAAGCCCACACCTTCTGCGCCACCCACCACCATATGTCGCCGGTGTTAATTCAGTTTATTTTCAAGAGTGGTGTGAAAAAAATACATTGTTTATCCCTCTGAAAGAATCGCCTCATGGCTGAGGTCGGCTTTTGTGGCAAGCCAGAACTTTTGGAGATGTTTTAGATGAGTGTCAGTGTTGCAAAAACTCCCAAGAGCAGAAAATTATTACATGGGCACAGACCAATAAAGCACCAACAATAAAGTCAATGTTATTAAACTACTGCCAAAATTTCATTCTACAATTTCTGCTGACTTCTCCAAAAAAATGCTATTGTCACCTAATTTCATTTCTGCTCATTTTTTATGCATTTCTTCCATCTTCTTTGGTTTCTGGGTTGTCATGACAATCTAGTCTTTTTTAAGGCAACGGTGTGATTGCATAAGACACCAAAACTGATAAAATAAGATAAATGTTATTGATTTCCTACAGAGAACCAGCCCTCACTACGCCTGCCAAGTTTCAGAGACACCCACGCTGTGTTTTTCTCACAGGTCTCAATCTGCCTGAACAGATTCACAACAAATCAAATGAAGCATTAAAGGCACACAAAAAAAAGCTGTTTGCAAAGGTTAAACTGACTTTCTCTGACGACAAAGTCAACAGGAAAGAGGGCTTGTATAAAGAATTTAAAAAAAATAAACTTTTCTTTAAAGAAAGTTTAAGCTGCTCTTTTACTTTTTCACACCCGACATACATTTACTTCTAGTATCTTCAGCATCAGGACTTTTGGCTTTCAAAATCCTCTTTGAATGAAGACTTTGGTAAAATCCGAATTGCTTCCCTACCCCTATTCCCTCCCCGAATTTACTACAGCTCGATGATATCATCAAAAGCCGCCAGTCATTTACATTTTTTTCATGAAAAACCAAAAACTCAATACTTACATTTAAATGTAAACTTCCGTGCTTCAGAGCACAATCATGTGAAGAAATGCGTTTCTCCTCCGCACCACTGCGCTACCCGGATCACCCTACCGATGGAGGGATAGCCGGCCCTAAATCGCTATGGTTCCCCCTTTAAAAAAAAAACTTTCGGACACCACTACACCTACAAATGCCCCTACAATTGGAGCAATAGGGAGGAGATATAGGACTAGGGAAGCAATTCGGATTCAGCCTTTAAGTCCTGGATGAATGAGAACCTTCATAGACTTATGAAATTTATTTATTTCTGGTAATGAACCAATCCAGTTTGATGGTATTCTTCTTATTCATTCCCAGTGGCCTTCATTGCTATTTAAGATGTAAGACCACTCTCCTCTGAGTCAAGAAATACATGACCTGGAAGCTGAAAGGAAGAGAAGGACGTGATGATTTCATAGATTTAGTTAGGATGAAAGGTTGGAAGTTTAGCAAATCCTCGTGAATATACTCACATCCCACTCACACCATTAGTGTTGACAGATGCCCAGACAGACTGCTCCTTATTGACAGATTGTAATGCGAGACACAGAAAAGTATCGATCTCTGCATCTCTGCTCAACACAGATCATTAAAACTCCTCCTTTTAACAAAGGACAATTGTGCTTCGCATTGTTTGACCGGAAACACTTTAGGCGCCATAAAAGACCTATTTTTATGCGATGCGCTCCAATAGAATATTTATCATTTTAGTCAACTTCAGCAGGCTTTTATTCTCTGATGTGCATAAAAACAGTTGATTAAAACATATTTTTTTGCTCATCTGTAATTACCAATTAAAAATCTTTCCCATAAAATGGTTCCCATTTACCTTTTTAACTTGCCATCCATTTCTTTTTATGGGAAAGCTAGTCTATTAAGGTTCATTTAGTAATGTCTTATATTTCATTTCCTCTAAATGAGCACCAGTCCTTTTTATAAACCACTCCAGGTGCCGTGATTATGAAGTTTTATGATTATGTGTTTTGCGGTGAGAAACAGCTTTCATCTTCATACTCACCTTGAAGAGCACAATTTGTCACACTGACGGAGGTTATACGTGTGCTGGTTTTGGCTGTAATAATGATGCCTTTTGGTGTTTCTTCTTCTTTGTCAGAGGTCTCAATTGCCCGCTCCAGTCAGGAGGAGAGGCGCTGTGGAGGTAATTTCTGTCTGTCTGTGGGGATGAGGGAAATGGGAAGAAAATATCTTGCCTAAAACATATCCAGAATAATGAGTAACCAGATAGTAAAGCACATTTAATGTGTACTAGAAATGTAATGTGATTATCAAACTGCTTAGACTGCTGATTTTGGGATATAATTAAAGGTTTATTAAACACATGTCATTTAGTTTGAAAAAAGTGGTTTACTCCTTTACTATTTCTTTAAAAAAGAATGGTTTATAGAAAAATGTGAATGCATGAAAAAAACTGTTTTATGTTGCTACAAAGCTTTGAGGTTGTTCTCCATTTACATCTGACCAGTGTGCACTGGTGTAAAAATCTGGGTCTTGGTTTACTTGCAAGTGAATCTTGTTGCCAATAATATAGTAATATCCAGGAGGTTTGGTTCATTCTCTAAAGTGGAATGATAAAAGCACACCAGCTATTACCGGTCCAATCAGAAGAATTTTCTGACCTGAACCTGCTCTAGATTACAAATCCATTTCCACTTTCCTCTAAATGCTCCACTTTTAGCAGTAGGTGTAAAAGCTCAGCTGTTCTAGAGTGGACCAAATAAAAATTCCAGTTCATTTGCAAGTGAACTCCAGTGCAGTTTACTACAGCGTGAATGCAAGTGAACTAAGCAGTAAGCAAAAAAAGAGGAAGGAAACCTGTACACAAGTATGCAAAAACAGGTCACAGCACAATTCTGACTTATGAAAAAGCTCAAAATGCATTTAGCTGGTAAAAATGGTGTGGTAAAGATGTAATAGATCAGTGGTCTCCAACCTTTTAACCTTTTTAAGCCCCAGACTGGTTTAATGTCATCCAATATCTTAATGACGCTAAAGTTGACGACGGATTCACACATATATATATATATATATATATATATATATATATACTATGAATATATACTATGAATATATACTATGAATATGTGATACAACTGGTATTTTCTAAGTATAATAAGAAACGTGAATCCACCGTTTGAGCAACTTTATTATCGTAAAATTAGACAGCAGTTTTCCAAAATAAAACTTCCTTCAGAATCAGATTATTATTTTATTTCTCTGCTGCCAACTGCCCCACCAGTCTACGGCCCAGAGATTGGGGACTGCCATGATAGGAGGACTTGTGTAACTATTTATTTTTCTTTCTTTGTATGTTTTTTGTCTTGTTTTTTTACTTCCTGGTAAAAGCTTATTTGAGGTACCAGCCCATCTAAAATCACATTACAAAAGACAAACAACCAAATGAATGTGTGGATTATTTTTTGTGCTTTCCTCATCAATTACAACCATCCTACTCGACTATCCTGCTGTGAAAAGTGCCCAAAATGTACGAACTGTCACCATCGTCCTGTTGACGAGTCCCTGTCCTCTGTTCCAGATTTCAATCTTTTCCACATGATTGCTGTTGGTCTAAGCAGCTCCATTCTTGGCTGCTTGGTTACCCTGCTCGTCTACTCCTACTGCCAGCGCTACCAGCAGCAGTCCCACGACGCCACCGTCATCCACCCCATCTCAGCTGCGCCACTCAACACCAGCATCACCAATCACATCAACAAACTGGACAAATATGACACTGTGGAAGCCATCAAGGTCTGTAGGCAGATGTGCTCTGGTTTTATTGTTTCACAGATGGATGTCCAGGTGCAAGGGCTCCCTCTGTGATGTTTCCTTATTTTTGGGGGGCTAAATTAAATGATGCTATGGTTTCTCTGTAAGTCAGTGAGCAAGGGTCTGCCTCCTCCTCCTTCAGTGTCAGCTGAGATTAAATAGATGTCTTACTCCATGACTCTTACTGTCAAACCACCTCCTGTCACAGGCCACACTGTAGTCATGTAACAAATGGGCAGTCATGCGTTTATCCCCCCTTCGTGGGCTCCTTTGTTGTGTGTGTTGGTGTGTGACTTTGCTTCGTGGTAATGGCCTCACATTCCCTTCTCATAACATACTAATGCAATTACTTAATGGTGCATAGGTAGGTAATCAGCAAAGCCACTCTGTGTCTGCACATTTCCATCCCCTGACCAGATCTTTGTGTCTGTATTGCATTCTAAAGCAGAGACAGTTTGAAGTAGCAGAGTCAGTGGAGAGGATCCAGCTACTCTCATGGTGCAAATAGCCTCTTATCCGCTGTTACATCAGGCCTTCAGAGCCAGGCTGGGCCGATGATTAGTGCTTGTTCTCAGACACTCCATTCTACAGCTTCTACGGCTGGTTTGGAGGATTCCCTGTGCTCTGTGTTAAAGAGGGTTTTACCACTTTCCCGCCCTTACTTTAAAAAGTGGCTTGAAAGACACTGAATCAGATAACATAATTTATACCCAGAAGAGGAAAAAGGGGTCTAAGCACATATTACCTTTTCAAGGGGCTTTCTGTTTAATTTGCAAAGACAATCGCAGATCAGAAGAGCTTTACTCATAGTTTTAAGTATTTACATTAAAAATAAAATTTTAAGGACTATTTTAACAGTAAACTGCTGCTCCAGGAAACATAAACAACCATTTTTTGCCAATTTTTTTTGCCAAGTTTTTAATTTAGTTCTAAACTTTTTTAAATTATTATAAACTTACCTCTTTGTCTATTTTAACTTTCAAGTTTGAGGATTAGTACAACATTGCGAGATTAAAAAGATTACAAAAATAAAACATATTTGTGTTTTTATAAATGAAAATGTCCTCATATTAGCAAATTGTATTCATTTTCCATTTTCCAAAGTGCAGACAAAGACATTTTTATTTTGCTCTTCAGGACTCTGGGAAGCATCTTTAGTCTGTTTTGTAACGTCTTTCTTGTTGGTGGATTCAGAGGAATTTGAAGTTAGATCAAGGCCATCCCTCAACATGCTGTTAACTAGGTTTTGCTAAAAGTTTAATGATATGCATGACATTTCTTTTGAAAACAACATTAAATATATGTTTATCTTCAAATATGTTCCCCTGAAAGAAAAGTTTGAATTAGCAACAAACTAAACAAACACAAACTGGCCTTAAAGAAAATTTAAAATTGGGATCTTCCTCATCTTTTCCAACATGGCTAATGCCTTCACTGCCAGCGGTTTTGCACTGGATAAACTAAGTAAACACAAAAACCTCCTAACACAGATATGCAAATATTTTATAGAGCTTTTTCAAGAGTGAACAGACTCTTTGGCTTTAAGCAGAATTATTTAAAAAGCAGCGCCTTTACTGGTGTGAAGCCTCTGTCTTTCATGCAATTAGATTCAGGAGCATGCAGCAATAATTTAGTTAGTGCAATTTCAGGTAGAGGTGAATATGAATACAGACAGTCGATGCAAAAACACAGGATCTGCATGAAAAATGAGAAGCACTTTTTCTTTTACAAGTAACTTCTACCTCCAGCTTCTAATCACCGTTACAGAAGTTTTCATTATTGTGTACAGATTTATAATTTATCTTTTGTTAAGGCTTAGAGGAGCAAAGAATGGTATGCATATTGCCTCTATACTAGTCGTCTGGACTGTTTCCAGTAGTTTTTGATCACATGTTTGAGGCTTCATTTACCTCTTTAGTCAATAAAAAGTCCTAGCTTTTCCTTGAGGATGACTCTTGCCCATTCCTTTCATCCCTGCAGCCAGATGTGTCGGTACTCTTGCCCTTGGACGACCCTGCCATGCACCAGCCTCTCTCTTCTAACATGGGGGTGTCCATGCGTGGACTGGAGATTTTCTACTAACCACTGACCTCTGCAACTGCTCGCCTTCTGATCCTTACCCCAACAACTCTTTTATACCCAACTTCGACTACTTCCTCTTCCCCAACATTCCCTGCCCTTCCACTTCCTGTGTGTGGCAGGTTGGAGCACGATTCTCTTTCCGCTCAGACCCTTCATCCTCCCATCATGACTGCCTCCCTTCTCCATTCTGGCTTGTGAGAAGGCAGCGTTTCTCTTTTTGTTCTCTTTTTAAAAAGTGCTTGCATTTGCATGTTTTTCTTTTCCTCATGTCCCTTCTATTTGCTTTTTTTATTTATTTCACCCCAAGTTTAATTTGATGGGCGAAGATAGATAGCTCATTGTGATGTTGGTTTAAAAACCTCAGCTGCTGCCTCTCTGTCACCAAAACCACTCAAAGAAAGGAGACACGATAGATGATGCTAACCACCACGATTCCACAGCTGCTAAAAAGTAGATATGGGGCCACCTGCAGAGATACATAACTGTCTGCGGGACAGCAGGAAAGCTGATTGCATCTCCCTCAAATCACATAATGGGAACACAGCAAAATAGGCCTTTTTTTGCCCAGCTCACTTGTTTCCTATCAGTCAGAAACATCCATCAGCTGCAAATGCAGCATCATCAAGTGTTCAATTATTCTTCCCCAAGGGGCTCCCATCACGCTTTCTACTACAGCAGACTGCATATGAACACATCTATTTGCCAAACTGCTGATGTTGTATTGAGCCGCACATCAGCAGCTCATTCCCTGTTTTTCTGCGTCACGCAGGGGCACAAAAAACGCCCCCATGACTCTTGCTTATTGTTTAACTGGGAAGTGGCTCTCCTTTTGATCGATTTTTATGACTTTGATTGTCCTGGAGGACCAACAATCTGAGGGCCATAAAAACTGCTGATGCTGGTTATTAGAGATGACAGAGGTGGACATTCGGATGTGCATCAAAATAATCTAGCCCCGTGGTTGCTTATCACTTTTCCAGCCTGTTTGCAAATGCTTTGACCTTGCTCTGTGAAATGTATGTTTCATAGGGCTGAGTGGCCTCCCATTGATTTGTGTTGCTCTTTCTTTCTTATACTTTTTTTTCCACCCCGCTTTTGTGGCTGTGGATGGATTTACTTTTACTTTGCCATCTGGGCTGAGTAATCACTTGATCCATGTGGCATAAACAAGTCCATGCTGGCTCCTCTTCCTTTCTTTTTCTCATCAGTTTTGTTTCAATTAATCTTTTTTTTTCCTTTCTTTTGCAGGCCTTCAACAAAAACAATCTGATTCTGGAGGAAAGAAACAAGTACTTCAATCCACAACTCACTGGGAAGACGTATACTAATGCATACTTCACTGACCTCAACACCTATGATGATTATTAACCTGAGACTTTTATGCCACATTCAAGACTCCTCCCTTATGACTGTCATTTTTTTGTGCTTTGTAATGAGATTCCTGACACCATGCGTGGGATTGTCCCACTGAGACTTAATGGCAGCTGGTTTGTGTTGAAAACCCAGACACACAATGCCGCCCGCAGGGGGAAATGCCTACTTTCTCTCAGGTGCCTTGGGGTACATTTGGAAAGCTCAGAAGGAAGGGGCCTATCCTGCATTGTCCCTGGATTTGGGAAAACTGGATCTACCCAATGTGGACACACACACAAAAAAAAACAAAAAAAAACAGAGAAAACCTGATCTTTGCTGTAGGATGCTGTGGGAAATCCCTTTCAACTTTCCTGTGATACTCCCGAAACAGACCTGGATTTCTAGCGGAGGAAAAGAACGCACAAATGGCACTGCATGACTTCATTTGTCGTGTTTGCTCTGCTGTTTGTTTTTCTGGGGTTTTTTTGTTTTGTTTTTTTGCATGACGGACCACATTCCAGGGTTCAAGTGGCATTTTCCTGTGGTCTTGGGTAAAAGGACTTGTTTTGGAAATCCTCGCAGCAAAAGTTTGGGTGTTGCTTGTTGGCTTCTACCAATCACCGAACAATCTCAAAAGCAGATGAACTTCCATCAACTGTTCTGTAGTCAGGATGTAGATATTTGTAATTTGTGGTCATTGATATTTTTTTTTTGTTTTTTTGCTTTCCTTTGTTTTTTGTTTTTTTTGTTTCTCTTGTAGTTTGATCAATTAATGTTTCTTTTATATACATATTTTTTTCATTTTGCTTTGAAATTGTCCATCTATTTGTTGTACAGGAGGCTAGATTTGACGCTTGTCTGTAGATTTTCTAAATAGCTTTTATTCAGTGACACAAGTGTTTTCAAAAACATATTTTTTTTTCTTTTGAAAAGAATAAAAAGGTTTATGTGCATTGTAGCAAGTGATTGGGAGTATGCTTAGCATACTGGATCATTGTAAGTCGTCGTCATTGTACTGTTTATGTAATTTTTGTATTAAAAAAAAAACATTTTCTTGTAAAACATTTTTTTGGCTTGAGAATTGGACGTGCCTCTGTAAGCAGGTTGTTAACAGCATTAACTGTACAGGTGGGACAAAAACTCTTTTATCTGAACCCCCAACTCATGCGGCCCATTAACTCACCAATTTCTTCAGTTAAAACGTTTTTCCTTTTTTTTACTTGTTTGCTTGTGTTATTGTGCAGAAATTAAAATGTTATTCCTACAAGACTTTCTCACTGTGACTTATCTAAATTCAGATGTGCAATCACCCTTTTCTAAATGCTGCTTTTCTTCACCGCCTTTCAATGAAAGACCAAAACATGAGGTAAATTTGTGAAAATAGGCATCACGAATTCACTGTCTAGTGTAATTCCCCCACAATGTTTGACAGTTGGATTTTCCTAAAGCATAATGCTGTGAAACCAGATCACAACAAATGCACGAGCTCTCAAAATCCTCTCTTAATCACCCAACACCAGAGAAAGAGGCTATTTAGACATTTTTAGCAGAGCCTGATGGAGGGAGAACCAAAGGGTTGAACATGTGCAAGGTGGTGGAGGTGGTAGGCCGCTGTTTAAAGCCTGAACTCCAATCATGTGATGGGAAGTAAAACAGCACATCAGGCTGTTCTTCATCAACCTTTACCCTGATTTCCCATCTGTGTGTTAATCAACCTCTGTTTAATGAATCCATTCACTTTGACTTCACTTTGCTATACCAGAATAAAGTGATGCAGCAGCAGACACCAAAGGGATAAAGTACAGAATGTGCCAGAACTGCAAGTTTATGTTAAAGGTTGGAAAAGTTGTGAAAGTGGCTCTAAATATGGACATTTGTCTCCCTGTGTCCGCAGAAGGTCTTTGGGTGCACAGGCACGCTGCTTAAAACAAGTCGTCCCCCATTGACCTCGCTCTGCTTTGAGCGATGAAAACCGTGCATGTATTTCCTGCAGGCACGCAAGCGCACATCCACAGCCAGCTGCATATTGCAGCAATGTTCCCCTCTCTTTCATCTCTCTGTGAGGTTGCCAGCAACATGAAGTATGCAGCTCATAGTCAGTCAGACACATGTGACATTCTCCTTTGACAGCAGGGATGCACGATAAATGACTTTCCCAAAGTGGCATTTGTGTGCTGCTAAAGTTCACAGCTAAAGGTCACAAGAGCAGGGCACGAGCATGTCGCGAAAGTGGCAGTGTGAGTACTTGCATGTGCACCAAAGAGTATGAGAGTCATGAGATGGACCACGATCTGGTATTTATCTTTGTAGGCTGATTGAGATTTTCCACTGTACTCATTTGGTCCTCAATGAATTTTAATGACTTTGGTGATTTTCTGGCAGTGCCACCAGTCATTTCCTTTTGGTCTTGTTTTTACTGTAATAGTTCACCTCAAAGATAAATTCTTATCACATTTCTGGCCTAGTCAAGCATGAAAACAGTTGCAAGCTTGTAGAAAAACTTTACAAAAGCAAGAAGAAAAAAGGTTTCTTTGCTGCAAGTTGACTTCTGGATCAACAAGTTAATATCTTGCATCCTTTTTTTAAAGTTTTAAACAACTACATTTGTTTCATTTTGAGGTCTATGCTTAATGAAATGAATTTTAAATAAAAGCACAGTGGGCTGGAGTCAAGGAGATGTGGAAAAAGTGAGAAATTTCACTAATTATGATCACAGTCATTTTCCAAAATTCCTTATTTACTAGAGATGCAAAGGATACAGATACATACTAAAAGATCAACTGACCCCTGGGAGTAACAGCAGAATCTGTTGAAAACAACAGATTTGATTATTATGTTGTTAAAAAGGTATAAAATCGATCAGAAAGTAAGATCGGAACAAGTCTTCTCTTCCTGTTGCGCTCTCTACTGCCTGCCTTTATATGCACATATGATGCGACCAAAGAGACGACCAATCACAAGCTTGCTTCCACCAAGTTGAGTCATTTACAATTGGCTGACAGTGAACCACAATGAGGGATGTGTGCACAAAACATACGAGAACAATTTTTTACAGCACTGCAAACAATACCTGAATAAAAAAATAATTCTGAAAGATTCTCCATTTTCAGCAGTAGTTGGGCAGATAAACACTCAATAAATTATACTTGTTTTACCTTTTGTTTCCACTTAGCTACATAGCAGGTGGGCAGGACTTAAACCAGTTTAGGTGATGATCTTACTTGGAACCATTTTTAAAGCGTGCACAGTTCAATATTAATCTTTGGTGAGTAGATATTCTGTGCATTAATCCATTAGAAATGTCTTAGGATCCATAGAGAGATCTATCCTTACGACATATTCTATCTCCTTTTTTATTTCTCCCAGAATGATCTTATTTTGGGGCAATCCCAAAAGACGTGTGTGTGGTCACCAACCATGCCACTGTTTCCCCAGCATCTGTCTGTAGTAGTACTTTTAAACAGATAGATTTTTTCCCAAAAATGAGAATATCATAGAGAATATTTATTTCCATTGTAAAAATTAAACTTTCATAGAATATTTCCTAATTTATTTTAAGTATTCATTTTTTTCATTTTCGCATTAAGTGGGGTTCCAGCTCATAAAACTCTAAAAATAAATTGCAATGCTCTGAAGAAATCCCTATTTATTTCTCAGTTTTTACAATAAGTTTTTTTTTTTTTTTGTCAAAAGACTTTGTCAAGTCTTTTGACAATTGACAAAGCCTCTTGGATAAGAGCTGATACGTCATCTAACTTTAAAAACTAGTCCAGATGACAGCCCCTAAACCTACTATAAAGACAGAGTTTGTAATTACATCAAATCAATCAAAATATATATATATTTTTTCAAAATGATGTGTCTATTGTCAATAGCATGGGCAAGGGCCAGGACCTGTTGTAACATGACATCTGCATCTCCATGCAGATCCTCATACATTCATTTTCTTGCATTTTTTAGCCCCTTGATGGCTATTGATGTAATAAGGCAACGCAAGGCAAGGCAAGTTTATTTGTATAGCACAATTCGTACACAAAGTAATTCAAGGTGCTTCACAAAACAGAAAAATGCATTAAAATCACAATACATCATAGAAATAATCAACGTAAAATTTACTTTAAAAGAAAAGGAGAAAAAAAAAAAAAAAAAAAAAAGATTTAAAAAGAAAGGAAGGAAAGAAAGGTGCAGATAGGACCTTTCAGTCATATACACGGCTAAACAGAAATGTTTTAAGTCTAGATTTGAACATGAACACAGAAGAGGCCTGTCTTACGCCTTCAGGGAGGCTGTTCCAGATTTTAGCTGCAGAATATTGAAACGCTGATTCCCCTTGTTTAGTTATGACTCTGGGAATCAACAGGAGGCCGCTCCCTGAGGTCCTCAGAGTACGAGATGGTTCATATGGCACTAACATGTCAGAGATGTACTTTGGTGCGTGGCCATGGAGAGACTTGTACACAAGCAGAGCTGCTTTGAAGTCTATTCTTTGAGGTACAGGGAGCCAGTGCAAAGACCTGAGCACAGGACTAATGTGATCATACTTCCTGGTTCTGGTCAGGACTTGAGCAGCAGCATTCTGGATGTACTGAAGCTGTTTTACAGCTCGTTTGGACAGGCCGGTGAGCAGGCCGTTATAGTAGTCTAACCTACTGGAGACAAATGCATGGATAAGTATCTCCAGGTCTCGCTTTGAGATTATGTTTTTGATTTTGGCAATGTTTTTCAGGTGGTAAAATGCCGCTGATGTTACTGACTTGATATGGCTGTTAAAGTTCAGGTCAGAGTCCATGATTACCCCTAGATTTCTGACTTGATTTGAGGGTTTAAGAGACAGAGAATGAAGGTAGCTGCTGACAATTTCTCTTTGTTTCTGTGGGCCAAAAACAATAACTTCGGTCTTGTCTGAGTTTAGCTGGAGAAAGTTGTTCTGCATCCACGCACTGATCTGTTGGAGGCAGTGGCTGAGTGAATCCACCGGCCCATATTCACCTGTTGTCAGTGACACATAGATCTGAGTATCATCTGCATAGTTGTGATAAGATATGTTATTACTGCGTATTAACTGCCCTAGTGGCAGCATGTAGAGGTTGAACAGAAGGGGTCCCAGGATCGATCCCTGGGGCACACCACAATTCAAGCCCATGTAGTCTGAGACACAACTCCCAATTTCAACAAAATATTTCCTGTCTTCTAGATAAGACTTGAGCCAACTTAGGGCAGATCCAGAGATGCCAACCCAGTCTTGGAGACTGTGCAAAAGGATCCCATGATCAACAGTATCAATAATAATGCATCAAACCACTTCTACTATAAAGTTATCCTCATATAGCATCTACTTGAAAACATCTACTTGAAAGCAAAAACATGCCTTTTTCCAAACTTCACTTGCGTAACTTGTTTTATAGAAAATCTCTTTCTTTGGTTTGCTGATTAGTCCTTGTCCATTCACCTTGTTGTTTCATTATACCAAGGTTCACTTGACAGTTAACAGAGACACTCAATTTCAAGCAGACCCATCTTTGAAAGGTGGGGTTCCCAAGGAAACTACACAACCCTGAGTGACAGCATCCTCATTCACTGCATTAATCCAAAACTGCATTTTACCTGGAAGTCTAAAAAACTTCAAAGAAGTAACAATTCCACAACAGCTGTGCTTTGAAAAGTACCAAATAACATAGATATACATATAGTCGATTCTTTACACAGGAAATGCATGTGTTTTCACAGTATTAATCCTTGTGCTATCTTAGATGACCCCACCCTTGCATTGATGTGTTCTCCCTACCATGACAAAAGTGGATGAAAGGTGGAAAGATTTTATGTAATCCATGGACCCCAGTGAGGTTCACAAATCATTGAAAAAAAAAGGTTCAGCGCACTGTCTAGTGGGTCTAGATGACCCAACTCCCAATGTTAAAGTGCCTAGGATAGCACAAGGGTTACAAGTTCTCTTGTTCAATTTTGCAAGGACTTGGGTATAAATAAAGTTGTTGAGTTGATCTGAACTGAATGGGAAACACTGTCTCTTCATCCTTTTTAACATGTTAGTACTCTAAATAAACATTTATCAAAACCAATCCAACTGGAAATAGTATAAATGGAATAAAAGTAAATTACATTACGATTCCTACATCATTTGAAGTACTAACCCTTATATATTTTCCAAAGGATCTACGTTTCTTTGTGCAGAATCTCTGATAATTAACAGCTTGCACACACAGGTCTCTGAGTGGCAAACAAGGTGAGTGAGTGAGATTGTCCCTGTCAGGAAGGTAACAGAGCGTGAACATCTCATTAAACACCTCTTTTTCCTCTGGAGGCCTTTCTTTCTGTGAGTTTTTGTGACATATAGAGTGATTCACATAATTCCCTGTGCTTCAGGTTTGTCCTTCAGCCCCTCCCTCGGTGGATCCCCCTGTTAGCAGCGCAAAGTAGTCAACAAGTGGACACTGCACTGGTCAGTCAAAACTGGTACGTTTCTGCAAAGATAATCAGAAGTTGCAAAAATATATTCTGACCAAGACCCCGTGTAGTCAGCGAAAAAACTTTTTTTTAAAGGTTTTTAGTTAGAAAAGCCAATGATGAATGCAGGCTGTAGTCTACTGTTTGTAAGGGCTTGGGGGAATGATGATAGTAGATGTTGACTGAACAGCCTGGGGCAAAACTGCAGCCCACAGAACAAATGACGAGCTGCCACGAAGTTATGTATTTTTTGCAGTAGGAAAATAACAGTGATTACCAAATACCTGTCATGAACTACTACCTTTGCTGAAGTTACATTTACTGTAAGAGTTTTCACAGCATCATTGAAGTCTACCTTTTATTACAGTCACTGTGTACATCTATCCATTTCATGCCACTTTAGTTGTCATTTTTTGGCAATTAAATGCTTGAATCATCCCGTATTGTATTAGAGCGTCTTCTTAAAAGCTTTTTTACCTTCTTTTCTTATGTGGTTTATTTCAGATTAACACTTTGGTATCCTTCTAAATGTGTTCAAGTCTTTGTCTAAACATTTTTATTTACCGGTAGTAATGCTATGAAAGAAAACTGATCTTATGCAGTGGATGTGTTGTTAGTTTGGATTTCTCAATGTCTTGTGGCTTTCAGACAGGAAGAAGCTCGACTTCCATCAGCGCTCCTTCTGAGCCAGATATGTGTAGGCTGATAGGAAGCTGGCACACCACTGCCTCTTCCCTCATGCTAGACTGAGAGGTGAATGTCACCGGAGACTCGGATGCCAGCTGAGAGGTGCCACCATAAATCCCACCCCAAGACATCTGGAATCCCAGGTGCCTGTCGGGCAGATTCAGGTCTCGGCTCCAAGAAAACAAGAATCCTCACGGATGCCAAAAGCATTGCAACACCCGGCCAAGCCCTCCGGTGCTTATCGGCTTCACCACAACCCTTTATGGGCCTATTCACCTCATTCAAAGCTGTTATTTAGGTAATGAGCCAAGATGGCGGATACTGCTGCGCTCCAATTATCCACTACGTCTCCTCGCTTTTTCCTTGCCAGCTTTCCCACAAGTCCTGATTCTCCTCGGAGAGACCAGCTGCTCTGGCACGACTCTGCTTCCTCTGGATCTGCACAGAGGGGGACCTTTCAGGACAGAGGGGCTCTGTCAGCACCAGATTCACTCACAGGGGCTATTGATGACTGCCATGGAGCTGAGCTGAGCTCTGGACGGTCTTATCAACGGTGCAGAGGTGTCTTTTCAAGGCTTGTGTCATTAGTGTCCAAGGAAGCACCTTGAAGTTGAAGTTGGAATAAACACTTTTTGAAATATTAAACAGTTTCAGGTCTAAAACTAATGCAAAATTACACACCACTAAGCTGTTTTTATAACTGTTATTTTACATAATAGGATCAAACAAAAACAAAAAAACGATTTCACTTGACATTTAATTGTTTTGTAAAAGTCATTTTTTTTCTAAAACCATGCAATTATAATTAAACTCTTTAATGAAAAAAGGGAACATTTTTGTGAATCCTAAAAAAAAACTTTAAGCTATTTACAGAAGATTAAGAAGTGTCACAAAAATAAAAAATAAAAAACATTCAGTGTATTTAAAGGCTGAAAAGTTCATTGTTTAAAATTCAATTATGGGAAGAAACTCAGCCAAAAAGAGAGTAAATCTCTTTCAAAGCAGCTAAAGCTACATAGTTAGATTTTCATTCTTGGTAAAGAGCTCAATAGTTCAAATTACTTCACCTCAAAATGCTCATTTAGAAAGGGATAGTTTTCTTTAAACTATGCTAAAACCTTAAAACTACTTGGTGGAGGTTGAATTAACAAAGATAAAAAACAAAGTGGAAAGACTGCCAAGGTAAATGGTGCTTACCTAAGCTCTGAAAGTAAAAGATGAACAAAAGCAGAGTTACAGATGGATTGTGTGACAAATTCTTTATCATATAGTACTGAAACCAAGATTTTCATTTGTGAAACTCTAATGAACTTTGGCGGCTTAGGAACTTGAGGCTTCTATAGAGGCTGTGTTGTTGGGGTCCAATCCCCCTGTAAGGTCTCACATTGCAGACAGTGTGGGCTTGCTTACAGCACCTTCCCCCCTTCCCTCATCTCAGCCATCATTCTGCTGAGGTTCACTTCAGTGAGGAAGAGACTTGGGGGGTATCTGCAGCTCCAGGTAAGGGATGGATCTGTGACTGTGGCTTGGACCTTTCTGACAAACAGCTGCGGCAGCAGAACTGTTCTTTCACATTGAGAGAGGCCTGCTGAGGCGAATCATCTGTATAGGATGCATCCTGGCCGTCTCCTGGGGATGGTATTCTGGGCCTGTCCCACAAAGAGGGGCCCTCAGAGAAGAACCAGAACACACTGGAGGTTCTGTGTTTTTAATGCCTTAGTCACAAATGCCCACAAACAGATGGATACGGGCTAAATGCAGCTGAAAAATGGGCAAAGCTGTAGCCAGGTGGCCTGCATGTAACTTTAAGATCGTCGACAAGTCAGTGAGCCTGTAGAACAAAAATGTTCATGCTCATTTTTTTATTCAGGCATACTGCAAGCAACAGGTTCTAATGAACACTCAGATAACATGTAAGGGGGGAAGCGCAGGCATGTCATTCGAAGTTTTCTTTTTGTCAACCCCCCCAAAACCTGCTGAGTGCACAAGGGGCCCGTTGGTGCTGTTCAGGTGATAAGTGCATGCTCCTTGCGTGACCATCGTGTGCTCATTTTGTGCTGTCTAGTTGTTGGAATTTAGGTAATGGACAATCAGAGCTTAGTTTGTGTCCTATGGCATCTTGTGGTCACTTACGTATCAGGTGCACACCCCGTGCGTGCTGCATTTGCACGTGGTCAGCAAGCAGCCAGTGCGCACCTCATTAATGAGTACTGTGGGGCCTTAGGGCACCATACGGCAGCATCACCCGTGCGCCAAAAACACAATGCATTACCAAAAGTATTCACTAACCCACCCATCCAAATGATCAGAATCGGGTGTGCTAATCACTTGGCCTGGCTACAGGTGTATAAAATCAAGCACTCAGGGATGAAGACTGTTTTTACAAACATTTGTGAAAGAATGGTCCGCTCTCAGAAGATCGGTGAATTCCAATGTGGAACTGTTATAGGATGGCATCGGTGCAACAAACCCAGTGGTAAAATTCCCTCGCTCCTAATTATTCCACAGTCAACTGTCAGCTCTAATGTAACAAAATGGAAATGGTAGACCACGTAAACTGATGGAGAGGGGTCAGCCGATGCTGAATCGCACAGTGAAAAGAGGCACAGTCAATTGCTACAGAGCTCCAGCCTTCATGTGACCGTCAGCTTGGCCCAAGTACAGAACGCAGAGAGCTTTATGGAAAGAGTTTCAATAGCCGAGCAGATTCATCCAAGCCACACATCACCAAGTGCAATGCAAAGTGTCAGATGCAGTGGTGTAAAGCATGCCACCACTGCACTCAGTGGAGTGGAGATGCCTCCTCTGGAGCGATGAATCGCACTTTTCCATCTGGCAATCGGATGGACGAGTCTGGCTTTGGAGGTTGCCTGGAGAACGGTACATTTCTGACTCCATTGTGGCGAGTGTGAAATTTGGTGGTGGAGGAATTATGGTGTGGGGTTGTTTTTCAGGACTTGGGCTTGGTCCCTTAGTTCCAGTGAAAGGAACTTTGAATGCTTCAGGATACCAAAACATTTTGGAGAATTCCAGGCTCCCCACCTTGTGGGAACAGTTTGGAGCGGGCCCCTACCTCTTCCAACATGACTGTGCACCAGTGCGTAAAGCAAGATCCATAAAGACATGGATGACAGAGTCTGGTGTGGATGAACTTGACTGGCTTGCAGAGTCCTGACCTGAACCCGATAAAACACCTTTGGGATAAACTAGAGCGGAGGCTGAGAGCCAAGCCTTCTCCACCAACATCAGTGTGTGACCTCACCAATGACCTTTTGGAAGAATGGTCAAAAATTCCTATAAATACACTCCGCAACCATGTGGACAGCCTTCCCAGAAGAGCTAAAGCTGTAATAGTTGCAAAAGTGGACCGACATCACATTGAACTCCATGGGTTAGGAACAGGAAGGCACTTTGGTTGATTTGTGAAGGCAAGTGAGCAAATACTTGGTTATATAGTTTATTTGTAACCTACATTATCTTTAGAAATACAATGTTACATTCCATTTTCACGATGTCTGTAAAGGTGTGTGCACAAGCCTCAAATGAACAGCAAGACACACTCCTGTCTCTCCTGTCTACAACCCGTTATGGACGCCAAAAACCCCATGTGACAAAGGCATAAGAAGCTATTCGGGGTCACGATGGATAGATGGATATGTGTGAACATTCAAGAAAAGTTCTCCTTCACTTAACTTATTCTAACTTCATGCATGGAAGTTATTTTGAATAGAATTGTGTTTTGCAAATTCTTTAAATATTTTGCAGAGAGTTCATCATTGCTTTTATGTCTTTTTGTGTGGGTTTTGCCCTTGAAATTATTGGAGAAAGTCTGTGAAAGAAGTCGACTACTAAACGAGAGGCAATGGCAGATTTGAATACATTCAGGAGAAGCTAAAGACATGGAGTCACTGTCTTATTCAGTGATTTAGAATTGTTTTCATATTTCTGCATTATAAAGTACTTTCTCTTATTACCATATTCCAAAATGAACAATAGAACACCATGCATTCCCCTAAGGCATGGTTTGTCTCTATGATTAATGAAAGCACCATACTTAGCCAGTGGAGCACTTAAGGGATTCATGCTCATACAAAAATTGATTACCTTTAACAAGAAAATAATGGGGAATAGAGAGTACCTGTTTTACCTCACAATCCCTGCTGGTAAGCAATCATTGGCTGTGTAAAACCCTGGTAATAATCTCATGTATAAGTGCAAATAAAGCCCTGTAAAAACACTTCAAATGACAACTGAATGCTGCTATCAAGAAACAGTAAGGTTACAGGAAAGCAATTCGTCTTTGTAGTCACAGTAAAATTACAGTACTTGAATCTCAAATGGTCACCCAAAGCCTGACGTGAATGAGAATGACTGGTTATAATGTGTGACATGTTTATTCAATGTTAAATATTCAACTTGCTATTTTTTTTTTTTTTTTCAGATGAGAATTAGAACCAACTTTGCTGCTCTGCATTAAAGTAGTTCCTTATTTTTCCTCTCTCATTAGATTTATCCTCTCTGCTAATGGGCCTTGTGATGAGGTATTGATCTGCATCAAATAAGTATTAAAAGGACTGCAAACAAAAGCCTGAAATTGGAAAATAATGTTCAAAGTGCTGTTGGAGACTTTTCAGTGAGCCTGCTTGAATTTTTTTTTTTTAATTTGTATTCAATGCTTATAATTGACAATTTGCTAAGGTCTCCAGCTGCTGTTTTCTGCTCTTGAATAGCACACATTTCACCTCTGAAAATCTGAAGCCATTTTTTACAACAAAGACTTCACGCAGCAGTGAAATAAAACTCTGCGGGCATCTTGTTCTTTTCTGCCGAATGAGCTCTGACAGAATAAGGAAAAAAAAGGAATATAGCATTAAAACCTCAGGCTTAATCCCTGCAATGTTTCTGAACTCTGAAAATTGATGCAAATCAAAACTGCAAATATTTTCCCTGAAAGAATGGAACCCAACCTGGGCTAATTATTTGATTCAATTAGTTTATAAAGCACTCATTTAAAGTAGAGTTTGTCTCAGAAAGCTAGCTATAAAGCAAAAAAAATAATCAGCGAGCTTTGGTAATTATGATTGATGCATTTAAAATCATCCCAGAATAGTCTAATAAGGCCAGATTGACTTAATTGTATACTAATTGCCTGCATACGCGACCGATGAATGATATCAAATAATGTTTTCTGTTATTTTGGCACTACATGTAAGCAGGCAAATGGAGAGGAAAACTCCCTCAAGATATAAGATTATGGAAAAAACCTCCAGCAGAACCAGACTCTGTGATGATGACCATCTCCTGTGACCAATTGGAGTTTGAGACGAGGGGAGAGAGGCAGACAAATGTGACAAATATTGGAGCATCTGTTGTGAGACAGGCAGGTAGGCTAGCAACTGGAGCAACGAGAAAACAGGAACCAGATGGAAGAACGCAAAACATCTGTTACAAGACAAAAGAAACATGTTTGTCGATGCAGCAGAAAGAAACATCTGTGAGAGGACAAAAGAGATGTGTCTGTGGCTGCAACAACAAGAGAACATGACTTAAAAGGACAAACACGAAACATTTGTTATAGAACAGAGAACATAAATTATTGCAGTGGTGAGGGAACAAAAAGCAACAAGGACACAGTTACTGGAACATCGGCTTTTAGACAATGAGATTTGTTGGTAACTACTACAACAAAGAAACAGGATGCAGATGGACAAAATCAAAATCTGGATTATCTTTGAAGGCCAAGACTTGATGGACCCTGTAATAAAAAGAGCAGAGATAAACAGACAAAAAATTGGGACATCTATTAGTCATCTATTATCTGCCATGACAGGTGGATACGGGATTTCTGCAGGCAAAAAGTGGGCAGACCTGTACGGGGCACATAGGTGGCCCGCAGGATATGACAAGGTCACACGCCCGATGTGTACATCGCATAATTTGACTTCGGAAAAAAATGAAAAGCACCTGGAATAAAGAACAGCAGACCCTAAATCCATTCATGTTAACAAAGTAAAGGTGGCTAGTTAAAGCCTTTTTTGACCATGCCAGTGAAATCAGTTAATTTTGGAAAATGGTCGACTTCAAAAGTTAGAAAAATGTCCAATTGGTGATTTTTTTTGTTCATTCAGACATGAATGATTCAGACATTTTTTATTCATTTTTTTGTACATTCAGACATGAACTGAAAACACAAAAGTTGAAGTCATAAATCATGACTAGGCGGAGTCACATTATCCAAACAATCATGGCCACAGCCAAAAGAGTGAACATCATTGTCTCACCTGCCTTCTCCCATCGTATTTCTCCCAGAAACAGCTGCTGTTTAACCTCAGAGCACCTTGAAAATAAAGCAGAGGAATCAGATGGAAAGTGCCTAACCCTGTAAAATCCCTCTCGTCTGCTCTTTTATACTGGCTATTAGACCCAATGATGAGGTTTTTCATTTCTGGGAGAAAGCATCAGATAAATTAAGAGACGGAGTGAGTGATGACAGTAATTAGGACAGAGCTGTCCTTTTTCACCCTCCGCTCTTCCACCTTCTGCAGACCTTTAAGGACTTCCTTCTCTGCTCAGGCCAGATCTGAATGGATGATTTATGACATCTATCAAAAAACTGGGGATATTAATAAGACTTCAGCTGGTCCGTTCAGGGAGATAGGCCTTAAAACTCATTTAATTATTTGACCCTGCAATGATGCTAATGCTACTTTAGGGGATTAGATTACATGTAGGATGTTTCACCATGCCAAATCTGACTTGTTTTGTTTTTGCAACTGCAAAGATTATTTGTAATTTTTCTTTTTTTTTTTTTTTGGTCCTTCTTGATGTATTTCCTTCAACTCCACTTATTTGTCACATGCTTTGCCTCCTGCTTGCTAAGATTTGCGGAGCAGTAGAATCTGATCCTCCCCAAAACAAATTGAGATGTAAAGCTCTTGCAGCGCTCAGCAGTTGGGCCGTCCAGCCGCTCGGAGAAGCCATGTTGTGCTGACGATGGACTTGGAGCTCACCTCGGTGAACACACAATAGTCCTGTACTCCCAAACTCTACTGCTCATCGAAAAAAATGCAAGTTCTCTAAATATTCTGCAGAATTGTACTTTTTTTTTTTTTGTATTTATCCCCTCCCCCCCAAAAAAACATTTTTTTTCCTTTCTTTTTCTCCCGTACAGGTAAAAGAGCAAAAAGAGCAGCAGGATGAGCGCCTCTTTGAACCAGTGGAGGACATCGGACTTCAAGGGACTGGAGTTGAATCAATACCCCCCACAAACACACAAACACCCTCCCACTCACCTTTTCTCGTGATTAGATTGACTGCAATTCTTCTGTGCCCAGCAGTTCCAGAAAGCCTTTATGAAGGAGAATTGCCTTTTTACTGAGATGAGGTTTGTCTCGGGTTGCTGCTGGCACCAGTTTAAAGCCACAGGGTACTCAGTTACCAGACAGCAAACTGCCTCTTTGCATTTATAGTTGGTCCCTAACAGGGAAATCTCCTGTCTAATATTGACTTTAATCTCTTTTTTTCTTTACCACACGACAGGTACGTTTGCCCAAGGAACAGAGTTTGAAAATTAGTTTATCATGAAAAGCAGTTTCTAATACAGGATGACGCTGCATTATCTCATGCTGCTGTGACACTGAATTGTCCTACAAGTTCATCTTGTGTGACTTTAATGGGCATCAATGTGAGTAATGTCCACAACACTGCATGCTTGTGTTTTTTTTTCTTACCCTTGGCTTTTTCCCTTGAGATTCATATCAATTTGTCCTCATTTCTGCCTCATCCTGTTGCAGGGGCAGTAAGCCCAGATACAGACAGAGGAAGGAAACGTATGGTCTCACACTATGTGTGCGTTTGTTTATTTATTTATTTACTTTTCTACCAGACTAAATGAGAACTATGGGGGAAAGAAAAGAGAAATAGAGTAGAGGATGGCAGGTGTAGGAACGAAGTCTGGGTTTCAGAAAGAGCGTCTGGCCTGTAACGAAATGCCAACTAAAAGAGGACGGATCAGAGGGCCGAGCACGAGCCAATCTGAGCCCCCATTAAGGAGCACAGAAGACGGATGGCACTGCTCTTCTTGAGAAAGAAGAAACAAGCATGCACAAACACACTCTCACAGTATCGAAGCCTCAAGGACACTGTCATACGCAAACAAGTACTATGCACTGCAAACAAAGACACAGAGTAGAGATTGATGAAGGTAATGCAGAGGAATTTGTTGGGGAGGGTTGGCGCTGCCGTCTAAAAAAAAAAACTGAAGACTCATTATGCAGCAAATGAATGATTTACCTCCAAGATATTCATAGTTTTACTGCAAAAGTCTAAAAACAACAGAGGGTCATGCTTTTCAACAATGGAATCACAGCCAGAAACCGGCATCACTAAATTATGCTTAACGATGAGAACAAATTGAAAATCTACACCTAAAATCAAAGTTTTGGCACAAGCTCATCCGAGAGCTTGAAACGATTCCATAGCAATCGTTTGAGTGTGTTTTGTCTTTTATGTTTTCAAATCTCAACAAATAATTCCCTCCCACTGTTTTCTGACGGCTGCAAAGTGTATCTTTATGGGCCATGACTAAAACTCTTCTCATTATTAATGTTTCTGGTCAACGGTTTCCATCAGAAGGAGAGCAAGGCACCGTGGAACAGAAGCAGCTGAATGAGCGAGATTTATGGAGCAACCCTGGCGGTGGTAGGCCCGTATGAAACAGCACGACAGCAATAAAGTCCTTTACAATGGCTGAGCATCAGGCAGCTCTCTCTGTGTAATACATTACTAATATCACCCCTGCTGTGGGGGAAAGAGGTGCGGGAGATTTCAGCTTATTCAGTCACCATTCAAGTGCACTTGTGCAAACTGCTTTTTAATGGATGCATGCAAAGCCAAGCACCAGTTCAAATCAGAAAAGTTTAACTTTTAGAATTATCAAACTATGTTTCTTGGTTGTAAAAACCTCATCGCTGTTAAGCTGGAAAGATTTGGGCAAATATTTGCATGACAGTTAAATACCATGAGTGTCTAGCGTCAGGACATTACACCCCTTATGGTTATTTTTTTTATCCTGACTCCTCCTGTTTAGCTGAAATAAATTCAATTGAGTCATTTTATGGTTCATGGGTTCAGTGGAGGGAATTGTCTTTATTGTTAAGTAACACTTGTCCTAATGCAAAGTCAATTCCTATGTTTCTTCTTACTCCAGCCAACACCAGCTTTTGCTAGTGAGAAGCTCTGTAATTTAATCCAATCAAAGATACTCTGTTAAACCCAGCGAAGAGATAAAAAGTTGTAGGAAATCTATTTTTTTAACAGTCTTCAAGGTCATTTAAGGAGTTTTAGCTGTAGGATCCATCCAAGTTTTGCTGAAAATCCTGAAAGTTGCAGGTCAAACTGGATTTTTGTTGGATTAGTGCAAACACTTTTAAAACCTGATACCTGTGTTGATTTTGTGTTTATTATTTGTTTAAACATGTTAAAACTAAGAGATATAGACATTAGGTTTGGTTATGTAAACTCTTTGCTTATTTTGGTCTGATATGAAGTCAATTTTTCTTTTTCTTTTTAGTTTTTCACTCATTGCTAACTTAACATGAAAACAGCGTCCCAACAAGTGGGAAACAATAAAAACAAGCACGACAGATGCAAAACAGACAGTTCCAGAGCTGAGGATTTGACTACCTCCTATCAATCAAAATCTACTTTTCTGTCTATAAAATGATGTTAAATACAGAACATTGACATTCATAAAGATTTACCAGAGTACAGTTTTCATAACTGTATACTGTCCTAGTGGCAAAAGTGGTTTCCGACACAGAAATGTCTTTGTTCATTTTCTCTTGAAAATGTTTTTTAAAAATGGGATGGAAAAAAAAACAAATACAATGGTTGAACATAAAATGTAAAAAACATATCTGTTAAAATATTCTGCGTTTAGATGTTTCAAAGTGTTTCCAGCAGACCTTTTCATACCTCAATTCTAATTATGACGTCTTTAGCCAAAATTTAAAAAAAAAAAACACTTTATTTTCCAGGACCTAGTTTCTGCAGAGCAGCAAGAGTTCATTAAAAGTTAAACATTCTTGGTGCATCAAAAATGGCGAGCGATATCTAAGCTATCCAGCCATACTGTGTTGAGCCAGATGCCAGCAATGAAAACAAAGATGTACATGGATCTAGTTGACTACAGTGGATGCATCAGAATGGAGCGGAGCAGGGAACTTGTGACTTGCAGTAATAGCTTCTACATCACAGCTACAATCTTTTTTTAAATTGGATTTTATCTGCTGATTCACAATGCTGTGAATAAAGAAATACTCAGAAAAGGTATTTTTAGCTTAAATTTCTTTCCATTTGTCCTGCATCATCAGAAATTGCTACAAAAACATTTTAAAAGCACAGAAAACACAATTTTCATCAAAGTGGGTCTTTAAGTATTAAAAGAGTAGTTCAAGAAATCTGTACAAGATCTTGACAGAACATGAATGCATCTGTGTATGAGAATAAATGTTCTGATTTGGCAGAAGCCTATTGAAATAATGCCAAAGTGAATGACGGAAGGTAAATTCCTGTGAAGATTCCCAGTCAGTCAAAGTCACTTAAGTTTGGCCTTGAAGACTTTTTTTCTTTTTTAACCTCAATGTTTTACTTTGTTCTTTAGATTGGTTGGCCCAAAAAACAGAATTCTGTCAAAGATAAGATAACATTTTCCAATATATGACTTTATTTGAACAGACTAATTTAATCTATGTTCTACAATTATTTCTGCAGATATTGTTGATCAGTTGAGGTGTTGGCTCGAGTCCTGCAATGGAAATCCAGGTTTATGTAGTTTTTATCAGCTTAGTGGGAAGGCAGAAAAGTCATCTCAGATGGCTCTTTCAAGCACAAAACTATTATCAACTCAATTATAAAATCCTGCCATGAGTGGTGAAAACCGGGTTGTGTTTTCAGCCGGCAAAATACCAGGGCTCCTAAAACTATAAGTGTGCTTTTGTCTGCAGCTAAAATCAAAGACCATCTGTTTGAAAAATGACTAACATCATTGGAAGCAAGACTGTCCCTGTTATCATTAAGTGCATTACCTGTCATAAAGGGGCAGGAAGCTGCTCTGCTCTCTCCGCTGCAGGAACTAAGGGACGGGGGGGCAAGGTGTCAAATGCTCGGTTAAGTCTAAATGCTGGAAAACAGGTTTTTTGGAAGCGGCTGGCTGGAAAGTCACCAGCAAATCAGCTGTGTGGAAGCAGAGCTGCCATAACTCAAGGTGAAGAATTTTTACATGAAACGCCGGGATAAACAAAAGCTGATAGGAGGTGGAGGGGGGGGGGGGGGGGGGGGCATGATAGTGTTGCATATATGAAGCAAATCACCTGCATCCTTTGTTTGTCAAAGCAACTCTAATGAGTGACTCATCACACAAACTGTTTTTGTTCTTCCATCTTTGATGAGAGGAGATTGGGAAGTCAAACCAGAGACAGCAATGAACTCAGATGGAGAAAGATGGGAAATGTGTGAGCGAAGCTTCGTAACACTTATTTCTCCCCTTCTCTGTAGGGGTTTGGATCCTGCTTCAATTAATTAAACCGTGAGAAGCAAACATGATCTGATTTGGCCTCGGTAATCAGTTTTCATGTTCAAATAGGATTTGGATGAAGGCCAGAGGACACGCACCTCCTGTTTCGTTGATATTGTCCTTAGGGACATTATCATACCTGTCCTACCAAGTAGCACCCGGAGGGTCTTTCAGAGGGCGGTGTCAACACCAGCACAGAACACAAGGTGATGGAGAACACTGAGAATCGGATTTGTCCTCAGGCAAGTTATTTGGCTCCTGGGTTTGGCAGGACCAGATAGCGGAGGAGCAGTGCAACCTCTAAGAAGAGAGCTGTCTGTAAACAAAACCCGATCCATTATTCATGCCTTTTTCAAAAAGTTACCCACCAGTGCCCGATGCTGTGATACGGAATGACACTTCACATCTGTTTGCTAATGAATCAGAGCTGCAGCGGTTGCGCTCTTGTAGAGCAGAGAAGAAACTGCATCGCCCTTAGGCCTGGCCTCTGCCGCCACAAAAGACAACAAGCAGCTGCAAAGCACTGGGAGAGCACTTAGATTAATCCATTAAAAGGCTGAGACACAGCACGAGTGAGGAAATAAACACACCACAGAGAGAAAAGTGGAGTACATGAAGGAATTAAAAGCAAATTGAAAGAGACATATCATGGGGGGGGAGAAGGAAGAAATGAAGTAAACAAAGAGGAAAGAATCGGAGGAAGGAGTTAAAACCAAATCAGCAATAAATCAGTTAAGTTTCTGAGATATAAAGTTGCAATAGCAAACCTTATGAATATTTCTTATGGATGCAAGGACACAGATGAGCTGTTCATGTTGTAGCTGAGCTGACACCAGAAAGTATGAAATAACTCAACCTTGGTGAGCTGTGCAGTGAAATAACAAGAGACTTTCTCTCAGTCTGTGCACACCTTCTCATAAATTATCTTGACCTCAGGTTAATTTGGTAGTTCAGTGCCCCCTAGAGGTTACTACCATGTCCCTGCAGTCTAATAACCCAAGCTTAGTAGGTGCATTTTTGCAACTACCTTAATTAGTTTGCTCATTTATAGGACAAGCAGAACATAGAAGTGGCACAAAATGTATGAGTAACAACAAGCTGGAGAGGAATAAACCACTTTTTTACTCACAATTATACAATATCTAGGACTAAACATTCAAGGGAACTCCTCATCAGTAAACCCATCGTAGGCAAATAATCCTGCACACCATTCAATTTTATTTATTTACTCAATGTTGCATTCTGATTAAGGAAGCAGAGGGACAAACGGGCATTATGGGAAGGAGAATTTTCCTTATTCTTCTCCTTAACAACTAACCACAATGAAAATCATGTTTGTGGTATTTTTAACATGTTCTTGTGACATATATTAAGAAAATGAAGCTGAAGCTGAGTATTTCTTCATTCAAATTATTGTGAATCAGGAGTAGATGAGTAAAATTCTGTTTGAAAAAGCTTGTGACATACGCCACAAGCCCCCTGCATTCCATTATGATGCTTCCACTTGAAGACAAATAGGTCTATGCATGTTTTCATTTTCCTCATCTGCATCTGGCTCAAAACTGGGAAAGTGTAAACAGATGGATAACGGGAAGTGGGGGTAGGCTTAGCCCTACCGACAACTCAGAGGTGAATTTCTAATGAACTACTGCAACTCTGCAGAAACTTTGTTGTAGAAAACAACACAGGGTTTTAGTTGAAAACAACAAAATCATTAGTAAAGAAAAACACTGGGAACACTTTTACAGTTGATCAAGTGGGACTTTAAGGTCTGAAAATCATGCCACAAATAAAATTAGAGTCCCAATATAAGACAGCAGCAGCACATTTGGGAAGAAGATTTGAATCTTTGCCCTTTCAGGACTTGTTTGATTGCTGCATTAAAGCGCTAAATGCTAGGCTTTGAAAAGGCTCCTGACATTTACCACTGGTGGGAAATGACAACGTGGAAATCTGCTATTGAACGTGGAGGATGAAGACTATTCTGCTTTCATTATCCCTTGAGGTTTACATTTGATGATTCCAGACAGAAGATAAATAAAGAAGCAGAAGAAGAAGAAAACACAAAATGGCCCAGAAATGGAAAGGTGACCACAGCACGTTAAGAGTGCAGGGTCCACACTAACAAACTCCCTTATGAATGGCCGCGCATCCAAGTGTACTTTGCCTCCTAAAAGTGCTATGGAAAACAAACACCCACTTCCCTCAACTCTCACAACACAAAGCTAAGAGGGAGTGCAAGTAGCGTGAGCACCTAATTTATCAAACCCCAGTTGGCCACCGGTGGGTGGGCATCACTGTCAAAAGGCCAATTAACAAGAAGCCCATTGTGAGCACCAAAGAGCAGCTCAGGAGAGGCTTACCATTAGCAGAGATTCATCATTAGGAAATAATGGGACCAGAACAGGAAGCCCGCCCTCATCTGCTAATAATGTCAGACATGAAGGCTGTTTTCAGCATAGTGATGGTAAGAGGAAGCAGTATCTCCTCCATATTCCTCTAAATTTTTAAAGCTCAAATTCTTGTGATACATTCTTGCAGATTAGGGAGTCTGGGCTTTGACATTTTCTCCAAAAACAACATCTCAATGGCGAAAAGACAGCTTAGATATCAGCCCGAGCCTCTGCTTGATCTCAGCCTGAAGCTACATTTGAGGCGTATCCACCGATGCTGCGCACCTTCAGCTTAGCTTGTCAATACCCAAGAAAAATCTCTGCGCTCAGACAAATAAGTAGAAGTGAGACAGTTTCCTGCTGCAAGCGATCAATACAGCATTGAAAATATCTGAACAGAAAACAGTCTCAGACGGGTTCTGGTGTTCAGGAAGGCAGGGATTTCTATGGGTTTGGGGAGTCTGCCAGGTTGGTATAAATGTTTCTTGTGAAATGCTTTTCTATTGTTGGAAAATTCCTTCCCCTACAGGCAGAAGTCTGGGGTTTTGGATGCACATTTTGTTTTAAACTGTCCATAAAAAGTTTTGAAGTTTTGTGGAAATCCATTAACAAGTATGGATCCCAAAGGAGGACACACATTTTTAGGGGAAAAACAGTTTATTTCTCAGTAAATCTGGCTTATTTTGGTTTATTAAAAACTTTATTGTACTTGCAGAACTTGCTGAATTTAAAAAAGACATCTGAGTTAATTGGCATGATGAAGAAACAAAAAAAGGACAGAAAAATGGGGGGGGGGGGGTCTAAATGAAAGTTTTTATGTTAAAAATTTAAATAAAAGGCAAATTTAGAGACAAAAACGAAAGCAATAAATAATAGAAAAAAAGTTCCATGCAAATGCAAATGTAAGGACAGATTTAAAGTTAGCAGCTTATTTATTAAAACAAATGAAAAAAATCAATGTAAACTGCAAACTTTGGATGTGAATTTGTCCAAATTTATAAACTAAATTGCAATTTTGTGAATTTGTTGTGTTGCCAGCTTTACCCATTTTGCTCTTTTTTGAAAAACAAACAAAATGCAAAACAAAAAAAACAAAAAGGGCACAAAGAAAAGTTAAACTGCCAGTTTCAACCTCAATCAAACTTTTTAAACCCTAGTCCTGTCTAAAGGACAAACAAAATATTACACAACTTGTTCTAAATCGATGCAAAAAAGTAATTATTTAAAAGAAACATAATGAGTCTTGTAGGTAAAAGTGTGTAAATATCTGCCTCGTGTGGCAGAAATACACAGTACAGCACAGTAATACAAGGGCAATACGATATTGTCCTTCACTCTGTTCTGTCTTCTCTGCTCTAACCTTGATCAGCTCACTGTCTTTTATTTGAAAACCAGCTTTTCGATTAGTCCTTGGATGCAGGGGTCCGTTTGCCACCATGTATGTGTTCTCGTGAATGGGGCTTCGCTGGAATCGAGGTTGTAGGTTTTGTTCCCTGGAGACACAGGCTGATTAAGAGGCTTTGTAGTGTTTAATGGCTCTGTGGTCCTTCTGTTCTCCATCACCCACTCAAACAGCGACCACAGTCACCTTATTCTCCTCTACGGAGACTCACTCCTGACTGTCTGCTGTAGCCCCCTATATTCATCTCAGATTCACCTCAGCCACAAGTTTTCTTTGTTCTCTATATCTGTCTCTCCTTCTTTTTCTGGGTGTTTTTCCCCCCTGCTTCTTTGCAAGTAGATTGATCGACTGTCTTTAAGAGCGCAGTAAGGTGTGTGAAGGAATTTTAGCTACAGAAAAAAGTGAGTAAACAGACATTTTTATAAAAAAAGATAAACAATTTCCAGACAGGCAAATAGGTGGGGCCCTAACTCAGAGTGGGGTCCAGAAGAGTCAAACCTCTTTAGATGGGATGTTGCTGAAGCTTGATGAGCCTGATGGGTGTTGGAACAATTGACTGTATCTGATAACTGGACTGACACCTCCCCACTCACATACCAAACAGCAAGTACCCACTGGTTCCAAGACGGCAAAATCCCATGGACTTCTATTGAGAAATAAACAGCTATTACTCAGTCATTATATGTGTTTGAATGTTCATTCTTGCACTGCTATCTTCTTTTAAAATGTTCTTGCTTTTTCTATGTTTTTTCCACGGCATTTTTTTCATTATTGCAACTTATTCAACTTATAAACTGACCAATCAGATTCCTCAATGAAAGTATGTACCCACTGGCCCCATGTCAAAGGTAAAAAACAGTGACAATTGTTCCACAACTTTACCACTGAGCATTCGGCAGGCATCCCGACGGTCCTTTTTTTTTTTTTAAAGTTCTCAAAACCCATTTTTATGGTCAGGCTTTTGGCAGCAGGATACAGGAAACTCTTGTGTTTTTATGTTATTATAGGACTTTTTAAAATCTTCAATTGTTTCTACATTTTTGTTGTCAATAATGTCTGAGCTTTCAATGTACAGTGCCTTGTTGGCTCTGGTCATTGTAGGTATGGTAGAGGTGTGGACTTCCAACAAGCTCACTCCTGATTGGTGAGAGTGGTTGCCAGAGAAACACCGACTCAGACGGAATTGGTCCAATTACTGTTTGCAGACGTCGTCTGGCTCCAATATCGCGATGTCCATATTTCTTAAAAATGGCAACTGAATTTATATAATTTCATTGGAGTTTTCTATGGGTGATGTCACACTCACTCGGTCCAGTTGTCCTTACAGTCAATGGTTGGAAAACATCCAGTTAGGTCAAGGTGGAGTCAAGAACTTGTTGGTCATTGGTCTCATTTTGTCCTAAACAGATGTTCCAGTTGTTGTTTTTTCTGTCAGTTTCCCATATATTTTAATTGAAGTTTTGTCTTTTGAGTCACCTACATGAATCATCCTACAGAGGAAATCCCCAAAGGTCTTTGATGTATTCTATTGGTCACTTTTAAAAGACATTATTAAAACACAATTTAATTTAAAAACAATCCAGCTAAAATAATCTAGTTTGTTATTATACAATATATCAATATTTTTCAAATACAAAACTTATATTTTGTCCTGTGTAATTTCTGTTAAGTCTCCTCATGGCTCCATCTGCTTGCCAAATCAAGCACATATTTGAGAACAAAATCAGAACAAAACCACTGATTTACACATACCCAGTTAAAGTCTTCAGCATCAAAAAGTTCACAGTTTTAGTGTGAAGTTTACCTTTTAATTAAGGCAGTCATTGAAAAAAAAGATCTCAATTTAAAATTAGCCAAAAAAGCCATTTGAGGAATTGCAACATGTGTGACTTCTGGACTCGCTTGCACGTCTGGAAAGAAATGTGGGTTCTTGGTAGGCCAGTGCGCCAGAACCCCAGCTTTTACTGTTTTGTAACCTTTACGGGCTCCTTCTAAATGTTTTCCTTGGGCCCCCTGAGATGTCAGCCGCACCCCTGCAGATCAGGCATGGGGTAACATTTCCAGGACCACCTCCCTCTTACAAATAGATTTCTTTAAAATGTTGTGCCCTTCAAACACTTCAGACGATTGAATGTTAAGATGGTTTGCTTCTGAGAAATACAGTCAGACTTTTTAAGAGCATAAACCGTGATATAACAGAAAACAAAACCTTGAAACTTTAGTCACTGGTTCCTTTGCAGTATCTTTTATAGTTCTTCTCGTACTCTCCCTTAATTGAAAGAAGCTGTGTGACTTTTCACGGTACATGGCGTCAATGCAGTGAAGTTTAAAATAAAGTGCTGCAGTGCTGAAGAGGAGGAAATTGGAATCTCTCCCTTTTACACACACTTCTAATCTACAGGCAGCTCATTAATGTTTGTTTGTCCTTCCAACCTTTAAGCCTGTCTGGGATGCGTTTACCACATTAGACAAGAAGGAAAGACTGTGCCTTATCTTTTGTTTCACAGATTTGACACACAAAGAAAAAACTCAATCAGGGAAAGCCACAAGTTACAGTATATCAATGTTAACACAAGTAATTGCTATCATTGTGTGGGAAATTGTGAGGGAAAGTTTGCTGTGTGACTGATGTTACGTTCACACCGGGCATGTGACAGTGTGAAAGTGCATTCTTCAACACGCGTTTAGCCCATGGTGATCACACTGGACAAGCAGGGAGGGCCTTCTTCTCCTTTTTCTACTGTTTACTTGCTCATTTCGGCTCCCTACTGTTGGAAGAGGTTTGGTGCGAAATGTTGGAGCGGTGCAAATCTCACAAATCTTCCTCCTGGCTTTTTCTTTTACAGCTCTGTTACAATACATTAAAGACTATAATTCCAGCTGGGCTCAAGCTACAATTATCAATTTCTCCCCTATGATCAATTTTTGAACAGTTGGCCCTTCCTAGAATTAAAAGGGAAGCTACCCATTTGACACAACCAAATCCAAGTCCCTGATTGGTTGAAGATCATTCTACTTTAACTATACGTGCGTTCAATGGCTGCTCATTTTATATATAAAGCCTGAAAAATTAGGCTTAATTAAGTTACAGGAACCTGTGTATGGACTCGACAACTAAAAAGTTTTTGATATGTGCATATTAATGTCAATATAATATGTGCATTTGTGTTTACTTAGACTTTTAATTGAAAGTGGTTGTTTGAACGTGCGTTGCAGAGGACGGTGTGAACGTAGATTAAAGGTGTTGGATTTTTCGCCATCTTGTAATGCCATCCGAATCTACAATTCCAAAACCGAATGCTCTAGAAATTTCCCAGAAGTCTCTGCAAAAAACCAGTGTGCATTGATGCTCACTAGATCTGCGAATATAGACCACAATGCATTGCGTCTGAAGAATTTTTGCCAATTAAATGTATTTAAATGTAGTTTTTAATAAACAATGTTTTTATCTCTAAGACAGTAGTTTCATAAATGATCCTCGCAAATTGCTCGTATCAATTAAATTTTTACTTTGTAAAATCGATGACATCAAATTCAATGTTTAAAATAAAATAAAAAGTAGTGAGTTTGAACATGGTGTCTGAATTGCCTTCAAAATCCAGGGCACTACATAGTCCCACACTATTTAGTTTTTTAGTAGTTAGGGGTTAGGGTGGGAATTTGGACACAGCCTTTGTCTCCTTTCAGAGCTTCATCAGCAACAGCAGCTACATTTTGACCTGAAAATGATTGGAACAAGGCGATGGATTGATCAAACAACACAAATGTATCATCTGAGAGAATTAGAGTAAATCTTTCCATGGTTCAAATAAAATCATTATCTGTATCTGCATGAAGTAGACATTGGTACAGTTTTTTTTTCGTTGCCATGAAAAATCCCCGCTATTTTCTTTGTTTTTGCATCCAGAATAATAAAGACAGTGAGAAGGCACTTACAGGTGCGGGCATCCATGTGTTACACGGAAAAAGATGTCACTCATTACCCAAAAAAAAGCTTAATGAGGTCCTTCCTGATGCCTCTCTGTGATATCCTGCTTTTGAATATTTAATAGAAGTATTAAATATTTAAAATATGAAAGAGTCTGAGTTGACAAAGCAATTAGATATTGGCTGACCTTTTCAGAGAGTTTAGTCATCTCTATCATTCACTCCATGCTCATTTCATGCTGCACTGAGTGGGGGCAGGAGAGGAGGGGGGCAGCGCTATAAGTGCTACAGCTCTCTTTAAATCAATCAGAGCCTGAGGAGGCCAGAATTAAAAAAGTGATCACATGCAAGGCAAACTTGTGCCATAAAGTGATTTTTATAAGGGAGGGTGGGGAAAAATTGAAACCCTGAGGAGGAAAAAGAAGAAGTTGGATAATTTTGATCAAACATTTTAGTTGGAACATATGAGTTCTTGATAGGTTGTGCCGAAAATATTTGAGTTTTGAAAAAGCTCGACTGGGGAGGAAGGAGAGAGTTCTGACTCACCTTAGAAATCAATTTCACTGAAAAACCTTGAGGATGATAAATATAACCTAAAGTTAACAAATACATGAAAAAGGCCAAAGTTTTTTCATAATTGATCAAGTATGCACATTTTATATCTGATCTTTGACATTTTTGACTTTAAGCGCCATCTTTGCTTTCAGCAGAATTGTAAGGGAGTTGGTATTTGCCAGTGTTTTGATGCTGAACATGTTCTTTTATTGTACTGTTTCTTGTAAAATAAAAGCCTTTTTAAGACTCTGCTGGTGAAATTCTTTGCCCATTCGGAAATTAAAACATGCAACTTATAAAATAAATACTACAATTGGAATGTTTTAGTAGAAATTACTTCTCACTTATATTGTATTTATCCCATAATCCATTTTATTTTATTTACTTTTTAACTCTTTAACTGTCTGCTCAACCCAATGCTGCAACCCATTTTAAAAACAACTTTAAAAGCATTGATTATTTCGCATTAAAGGCAATAAGCAATACAATTTTTTTATTCAGTTTTTTCTTAGTTGGGGTTGTTAAAGGGTTAAATTAAGGTAAGTTTTCTTTTACAAATTTTAGAGGATTGAACTTTACAAATATCTTACAAAGCCTTGTGAAGCTCACTAAAGTCTTAAAAAAAAAGTGAAAAACAGATCAAAGGTTTGATAAAGGCAAAACTATTCTCTTTCCTTTTTGGATTATTTAACCACCTTAACCTAAAGTTTTAACTCTTTCAACTTATTTCAATGTTTTAGAATATGCATTTAAAATACTCACTATAGAGTCATGTAAAACATGTAAAACATTTTATTTGCTAAAGTTTACCGTGGCTCATCACAATGAAAACCTACATTAAAATCACCCTACAATGTTTTAGCTCTGCTTGGCTCAAACTCAAATTTTATCACTTAAATGCAACGTAACATAGACTACAATCCTTGTAGTTGAAATGAGGTAAACAAGGTTCAAGCCAAGGCCTCTGAGAGGTTTTCTAAACATTGATTGATTTGTACACAGGCAAGAGAACCAATTAGATTGGCAGCTCTCCAGCTTTTGTTCAGCAGCAATTAAAAGGAAGTCTCATCCTCTTTTCCACCTTCTATACAACTGAAAGTGGAGGAAAACTCCTGTGGTGGCTGCAGGTCCTTGAACGGCTGCTTGTTTCCACAGTCAGGGGAACTGCAACATTCAACTTGAGCTTCATTGGGATTGACAAGAAAAGGGAGCAGGTTGCAGATCTTTTGGGGGTTTTGTTTACAAGTGGGCAGAGACGTGTTACAAAGGTTAAACTGACAACGCAGGACAAACAAGTTCCGTTGCTCAATTGCTAAACTAATTTACCACCAGCAAATTCACACTTTTGCTGGCCTCCATAAGCTATCAGAAGAAACAAAAAACACAGCTTTTCACACTGGATCCTAAAGGCTTGATGAATCCTTTCAGTCCCATTCTTTAAAACTAGGGATGTAGGGACAAATGGATTCAACGATATATCGCAATATTCATTTGGCGATATTTTTATCGATTTCAGATGCTTTTAAATGATATTTATTTACGGGTAGTTATTTATGAGCGTCCTTCAGCATCCTTCAGCATCAGCTGCACAGCTCTTGCATTGAGCATCAGCCAAAATGCTGTCGGCATAGCGGGCTAAAATTCTGCAGAACCTCAGACCAATGCTAGCGACCTGATGGATTCGAGTGATGTGTACAACGCTCTTTAAAAAGGCCAACGTTGTGGCAATGTGGTGTTTAGTTCCTCATGTGAGAATGTGAGGCTGCAGCGGTGAAGTGCAGACTGTCATGTAAATAAAACATCTTAGTCACATTAAAGCGCTCTCCTTCAACCGTGTCATGTTGCCTCATCACACTTTAATGTTTGGTGGGTTTTGTTTTTATTGGGGGGGTTTTCAAGCTCCCAAACCATTTAAAAGTAGTGGAGGAGCTACATTAAGCAATGTTGAAAATAAACAACACTTTATTTTCTCAATCGTACTTTTAGAATCTTATTGGTTAAGACACAGTTATTTATTTATTTATTTGTTTATTTTTTTATTTGTTTATTTATTCTTGAAAAACATCTTGTGGAAATCCAACAATGTTGACTATTCCCTTTAAGAACTAATAAATTTCAAGTCACCAAAATTAAAGCACTATGAATTTGCTTGGGTAAAAGCAGCTTTTATATTTGATACAGTTGCAGGGTGTAACATTGTGATCATTAAATAAAATGAATTTTTCGATTTTATTACAACGAAAGTTGTATTAATATTCAGGAAGAGTTTTTTCAAAGGCATACTTTAAAAAAAAAAAAAAAAAAAGGAAATACGTTGCGGTGCAGTACCGCAATATGTATCGTATCGTAGGATGCATATCGGGATATGCATTTCTGCATACGTATTGTATCACCAGACTCTTGCCGATACGCACCCCTATTTAAAACTTTTGCTTTGTTCGTGCAGGCAATTTTACTGAAGATCAGGCCCTGATTTAGCCAGCCCGACTTCAGGGTGCAAGGGTGCAGGTAGACTGTCAAGGGGGAAAGACTGGGTGTGCTGGGGTGTCATTTCCCTCCGAGCTTCTAAAATGCTAGGAGAACCAGATCATATAAGTCTATCCATCCATAAATCTATCCTCTGCTTTGATCTATTTGATATGTCTCATGCTACGTTCACACCGGCCTCGGCAGGATGTGTTCAAGTGACCACTTCCAATGAAAAAACTTTGGAAATGCGCCTTTCGAGCTTCCACGTGCAAAACTCTTGCATTCATGTGTAACTACGCAAGTTTAACCCTTGTGCTATCTTAGATGACCCCACCCTTACATTGACATATTATCCCTACCATGACAAAGGTGGATAAAGGTGGAAAGATTTCATGTAATCCATGGACACAAGTGAAGATCACAAATCATTGAAGAAAAATGGTTCAGCACACTGTCTAGTGGGTCTAGATGACCCAACTCCCAATGTTAAAGTGCCTAGGACAGCACAAGGGTTACAAGGCCGTTCTTGAGCTAAACAAATAAAACATGCTGCCATTTAATTTTGACCAATAAGGGACATGGATTTGGTTACCCATGCCTGTATCTGGCCTTGCTGATGATCTCAAAAAAAGCCACCTTCCTTGCTGACTGTCAGAAAAGAACTAACATTGTCAGACCACCAGCAGAGTCTACAGAAGGATCAGAGACTTGATCCTAACCAGCAGTCAGATCCACATTTAATGGAATTGATTCACTTCCTCAAACCAGCACAAAAACTCGAAGAACTATAGCTTTTTGCATTTTCATTGGTTGAATCTGTCATTTAGATGTCATTTCTTTATAAAATAGTATCAATATCACAGGAAATATAAGATATGAAACTGCATGCTGTGTTTTGTTTTTATATTTTACACAGTGTAGATGAACACAGAAACACAAACTTTTCGTCGGTTTCGAACAGACACAAACACACACACACACACACATAAAGAGCATGTGAAAATTGAAAGGCCAGTGACACTGTTGGCTAATTAGTGACTTGACTCGTTAGTCATCCAGTCTCCATCTCTGGATTCAGCTATAATCCCCCCTCAGGACCACACCAACATTGTGTCTCCATGGCTACACCACGGTCAAATACGTTGCTCATATGTTTCCATTCACTGCAACAGTGTATGTAAAAGTGGATTGTTCAGAATGTTCTTAAATTTCCCTGATTTTGGGAACACCTTCAGTGCACTGTGAAGACTTAAATCTACACTTTTTTGTCAGGCAACTCAACCTGGGTGACATTACTGGTTGAATTCATTCAGTCCTGCATTAACCATCTTCCCTCATTTGTTTGGCATTTTGATTCCATCCTGTCCCATCTGCCCTGCAGCATTCCCTCCTACCTTCCTGGGTCACTGTATCACCCCTTTCCTTCCGCTCACAAGTTCCTCCTGTCTTCTTTGCATCTCCAGTGCATAATGTATGACCAGTATATATCTACTTTCCTCCTGACAGTGTGTCAGCGATGACATCCTGGTCCTGCCTATAATTGACCTTCTTGATGTTATGGAGTTCTTTTTCCTCTGTGTTTCAGCCCATTACAGACAGCTTCCTGCCTATGATGACCTGTCTGCTTGGTTAATTCCTTAATTGTTCCAGCTTGCATTGCTTTTCAAATAGGTGAAATCCCTAAAATAGAGTCTCTGTCATGTTCTTGAAATCAGTAATTCCCTGACCTTACTACCAGTAATTGAAGTTTGGTAGTAGAATGCACCCCCAAACACCCCTTTAAGTCAAACGTCGGGATCTCATTAACAGGAGATGCTTCCATTTTTAGCCCCCAAATGCAACCCAACACTATGGCTTAGTGTGGAAAAAACACAACAAAGTTCCATTAACAAAGTGTAATAACACAGTGAAGATAAGGACAGGTTCTGCGGCACAAACTCATGCGGCCCAATTAACCTGGAAATGACCCAAACTAATTGCAAGTATTAGTCAGACTACTGCCACTAATGCCATTTCTGGAGCATTTATGCTGTTCTAGCATGTGGACAGAATGCCTATTACTTTTCTGCTCTTACACCCCCTGCCGCTGCATGCTGCAGCCCATCTTCCCCTCTTGTCAGCCCCCTGAAGCCTAGTGAGGCAGCACTGTGACATCACCTGTGTTTACCTCAAAGGGACAGTAAAAGGATTTTGACCCTGTGAGTTCAAATTGCTCCAACTGTGAAGGTGATAGCTCCTTAGCAACCATAACACTTTCTGCACGACTGGAGCTGAAGAATATCAGGGAATTTTATACATTTTTGGGTTGGAGTTTTTTCTAGGTTTGCCATGTCACCAGACTTGATGTTGCGTCTAGCCAATGTGAGATGATTCTGGTAATCTGTTGTTTGATGTTCAGGACTTCAGGTTGATTGTTGCCGTTTTGGAGGTGGCTAAAGCTGGGGCAGGACATTCATACTTCCCAACAGTGAGACTGCGCTGGCTGTCAATTATCTGTCAACTGTCATCGTTTATCCTCCCCTTTGATCATGAGCTGTGGGGCCATGAACATGCGGATAAGATCATGCTCTGGCTGAGGTGGACTGAACCTATGGCAAGAATTCCATCCCGACCTCTGCTTGGCGAGCTGTTACAGTCACGTCCAGCTGGGAGGAGGCCTGTCGCAGACCAAGAGAGATGATATCTCTCCATTAAATTTCTGGGTGTCCTTCCACAAGAGCTGTCTGGCATTCTTCCAGAGATTTCTGCCTCCACATACCAAATCTGGACAATCAGATGGTAAAAGATTGACCAAAAGAAGAAAAACTAAACTGATGTCACCCAAACAAAATATACAAATGATTTAACTACCGTAACTCTTGAAACATTTACAAAATAAACATGATTCCAGTGGAATTGTGTGAATCAGCCTGTCTAACTCTACACCGTACAACTGGAACGTCCCAGGGTTATTTTAATGTGTCTGGTCACATTGGATACTCTGCGACATTTATAATTTCACATATTAGCTCTCTTCCCTCCCCCGTGACCAAAATAAACCTGAAATTTAAATCAGGGCTCTAAATAGGCCATTTCAGATGGTCCAGCCTTCAGGTATTGGAGTGGGATTTTATTTGGATTTGACTGTGTCTGTCCTCCCATCTCATCTTCCTCAACTCTTGATGGAATATATAATTAGCACCTCCTGCTCTGCATGCTGTATGGAATGGGAGCAAAAATCACACCGTGATAGATTATCTTTCAAGCTTCATCTGATCCCAAGGTAACTGTTAAAGCCACAGAGCTGTAAGATGGACCAAATTATCCCTTCAACTTCGTAGTTAAAGTTTATACAAATACAACCCCCCACAATACGTCTGGAGCTCAGCTCCCAGTCATCTCACAACTCTCTTGTGAAATTTGTTGCATGTTTTATTTTGAATTGTGTAAATTAAGTCGGATTTTGGTAATGCAATATCTCCTGTTGCAAGACAAATACAACCAAAATGACAAATATGGATACAGATCAAACTTCCAGGTGCATGCACATCAGAAACTGAAAGATGCAAGCTGGTCTTGTGCAGACTTAAATGGAGCAATTTTCACCACAAGTTTTCTAACAGAAAATTTGTAATGTATACTTTCAAGAGTCATTTGCTTTGACAAAACCTATGAAAGTCTCAAAAAAATTGTCTTTTTCTGGGGGAGTTAAAGAGAAGTGCTTTTATTTCATTTTTAAGGATTTGTTTTGTGTGATACTGAACTTGAAACAAAAAAATAATGCAAATTAAATAGGGGTGACATGAACCTATCAAAAAACCAAACCAGGATGCAGAAGTAGTAAGGTGTGATTATGGAAAAGTGAGGTCTCATTATGTGGGTTCCTCCGAGCAGAAAAAGATAAAAATAATCTCCAATTAATAATGAAAAAAGAAGTATAAAGACCTTGATGAATCCTTTTTTTTGTCCTAGTATCTGACTGTTTTTAGGTGTACTATTTTATATTTCACACAATCACTCCCAGAGGGTGGGACATTTCATAAATCTCTTGGATCATTATGCAAATATTTGCACAGAACTGCTGTAACACCTCAGGTACAGCTGCATTAAATCAGAATAATGAAACCCAATTAAATCAAAATGCATCAAAATTTCAAACTACGCTTCTTATTGTAAATCATATTAAACATCTTAAAGATTTCCCTTTTTTAAGTCTTAAAAAATGTAAGTTTATCGCTGGATCTGGCAGATTTGTCACATGTCATGGCAGTTTTTTTCTTTCAGTTTTTGACTTTAGTCTTCCTGTCCATCCTCCTCTGAGGTTTGCAGAGTCTCTGCTGCTTTCAAATGTCTCATTCAGAGGCTTTTTTTCTCGGGGTGAAGTTCATGAGCTTGCATGAAACCCCCAGATATCTGTCAGAGCCAGTGATTTATCACAGGACCTCTGCCACACTGCAGATAAACAGCAAAATTTAAGATCCAGCAGGTGTTTGAAGGCGTTGCTGGGTGAGTATGTGTGTAATTTATGGGTGTGCTCCGACCGACACGTATGCTTAAGTGCGGCATTTGGCCCTCAGGGAAATACACTGCAAGCACATACAGCAGGTGACGTTTGATTATTGTGATTACTTTTTTTTTTTCTTTTTCTGAGGACGGCACAAAATCTTGGCAACCCTCTCAAGTTATTAGTTTTGATATTCTGCACCGAGGACAGCCACAGGAACATGACTGGAGCAATGACCTTGGGTCCTGGTCCTCAAAGCCCACAGCTGCTTCTTATTCATGCCATCCAATCAGTCTGATTTACACCTGGAAACCCAGGTGATCCTAATTAGCTGTAATTAACAGGCAGGAGGCAGACGAAACCTGACGAGTGGCAGGTGAATAGCCAAGATATGGAAACCAGATTGGACAAAATAAGAACTGCTATGAAATGAGCCTGCAGGAGCATCATCTCATGACTGGATATTACTGAAGTCAAAGTTGGAGCAGAAGAACCGTTCATGCTGAAAAGGAATTGACAGAAAATTCTAATTAAAGGTGCATTTGCTGTCCGGTTATTCTGCTCCCCAAACATGGATTTTAGAAAATAACCCGTTTTCATTTCTATGGAATGGAATGATGAAATAAGACATAATAAAAAGTCTGATTTTAATTTAACAGCCAATATATTGTGAGTGAAATCTAATTGGAATTGTGTTTTGTCTTTCATCTTAATGAGGAAACATAAATTACTATGGTCAGTGGGTGTGTGATTAACTGTTTTTCTCTCACAAATTATTGTTTGCTTCCACAATATTAGTCCTTGCAGTTCAATATCTTTTCCTAATTACTACATAAGCACCACCCTGACAGCCTGCAGGGATAACTTGGAACATACGATTGATTTATGCTTGAAAAATTAAAGAAAATGCTTCTGCACTGAACTTCAAATAAATTGCTGCTATATAGTTGGCTGTTTTTGCACGTCGACTGCTTTGTGTGGCTGTCACCTGTGCCAGCCACCACGTCTTTTCAAGAGTGGATTGAGGGTGATGTCTGTTGACAGCCTCACCATTGTTTAGCAAAGCCATTATTTTCTGCATTGAAGTGTCTCTTTGAATGCACATGATTTCCCAAACTTTGTTATTGTTGCCTTGACGTTCAAAACATTATAATTAACTTTATATGTAGATGCAGGAATGCGGGGATAGTCTTACAGTGAGAACTGTTTACTTTGTTTGTTTTGTTTGAATTTAATCAAAAATTGGTCTATTACAGGTTCTACAAGCATGGTCTATGCTAAAAGTGAGGCTGTATACTTGAGTTTACTTTTTATATCTATATATATATATATTGGAAACTTTAAATGTTCCAATTTAGTCTGAAGAAGAATTCAGTTGGTATACCTCCTTTCAGATTTAATCAGTATTGGATGTTGTGTCCTGATCAGGTATCAGATATTTGTATTTTTTAAATTTGTTCAGAGCTGTGATATTTCAAGAGAATTATTACAACATAATAATATTATTAATAAATATTATCTATTGTAAGCCTACAAAGGCTTTTAAAAGAAAAAACATGGGGTCTTTGTTTCTTTTTATTTGAGAATGACGCTCTACTGCTGCCGAGTCAGCAGTGACATGGCTGCCAAGGGACCGTTTACAAAGTGCAAGCTTTGGGAAACGGTGATAAAAATATAAAAAACTAAATAAATCCATGATCTCTTAAAAATAACCGAAACTAATAAATCGTTCCATTGATATAAGCCAGTCATGAAAACTCATTACCATACGCAAGCTTCTATTGTAATTTCTGAAGAAAGTCCTTGTTTTTTACATAATAATGTAAATATGAATCACACCTGATCAAAAATGTTTATTAGCTCTGAAGATGCTAAAGCTACAGTCACCAACCTTTTTCACACGATTAATTATCATCTTATTGTTCTAAAGTAACAAAGATTTTAGTGGAAAATTGCTTCTGTTTTTATTAAATTTTTATGTAAAAATGTTTGTAACGACTAAGAAAAAAGACCAATTCTGAAAATCCTAACTCTACAGTCAAACTTTCTCATATGACGAATTATCACTTATTTCTACTAGTTAACAGTAAACTATTTTTATTTATTTTTACTTGATTGTTCAAGCTACTTCAGTTCTATGAAGTGTTCTGTTAAAGTTTTAATGATAAAGCATGGTTAACAAAATAAAAATGGGAAAAAACCTGGATGAGTTTTTCAGGATTTTTATGTTTTACAAAAGTATTGGGACATAAACAAACAAACAAACAAACAAACCGGATTCCGGAAAAAAGAAGAAACGTCAGGAGTGTCCACATGAAGGAAGGATCCTCCCCCAGGATGGACAGGTGTTTACCAGAACTCATAGAGAAGAATTAACTTATCTAACTCTACAACTACATATTTAGTTGGGGGGACAGGCGGGGGCGGGAGTCGAGCCACAGACAGGATCCACAGCCGGGTGTAGGAGCAGTAGTAGAGGCGAGCCAGAGACGAGGTACACGGTCAGGTACAGGAGCACGGATGAGCCAACTGGAATCTGGAAGCACTCCCACTCACCTGGAGGGGAGTGGGAAAAGAGGGACAGTATATGAATCACACTGCATCAAACAGAGGCATGGAGAACTAAATGATGAATAATGATCAAGAATAGAGGAGAAAAAGAGGGTAGAAGTAGATGAGAAATGAGGACAGAACCCCAGTGTACTTAAAGTTTACTTATAGTTACCCCAGCTTCAACTTCTAGCAGCCTACTAACAACTAATTGTTGTAGTTATTAAGTTTAATTTCTCCCAGGCGCGGCTCTTCTGCAGCCCACCGCTCCCCCAGGGGATGGGTCAAATGCGGAGAATAAATTTCGCACACCTAGGTGTGTGATAGAAAGTAGCACTTTTCTTTCTTTCTCATTTCAACACATTAACATTAGGTTAAGTCATCTCAGAATACTAGCTAGTCTGACAATAAGCTTGTCCAAAGAGGAATGTTTTCAGTCTAACTTTGAATGTTGAAACTGTGTCTGCCTCTCTTACATGAGCTGGGAGCTTATTCCATAAAACAGGAGCTTGGTGGCTAAAGGCTCTACCTCCAACCATACCTTAACTAATTTTAGGAACCGCAAGCAGTCCTGCATTTTGCGAGCGAAGTGTTCTGTTTGGGTGGTAAGGCACTTTGATATAGGATGGGGCCACACCACGTAAGGCCTTATAGGTTAACAAGAGGATTTTGAACTTGATTCTAGAATCAACTGGGAGCCAGTGAAGTGAAACTAACACAGGAGTGATGTGATCTCTTCTAGCTGCGGCATTCTGAACAGGCTGGAGACTTCTTAAGGAACTCTTAGGACTTAGGACTATTATTTCCTATACTTGTGCTCAAACCAACTAATAAATTAAACTTTTAGCTTTGGGTTGCCATGTTCTGTCTTTCTGCAGTCACACACATCAGGTTCAGGTTGATAATTATCCACAGCTGTCTTCATTTAGTTTCATGAGCATCAGTCTATTTAAGGTTTTCAGTTCATTCTTGTTAGGTCACCTGCCTTGTTGCTATTTTGTTCCCTCTTTTATTCATAGTTTTGTCATGCTTGAGTTTCTCCAATGTTTTGGGTCCTTCTCTTTTGATCAGTGCATCAGAAAGTCACTACTAGTGTGTTATGTTTGCAAAACGGTTCTTTATCATTTTAAAAGTGTGGTAAATTGAAGGATGAGACGAAGTGCCTTAAATATGTTTCTGTAAAGAATTGAAATGCTCATATCAGTAGCTGTGAAATTCTACAAACCACTCGTTTTTTAACACTTTAAAAAACGTGATCTGTGATCTTTGTGTGGTTATTTTCATGTTGTCTGAAAACAAATTGGTAAAATCCAATCCATATTTTTTTGCATAGCACATTCAATGGTCACTAAAAAAAAAGAATAAACTCAGTGGATAAAAAGTGTCATGACAAAAATAAAGGGTTCAAATGCAAAATAAGATGGTAGGAAAATATAAGTGGAACTTATTTTTGAGAGAAATCAAAAAAGCCTAATCCATGCATATACCCTGAGATTAACTCTGGCATTGCCCTAATAATAACTACTGTATGTGCAGCTGCACACTCATTTTTAGTACTTTTACAACAGTCTTAGGGTCTGAGAGGGACCATCTTTATTGCTCTCTAACAAGCTTGTAAATTAAACTTTCAAATGAAAGGATGCTGTTGCTACCAATCATTTGTTGGAGTAAGTTGAAGCAAAAAAGTGTTAAAGATAAACTGTTGTATGGCAAAGGAAGACATGAAGAAATGATTGCAGAAAATTGGAAAAACTGTTAAATTAAGAGAAAAATATTTAAAATTTATGATGACTAACAAATCAAATCAAATCAAAATTACTTTATTCATGCGGTAGGAACCTCCTTTGCCGGTGGGAACACAGAGACAAACAATCATAAATAAAATCAACAATCATTAGAATTAATACAACACATTTACACTCAGTAAGACACAAACAAAACAGACTCAGTCCTGCTGAAGCAACAAAAAAAATGTGAACGAAATAATCGTTAAAAGCCTAAGATGCCACTGACTTAGTATGCTGCAAGGAAACGGCTGAAAAAATGTATTTGTGTCCGGAAAATCCAAATTAATGCAATCATCCGTAACAAAATCAAAGGCTTAATTAGTTTTTTGGTAAAGACAACAAAGCTTTCAGTGCATAATGTCAGGTTAATGAATGTCAAATGGACGTGCGATCAAGCTATTTGGTTATGAGCCATTTTTCTGGGTGAAAATATATTTTCTGCTCAGGAAATTCAATTCTTTATTTTCTAAATAACAAACCATCAGCAAGTCAAGCTTTAGTTTTTATTCAAACTAATTTCAAGTCATATAATTGTTTCCTTCATAAGATTCATGGCCTTAAAAGCTCAAGCTGCCATGAAAATGAAACGATTGACAAAACAGAAGGAAAATTTGGCGATTTTACTTCAAAAGTGAAAATTTAACTTTGTTGTTAATCTACCAGCTAGTTTTAAATGTTTGAGTTAGTACAATCTGTAGGTACTTTAATAATTGAGCTATATTTCAGATATAATCATCCTTCTTGTTCTACGGTGTTAATTAGTCTTATAAGTCTAAGTGATAGAAACTGGTAAAAACCTCAATTTTAATTGTTGCTTTTTTTGTCCCGAAAACAAACACTACTTCACCCTCTTTAGCATTTCAAAAATGCAGTGTTCATTCAGAGGGGACAGAATGATCATCACCTCTACATGTCACATAGAATTACAGCTGTTCATGCTGCATTTGCTGCTATTTTAAACATCAAACGGCTCCAATTTTACTGAGGCTGCAAAATCCGGCTGTCTTTCAACATAAAACTTAAGATCCTGGCTGCTTTTTAACCTAAGACATGTTGAACTCAACCAACAAAGCCTTCTGTGATGATTAGCAAGCGATGTAAGGATCAATTACCAGTTACTAAGCAACAACCATGGCTGTGTATTATTGAATCATTAAGGCTCCCGAAAAGGGATGCATTTAAACTGTTTTTAATCCCTGGTGCTGAATAAAACTCCACTTTAATGTTTCTTTGGGAAAACAAGATCTTTAACTAAATGTGTGTATATATGATTGCTTCATTCTTTGTAATGAATTTTGTATGCTCAAGAGAGGAAAATAACACTTAAGACCACCTTTAAAAAAGTACAACAAAGTCTAAAGACTGAGGAGATGTGAGGGGTTGTTTAGTGTTGTTTGGGTTTGGGAGTCTTTCTGATAAGTGCAAAGAAGTGATTACAAAAAAACAAATTACTTTCTGTATACAACACATCTTAATTGCATTCATTAGATTAGTGATGCTCATCAGAGTAACACTGTAAAAAGGGGAGCTTCAGTGTTTCTCACAACTTGTGGTTAAGTTTTTTGCCTTTTTATATAAAAAATAATGGAAAGGGATTCTGCCGAAGTGCTTCTTGATGTATTGAATTTTTTCATTTACAATCAGAAAAGAGTGACAGAACCAAGAGGGGGTGAAACCAAAGCCAAAGCAATCATGCAAATGACAAAATGTTCACCCGGGTGAACAATGTTGTTTTGACATACAGAGTGGGTCCAAATTGGCCTACTGTTGGAGGAAAAAGGAAAGGAGGAAGGTGTTTTTGTAGACAGAGGAAAGGAAAGGCAGTTAGAAGATGAACTTTGAATGTTGGGGACTTTGACGAGTAAAACTGGGGAGCTGGCAAACATGATGGGAAGAAGAAACATTGACATCCTTTGTTTTCAAGTGAGCAGGTGGATTGGGAGTAAGGTTTCTAAATTGGGAGCAGGTTCAAGCTGTTTTATCATGATGAGAATAGACAAAGTAACAGAGTTGGATTGACCCTGAAGGTGGAGTTTTCTAAAAGTGGAGTGAAGAGTATTGGAATGGTTGATGAGTCTGAAGCTGGAAGTTTAAGGAGTGATGTTGAATATTGCTAGTGGTTATGCCCCACAGGTAGGATGTGGGCTAGAGGTGGAAAAGAAATCAGTAGACAGATGGATGAAATGACCCAGGGTATCCTCAGAGAAGAAAGGTTAGCAAAGATGAAGTGGGACACTAAGAAGACAAAAGACGGAAATGAAGGTGGAGGTAGCAAAGGTCAAACAAAGGGTGAATGAGGGCTTGGATGACTGGTTGGACACAAATGGGAGAGGTGGATCTGTACATGTTGACAAAGCAGTGAAGCAATGTGCTGTAGGTGTGACAGGAGAGTTCAACGTGGAGGTGGGTCCGCACCAAGGACCAGCTATGAGCTCTTTCCTGTTTGCTGTGGTGATGGGCATACTGACAGATGAGGTTAGACAGGAATCTCTGTGGATCCTGATGTTTGCAGATGACATTGTGATCTGTAGTGAAAGCAAGCGGCAGAGCATCCAGAGAGGTAGAGGTTTTTCTCTGGAAGGGAGAAGAATGAAGGTCAGCTGCAGCAAGGTAGAGTCTCTGTAAATGAGAGGCACTCAAGTGGAAAGGTGAGGTTACAGGGAGCAGAGGTTAAGAAGGTGGAGGGCTTTAGAGACTTAGAGTCAACAGTACAGAAAAACAAAAAGTGTTGGCGCTTTTCTACTTCTCTTTGAGGCCCAAAGCGTTATACAGTCAGAGTCCCACTGACCCATATGCACACATTCACACACGGATGGTGGCAGGAAGGAGGTAAACAGGAGTGTGCAAGTAGGTTGGATTGGGTGGAGGAAGATTTTAGGTGTGATGTGTGATGAGAGAGTAAACCAGATTAAAAGGAAAGGTGTAAAAGAATGTGGTAATAGCAGTCCTGTTGTTGGTAGAGACTCTGTTAGAGACAGGAGGCAGAGCTGGAGGTAGCAGAGCTGAAGTTGTTGAGGTTCTGTTTGGGAGATGAGGATTTATAGGATCAGGGTTGAATCCATCAGAAGAACAGACAATGGTAGATGTTATGGAGATAAACGCAGATTGAGATGGTTTGGACACATTCAGAGCAGGGACAGTGATGATGTTGATAAAAAGATGGTGGGTCTGGAGACACCAAGGAAGACGCCAAGACGAAGACTAAAGAGGAGGTTCACAGATGCAGTAAAGGAAGTGTGATGGAGGGAAATACCAGAGTTAGATGGAGGCTGATGATGTTTTACTTTGGCAGAGAGAATCAGATAAGACAGAAAGACTCTGCTTTAGTAAAAATACAACAAAAAATAACATTTTCCTTGAGTGATGACATGACAGATGTAAGAAATCCGATTTAAAAAAATTGAAAACAAAGATTAGTTATTCATAATTCTACAAACAGAGATGAAAAATTAACGGTGACGAAAAATAGGCACAATGAATATTTATTTCAGGTTGGATTCTTTGAATGGTGTTTTTGCATTTTCTCTTAATTTTCCTTGAATTGATCATTCTGCTTTCAAGACTATTGATTACAATAATAGTTTTAGATTATTATACTTTAATTTATATTCTCCCTCAACCCACATAATCTAATTTTCTTTTTCTTTTTTAGTTGCTGTCAGCTGTTAAGAACAAGATAAAATGCCCTCAGTCTCATATTTCGTACCTCCGGGTTTGTCATCTTTTGCTCCAGTCCACTAAAACCTGTCTGACAGATATGCTTGAGTATTGGAAAAGTCAGATCATAAATGCTTACATTTTTCTCAATCAAACTGGCCTCTCACTATTTCTTCATTTCAGATGCTCTACTGTTAAGACCTGGGACCTTCATCCATGAAGCTCTACCCTCATGTGCAGAAAAGTGAGAATACTTTCATTGTCTAACTATTAGTCTTGAATATACTTTCAGTCTGTATGTATAAAAAAACATTTCTAATTTTGTTTTGTTTTTCAATTGTCATTGATCATCATTAAGAATAACCACTTTTTCAAGAAAAGAGCGACTCGTAAGAATGAACTGCACACATGATGTTAGGTTTATTTTATCATCCCTTATTTTATTTAAGGAAACACTTTTAAATGTTTTTCTTGTGTCGATGTTATTTATTTATTGTTTTTTGTGGATTTTTTTTACAGGCAATTCAAAAATTATTAAAACTTTTAAAAATATAACGCAAAATATAATTCAAACAAAAATCATGGATTAATAAATGTTTTAGATTAAAAATCACAATTTTGTTAGTCAATGTATGCATAATTTCTATTAAACAAGCACTAATGTGAGAAACATACTACTGCTGTTGCACATGGTTTGTACTAAACCCCGCAGAAAAAAAACACTAAGCCCAATCTTGTGTGTTTGTGTTTTTTATCCTCACAGATTTTTTTAAGTAAAGCCTCTGCTGTACTGTTGCATGCACTTGTGAATCACACAGTTTCTCCTTTTCAAATATGCTTTTTTGCTTGAGGGCTATCATATCATTTGGACGTTGTGAGGTTGTTGCAGACACATCTTTGTTAAAGAGCTCTTTGGCACAAACTGACCTTGTGTGTAAATGTACGAAGATGTTCGAGTCCACTTCAAAACGGGTCAAATGAAGTCACCCAGCCTGCAACATCCCACTCAACAGACGGCGCAGTGATAAAGGGCAGAGAGGTCTCAGCTTCCACACTCATCATGTATAATTACAATTTTCCTTTTTTTTTTATTCCTAATTGAACAATTGGCTTCTCTTTACAAAGTCATTTCCCGTCTCTCTGAATCCATTTGTTCATCTTTTTCGCTGTGTGGGGCAAAAAGTACTGCCGCACATTATCACCACAGATGATAATCCCCACCCCCCTTCCCTTCACCAGACAGCTCCCGGCTGCTTATCAGCCACCAGATGAGATTAGGACAGTAACTTCTGCCACGGCGGAGTTTCAGCAGAGGACACAGCACTTTAGCAAGAACCTGAAATGTAGACAATTTAAGAGTTGTAATAGAATGGTCAGGAAGAAATGACATGTTTGTATGGATCTACAAAAAAATGATAGCTTTCTTGTCTTACCAACCCAAACAGAAAACCTATCATTTTGTTTTACGCTCTAGTAAAATGGAACGGTAGTTATCCATCAGACTGAAATGTAGTGTTGTGACAAAAGCTGGAAGGAAAAAACTTTTTACTAAACTCATTTTTCTGCAAATTTGCAGCATGTTTGTAGGATAAAATTGCAATTTTACATTTTTTGGTGTGTTTGTTTCTCCACAGAGTTGTATGCAAAAAAGTGTGTGAAAAACACCACAGACATGCATTGAAATACAATCCAGTTTTTCATATCTTTAGGTAAAAGGAAAGTGTGAATTTAAAAAAGAAGTAGAATTATAATCTAAATTCTATGCAAAAAATATTGATCATTTTTTTAGAAAACTAATTTTAAGTGTCATCAATGGCTTTGGAGTGCAAAATAGTTCTCCAAAGTGCAATACTTCTGCATGATTCTTTTCTTTTCTGTGTGGAGCTCCAGAAAACAAAGTAATCTCTTCTCCCATTACTAGCTAAATTTTTTAACCCATACTTTTGCATTTTGTACTTTTATTAACGATTTTTCAGGTGCATTATCATTTGATTGAGTGCAAATTTGTAGCATTTGATGTTGCCTTTAAATCCAGTGTTAGCACAGCATTGCCATAGCTGTGCTGATGACAAACAGATGTACTGTATATTACAATGACATCAGCAGACTGAGGTCCTGTACAGACTTTTGCTAAATGCACCGAGGACATTAATGATTTCATTCAGCCAAACAAAAACAAAACTGGGGTTGGTTTGGGGCTAAAAAGAAATGGTTGAGCGTCAATCTATTCATCGTAACCACCAACCAGGCCAAAAACATGGTTGTATGGATGGATGCAGACCGACATTTTCAGGACATTTTGAACACATTAAGGCAAAAATCAGCCTACTATCAATCTTAAAAATATTTTAAAGATTTGACATCTAAGCAGAACCTGGAAAAACTAGTTCATGCATGCATTTAGTCATGTTTTTACTGAACTACCAAAAAACGTCATCACTTAATCAGGAAACTACAGCCTATTCAGTACTCTGCTGCTCAGGTTCTCACAAGGACCAAACAGTAGACATCTGTGCAGTACTGAGGTCTTTACACTGACTGCCTGTCTGCTAGAGCCGATTTATAAAGCTTTGAATGGTTTAGCACCAATGATTTGACCTCCTGACTCAGTGTGTGCCAGCCAGACCTCTCCAGTCATCTGGATCTGGTCTTTTGTCCGTTCCTAGAGTCCAAACCAAACATGGAGAAGCTGCATTCAGCTTCTATGCTCCACAGATCATGAACAGACTTTGAGAAGGCTTTAAATCAGCTGAAAACCTTCGTTTCTTTAAATCCAGGTTAAAGACTCACCAGATGTCTTTAACTTGGTATGTAAAGCACTTTTTTGTCTTGGTACATGTTTATATTTATAGAAATACGTTGGTAACGCTTTCTTTTACAGTACAGTACTTACAGTGTACTTAAGTGGTATTTACATGGTACTTATTGTGTAACTACTGGGTACTTTCAGGGTACTTACATGGTACTTTTTATGGAATTTACTGGGTACTTACAGTGTATTTACATGGTACTTTCTATGGGACTTTACTGGGTACTTACAAGGTACTTTTTGTGTCTACTCTGTACTTACATGGTACTTACTGTGTATTTATATGGTACTATTTGGCTCATACCTATGTGGTACATACTGGGTATTTATAATATTCTTACTGGGTATTTACATGTTGTGCAAAGGTGTCTTTTATGGTACATACCACATGTAAGAACAAGGTAAGTACAAATAAAGTACCTTGACCTTTAGGTCTGCACTCGCTGCATGTTTCATGGTATTTACCATGAATTTACCACAGAAACTACCCCTTAAGTATACTGAAACTGGACTGTAAAAGAAAGTCAGCCCTATTTCCACTCAACTACATGGTACTTTCATTACTAAATACTGGGTATGTTCACTTGAATATTACTTGGTACTTAACCCTTAAGTACAATGAAACTGTACTGTAAAAGAAAGTCAGCCCTATTTCCACTCTATTACATGGTACTTTCATTACTAAATACCGGGTATGTACACTTGAATATTACTTGGTACTTACCCCTTAAGTACAATGAAACTGTACTGTAAAAGAATGTCAGCCCTATTTCCACTCTATTACATGGTACTTTCAGTAGTAAATGCTGGGTATGTTCACGTATTACCTTCCTGTCCAGTGTACATACACACTTGGTCTTCTGAACTCACCAAACGAGACAATGCTAACTTGTTGGTAAGGGTAAAGTAACTACATTGTAAAAACATGTTCTGGCCTGATTACTTCTTGTAACATGAGGCAAGTTTAAAGAGAAACAAGACAGCAGTGAAAACGACAATCTTTAATATGATACATGTCTGCAGCATACAAAGAGTCATCACAATAAAATTTGTTTTAAGTACAAAACAGTACAAAGGAGCTTTCCAAAAAACACATTATTGGCCTGAGGGTCGTGCTTTTTGTCCATCAAAATTCCTTCAGCAGAGTTTGGTAGCAGTGCAGGACTTCTTCAGGGTTTGTAACTGCAAGAAAATTCACAATAAAAGCTCAAATAAACATAAAAAGCAAAAAAGACTTTGATGAAATAAAAAATACATTTTACTTATTTAATCATTTCTGTAATGAGTTTGATAAATATCTGTGAATTCTTTAACTGACTTTCTTTTACAGTACAGTTTCATTGTACTTAAGGGGTAAGTACCAAGTAATATTCAAGTGAACATACCCAGTATTTAGTAATGAAAGTACCATGTAGTTGAGTGGAAATAGGGCTGACTTTCTTTTACAGTCCAGTTTCAGTGTACTTAAGGGGTAGTTTCTGTGGTAAATTCATGGTAAATACCATGAAACATGCAGCGAGTGCAGACCTAAAGGTCAAGGTACTTTATTTGTACTTACCTTGTTCTTACATGTGGTATGTACCATAAAAGACACCTTTGCACAACATGTAAATACCCAGTAAGAATATTATAAATACCCAGTATGTACCACATAGGTATGAGCCAAATAGTACCATATAAATACACAGTAAGTACCATGTAAGTACAGAGTAGACACAAAATGTACCATGTAAGTACCCAGTAAATTCCATAAAAAGTACCATGTAAGTACCCTGAAAGTACCCAGTAGTTACACAATAAGTACCATGTAAATACCACTTAAGTACACTGTAAGTACTGTACTGTAAAATACATTTTATCTACATGTAATTTTTAGTAATTTACTGTAGAGAAATGAGAAAAAAAAACAATTTTGTTGAACAACATAGCAATAATGAAATTTCACATTTTCATTACTTTAGTCTTCCAACTCCTAAATAAAAGTTTGCTCTGCAATCCGTCCATGCACATGGTGTATTTTTGTTTTTCATTAATTTGAAATTAAGATAAGTCATTTCTTATAAAACGTTTTATAACTTGTTTTAAGATCAGATAAGGACCTTTTATAAATGTTTGATGTGTTTTTACTAAGTAAAAACAGATTAAAAGAGTCCTTTCTTTGTCACGTGACATCATAACCCTTGTGCTCTCTTAGATGACCCCTACCATGGCAAAGGTGGATAAAAGTGGAAAGATTTCATGTAATCCATGGATACCAGTGAAGATCACAAATCATTGAGGAAAAAAGGTTCAGCGCACTGTCCAGTGGGTCTAAATGACCCAACTCCCAATGTTAAAGTGCCTAGGACAGCACAAGGGTTAAGCAGGTTTGGTACAGTTTGTCTTTCCGTTTTTTTTTTTTTGTCCATTCACCATCAATCCCTGACGCATCTCTGTTTTTGCTGAACAGCCTCATCTCGGCACTTAACCTCCAATTTGCATAAGTCATTACTGTTGTCGGGACTAAGGAGGCTATAAATTTTGCTAAGTGTTCATCTGTCGCAGGAAGTTTTAAACCACTTTTTCCCCCTTTACATTTCTTGACAAATGGGAGACAGAAAGTGCACCCAATGCTGAAACCCCATTAGTACACCTGATGAGCTAAGCACTTTTATTCGTACCTGGCTGCTGTGAAAAATCTTTGGTAACATGTGAGCATCTCTGATGACCTATTTAAAAGTTACTCTTGTGTTTTCATGCTCTCCTTGTTTACTTGATTCCACGCCGGAGACATTTTTTTTAAACCCCCTGGGATGCTTGCAGAAGACTTTCTCCTCCTGCCAGCATCAATTACAGCAAATGTTTGCTCCGACAAATAGGAAGCAGGGATTTCTCCTCTGCGCCATCAATAAACAGAACATGGGGAAAAACAGAAAACTCAATAGCTGCAGCCCTTTTAGGAAAACCGCTCTTCCTTCAGCACGTTTGACAGATGCTGAGGTTAAAGCCGTTGTGCTCAGCTGGGATGCTGGAGAGCAGACATGTCTGTCTAGGTGTGTGTGTGTCGGGGGTGCCATTGAGGCCACATCAGAGAACCGAGCTGACATTCCCGGGTCATTGGAGGCAGACGGGAAACAGCTGAGACGGGGCGCAGGAGTCCCTTCTTGGCGATAAAGAACAGTTGAGAAGAAGCTGACAGGATTCCTCCTGCCTGAGCTCATTTATTTTGAGCTGACACACATAATGAAGCCACCAAAAGTTTTGTCACGAGGGACAGAATTTGGTTCCACTTGTGTCGGAGCTGTAGTCCTCTTCCTTCAGTTGATTCTCCACACTGAATCAGGCATATTACCCCTAATTAGGGCAGCATCTCCGCAGAGCTGAAGGAGTGTGGGAGGTTCAAGTTGCTCCCTTCATACACCAAGGAGCCAATTGTTTACCACGGCTCTTCTAATTCTCCGAGCTCATTGGCATAAAGGGCATCTTCCAACGTGCTCTCCCTCCACTTTCATAATAACAGTCATTATCTCCAGCACACATCTTTCTGCTTCATTTAAGCAGTTCTTAACAGGGGACATCTATCACTGAGGTGCTGCTTTTCCGCGGTCGAACTGACCTCCAGCGACTCTGATTTATTCCTGACCATGTCCACAACTCTCGCCTCTCACTGCGGGACAAAGCTGCCACGCTGAACCTTTTTTAATTATGAAGGCTTCATTTACAACTTCATTAGTCGCAGGTAGTCTCTGGACAGGACGACACAAGCGAGCGGCAGCTCCTCAGTCTTCTGGACATGAGGCCATTTCAATCAGGCAGGTAAATCAAACGTCTACTTCATGCATGTTTGCTTTATTATAAACAATGATCACAGTTGTGGCTTTTTTTTTTCAACTAGCTGCTCCAAAAATAAAAATAAAAAGAGGATATGTCCTCCTGCAGCTGTGAAAAGTGGCAATGAAGGTCAGGAGGAGCAGACAGCTGCATCTGGACAAACACCATCCAAAAAAAGAAAAACTTTAAAAAAAAACTATTTTCACCATTAGGGGCCGTCTCCTGCTAAAGTGCGGCTTTTGTTTTTTTGTCTCAGAAACGCTGTGAATGTGGCCATCTGTGGCAGCAGAAATTGTAAGCATGTTTTTCCTTTCCCTTCCATTAAAGAGGATACAAACAAGGACTGCTGTTGGTAGATTTTATTCTGAGATGGCTCTCTCTGGGGAGCCATGCTGCACATTGCAAAAAGCTTCCAATTAGCCATGTGCCTTCATCTTCTGACCAAGGTCACCTTGAAGAATCAGATCATCTCTGCAAAAAGCAAAATCACTTTGAATCAAGTACATCTGCTCCCGTGTGATCCTGAACGGCCTTTTAGTTCGTAGAAACAACAAAAACGTTGTTTACTGGAACACAACTTTTAGTTCAATCACATTAGAGAAAATGGACTGTTCTGCTGCAACTTGTTTCCATTCCAATCATCCATAGAGAGAAAAAACTTGTTTTGGTTCAGCTCATCTTTACAAGAAAATAGAACAATAAAACTTTAAAATCTGTAAAGCGATTAAGTCCTATAAGAACCCAAACCCAAAAAAGTGGAATTTTCCATTCATGTTTGCTCGTAAATTAAACAAAAACATGAAAAATGTTAACGATTTTTGAAATGTTTTATAAAATTATGAAATGTTTATGTTTAAAAGTTGATAAATGACATAAAACTGATGAGCTTCCACTTAAAACCAACATAACATTAAAAAAAAAAAGTGTTTTGATGTTCTGTTTCTATAACAGTGGAAGCCGCTCACACTCCCTCCATCAAGGCCGACACCTGTGAAAGGCTTTTTCTCAGAAAGGACAAACGGAGGAGTTCTGTCGACACTAAAAGCCTTTTCACGCTGCAGGAACAGTCTCGGGCCCTTCTGTCCCAACCAAGGTCAGCTCTGTTCAAACAGCAAAGGCAAAGCAGGAGCAGCGAGCCCCATATCCATGGGTCAGCATGGGTCATTTCATCTCTGCAACACGCTTTTTTTTTCTTCTTTTTTTCCCTTTTCCTCGGTCAATATAAGAACCCAGGAGATGATAAAAGTGCCCTCATCTTGTCATTTATCAGGCCCAGATATCCTGCAGGTAACGCTTCTTCTCTCGTAGCTCTGCCAGCTTCTTCATGGCCTCCAGCTGATCCACGTGCAGCTCCGTTTTAATTATCTCCATCAGGGTCTCATTCACATCTTTAGCCATGTTCTTTGCATCCCTGCGGAGTTAAAATGCAGATATATCAGGGCAAAAACAGCTAAGATAAAGTTAATAATAGTCTCTGTATGTATTGTAGTAAACCATCACTTTGTCTAAAGGCTACATAGCCCCTCCCACTGTGTGAGAAATGCACCAACTTGGGGTGTTTTGAGAATTCAGTTACACAAAATGTGAGAACAGTTTAAAGAGTGAGAAAAAACAATAAAAAGTGATAAGTGTTGACAGGATTTGGTGTTATAAATACACAAGAGTATTCATACTGACACAGATGTAGCAAAATGTTTAGAAATGTGGACGAGGACAAATGGCGCCTAACAACCCAGCAGATTAAGTGATTACTTTTTTTAAATCATTGATTGTATAAGAGAACTGGACTGAGTGACCCCTCCCCTCCCATGTTCCAAACAGGAAGTACCTGCTGCTTCCAAGAAGCCAAAATCCTATAGACTTCTATTGAAAATTAAATAACCACGTAGTCATGATATTTTTCAGAATCACCATCGGCTTTTAACATGTTCTTGCTATTCTTAATCTTTTTATTTTTCATTTTTTATATTTTTTCTGTGGTGCAAGTTATTCAAGTTATAAACTGACGAATCAAATGCCTCCACTGTGTTGTTTCTTTAAAGTACAGGAAAAACAGTCAGGAGATAATTTGTATGTTTCCCAACTAAAAAAGTAATGAAGCTAAAATGGAAATGAACTTGTTCACAAAACTGCAAATAAAACACAAAATATCATAAACCATAAAAGGTACATTTGTTTTACATAAGATTTAAGTGTAAATGTGTTCAGTTTAGCTGAGCTTTAACTGGTTAAAACACCTGAGTAAAAGCACAGTCTGAAAAGAAATGCACAGAGGTGGAAGTGTGATTATATGGAACTACAAGAGTGCTGCCTTTCCTTGGCAATTTATCACCAATGTGTTTGTATTTTCATTTTTCTTTATTTCATTTAAGTGAATGTTGATCAATCTTGTGTTTTAAATGATGAACCACATTCAAACTACAGGATTTAATAATTAAAGTATATTAATTCATTATTGTATTATATACAAGCCAAACCCTTTTAATCATATACAAAATATTGAAAATTAAGAAGAAAATAAATTTATTTTGGATAATTTTTCACATACTTGAACATTTGCACTACAATTTTTGAAAAAAGAAACAGTTTGACTAAAAGAGTAAAGTGTAGAAAAGTGTGTTTTCCTTAAAAACTAAAATAAAGTTGCTCTGTTGCAGTGCGCACACTGACAGAGGGTCATTCAGAGCATGACACGGGCAAACAGGGTGGATTCTGGGATACACAAAAAAGCCAGAAAAGGCCCAAAAACCCATTATGAAGGAAAGTAATAAAACCGGCTTCATTCTTACCCGCAGACATAGAAACAGCCGCTCTGTCTGAGCAGGATGTCGGCGACTTGTTGCCTGTAAAGCAGCAGATTGTGTTGGACGTATCTAGGGTTTGCTGCTGATGCAACGGCCTCCTCCGCCTCCCTGCCATCTCTGGAGAAACACACTTTGAGGTGGCTCAGGGTGCCGCTGGCTACAAAGCCCTCCAGTTCTTCTCTGGGAAAAGAGATTCAAACACACGTTCATGATCCAACTGACCCACTCGCAGGGAGAACCAGGCCTTTCCTGTTTAGGACCGATGGGATTCAGTAGTTAAATCAACATTTTCATGGTCCAGCTCCTTTATTTCTGACTGTTTTCCGCCTGATTTCTCTCAAAATACTCCACCTAGTCTCACCTGAAAGCTGGTCACCACAGAGCAAAAAGTCTGGTCCAAAATGTGTCAGGTGGCTGACTGTCTGGTGAAGGTGAGGCTTTTGTGAATGCTCCTATCACTGTTATAACTCTTTTTCTAATCAATGTTCCCAGCCTTCCAGCTGGGTGTAACCTTCCTCCCTGCAAGTTTTCTGCTTGCCAACTACTTCAATTTTTTTTTCTTTTTTCTTCATGCCTCATCATTTTAAAGGGCCTGGGGTGCTGTTGAAAGGGAGGGAAGGAGACTTTGTTGGTGGAGGAGTGAGGTTTACTGTGGCTCAGAGCATCTTGTTTAAACTTAAGCAGTCTGGATGATCACAGAGCACACACAGACAGCCAAATAGGAACATAACCAGCCGCGGCTCTGAGATCACGGGTGAAGGTCTCGCCTCGGGGAGTGTGTTTTTCACTAACCCCTCAACTAAAGTAAGGCTTTTTTTTTTCTAAATAACACAACGACGCTGTGCTGAGAATGCTAACAGAAGAGAGGTCTCATATTACCCTTGTTTTTTTGAAAGATTGTTTACAATTTAGTACATTTCTTTGCACGACAATAAATAAATAAAAATGTCTGACCATCTTGAATTACAAAGTCTGTTTTAACAGTACAAAAAAAAAGGGGTTAGCAAATAAAAAAAAGGAGGACAGAAACTGGCAGATGAAAAAAGGCCAGATGACTTCTTAGGGACACATAACAGACGGGGGTCTCAGAGCAATGAGCTGCCAGCCTTTACTGTGTTATAGGACACAAGCAGAGTCTGTGGCCGAACTTGGACCCCATCACGGGCGATCAGGATTCACCAAAGAGTGAGAAAGCAGGCAGAAATAAGAGAAAGCAAAGAGGTTTGAAGAGAAATGCTCCTTTTTGATGGAAGTCAGACACTCGGACAAAAAAAAAAAAAAGCGACAAGGAGCAGATTTTTACAGTTGAAACTGCACTTACTTTAAGAGAAATCCCACAGAGATTTATGCAGGCGGCCAATTCAACTGCTGGCATGTTGTTCTCATTCTGCTAACCTATTTAAATAGAGTACAACTCTTCATGGGTGGCTCATAAAACCCAGACTAATCACTTTGGTCAACTCTGAGGGGGTATTCATCAGAGACACCCTAACTGTGAACAAACGCTACCCACCACCTGGCTGTGAGAGCGTATTTAAGGAGGGGATAGAGGAAACAGAGGGGAACAAACAACATCCTCTGTGATCTATTCTTGTGTGATTAAGGATGCTAATCCATTCACACGCTTTAATCCTGCAGGAGAACTCGACTGCTGCACCGCCGTGCAGCACATGCTTGCTGCTAACGCGAGCTGACCAATTAGCATGAAGCCCAAAGAGGGTAAAGCCAAAAACAAACTAATCAGAGCAAAAAATAAAAACAAAAAATGTCTGCGCAGTCATATCACTTTGTAGCGACTAAAGTGGAGCTTGATCAAACTTTATTTCAATGTGGAAAAATGACAAACATCTGTTGTTGAAAGAGGTGCCAATCACAGAGGTGTAAGAGGGGCTCATGTGAATAAAATACACACAATAAGGCAGTCAAAATCTCAACAACAGCCAAACAACAGAAATAATCACGTAAAAAAATTAGCTGTGGGCAGCACTTTCTGTAATATTATGCTAATCTGATTTGAACTGACAGTAGTGATTGAGACAGAAGAAAATGGCAACACAAACTTCCTGTTTGAAGCAGGTCTGAAAAAGAAAAGAGCCAGGTCAGTTTCCCGGGTAACCACTAGGTGGCTTGTTACACAAACAAAATGGGTCTTATTTGTTACATGCAGGTTTCCCCACCGTGCACTGGGTCAATCACTAGGCCCCGCCCACCCAGAAGCCCCAATTAGCCAAGATTGAAACGTCTGACACTGCCTGGGAGCCCTGACCGTCCAAATTCCCACCCTACTCCCTAACTACCAAAAAACGATATAGTGCTGGACTATCTAGTGCCCTGGATTTTAAAACCAATTCGGACACCATGCTCACTACTTTTTTTTTTTTAAACGGTGAATATGACGTCATCGATTTCAGTTTTGAGTGAAAATCTAATTGATATGAGCGTTTATGAATCCACTGTGATATGAAGATAAAAACATTGATGGTTTTAAAAAAAATACATTTAAATACATTTTCTTTGAAAAATTGTTCAAACGCAATGCGTTGTGGTCTATATTTGCCAATCTGGTCAGCATGGATGCACACTGATTTTTCGCAGAGACTTCTGAGAAATTTCTAGGGTCCTCGATTTTGGAATTGTAGATACGGCAGTAGTGAAGGAATTCGGACATAGCCAATCTCCACTCCCTACCCCAGGAAGAATAAAGTTTTATTTGAAACTAGAAAACTACAAATGTATCCAGGTTGTCCATAAAAAATACAAAAATAATGTAAAAATCGTATGTGCAAAACGTTGAATTCTAGTGGTCCTGGGAGTTGAAACCTAGTTTCATCATGTTCACCCTTCTTCAAAAACCTCTACTCTTCTTCTTGTGAGTCTTTCAAACCCGTCTAATGTTACTTATTGCAAAACAAAACGAGGAGTGATTTGGAAGCTTCCTCCCTCCATAAACTTTAATGGTTTAGAAATGTCTCTGATACATATTTATAGGAGAAACACGTCGGAAGTAACTTTGCAGAACTATAATGGAATAATTATGAACTGCACTGCGCTTTATGATTGCAAAACAAGTGGATCATTGGTTTTCTTGACTAATTTAACTCTTAAGAGATTAAATTATCCTTTTATCAGCAGCTTTGCAAACCTTTTCTTCTGCAGCTCTGGAGCTGCAAAGTGCTTGATAAACAATATCCAGTCTTTAAAGAAAGACCCCCTCCTGATGTACAAAAGCTGAAATGTTCAGTCATTTAGTTCATGGATCTCAATGCATGGAAGATGAAATGGGTTTTGAACAGACTTCAAAAAGGCTGCGCATGAGAAGTGTGGCATTTTATTAACAGCGACTAAACTGATAGGAGCTATAAAGCATACCTGAACAGGTAGTCTCCGTTTCTGTGGCGGCAACCAAAGAACAGCCAGGTTTCCCCGAACACCGCCTCTGGGTTCCTCTTCCTCGCCTCCTCTCTGAAAGTCAAATAATGGACGTTAGCAGTCAATCAATGCAAACAGACAACCAGAGCAGACGGAGGAGAGGGAGTCCTTCCTCGCAACAGAGGTTAAAGAAGAGAGGCGGCATTATTAAGCTCCGTCTGCGGTGACAGCGGCCCACTGACTGCCACCATCGCTTAAAGTGTGGAAATAAGCAGACGCAAGGACATATGTGTTATTAAAGTCTGCCCAAACGGAGCAGATCATGATAAACAGTTTCAAATTAAAGTTCAGGGAGGATGAGTGCGACTGCGCACACACACAAAAACCTGCCCCCTAACTCCAGAGTGATTTTTCTTGTGTCGTCTGAGTTTGGCTTACTTCCCAGAATCCCCAGCGCAGACCTCACAATGACCTAAAAGTTTCTGACAACGTGGTTATCTGAGCCTCACACCTGCTGGAAAGGTGACAGCTGATTCCCAGATAACAACAGTTGACCCCCCAACCTTTGTCAAAGCCATCAGTCAGTGGATGGTCCAAAGGAGCCGGCCTAATCTGTAACCCTGTGGAGGAGGTCGGGGGGGTTAGGTGAATGGCCACGAAGAGGAGCTAAGTCCTTTTGTGTTGTGCTGCAGCACCTTTTAGGTTAACATTCTGGTTCTTCTACACCCATTTAGGAAGATCGTAAATTATCCAGCACCTTTTTAAAGTATTTAGAAAATTAAACTGGTTGCAAATTCTTCCTAAAACTTCATCCGAAATGTCTAACTAATGCGATTATGAATACGCCACGGTTCACACTGAAACGAGTAACCTTAACGACGCGTTTTCCGACCGCGGTGTGGACAGGGATTACAGTTCAGCGGCAAATAAACAAGATCGCCTGCGCACAGGAGCCGCTATTAGGATTCATGTAACAAGCCGGCGTTCTCAAAGGCTGATAAAGCGGGCAAGGACGAGATGAAATAAATCTTTGATATGAGAACAGGAAGAGAAGCATCCATCAAGCAAACATTAAAATCACAGTCAGGAAAGGAAAAATAGAAGCAAAGGTACTTAGTTTACAAAAAGAAAAAAGAGGCTAATCCCCCAGTGCTGAAACTGTTAAAAAGACTTTGAATTTACCCACAAAGGAGTAGGATTACTTTATTTTGTTTATAGTAATTAGTGAGTAATTTGTCCAACAAACATTTTCATTAATTGCTGTTTCTAACTTCCTAAAGTAGAATATTTTGGGTTTTTTTGTATTTTATATCATTATAAACAGATTATCTTCAGGTCACCTTGGCTTTAGGAAATGCTTATACATCTTATGATAAATATTAAAATCACGGATTAGGATATTTATTGCATTTCTCAAAAATAATGAACAGATTAGATCAACTGTTAGTTGCAGCTCCAAGCGAATTAACCCAAAGCAGCGCGAGTCAGAACCAGAACAAAGCTTCTATGAATGTAAAGTTAAATTAGCTAATAAACTGCTTTTGTCTGAACTTTGTGTTGACGTGTGAGGGTCTCTAACAGCTCAGCTAACTCTCTCTGAAGCATCAGATCCCATCCATTAGCAGCCTGGACCAAATTCTTCTGATCTGCAAACAGCCTCAAGTAAACTCATTTTAGTGGGCTCGTCTCTCCTCCTGCCGCCTGCCCTGAAGGGATCAATACCAATATGAAAAACCTGGGTTCCATTCTGAGTAGACCACACCGGCGCCTTTCCCTGAATACTAATCACATCACATTGCCAACGCCATAACCGGCTGCAATACAGTCCCAGAAGGACAGGCAGCATCTACGCAGCACTCCATCGAGCTCGGAAGCGGGAGCGGCTTCTTTTCAGCCCCATTTACACGATCAGCAGGAGGCTGCCGCTCGAAGGGAAGTCAGAACTTGGTAAACATTCCTACGATTTCCTATTTCATTTTACCTCTGTCTTCAATGCTCCATTACATTTTGACTGTCTGGCTGAGTTTCTTTTTTTTGTTTGTTTGTTTTTAAATCGAAAAGAACAAATAATATTAAAGATGCAAACAGCAATAAAACTACTTGCTGGAACTTTCTACTGCCCCCCACCCCCTTTGCGGTGCTCCTCCTGCGTTTGAGAGGCCAGGCTTTACCATCATCACCGGAGAAACTGATGGCTGCCGTTTGAAACATGATCAGTGACAGCTTATTTTAACTTGTAGTGCCTTTAAGTGACCTGAAAGGCAATTTAAATTAAATTAAAATCTTGTTCTGCAGCCGTGCTGACCAGCAAGATTTTTCATTCATTCATATTCTAATCTGTTTTATCCCTCTCAGGGTCACGGGGCTGCTGGAGCCTATCCCGACCACTTGCAGGCAAAGGCAAGGGACATCCTGGACAGAGCACCAGTCTGTCTGTCGCGGGCCCACAATCACACACCCATGCACACTCACATTCCCACCTAGGGACAATTTAGAGTACCCACTTAAGTCACTACATGAATCTCAAATGTTTTTCTCAGAAACCCCAGCTTCCACTTGCCATGCCCACATACTATGACCTTTCCGTCACATGATACAGTTTAACCCAGGGGCTGCAGGCTGCAAACCACCTCCAGGCAAACTCCGCACTCGGGGTTGCTATGAAAGATGCTGAGCTTCCGGCACAAGACCGGCAAAAATGGAGAGCCCTAGTTTATCTGGTCGGCTCTACGCACCCCCACCCCCCCACCCCCCTGCAAGAGCCTTGATGATGACGTCACATGACATGCCGCTATGTCTGAGTTCCAACCAGCTTTTATCTTTTGTCCGGACTGGCATCTGTGAACTGAAGCGCCACAGCGCTGAGATTACCAGTTAAAAAAACCGGCATATCGGTCAATAAAACATCAGGAAATCGTGTCTTTTTTGAGCTGCTGGGGAATTCTGAGCTAACCAGACAGTTCAAATACAATAACTGCAAATGGCTGCAGCTCACAGTTAAACAGAGACACAAAGTCAAAGCCTATAAAATCACAAACAACTCAAATCAATAGGAAATAACTTGAGGGCTGCATAAAATGTTCTGGCACCGAAGGACCTTTAGAAACTCCACTTTCATGTGTTGGTAGTGCTTTAAACTTCTACATTGTATTTTTATTGGAATACCATAAATGAATAGTAGAGGCCAAAATAAGGGTAGATCATAATGTCTGCAGGCCGGAGACAGATACAACGCCCCGGCGGCAAAGTGATGATTGTAATCTGCAGCGTCAGCTAGAGAGGCTTTGTTTGAAATCCCAGTTCGTTTTTCCTGCACACAGTGACAAGTTCATATAATCCTGCAGCATGCAGAAGTGGGGAGGGGGGGGGGGGGGGGGGCAGCTGAGCTGATGAATCGATTCACATGAGTTTAGACTGTAACCTAAAGAGCTTCTCGAAAATAAAGAATTTAAAAAGTGGCTCGATAGCGGAAATCATAAAAATAAACGCTCCCGTTTGGAGGAAGTATTTGATGAGGGGCTTTGTGTTGTTTTATGAAATGCAGCCCTCCACAATCAATTGAAGTTTGGGCGTTTTGCTTTAATAAAACATGTATTTTTTTGTGTCTAACATTTCAGAAAAAGCCATTTCTGGGCTCTCTGAATGAAACACGGCTGGTATGTTTTTTTTATCACCGCCATGTGGCAGAGTATTCGGCCTCTGGCTGAACCGTCATGAAGAGAGGGTACGAGTGAGGCGCGCAGCTCAATATCCCAACATGTGCTTTCTTAAATGCTGCTCCATCTCCATGACACAAGTGCAGCTTCATTAAATATGACAACTGATTTTTTCCAGCCCCTCCTGCTGCAGACGTTTCTCTGCACCGCCCCTTCAGAGCAATCATCTGCTGACGGCGACCTCCGCTACTCAGCAGACATGTCAGGGATTTGGAGACAATTGGAGTTGACTAGGGCATAACCTCATTTATACAAACCACCCAAGACTTACAAGCATCAGGGAGGCTTCTAAAAAAAAATTTAAAAAGCGTCTGCTCAACCAAAAGTCATTGTGAGCGGGTAAATGCACCGACATCAGTCACTTTAAATCAACCTGACAGGTCATCTGTATGCAATCTTGATGCGCCCATCAGCTCAGAAAATTAAGCAAAATATCAAGGCTGTGAGTGACAGCTCTCCCAGACAAACAGAGATTGTTTAACTAGCTGGACTCAGCGACTACATCCTTCGCTGACAGTCAATATCTTCACACCAGCTTGTCTGCAATTAAAAGCAATCATTTACTTCTATGGTAAAGCCTTCACCCGCTCGACTTTTTACTTTAAAATCAATAACAACCCCCGTCGTGCTCTGAATCCTGCCTCTTTACCGCAGAAGTCGTAAACACGCTCTCATCTATTCCTGGCGTGAAGTGGAGAGCCTCGGAAATAATCCAGGATGTGGACTTTGTCATCGGCTTTGACCGGCGCTGCGGATTTGTCAAAAACACGCGAGACGACGCACACGTGCCATGCCGTTGTGAATATTCATGACGGGGTGCACAGTTTTAAGCGTAATAATGAGTGTCACACCGCTGCTTGACATGAGCACTTGGGTGACCCGCAGCAGCTGCTTCCTTTGAAACATGCGGCCCTGGTGCTGGATCCAGAGCGTTACAGTGCTGCCTTTGCCTAAAATGATTGCAAAGAAGCACAGCTCAAAAACACATCATTCACAGATTAAGAGTGGCAAATACTTGAAAGTAGTGTGAATATTTATTGAGTGGACCTGAAAAAAATTGTGAAATGTTTCAAAATCCCTTTCAATAATTAGTTGGTATTATCCAAATCAAAATCCTATCTTTATTTCATTTATTTGAAACAAGTTTGTTTTCCCTTTCGGCTTTTCCCATCAGGGGTCGCCACAGCGAACGAGTCGCACGGTAAACTTGGCAATGTTTTACGCCGGATGCCCTTCCTGACGCAACCCTCTCAAAGCAACCGGGCTTGGGACCGGCACAGAAGTGGAGAAGGGAACAGGGAGCAGCCCGGAGTCGAACCCTGGTTTCACGGACGGAAGGCGCCGCAAGCCAGCACGAGCTAAGCCGGCTCCTGCATTTATTTGAAACAAGTAAAAGTGTAAAATGCAAAAAAAAAAAAAAAAAAAAAAATTGGGCACACCAAGGGAGATTTGGGAGGTTTTTCTCACAATAGCTGCATGTTTTTGTTCGTAAGAAAAGATAAGGTGTTCAGCTCAGAAAATTAGCCCCGACAATCAGCTGCCAGGCTCTCCTCTAAACACCAGCTGGTTCCCTGAAAATCTGAAAACAACCGATGGACAAGAAGCAGGAGACAACAATGTGGAAAAAAACACCAAAAGAAAAATGTTTTCAAGTAGCGCCCAAACAGATGTTTCCTGAGTTTGGAGAGAAGTAAGTGAATTTCCAAAGAGAGGGTTCTCACAAGATGAGTTAAAAATACTCTGCTAACATAGATTATACAAGACTACAAAGAAGTACTGCAGTTTTTGAAAATAGGACTAGTTTTACTTTGCACGTTTGCATGTTAACATTTAAAAACAGAAAACCCTTCTTTGAAAAAGAAGGACTTTGGGGTCGAGCTGTCCTCAGTTCTACATGAATGATTTCTTATGTAGAAAAAAGAATATATTGATTAAAACCCTTCAACTACTTAAAAAAAACAATACAAAAGGAATAAAACTTATATTGGAAAAAAAGATTGGTTCTTTTCCAGAGGGATTTTAGGCTACAAAATCTGTTCCCTCAAAAGTAAGATGCAAAATAATTAATTAATTAATTAAAGCAGTACATTGAAATAGCTGGTCTTAAAGTTCAACCAAACAAACGTTTTAGAAAGTGCCCAATGCTCGTACCTTTGCTGTAGGAAGCCAATGAAAGGAGCGACTCCGGTCCCGGGTCCAACCATGATAAAAGGCACCGACTGCTCAGAGGGAGGCCGGAAGGAGCAACTGGGCCTCAAACTCACATGGATCTGAGATTAGAGGTCATTAGAAATCATTTAAAATAATAACTTTATTTCACACCACAATGAGAAGCATCTGTGGGCCTGCTATTCAATTAAGTAGTCTTAAAAAAAATACTAATCTTGGAAACATGAGCGCTTCAAAATCCATAAGGGTCCGGGGGAGAAGAGATGCTGCAGAATCATCGTTTTTTGTTTTTTAATTACCTAAACGCAAGTGGATCAAAGCTCCCTTTTCCATTCAGCACATTTTCCCAGAGAAGCTTTTGTTGTTCAAACAAACTTAGTCTTCAAGCTGCATTTTCAGACTAAAATGTGTTTTCTGTTTCTTTTCTGCTGCACACTCTGAGCATTTTTTGAGGATAAAACATTCAGAAAAAAGTAGCGACTGCAGACGTCCATCGTCTACTTTGACCGTTCTTTCCTCCATCCAGTCTGCTTACTGCTTTGGCTGGAGCTGGGCTGCTGGAGGATTCCGTCTTCCCGGGGAAAACTATGCCAGGATGGATGAGGTCAAACAGCCAGCCGGTGCACAAGCCTCGCCTCCCCGCGGGCCTCCCAAAACACGCTGGGAGCTCCACCACGCTGAAGACGAAATGCAGCTTTCCTGGGTGTCTGAGGCAGGAGCTGTGGAGAAAGACCCACAGAGACTTTGAGATGGAGACAGTGGGGATTACATTAAAAAATCAGTACAGAAGGGAGAAAATAGAAAACAGTACAGCAGAAAAATCAACTTCATCTTTGTTATTTGATAAATAATCTGCCCTTGAACTGAAAAAGTATTTTAAACTTTAAAATGATGTTAAGAACCAGATGATGGCAACTAAAATTAAAAAGTCAAAGCTAATAGAGGTGGGATTATGTGAATTTGGTCCTTCCCACACCCTTTCAAGCCATTAAGCAAAATCTATTTGATTAATCAAACTCTACTTAACAATCACTATGTTTAATGGATTCAGTGTGTCAATAAAATAATTTCAACGTGCGGTCAGTAAGGCGCCGGTGCACACAGCTCCCTAATGACCAGAGCGCGGTGCAAGGGCACAGTAACCACAGCATCGCCCGTATGTCCTAAGTGACTTACATTGTTCTCACAAATACTTCAAAATACACACGCCTGACGATCGTACGTTCCGTTTTCACGCAGGACCCTCCTGCACTTCCTTTAGGATGCAGCCGCACCTCTCCACCACCCTGCAAGGGCCCAAGCAGCCCAAAAACCTGCAGCCCCTGCATGTGACTAAGGCATTAGACAGATGTAGCAGAATATTCTCGCCATCCTGCTGCTTCTTAAATGCTGCTGTTTTTCTATCTGCGTTCCTCCTTAATTGCAACAAGTGGTTCAAATGAATCTGCCTGCTGGGAGCGACAAAAGCCTCAAACCAAAGAGAACAACTCTTCCTTGAACATCATATTTAATTTCAAATGAGGAAATTATTAACTGAAATCTATTTGTGTTGATTGTTGTTTTATGTATCCATCAGAGGTGCAGACTTTTTCCTACGGCAACAACAGGAATGTCTCCTTAGGATAAAAGTTTGTGCCTCCCTTCAATAACGCTCCCTTTCCCTCTTATCCGTTCCCATCTTCAGTGCTGGCTTAAGTACTCTCATTCTCCCCCCTATCCTTCACTTTCCAGTTCCTGTTGGCCACTGGGGACCTCTATTGACCACAGCATCAATAATGCAGGTCACTAATGTCTCTGCACCATCTGATAAACTACAACCACCCTCTCTCATCCGCTCCCCGTCTCCCCAAGCACACACACACACACACACACACACACACACACACACACACACACACACACACACACACACACACACACACACACACAGATGCAGCTAAGTGAGTACTAATGAGAGAAACTGAGAAGTTCTGACATGAGGTTAGATGCTGCTGCTCCACATGAGCTTTAAAGCAAAGCTAATGGGCAGTAACTTTAAAGAAAGAGCAAATCAATGACTAGCTAAGTGATGCTGAAACAAGGAACACACAGCATGTTTAAGCGCTGCTCGCTGAAGGATATACAGTATTTTTTCAATATATCATTGGTATATTTTAATCTAGCCACAGGGGTTGCAAGCCAGTTGCCTCTGTGCCGGTCCCAAGCCCGGATAAATAGAGAGGGTTGCGTCAGGAAGGGCATCCGGCGTAAAAATTGCCAAAATAACCATGCGAATCATCCACAACACTTTAGACATACCGGATCGGTCGAGGCCCGGGTTAACAACGACCGCCACCGATGCTGTTAACCTACAGGGTGTCGGTGGAAATTTGACTACTGTTGGTCGAAGAAAGAGGGGAGGCAGAAGGGTCCGTGGCCAGAGAGAGAAGGGAAAAGGCAGGAACATAGGTTTGAGAATAGGGACTCTTAACGTTGGCACAATGACAGGGAAAGGCAGAGAGCTGGCAGACATGATGGAGAGAAGGAAGGTAGATGTACTGTGTGTGCAGGAGACAAGGTGGAAGGGCAGCAAGGCACGTAGTATTGGAGGAGGATACAAACTGTTCTATCATGGTGTTGATAGGAAGAGAAACGGGGTAGGAGTGATTCTGAAGGGGGAGTTTGTAAACAGTGTTCTAGAGGTGAAAAGAGTCTCAGACAGGATGATGAGCCTAAAGTTAGAAATTGAAGGGGTGATGGTGAATGTAGTCAGTGGGTATGCGCCACAGGTTGGCTGTGAGTTAGAAGTGAAGGAGAGATTCTGGAGTGAGTTGGATGAGGTCATAGAGAGTATCCCCAGAGGAGAGAGAGTTGTTATTGGAGCAGACTTTAATGGCCATGTTGGTGAGGGCAACAGAGGTGATGAGGAGGTGATGGGCAGGTTTGGTGTGAAGGAAAGGAATCTGGAGGGACAGATGGTGGTGGACTTTGCGAAGAGGATGGAAATGGCGGTAGTCAACACTTACTTCCAGAAGAGAGAGGAACATAGAGTGACATACAGAAGTGGAGGTAGGAGTACTCAGGTGGACTACATCCTATGTAGACGAGGTCATTTGAGAGAGGTTAATGACTGCAAAGTGGTGGTAGGAGAGAGTGTAGCCAGACAGCACCGCATGGTGGTGTGTAAGATGACTCTGGAGGTCAGGAAGAAGAAGATAGGGAAAACAGAAAAGAAGACCAAGTGGTGGAAGCTACAGAATGAAGAAACTTGTGAGGAATTTAGGCAGAAGTTGAGGCAGGTCCTGGGTGGTCAGGATGAGCTTCCAGAGGACTGGGAAACTACAGCAGAGATTATCAGGGAAACAGGTAGGAAGGTGCTAGGTGTGTCATCTGGAAAGAGGAAAGACGGTAAAGAGACTTGGTGGTGGAATGAGGAAGTACAGGAATGCGTCCAGAGGAAGAGGTTGGCTAAAAAGAAGTGGGATGTAGAAAGGACTGAGGAAGGTAGACAGGAGTACAAGGAAGCGCAGCGTAGAGTGAAGAGAGAGGTGGCAAAGGCCAAACAGAAAGCTTACGATGAGCTTTATGACAGGTTAGACACAAAGGAAGGAGAGAAGGACTTGTACAGACTAGCCAGACAGAGAGACAGAGATGGGAAGGACGTGCAACAGGTAAGAGTGATAAAGGACAGAGATGGAAAGGTGCTAACAACCCAGGAGAGTGTACAGAAAAGATGGAAGGAGTATTTTGAGGAGCTGATGAACGTGGAAAATGACAGGGAAAGAAGGGAGGAAGATGTGGTTGTTGTGGAGCAGGAAGTAGCAGAGATTGGAAAGGATGAGGTTAGGAAGGCTCTGAAAAGGATGAAGAGCGGAAAGGCCGTTGGTCCTGATGACGTACCTGTGGAGGTATGGAAGTGCTTAGGAGAGACAGCAGTGGAATTTCTAACGAGGTTGTTCAATAGGATTTTAGAGAGTGAGAAGATGCCCGAGGAATGGAGGAGAAGCGTTCTGGTTCCGATCTTTAAGAACAAGGGTGACACGCAGAACTGCAGCAACTATAGAGGAATAAAGTTGATGAGCCACACAATGAAGCTGTGGGAAAGAGTAGTGGAAGCCAGGCTTAGGAAGAAGGTGGAGATTTGTGAGCAGCAGTATGGTTTCATGCCCCGTAAGAGCACCACTGATGCCATTTTTGCTTTGAGAATGTTGATGGAAAAGTACAGAGATGGTCAGAAGGAGCTGCATTGTGTGTTCGTAGATTTAGAGAAGGCGTATGACAGGGTGCCGAGGGAGGAGCTGTGGTACTGTATGAGGTCGTCTGGAGTGGCAGAGAAGTATGTCAGAGTAGTTCAGGACATGTATGAGAGAAGTATGATGGTGGTGAGATGTGCTGTAGGTCAGACAGAGGAGTTCAAGGTGGAGGTGGGACTACACCAAGGATCAGCTTTGAGTCCTTTTTTGTTTGCTATGCTGATGGACAGGCTGACAGACGAGGTAAGACAGGAATCTCCCTGGACAATGATGTTTGCAGATGACATTGTAATTTGCAGTGAGAGTAGAGAGCAGGTGGAGGAACAGCTAGAGAGGTGGAGGTTTGCTCTGGAAAGAAGAGGCATGAAGGTCAGTCGTAGTAAGACAGAATACATGTGTCTGAACGAGAGGGATCAAGGTAGAAGCGTTAGGTTACAGGGGGCTGAGGTGAAGAAGGTGCAGGAGTTTAAGTACTTGGGGTCAACAGTTCAGTGTGATGGGGAGTGTGGAAAAGAGGTGAAGAGGCGAGTGCAGGCAGGTTGGAGCGGGTGGAGGAAAGTGTCAGGAGTGTTGTGTGACAGAAGAGTGTCAGCAAGACTCAAAGGAAAGGTGTACAAGACAGTGGTGAGACCAGCTCTGCTCTATGGGTTAGAGACGGTAGCAGTGAGACAGAGACAAGAGGCTGAGATGGAGGTAGCGGAGATGAAGATGTTGAGGTTCTCTTTAGGAGTGACCAGGTTAGACAGGATAAGGAACGAGTACATCAGAGGGACGGCTCATGTTGCCTGTGTTAGGGACAAAGTCAGAGAAGCCAGACTGAGATGGTTTGGACATGTTCAGAGGAGGGATAGTGGATATATTGGTAGAAGGATGTTGGAGGTGGAGCTGCCTGGCAGGAGGGCAAGAGGACGGCCAAAGAGGAGATACATGGATGTCTTAACAGAGGACATGAAGTTGGCTAATGTTAGGGTAGAAGATGCTCATGATAGAGTGAGGTGGAAAAGGATGATTCGCTGTGGCGACCCCTGATGGGAAAAGCCGAAAGAGAAAGAAGAAGAAGAAGAAGAAGATTGGTATATTTTCTTTTTTATGAAATTACTACCGTAATTTGAGGAAAATTGGCGTTTTTAACGTGTTCTTGTGGTATTTTTGTGGATCAGGAGTAGATGCCATTTGAAAATGGGATGTAGGTGTTACAATTGGCGTGCCACCATTTCCTGCTCCGCTCCATTCCAATGCCTCCACTAGACGACTAGATCCATCTACGTCTCTGTTTTCCTCGTCTTAGGTGGCATCTGGCTCAAAACAGTACGGCTCAGATAGCGCCGATATTTCTCGCCATTTTTTTTACAATGCTTTTTGTTATGTGAGGGGCTGTTAGCTAGGGGGAGAGTGCATACACACATGGATGATGGGAAAAGGGAGTGAACTTACTCTGCGCCAACAATTCCACTCACAACTCCGAGGGAAATTTCTGATGAACTACTGATGGTCTGCAGAAAATATGTCTTAGAAATCGACACAGGTTTTTTAAAAAAATTTGCCTAAATTTTACACACTATTCTTTTTTTTTTTTACAATGTCTTAAAAGTTTCCAAATATCAAAATCAGGATGCAAACCCCAGACTAATTACTGCAGCATCCTTTAGATGTTATCGACTAATTATTTCTAATCCTCTTAAATGTCAGATAATTTAAAGGCTCAATCATCCAAAGAGTTGAAGTTGGGAAAGTAGTTAAACTCCAGAGTGAATGCCACTGTATTCATGAGTAGTTCTACACTGGAATTCAATATTTTGATCAAGAAAATCTCTCAAAGTTGGCCAGTAGGATATTGAAATTCTGTCACAGCTGGTGCTCTGCAAACAATAACATGTTAGCCTCATTTTCTCTGTCATCTTACCTGGCCGCTGAATAAGGTCTGGGTTGCAATTTTGGCAAATGCTCTGAAAGGCAAGAACAAATGTCAATCAACCTCTGGTCTCGCTGAGATCTTGTTACGCCCATCACAGCGAGAAGCCAAAATAAAAAAGTGAAAGTCATCTTGGTCTGCGGAGACGTCTTGCCTAATCGCCCCCCTTCATCCACCAACCCACCCAGGCTGTAGTCTCGTTTCTGGGACACACTTCTATATTTATGAAATTACAAACTCAGGGTTATGGAGTCCCAGGTGTCCAGATGTGGAGCCAGTAGGACGCAGACTGCTGATGCAAACCTTATTTCAACGCCTGCCATGAAGGTGCCCTCTTTTAGCTAATATGTTTAGTATCTGACAGAGTGTCAAAAATTTGGGGAAAAGTGTAGAAACAAACCTCCCCCCCTGTGGCAACAGGACTGTTTTCTCAACAAATAACACTCAGTTGATGCCCCTGAAAGAATCTAATTTTATGTTCTACACTTGTTTTGATGAAGTCAAAGTAAGTAAAGCTGCAGACTGTGCTCTAGCTGAGTCTATAGATTCAACACTTTTTATTAAATTGCCCTCCAAGGTAAACAGAAGGACTAAATCTGCTGTCTGTTAGAGGCAGTTTTGCCATTCTCAATCCAGATCCTCCCAAAACTGTCTTCTTCTTTTGTCTTGCTGCTGCTCCCTTTAGGAGGCACCACAACGAATCATCCTCATCCATCAAACCTTCTCCTCTGCATCCTCCTAGTTCACACCAACGCCCCTTACGTCATGAACTTCCTCCTTGGTCTTCTTCTATGCCTCTTTCCCGGTACCTCCAACCTTACCTTCCTTTTACTAACACAATTACTGTCCCTCCTCTCAACTTGTCTATTCATCTAACATGACTTGTCCTCTCATGTACTTATTCCTGATCCTATCCATCCTTGTCTCTCCCGAGGAGAACTTTAGCATCTTCAGCTCTGCCGTCTCCACTGTCTCTACACCAACACCATGGCTGCTCCCACCACAGTCTTCTACACCTTTCCTTACATTCTTGCTGACTCTCTTTTGTCACACGTCACACCTGAAACCTTCTTCCACTAATCCCATCCAGCTTGCACACGCCTCTTCACCTCTTTCCCATACTCTCTGTTAACTCTAAGTACTTAAAGATCTTCACCCCTGCTCCCTGTAACCTCATTGTAACCTCATTGTTTCACTTGAATCCCTCTAATTTACACACAGATACTCTGTCTTGCTGCAGCTGGCCTTCATTCCTCTCCTTTCCGGAGCAAACCTCCACCCCGTTAGATGATACTCCACCAATTCAATTCAATTCAATTCAATTTTATTTGTATAGCCCAAAATCACAACAACTCGATGGGCTTCGAAGTAAAACATGAACTCAAAAGGATCACGAATACAAAGAGTTCAATAAGAAAATACTAAAATGAACTAACAAACTGACTATGCTATACTGGCATCCCTGCCCTTAGATCCCCCTTCGGGGTAAGGAAAAACTCCCAAAAAAAATGGATTCCAGAAAAAACGAAGAAACCTCAGGGGTGCCCACATGATGGAGCGATCCTCCCCCAGGACGGACAGGCGATTTACCAGAACTCTTAGAGAAGAATTAACTTATCTAAATCTACAACTACATATATAAAAGTCCAGCAGACGAGCTTCATCCAGCTGTGGTTGGGGGGACAGTCAACGGCGCGAGTCGAGCCGGAGACAGGAACCACAGCCAGGTGTAGGAGCAGGAGCAGAGACGAGGTACTCGGTCGGGTACAGAGCAGAGACGAGCCACAGATGAGCCAGAGGCGGGATCCACAGCCAGGTGGATCACTAGCTCTCACTACAGATCACAATGTCATCTGCAAACATCATCATCTTTTAGAATGTCCATCATCACAACAAACAGGAAAATCTGATTCTTAAAAAGATACTGCAATGATACTTACAAATCCCCAAATCTATATAGTCCTAACAATAATATTAATACTAAAGTTAATTTCAAACTCAATTGGGTGAAAATGAAATAACAAGGGGTATTAAACAGAAATGTTAGCACCGTTAACCACAGTAACCTCTTTTTAAACTCTCTCTGCCACAGCCCTCCACTGACTCAAACCCCTTCCTATCCAATCTCTAAGCCTCATTAGCTAACATGGTTTTCTTATCATTTCTATGCTAATGGCACACCGTCGGGTTGTGACCTTAGGTTAAGATTGCAAAGTATGTAACTTATCCAGATCTGTCACTGCTCTGAAAGAGATTAATAAAATGTTCTGCTTTACTTTGATAGAATCAGGAACCACAGAACAACTGACATTACCCTCCATTCGGAGTTTAACATATAGAAATGTTTTTATTCATGAATAAGAGCATTTAATAAAGATGACAGTACATTTCCTATCAAACATGTTGCCATCAGTGTTTCTTTGGGCCAATTTGACCCCATGTGTTTTAACAGTCTAAAACATTTAAAACTAGGTTTTCTGATCCAGCTCTTCCACTTCCACAGTCAGCTCTTTAAAGAGCAACATAAAGGCAAATGATTCCAAATTAAGTTGTTGGCAAAAAGTTTAAGCATTATTGTTCAGTGGACGTCCAAATAAGCTTTTAACTCTGTTGATGTCATCGAAATTATTCTGTTTTCTGATGTATGAAGGAGTGAAGTGTGTGTGTGTGTGTGTGTGGGGGGGGGGGGGGCTATACCTCAATGCCAACATGACAAATTGGTGAACAACTAAAGTTGTTTTTTGGATGTTTATTGGTCAAATTAAGCTCAAAAATAAAAAGTAAGTAATAGTAGGATAAACTTCAAATGTACACATATAGGCACATTATGAAGTTTAATATTTGCATGAATTACCGTACGTTTTTTGCAATGGTTGACCGACAGCTGTTTTCTGTAGGTTGGGGTTTGTTTTTAGTGTATTTAGCAAGTAAATTATCCTTTAATTTCCTGGGAATGACTTTTATTACCAAGCAAAAGTTCTAAAGTGTACATATGATGACGTAAAATATTGGTGCCATGTGATTTATTTGGTGTATAATTTGATCGATATGGTTAAACTGAAGCTCCAACACAAAGGGAGCTATTTTGGAAGCCAAATTCCTAAATATTTAAAACAAAAACAGCTTTTTTTTGTTTTTTAGTAGAAGATAAACATGTTTCTGGATTAATGATGGCGCACACGGCATCCTTTCCATCTGTGAAAGCACACAACTCTCCATCAGAGGGTGTATCATGTGCGTTAACACAATATTGTGCACCTGCGCGGTGCTCGGATTGCTACCTTTCTATCACAGACAGACAGCTCACGTCCGAAGCTGAGAGCAATCAATCAATCATCTCACATCACTGCACTATGATGATACTGCTGGTAGATACAAAGGACGTATCACTTTTAAAAACCTTTTGAGCAAAAAACCCTTTTTTTGGTAGCTGTGAACGAATGCAGTTCAGGTTTTAAATTATGCATTTGAAAACAGAAAAAGTCTCGGAATCTCTGCTCTGTTTTCATAAATAATTATTTCTATGGGTATCATCGATCACGTCCCCCAACGATATCATCTTTTTTGCACAGAAAGTCTCATTGTGCTCCCATTTATATGCAGAGGTACAACTTTTGAGATTGAAACGGCGGCTATATAAACCTTTAAAGATTTATGAATATTTTTTGGGGCTATGCATGCAATTAATTGTTGTTTTTCGAGCATGGAGAAGATTTCCTTTCTTGTAGTAACAAAACTTTAATCCTAGGGGACTTTTAGGTGGCATTTAACCCTCTTGGTTTTCCAGTTAAAGTTAGTTTTAGCATTCAAATGGAGTTTCCACCTTTTCCCTAAATAAAAAAAAAGAAGTGCAAGCTTTTGCCTTTTTTTTATGCTGGATGGATGTTTCCTTACTCATCCATGCCTGGCTGAAACTGCACATCTAGTATTTGTGCATTAGTATGTCGCTAATCGTTATTTGTGCATTAGTGTCCGCCACCGCACTGCTGATGGTTAGAGTTAGGTGGAGGGTCAGGGTTAGGGCGTAGTTGCCCAACGAATGCTTTTAAATTGTAAGGATGTTTCACAGCTGCGATAATAATAACAGTGTGAACTGGCAGATGTACAGTGGGACGCTAACACCAGTAACGCACAATTTATTCGAAACATAATATACATTTTTTTGAAAACAACAAACACAGTCAAGGGATTCTTTCCACCTCCCAGAAGATTTGACCTTTGTGTTTGTGGGAAGAAAAAAAAAACAGATCCCATAGCAGTGTCTTTGTTAATTTATGCCAACATTTAATGCCAAAATGTCAAACGTAAACCTCAATCTGCAAACACCTCCCTTTTTCAGAGGAGGTAATGGACCAAGACCAGCACAAAAAATTGCAGTGGTGCACTTTAAAGTGGCACACTGAGTCAGGATTGACCATTAACCTGTGATCCAAACTGACCCTGCACATTTGTGTCCTCAGGAAGCCCTGCGGCTTGACTGAAACCAACAAACAGCTGTTGCCCTGAAGGGCTTCAAACACAACATTTTTCACCGGTGCACGACTGTCCGGATTTCTGCATTTGTTCACAAGTTAAAGGGAAAAAGATAAAGAAAAAAAGGTGCTTAGGTTGGCAAGTAGGCTTAAAATAACTGACATTGGGGTAGGCCAAGAGCTGTGACACAGCTGTTTTAGAGGACAACCCAACCTGTACTTGAATCTGTAGCCAACTAATTTCACTGTCGGGTAGGTTTCAGTCAAAGCTTATCAGCATCTATGCCGAATGACCAGCCAGATATCTCCATAAGCTGGACGGAAATGCTCGTCTGGTACCAGAAGTTAGCTCCACGGGTCAAAGAGAAGGAAAAACACAAAAACATTTAGACCCTAATTAAAGCTCAAGAAAAATGTTTACAACAACTGTGACAGTAAAAAGTTGTGGAGCAGCAAGGACTCAAACACTAGACGTGGAAATCCATTTTTGATCCTTTTGGGGAACTTTCCGACTTGACTGATCCCGTCTGTAGACCGGGAATATTGAGTTTAGATTCAGTCACAGAGCTGTGCTCAAAACGTTTGCTTTACTGAGGCTATAGTGACTCCTTCTGGACAGAGACGGCCAAACATTTTAAGCTATGAAGTCAGTCTTAAGATAACCTGAAAATGTGCTTTTAACTAGAAAACAAAACCCCTTAAATTCACATTGCTCCACACATATCTTGTGCAGAAGCCGCCTAAACCACATCCAGCACCAATTTGGGTCATTTGCATTTCCCTCAGGCAACAGAAACCTAGTTTTTATCAGATTTGCACCTAATGTTGCACATAATACTCGTTTTTTATTTTTGCAAATGAAGCATGTATTAAAAAAACATTTTAAATGGATTCTTGAAGAATTTCCATAACTAACTGACCTATCAGGAGGCTGAGCGGAGGGGAGCAGGACGAGAAGGCTGTGAGAAGCTCCACAACACTGAGGCTGGCGTCTCGCACATGCAGGTTGTAGTCGGCAGCACCTTGTTTACTGCACAGCTCCTGCAGTCTCCTCTTCTGCGTGCCGTCCGCCGCATACTCCACCAACGCTCGCAGAAATGCCTGACGGGGACGAAGAAATCAGTCGTGAAATGAAAACTGTTTGTTTTTCTTTTCATTACTTTCACAAGCCCCACAGATTCATCTCAATGCCACCCTGCATGCCGCTTACAAAAGCACAAAGCTTTTTCCGTTTGTTCCAAAAATTGAAATGACAGCAGCCGACCTTGAGACCAGCACACTTATCCAGTACAGCTGGAGTAGCAAGAGTAATGTAACATCTGTAAGGTTTGAAACCAATTGGTTATTTTTCAAAAGCTTAAGATTATACAGGTAGACTTGCGACATATTCAGGGGAATACCCCACCTTCACCCAACAGTAGCCAGGACAGGCTCCAGCAACCCCATGACCTTAGAATGGATTCAGCCGCTTAAAAGGCATGGATGATCACAACGAAATAAAATTAAAAAGTCAAATCTATAATATGATATGTTTATTACAGTATTATTACTAAAAACAAACTTTGTTTTTCTGCTAGTTGAGCCATAAAGTTTTAGAATATTCCTTGGTGCAAAACATGCGGCCTCTGAATCCCCCCTGACCGTTGATCCAGGTTGAACTTCGACCAATCAGAGACTCGGATTTGGTAGTGACATACGGGTGACGTTCCATTTAATGCAAGGAAGTTCCAACCGTTTGTATATTGATAAATGTGAGCCCGGCCAGAATCTTATGACACCAAGTCTTTCAAATATTGGAATAGAGCTGTGAAAGAAAAAGGTCTGCAGCGAGATTTGGACATCTTCAACATTACGCACCAACTGTGGGTGGGGACATGTAAACAGTAGAAAAGAAAAGAAGAATATCCCCTCTTCCCGCTTGGAAAGTGTGAGCACGTCAGTCCAACATGGTGGAGTCCTTTGTATTCCCAGACATGCTGATGCAGGTTTGTTGTAGTTTCTGGGCTCACTTTCTAATTCAAGGACCCTTTTAGACAAGTATTATATTTCCAAAGTACTTTCGGAATATTTTTAATTTTGAGTTTACATTTAGTTTAGTTTAGTGTCTACAGATTCCACATGCACAACAGCAGCAACCCCAAATCATTATTGTTCCACTTCCATGCTTGACAGTATTCAAATATGTTTGGATGTTTTTCTTTTAACAAATAAAAAGAAATTTTGGTTAAGCCGGTCCAAACCAAACTGTTCCAGGTGTAGGCCTTCACAATAAATCAAAAATGTATCGCCATAGCAATATCAGCTGTGCAATACTTGTATCGCAAAAGACGGCGTAAACTCCAACAACGACCAATCAGATGGAGCCCTTCACGTCATTGACCAATCGAAAGGAGCCCTTTGATGATAGATGCCCGCCTCCTGTGTAGACGCGGGTCATTTGGAGCACAATATAAGTTGTTTTCTTTAAATAAAACTGTGTCAGTGAAATGACAATGGTGTATTAGTTGGTTTTCGTTTTGCTATTTGTCAATCAATTGCAAATCATTTTGTCATTGCAATATTGATCACTAATATCGCACATCACAAGTTGTGTCATGCAGCCCTATCCAGAAGTTTAGCATTCTGTTAGGAAACAGCTTTACAAACCTAAATTTGTAACATTGTTGTAATTTCCCTCAAAAAGCCACAATTGAGTTGTGCTCATAAAATATCAACATTTTTTGACATCTGATTTACAAACTGTAGCTTAATAAGTCTGAAAGTAGCTTTTGTGTATTGTATTCCTATTTGTTGAGCTTAATATTAGATCTAATTGGATAATTGGCCAAAATTTTTAATCCAGGGAAGACTGACTTCACAACAAGGAAATAGTTCTTCTTAATTTAGAAAGATGAACTTATATTTTTTTTTCAAACATGGTTGGAATAATTACTTCTAATTACATCTGGAAGCTCCAGGAATTGTGAAATGAAATACCGGTAGGTGCATTTGGTTATGGAGAAATAGCTAACCTGGTCATTCTTTTTTCAAAAGCATCGCTGAGGTTTACTTTTTGATTATGACTTGTTTTCTTTTTTTCGCCGTGGGCAGTGATTTAAATTTAAGATTAAAGCGATCACAGCAAAATATTCAAATGAGCCAGCTTCCCTTTCAGCGCGATTCAGCTTCAGCGCGCAGCTATGAATCAAACCGACACGGTAATCAGAACATCTAAATATTTGTCATGCCGAAGTGGTCGGAATAATAACAGTGATTTCTAATATAATGTGCATATTTGTATGCAGGGGCTGGAGGCAGATGGTCATAACTTGCTCTGGAAGAATTATGATCTCCATCTTCCAGGGCGTCCTGTGAAGCCATAACCTTCACCTGGAGTTGAAGTGAGTGAATGAATTAGATTTTTTACTGTCAAAAAGAAGAAAAAATAACAGACTTTGTGACAGTCTGGGGATGAACTGAATAATATATTTATATGTTTGCCTTTCATAAAATCCATCTTTCATTAAAATTCTGATGCAGAATTTGGAGATGTTGCTTGTTCATTTGAAGTTAGGTTTCCTTTTCTTAGTTTAAATAAACCTTTTTAAGTCTTGAATTCTTTGGAGAAGAAACCCAGAAGAATGTGAGCACTGCCAGTAGCTTTTTTTGTCCTTGAGCTTCCTCTCTCCCATCTCAATCACAGTATCATTTTATTGGAGGTCAAATAGACTATATGCTTTCTCTTTATCTTCAAATTCATCATATCAATAATTCCAGTAAATGAACAAAAGAATTCACAAGTAATCTGGAGTTTCAAAAATTCAGGATTTGACTCTACTCTGTATATATCTATAGTATCTGTTTCTTCTTGTCAACTAGACTCTATAACACCTCATTGACATGGGAAAGTTATTAATGTTGTTCATTTTTAAGTGTATTTTTTAGTGTTATTTAACAAGAAAAAAACTACAACTCCATTTATTTCCCTTTTCTAAAAGATCTTACCTTTTTTCTGTTTTACCTAGATAAATAAAGGTTAAATAAATATCATTTATTATCAATCTGCTGTTTTAAAAGAGCTGTGGTAACAAGGTCATTTCCCTTTTGAAGGGTCAATAAAGTTGTAATCTATCCAAATTGATTCTGAACTTTATCTTTTTTTTTTATTTTGTGGATTTTTTCCCCACAAGTATTTCTCCCTTTTTGAGTATGGTGGGAACAAAAATCCCATCACATTTGGTTAAATCAAACTCTAAAAAGAGAACTCTAGTTCTCTATGTTTCAAAGGAAAAGAAGAAGCTTTTGTACGAAAATGGGGAAACTCAAGGGACTGAGACTAAATTTGTAGAAAATCTCCCTTTTAATAAAGCTAATATGAAATAAAAAAACTCAATTACCGTAATTTCCGGACTACAAGCCGCTACTTTTTTCCTGCGCTTACAGCCGTGCGGCTTATTCAGTGACGCGGCTAATTATTGGATTTTATTGGCGGCCGCCGTGTATGTATTTTCGGACACAGTGAATGATTTGAATTCTCTAACATCAAACACAAGTCATTTATTTTTCAACACACCTCTAAGCAGCCAAACAGCATGGACCTCACTTCAGGTCTTAGACACTTCAGTCATGGTTCAACAAAACGAAACACGCATGTCCAGCCGCATCCCAGAATCCTTTGGTGCCATTAGACCCAACGTGCACGTGATCGCCGCTACAATATGATGAAGCTTTCAAGTTAAAAGCAATAGTTAAAAGCAGCGTGAAAAAATCACCAACGGGTTTGGAAAAGCCGGTCAGCTGCGTGACGGAGAGAACAGCGCATGCTCAGGAGTGCATTTACCTCTGAGTCATAGTGACTCGGCTGGCTGCACGTAAATATGTGGCAATAATATCAGCCTTTATTTTGTCGGGACACGACTGGAAACACAAATTGACGTGGTCGTTTTAACGGTTATTAAGGACTGAGCGGAGTTTTGCATTGAAACGCTCACAGCCTCCGTGTGAGCTGGAGACTGCGTGTCGTGTGAGCTGCGGGGCCGATGGCAGTCTGAAGGCTCCCACACGTAACAACGCATCCGCCCCTCATACACAAAACGTACAGTATTAAGTCCGATTGCTCTGCACAGACACGATTTGCTCCGTTCACCGGCGCAATGGGGACGAAGCGCTCCTCCTTGAAGCCGCGCTGGCCAGAGCTGTCGGAGTAGATAGGAAGGGGAGACAAGGGGAGCGCGCGGGAGCGCGGATGCGTCGAGCCATTCTGCAGGCTGCAGCCAGGGCTTACTCGAGGCGTCCGCGGAGCAAGTGTTTGTTGTGGAAGGAAACTTCTGACCCACGCGCCGCGAGGAGGCGCGCGCTTTTCAGTCGTCGCTACTTTATTTTACTAGCGTGTTTTTTAACCAGCCCTGTTACTCCCATAACGCTGCCGCGACACAAGCGGAAGGAGAGCTTTACCCGTTCACCCCTCCATGCACTGCTGATACTTGCTCATTCTTAAACACGTACAACAGAATGGCGAGCCGGGCGTTGGCCCCGCCTTTAGCCCCTAAGACTCATGGGAAATGGGGGATCGGGGATGTAAATTTCCTCATTATAACTGAGGGATGTAATGTTGATTATATGGTTACTGTTTGTAATTTTATGTGTGATACCTAGATTGTCAATAAGTTAAAAAAAATAAAATAAAATAAAAACCATAACTGAGGAACTTGTGAACAGAATAGAGGTGCATACTGTTTGGCAGATGCAGATAGACTCAAGAACATGAGCCTGAGGCAAAACTGACTCCACCTACTGTGTGCTAATGAATCACACTTACACTCTGAGTCAGGAAGTGATCCGTCAGGATGACAATGTTGCCTAATTCATGCGGCTTGAACCCCGGCCGACGCGGCTTGTGTATGTATAAAATTAGTTAAACACGTGAAAATGGGTGGGTGCGGCTAATAATCGGGTGCGCTTTGTAGTCCGGAATTTACGGTATTTAAGGGGCGTGAAGACTGGACTCTGGAATAATGCAGAAGAAGATTGGGAAGTCGGATGAGTCCAGATTGACTCTGTTCAAGAGGAATCAGAGCGTTGGGGCAAAAAGGGGGGCAGATTCACCCATAAAAACGATAGCCAATCACACACAAGGCTTTGCTGTGATTGGTGCATCTGCTCTGGTAAAGGTTTAGCAATGAGACCAAACAGCAGAAATCGAACCATTCTTTTATACGAATTTTAAAATAAGTCTGCTTTTTTTGCTTTTTACTTTATCACAAAGCAAATAAAATCAGCACAGGTCAAATTCAATGTTTTTGCAAATACAGTAATAAAATGCCCAAATGTGAGGTTTGGATCTCACGGTACCTTCTTAGGAACACTTCTGATCTCCAGACACCAGGTGAACAGGAAGAGGAGGGAAACATTTTGGGGGATGTGTGGCGGCACATGAGCACCTTCGGGGGAGAAAAAGACATTTGTTTTCCAAAAACGTTTTTTTCTTTAAAAGACGAGTTTAAAATAAAAAAGAAGACACCGTTGCCTTTTTTCTTTGTGTCTTTTCTCAAAGCCACATGGACGCGATGGTCCCTTCGATCTTTAAGCCCCAGTCTGCAAAGCATGTAGTCCACCTCTTCCGCCCTATTTGGGCAGAGCACATCCAGAGAATCCCCGGGCTGGTAGGTCAATGCTGGGCAAGTCTGGAGTTCAAAATGGGGGTCAAATTATGAGAATATGGTCTAAATGTTCAGAACTCCTATTTAAACCATTTTCTGAAACCTACAGAAATGTCTAGCTCTAGTAGGAGAGCTGTCTTAACAGAGTCTCCTCTGCTTAGCAGAACTGCCTTAGATATGGGAACCTCATGGAAAGTCTCTTTTAGCGGTCCAACATTCTGAAATAAAAGATTCAACATGAGAAGAATTAGGAATGAAGGAAAGCATGAACTTTTTTTCTTTAATTTGCAGCATTCATTACCTGTTCTGGGGCATCCACCTCCACCAACGTAACATCCAAAAAGGGAGGGGGCAGAGCGGGAACATTAAGAGAAGACTGGGAAAGCGGCGGCACAGAGTTTGTCAGGGGAGATGACGAGGAAATGTGGGGAATCCCCTCATCCTTTGTCTGCATAGCATCATTCTGGGATACAAACTCAGTCCTTCCTGAAAAAGTGCTTGGGTTTTGACCAGAAGAGGTAGATGGAGCCGAAGGCACATTATGAAAGTCCGTTTGAACGGCTTCCTGGCTCCGCTGATCAGTGATGCTTAACAGGTTTAGCTGCACATCCGGTTGGGTTAAACCCAGAAATTCCTTTGCTGAATCTTTCACGTTCGCTTCAGACTCATCATTCCTCACGGAAGCCATTTTAGATGAAGCCTCTTTGACGGCTTTCCAAAGTCCTTCAAGCCACGGGTCCACAACCAGTTCCAACCTACAGATATACAAAACCCACATTTTACAAAAGCAGTAGTAGTAAAAAAAAAACATTGGAAAAAGCTAATTACTGGAATTTTAAGGCCATAAAGTTTCACTTAGGCTGGAAAAAAAGAAAAATGTCAGATTTCATACTGACCAAACCACCTGAAACCACTAAAGACACAACCAAAGCAGCTCTGCTTTTCCTCTAACCATCATTTCATGATACATCTCCTCGCTACACCACATTTTCCCAGCCCCGTTTTCAGCCCAACCGAGGTTTGCTTGATTGGTCTCCACTACAACTCACAAGAGCTTTTACACTTGTCTAGAAAAGGGGATTCTCTGGAGGAGACTAAACAGCCTATTGTAAAAGCAATGTAAGTATTTTGCAAGCATTCCGACATGCATGTTTTCCTGGCAGAACCTACCCCACACCGTCATCTGCGAATCCAGCTGGATAGAACTGCCTGGCTCCGAGTGCCTGCAGTCTACGCTCAATTGTCTTCCCACAGTTGCAGAAATTAGCATAATTTGTGTCTCCTAAAGCTGATACGGAAAATAAAACCAGATTAGGGTTAAGCAGCAACCTTTCAAAAGTTAAATTATAAGCAAAGCATTCGAAAGTTTAAACATGAATTGCAACGTCTAGGATGATTGTTTTAAATAGCAGAAATCGATCATGTAATTAGAATTTACCCAAAAGTGTATAAGAAAGGTGTTTATAGTGGTCGGGAGATTGGTTCTTGTTGATTCTCTTGACAAATTGGAGCGCGTTGTCGGGCGGTTCCCCATCGCCAGTGGTAGAGACGACAAAGACTACAGGGGCGATCTCTTTCTCCAAATTGTACTGTAAAAGATTAGATCCATGAGGAAACAAACACACAATCAGCACAAAAAGAGGGATTATTATTACTGAAGAAGTAGAATTTTTCAAGGTGGAAGCTGTGCGATCTTGAGATATGTGTTGATGCCACCTTCTCGTCTTGGTTTAAACAGCTCAGTTCAGCAACCAACCCGTGGTCCTCTGCCTCTTCAGCAATCCCCTCTGCAATGGACTGGGCCTGGCCCTTTTGAGAGCCGTACAGGACCACAAACCGAGATTTGGTCTCACAAGGCATGCTACAAAACAAAGAGAAATAATAATGCTTTTTAGAGTTTACAAAGACATTTACGTATTTTGTGGTTAATGTCATTAGTAACATAAGTACAGTAACGGGAGTATTACGTCATGTGAACTAACCAGAATCCACAGATACCAAAATAAATATATTATTTCTATTTCTCACAACAAGAAAGTAAATAACAATAAGTAAAACAATAATACTGTCACTTAAGTCAAAGGCAACAGTTACTGCTAGATGGACAATTCAATTTGGATTATCCTCTGAACTGGAAGTGATGGTCTCGCTTACCAATATGCGTGGAAGAAGCAGGCAGGACAATAAAAGTGCCTTAACAGTGTAATGAAACACTTTCCTCCATCATGACACCACCATAACAGTGCCCGGATGTTGCGTAACGTATTACGTAGCCAGAAGAAATCATAACGCCCCACGTGAAACGTTTAAACTTTTACTGTCTCACAGCACTAAATCAAAACTAAACCTTGAGGTAGTAACTTTAAATCGCGCTGCAATGGAGAAGTAGGAATAATATCAACCAAGAAGAATCCCGGCTCGATCACGAAATTACATTTGGGAACCTTATTAACTTCATCTTGTGTATCGAACATGTAAAAATACCTTGTGGGAAAAAAAACATTTCTGCATCAGTCGTGTAAACTTTTCAGACATATTTACCTTCGCGTAGCAGCTCATTTAATTCTAGATCCACTCCTATGCCAGCCACTCCACTCATTGAGATCTCGCGAGACTCTAAACAAAAAAAAAACACAAACGTAATCGGCCCGAACCAAGTTGGAAATTATATTTTTAGCTTAAGCACTAAAACTATTCCTTATTGCAAGTTTATATTTGCATAATTTATAAATAAATTACATTGAATTTTAATTTTTTATCTTGACATGATGAGGTATTCAAACATTTAGAAAAGGTTTTTTGAAAGTATTTGGTTCCGCCCTCCCCGTCCGTGGAGCCTTCCAGAAGTACCGGCAGACTCGTGCTCAGCCACGCTCCAGCTAAAACATCGGATAAACTAATCATACAGTAGTTAAACTCTCGTGGAGTATTTTCTACCCAAGTCAAGATGTCCACATTAGGGACACTGGCGTTTGATGAGTATGGGAGGCCTTTCATCATCATTAAAGACCAGGACAAGAAGACTCGGTTAACGGGCATTGACGCATTGAAGGTACAATGGGCTAGCTAGTGAAGCATAAACCTGGTGGTGTGATGACCTGCAAATGTAACATGTGTTGCTTGTAATAATAATATTTAAGGCCTACATGTAAATACGTATTTGACCCTTTTATTTGGAGTCATTTTGTCTTCTGTTGTAAATTTGTAGCGTGATAGCATCTATGTAGTTAACGCGGATTAGCCAAAAATGCTAATGCGGGCCCATGTGGTTTTAGCTAGCGGGGTGTAGCTGCTCCCAAAAATGGTAATCAGTGACGCAGATCATTAACATATTTGAAGTACACACTGCAACGTCTTAAGATAAAATATAGGTAAAAGTTGTATCATGATTCCACGTTAATATTTTTATGTTTTGCAGTCTCACATCATGGCAGCCAAGGCGGTCGCTGGAACGCTCAGGACATCTCTGGGTCCTAATGGTAATTCTGAAATCATAGTGTGTGTCAAATCTAAAAGCAGCACAGACAAATGCAGATTGTAATGAACTCTTTCTTCATTTTTCATTTTTGCATGCAGGTCTTGACAAAATGATGGTTGACAGGGATGGGGAAGTAACTGTCACCAACGATGGAGCCACTATCCTCAGTATGATGGATGTTGACCACCAGATTGCTAAACTTATGGTAGAGCTGTCCAAGTCTCAAGATGATGAGATCGGCGATGGGACTACTGGAGTAGTAGGTATGTGGCTTGTCAAAGATTGTAGGATTGCATTGGTTATACTTTTTTATGAGATAACTGTTGCTTTATTTATTTGTAATCTTTCTTAGTGCTGGCTGGAGCATTGCTGGAGGAGGCTGAGCTGCTGCTGGATCGTGGGATCCACCCCATCAGGATCTCAGATGGTTATGACCAGGCTGCACGGATCGCCATAGAGAAGCTGGACAAAATTGCAGAAACCTTCCCCTGTGATCCAAACAACTTGGAACCACTCATTCAAACTGCCATGACAACACTGGGATCCAAAGTGTAAGGGAGTTTTTTTTTACAGAAAATGTGTTGCTTCTTCACAGCATGTTTTGTTAAACCTTAATTAAGACTTTATTTCTGTAATTATGGTTATAGTTTTCAAACACAAAAACTAAGCACAATTTCTGATCTGCTATAAACTGTTGTGTGTTCTAGTATCAACCGGTGTCACAGACAGATGGCAGAGATCGCTGTAAACGCCATCCTCACTGTGGCTGACATGCAGAGGAAGGATGTCGACTTCGAACTCATTAAGGTGGAGGGCAAAGTGGGAGGGAAGCTGGAGGACACACAGCTCATCAAGGGAGTTATTGTTGACAAGGAGTTCAGCCACCCCCAGATGCCCAAGGTATGAACGGAGTCTTAAATGGATTCTCAGGAAACTGCCTAATGCCTTTTACCTCTCTGTAAGTAGACAGATAAAAGGTCAGTTTGAAATTGATTTCACATCCTGGTAACTAAAAATAAAAAATAAAAAAAAATACATATCTCTTTAATGAAACACTTTATTCTAGGGACAATTATTGTTGCCACAGTTAAGAACGCTTTTTTTCTCTGAAATGTTTTCCTTTTTGTAACTTAGGAACTGAAAGATGTCAAAATTGCCATCCTAACCTGCCCCTTTGAGCCACCTAAACCCAAGACCAAGCATAAGCTGGATGTGACCTCTGTGGAGGACTACAAAGCCCTGCAGAAATATGAAAAAGAGAAGTTTGAGGAGATGATCCAGCAGGTCAGTAATCAAAGAATCTGTTGGCTACTTGATTATCAGCAAAGTATAAACAATATTAAATATAGAAGCAACAAAAATAGTGATGTGCGGGGTTCTTGTTAAAATGCAAAACATACAATTGTTTTGCGTTTAGGTCAAAAGCAACGGTGCCAACTTGGCCATCTGTCAGTGGGGCTTTGACGACGAGGCGAACCACCTTCTGCTGCAGAATGAGCTGCCTGCTGTGCGCTGGGTTGGAGGACCTGAGATCGAGGTGGGATGCTTTACATGCTGTGGAACCTTTACAGTTCTACTTTTGTTAGCCACCTTCAAACTTTAATCTTAATTCACATTATTTTGTTGTCATTCCTGCAGAAAACTTACTTTTACCAATAAAGTTGTGACACATTGCAGAATAAATGGCAGTTATAAACAGCTAGAGCTATAAAGCGGTCAAAGTTGAGAATGTTAATTTTCTATGATGTGAAAAATCTTCCAAAAATGTCAGTCAAGTGGGGATAAACCAATTGGAAGTTTTTTGCTTGTAAAATATTTAGAATGGAAGGTTAAGCCGTTTGTGCAGACACAAAACCATAGTAAAAATAAATTTAATCATATCAGATTGTTACCTGATGTCAAAACAAACATGTCTACTTCATTCCCATTGTAAGCTACTTCCACATTTCTATCATAGACTGCTTTTTAGTAGATGAAAGTAGTTGATCTTTTGTATTGGGGGGCGGAAACTGTTGTTAAAAAAATGTCATATTTGGTGTTGATGTTTCAACACAAAGTTTGTAAAGAAAGTTCACCTTCTCTGAAACCTGCTCTGGCAGTTGATCGCCATCGCCACAGGAGGTCGCATTGTGCCGCGGTTCAGTGAGCTGACGCCCGAGAAGCTGGGCACAGCTGGTTTAGTGAAGGAGCTCTCCTTCGGCACCACCAAGGATCACATGTTGGTTATTCAGGAGTGCAAAAACACCAGGGCTGTAACCATTTTCATCCGTGGGGGCAACAAGATGGTTAGTCTGTCTTATCACTCTCACACTTTTTTTTGTGTGTGTGTGTGTGCTGGGGATTATTGCTAATTCTCTGTCTTTCCTACCAGATCATTGAGGAGGCCAAGCGCGCGCTCCACGATGCTTTGTGTGTAATTCGCAATTTGATCCGAGACAACCGTGTTGTTTATGGGGGTGGAGCCTCAGAGATCGCATGTGCCCTGGCGGTAAATCGGGCTGCAGATAAGGTGAGACTCTAAAGTTGATGTTTCAGACCTGGCAACCCATTTCTGCTTCAAATGTCGCAGAGTTATATCTTTTGTAAATGTTCTGTTTCAGTGCCCATCATTGGAGCAGTATGCCATGCGGTCGTTTGCCGATGCTTTAGAAGTCATCCCAATGGCTTTGGCTGAAAACAGCGGACTGAACCCCATCCAGACCATGGCAGAGGTCCGAGCCAGACAAGTCAAAGACAACAACCCTTTCCTTGGCATTGACTGTTTACACAAAAACACCAACGGTAAGAGCAGGTTGTGGTCAAAAAGCTACCAAAATACCTGGAACTAGTATTGAGAATCTGTTTCTGTTCTTTTCTAAAGACATGAAGCAGCAACACGTGATCGAGACTCTGATCGCCAAAAAGCAGCAGATCTCCCTGGCTACCCAGGTGGTCAGGATGATCCTGAAGATCGATGACATCCGGAGCCCTGGAGAGACCGAGGAATGAAGTCGACACTTGATGTTCTGAAACGCTCGAGGTCTTTGGCACTTCCTCAAGCTTCATGTTCAAACCGCACCGCACATTCGTATTTATCATTTGGTACTTGTTCCAGCTGTTGTAGTATCAAAGTCAACAATAAAATGTTGATCTAATCGAATTTCAGGAGTCTTCAACTGTGCTTTAAATAAAATAAACTCTCTTGTCCTTCTGTCTGCATCAGATCATTTCAAACATTATCCCAAAGAATTTTTTATTTTATTGACATTAAGATGTTCGTTCTTTAGAAAATAAAACTTTGAAAATGATAACATGGAGAGCGTTTGCATGTTAGCCATATTTCAACCACTTCAGTCATCTTGTCAACTATTTAATGCATATGTGTTTAGGACAGTTAAGAAAAAAAACATTCAATTAGGAGCAATTTTTACAGAATCTCGTAAGTCGATGCTTATTTCTTTCATTGGTTTCTATATTGCGAATGTCTTCAGCAGTATTTGTTGAGCCAGTTCAGCATGTCTTTTCTTGCCTCCTGGATGTACGGTTTGTCTGCCGGGTTGATGTCTTCTCTCTTCCGGTGGACGAAGCCGTGAGTTTGACCAGGAAATATTTTCACCTGGTGCTCTACGGTACATTTTTCCTTCAGCTTCGCCTCTAGGGCATTCACCTTCACAGAGCAAGTAGAATAATTATAAAATGAAATGGAGAAGTTAGGCCTAAGTGTCACTCAAAGCACACACACCTGGTCAAGAGGGATAACCTGATCCACCTCTGCAAAAATGAACAGAGTGGGGCTCTTGAGGGCGTACCTGTCCTCTCTTTCTCGAACTATTCCTACGCAGAAAAAACAAAACATTCAAATTAGTGCCGTCATTCGAATAATTAATTTATGACCTGAAATTAATCTATTTTTTTAATTTGACCTAATAATTGCTGTGAAAAGACTCATTTTGAGATCTTTTTATTTAATTTTGTGACATCGTGGTGCAGTAGAACAATTTAAAAAGCGGTTTTATGACGTTTTTTATAACAGACTTCTTCCAACCTTCCCTTTTATACCACCAGGGGGTATTTGTCAATCTAAAACAAAAAGAAAGAAAAAACAATACAGCAGGTCCAGAGTGCTCTAATTGAACAAATCAAAAAAGCAGTGTGAGGCGCTGAAGCCTTTACCATGACAACATGTCGCACTGCGTATCAAATAGTCTGCTTTTAGGGAAAAAATAAACCTAAAACGATACGATTAAATGATTAATAATTGATTACATATTTATTTCTTTTGAAAGTGACCATAAAAAGCAGTAGAATCCCCTTCGAGGTGTCCATTATCAGAAATTCAGAAAAAAATAATGAAAACTGACACCTCGTCGGGATTTATCCCTTACTTAATAGATATGCGTTATAGATAAAAACTGAGATTAATTTAATAAAAAAACACGCTTATGTCTCTTCAATAATTTATCAGGATTAATGCGATTATTTGAATTCCAATGTCATTTAAAGGCTTCACTCAGAAATCTGTGTGTCTGGATGGCGTACCGTAAACAGAAACTCCGGCTTTCACCTCTGGATACTGCAAAGCTATGTAATGTGTGGCGACCCCACCCCAGCAAAAGCCTACTGTCCCGATGCGTTTGGCCCCACACTGCTCCTTCAAGTAATTCAGAACAGCGTCCACCTCCCTGAGGAGAAGATAAGCTTGTTCCAATGTGGGTCTGGTTCAGAGATGAACCCAGAATTACAAGACAAACTTTTGAGCAGGTGACCCGAAGTGACACACTTGTTTATGGTGGTTGGTTTTTTGTCCTGAAGCCACTCCTGAAACTTGGACCAGTCACCAGCTGGGCTCCACGGTTCCTTTCCAACAAAGAAGTCCGGGCACACAGCTCTGCTCAGAGAACAACAGAGATTGAACTCCATAAACATATCTGATCTCCCCCAAATATCAGACTGTACGCACATGTATCCGTCGGCAGCGAGCATCTCCGCCATGTATCTAGTGTTTGGAAGCTGCCAACCGAAGATGTCATGAATGACGATGACAGCCTTGTCCTTGGGAGAGGTGGGCTTCACTACATATGCTTTGATGTGCTCCATCTGGACCTCCTGGCCGAGTCCTCCATACTCAATCTTATCGCCTAAATCGCAGGGGCACGGATTGCTTTCGTTTGCCATCTAAAAAAAACACAAGAACAGACGAATCATGTAGAAAATGAGGCATTTTCAGACAACTCTCAAGGAAAACTGATCTTCTTGCATATAGTTGCTGTATGATTATAGGCAGTAACCCTTGTGCTTTCCTAGGCAATTTACAGTTTTTCTCAGTCGCTTTAGTACAATTCTCAGATCAGAATTGAAGTTTGCAAATACGTGTCTGCATTTCTCAAAACAATTTGTACAAACAGCAAAACACTATGGATTTCTTGCAAAAGCCTGTAACTTGCTCAAAATCTTTAGTTCATCTCAGAAAACGAAGTCTTTATGTCATTGAACATGTCAGTGCCATCAGAATGTCAAGTCCTTGTGTCATTGTCTACGAACAAGTCAAATTACTTAGTCATGTTGTCAATATAACTGTGTACTTTAGAGGGAGGTTCTGATGTAAACTATGGCTAAAGTTTTGATGACAATTATTGTAAAATGTAAGTTACACCTTTTTTGTTTGATTGCAAGAGGCTGGACAAGATTCACATTTACACTTTTATTGTTCATATTGTAATTTGTTGACAGACCATGTCATACCAACATAGAAAACCCCCACTGCAAACAGTAACACAAAGGGGAAAAAAGATATGACAATATTCTGTACAACAGTACAGGCAGTGCAGTAGGAATTGGTGTGGTCTTCCTACACCTCTTGTCGTTCCTGTATGTTAGGCCACAAATTCTCATCCACATCACAGCGAATATCCTCTCTTGCAATGCAGCAAAATATGTTTGTCACATTATGACAACTTGATCAACCATTTTGCAGTTAATGACTTATACGATGAACTAATGACTAGGTGTTTTGAGGAGTAAGACTATTGCACAGTGAACTAGATAATACATTTTGATCAACATGACATAAACAATTGATAATGTAGCAAAGAGCAGAGAATTGTACATAATCATTTGCATGGATGTACCAAAGCAATTGCAACTTGTTCAAAGAAGTGAGAAACTGCTTATATGATGTGCACAAGTGACATCATGATGTAAAGATTGAACAAACAGTTTTGGGAATTTCATTCTGATCTGAGAATTGTACTAAAGCAACTGAGAACATTGGGAGTTGGGTCATCTAGACCCACTAGACAGTGCTCTGAACCTTTTTTCTTCAGTGATTTGTGAACCTCTCTGGTGTCCATGGATTACATGAAACCTTTCCACCTTTATCCACCTTTGTCAATGTAGGGAGAACACATCAATGTAAGGGTGGGGTCACTTAATATAGCACAAGGGTTAAGACAAAATAATATCAAATAAATCTGGAAAAAAAAAGTTTTGTTGGAATAAATGTTGTAAAATAAATTCACTAAAGTGTCTTTTATCGTGTTTTAAAGCAGTCGTGTTTTATATATTATTATTATTTTAGATAGATAGATAGATAGATAGATAGATAGATAGATAGATAGATAGATAGATAGATAGATAGATAGATAGATAGATAGATAGATAGATAGATAGATAGATAGATAGATAGATAGATAGATAGATAGATAGATAGATAGATAGATAGATAGATAGATAGATAGATAGATAGATAGGACATTCAGAAATAATCTATATAATATAACATCAATAAAGGACATCACAAATGACATTTATATTAAATAATTAAAAATATTACTAAAATTATGAAAAATTATTATCAAAAATGAGATTCTTATTAAATAAAGAAATAAATATTAAATAAATACAGCTGCAAAACTGTAAAAAAAACATTACAAATTTCTTTTTTAAAATACAGAAATAACTAATGAAGTTCACATCAAAAACAAACAACTGTTAATGAATAAAAAACAATTTAAAATTAAAAATATACATACATATACATAAATATATATATATATATATATATATATATATATATATATATATATATATATATATATATATATATATATATATATATATATATATTACTCTGTTTTTGAACATCTCAAAAATATATTAACTTTTTGTGAAATGTAAAAATTAGATTATTCTGTTATTGTTCTCGTTAAATGCAATAGATCTCTGTCAAATAAATGCACAATCGCCTAACCTTTCACGGAAACTACTAAAATCATACATTAGATTGAAACTCCATTCATGTCTTGCGTAATAATAACGATAAGGCTTTTTTTTTGCAAAAAAATATATAAACAGTTTGAGCTTCTGTTTGGTCTGCTACTAAAATGGAAAAGACAACTTTGCATTCAACAGACATACCGTACGATTTCTGGATCTTCTCGAAAGCTGGAATGAGAAAAACTTCAGAGCCTCGAAGTCTCACTCCTGTAAAATCTGCCGGACTCACGAGTTATATAACTCATTCAAAAAAAAGTCATTTCACGTGACATGTCCGAGAACAACTCAAATTCCCACCAAACTTTCAAAATAAAAGTGATTTCACTCCATCGTTGTTAGTGGCCTCCATGGTTGTTAGTGGCCTAAATAAAGCAAAATTCAGAAGGGTCTTATACAATTTTAACCCTCGTATTTTTGTTTGTCAGGTAAAAACGTAAAAATCCCTTTGCCTGTCGAAACAATTTCGAATCTCGCAGGTTGCTTTTATTTTGAAACGAAAGTGATCAAGATAAATCTGCATTAAAAAAAGTTTAGTTTGAATAAATGTTGTAAAATAACTTCACTAAAGTCTATTTTTTCGTGTTTTATAGCAGTCATCCGAAAAAGATCATATCTCAATATCCAGTGAAAGAGAACAAAACTTTGAAAATAATAAAAAAAAATCAGTAAATACTAGATAAAGGGATTTTACTCTCACAACTAAGTTACATCTGAAAGTTGTTGATGATTACAAGTCATTTCATTTCTTGACATGACTTGCATGTATGAAGAATGATTTACTTTTTTTGTTTTTGTTTAAATCGCAGCCACTACTGTGTCCGTTGGTTCATGACTAGTATTAATGCTTTTATCAGTCAAACACAAATGTATTTATGACATCTGAACAATTATAATCTCAAACTTCTAGTGTCTTAAAGGTTACATGTGATCGCTGGGATTTATGGATTGATGATGCAAATGCAGCACAGAGCCTGTCTGTCTGTCTGTCACACAGATTTTAAGTCTTGCAAAACCACAATGACACAGCATTTTACAAAACGCTGTGTCATTGTGTCATTACCTTTTTCAGGGAATTTGATGTATTCCTAAATCAAGAATAACAATATTTTTAATTAAAATACTTAAAATGCTTACATACTTTGTTTGTTTGTTTGTTTGCTTTTTTAAAGATTTCTTCAAGAACCAGGTTGAATCTTACCCCTTGTGCTATCTTAGATGACCCCACCCTTACATTGACGTGTTCTTCCTACCATGACAAAGGTGGATAAAGGTGGAAAGGTTTCATGTAATCCATGGACACCAGTGAGGTTCACAAATCACTGAAGAAAAAAGGTTCAGAGCACCGTCTAGTGGGTCTAGATGACCCAACTCCCAATGTTAAAGTGCCTAGGATAGTACAATGGTTACATAAACACTACATTCATTCATTCATTCATGTATTTATTTGTTCCTTTCATGAAAATAATTTATGCCCAAATGTTTACATGTTTGTTTTACCTATTAAACATTTTCATGATTGCAAGGGAGCAGAATTGAAGAATACAATTCTTATAAATTGTCTGCTCCCTTTTAAACATTGCATCATATTTACATTTCTCACACCATCACCTGTGCTCAGATTTCACCACATACAGTTAAAAAAAACAGTAAATACATTCCATTCATTTAGTACATGCCATCCAAAAATTCCATTCAACAGTCAAGTTTGTACAAACTAATTTGTTTAACTTTATACATCCGTTTAAATTGAATAATATTTTGACAACTTTTTAACTAATTCTCCTGGGAATTCCACATTTTTACCCCTGCTATAGACAAACACTTTTGCTTTAGTGTTGTTCGAGCAATCTGTTGTTTGAAATCAAATTTTCTCCTATGATTTTCATCTCCTGTGGTAAAAATAAAAAGCTTTTGTAAGTCTTCAGGTAAATCTCTGTTTCTGGCTCTAAACATAACTAATAAGGTCTGCAATTCAATTACATTTTTAAGTTTTAATAAACCTAACTTAATGAAAAGTTCATTTGTGTGATCTCTAAAATTTGCTTTATGAATAAGTTGAATAGCTCTCTCCTGTAATAGAATTAAGGGCCTTAAATTAGTTTCATATGTATTTCCCCACACTTCAATACAATATGTAAAATAAGGTAAAACCCAAGAGCAATATAACATATGCATAATCTCACATGGTAAAATATATTTGGATTTGTTCATAACAAAAAGGCTCTTGGCTACTTTATTTTTTACATAAAATATATGAGATTTCCATGTTAATTTGTCATCCAACATAATCCCTAAAAATTTAAATTCAGACACCTGTTCTATGTTTCTGTTGTCAATGGACAAAATCACTTCTATTTTCTCTTTATTAGCAAACACCATAAACTTTGTTTTTGTTACATTCAAAGACAGTTTATTGTAGTCAAACCACATTTTGAGTTTTATCATTTCCATTTCAATACTTTTAGCTAAGGTTTTCAGATTATCCCCAGAAGAGAAAAAGTTAGTATCATCAGCAAATAAAACAAACCAAACATTAGAGCAGTCATTTGTCTTTCTCTTGTTTAACAGGCTACTATACTATTGTTTACTATGACTTTTATCTATGATATTTGAACCGTAACTGCCGTGACTGACATCATTTGACTAACTGATGAATAAGTTTAATTGAAAGTGCAAATCTTTTTTAATAATTTAGCATTCCAGTGTCTTAATTTTCATTAAAATCCTGAATTTACATGTATTCCTAATGTCTTCTAAGGTTTTTTGTTTGTTTGTTTGTTTGTTTTAGCCTTTGTTGTTATATTTCTTTGCAAAAAATCGTTTAAAATAAGTTTGGTGAATAAAGAATCTGGTTAAAACTTCAGTCCATCTGCTTTTTTCGGTTGTGCAAAAAAAAGAACAGTGTTTTAATTAAATGATTAAAAATCTGATTTTTAATTTAAACATGTAATTTTTTTATTGTTCAACAAAGTTTCTTATAACTTGTCACAGAAACGAGAAATCAGATATTTTTTAAAAATAAAATAAAAACAGTTTTGCTTCCAAATATTTAAATAAGCGCAGTTATTGCGTCACAGTACTCTACCGGATTGTTTTCTACACTACAAAAGGCACCGCTGGGATTCGAACCCAGGATCTCCTGTTTACTAGACAGGCGCTTTAACCAACTAAGCCACGGCGCCGCTGGGTACTGCAAGGGGCTCCATTTGTCATTATGAAAATGTCTACCCTTTTGTACATGGCACGGTTGGTGGTGAAAATGTCCTACATTTGGACTGGAAGGGCTGCGAGGGAGAATTTTTCATCTCGTCGGGCTTCAAACCGGCACCTCTCAGGGGCACAAAGCCACTTGGATGAGTTGTTAAAAAGTTTTTTGTTTCTTAAGTGTCACCCCTAAAAGCAACACCGTTTATTATTTTTGTATTCATTTAAACTAAAGTTATTTAAATAATGTTACGATGATACAAATAAATATAAGTCGTGTGATAAAAACAAAACTGTTAATCAAAATTATGCTACTTTTGTGTTAGTTAAGAAACTCATACCATAAACGCGAGAAGTGTACAGGCTTCACGGCTGTTTCTTGGACGCAGAATTCTGAGATGAAAGCTGGAACTCTCAGAGAATTGAGTAAATTCAGAACTCTTAGAATAAAGTCTGATATGTGAGAATAAAGTCAGAACTCATTGGAAAAAGTCAAAACTTTACTTTCTCTCCCTTCATCTCTTTTCGTATTGATTTCATTCAGCACATGCCTGCTTATTCTTAACTATTTTTTATAACTATTTTATTTAGAAGACAAACCGTTTAATTTGGATTATTTTAATTTATATTTTTGTCAATATTATTAAACTAAAACATCTGGCCAACATAGGTAAAGAAAAGTCAGATTTGGGGGCAAAGACCTTCAAAGAAATCAGGCATTTTTACATTAATATATTAAATAATAACAACGGCAGTCCTAAATGAGCATTTAAAGTTGTTTTTCTAGAATGATGGTTCTTTTCTCAAAACCACGTGACTCGTGTTGTAGAAATTTCTCTGTGATAAAAGCTGTCAAGTACAGCAGTTATGACAAGGTCTGGCAGCCTTGTTTGCGCATGCGTGTGGCAATGTAACAAGCAGCTAGCTATTTGTCGTCAGTCTTTCCTTTTGGCGAAACGGAAAATGTTAACAGCTCAGCTCTTTAGTGTGCAGTTTTAAATAAACAACAACTATCATAAAGTACATACGACGTGTTCATATGCCGATACAACCCGGGCACCAAGAACACGACGGAGACGGAGCTTTGGAAATCTCTGGGGAAACCATTTCATGATTGTTAATGCATCCGACCCATAGTTCTCTAGCTAGCATAACATAGCTAGCAAGGGTCGTGTCTGTCGTGGATGGGTTTACTGACAAAGGTTTCTTCGTCGGTGTTTATCGGATAACATGGATACTGCTGAAGAAGGTAGGCCCCGGCTTGCTTTCTTAATAAAATTGAAAGAGAATTAGCTTCGCCAGGACATCTCTGAATCCAGCCTGTTGGCCTGCTATGCATGTTTTCGCTGAAGTGACAACCAGTGGAGTAACATCATGTACGAAAGGGAGTCGTCTGTTAGGCGTTAAGGTTGTCTAGCTGTGTCTCATAAACGACTGACCTAACTTTAATTTTGTGCATTGACTGGAAAAACAGTATATGGTTAAGTGCAGAAACGACCCACATGTTGTCTGGGATGTCACCTTATGTATCCTTGAGATGAGTCATTTTAAGAAACTTTAAGTTAAGAGTGATATATAGTTTCGTTCAGTTAGTGACTGTAGCCTAAATGTTAACTTTTAATGTCTTTATTTTACACATTAAAAATGAATAACTTTATAAGACACGTGAAATAAAGGTTACATCTAAAAAATACATATTTTACATTTACCTAATTTGAAAATGTATTACAAAATAAGATCTTCCTGAACAGTGAATCTCAACTATTTAAGAACAATTCATTACTTGCTGCAATATTCAGATTTTCCTTAATTCAGATGAATCAACTCAATCCAGATTTAGATTTTTGGGTACCTTTGAAGCAAAAAAAAATAAGCCCTAGTAGACACAGTTAACAACACAATTACACTCAAATCCACCTGTTTGTTCGTTTGTTTATGAAGTGGATGGTTATTAGTGGTCTTATGTTTAGTTGGGAGAACTCAGAGATCTGTTGAGTGTCAGAGATACTGATAGATGTAATACCTTTCAGGATAGATGGGTTACCGCTTTGAGCTTCCATGCATAGGTTTCACCTTTTTTAAAACTAAGTTTAACCTTGCAAGGCAGCCAATATATATGTATGAATCCACATTGTTAGCTTATAAGTCATTACATCAAAAAATGGCAGATGTCCAGTATATATTAATGTTAGAAGGTCAGACTGCTACGTTTTAGGTAAACAGTAATCATGCACGTTAACTGAAAATTGTTTTGAATGACTTTTACAAAGATGAATCTATAGAAACTTCTCAAAAAGTGATTTACGGTTAACAACAAAATGTAATCTGTCCCTTAGTGGTTTTCTTACTCTTTTCCTGTCAATATAATTGTTTTCTTTTTCTTTTGATTGTCTTCCTATTAAGACTGTGAATTGAGAATCCTTCCTTGCATCTGCAGTGCTTGCTCACACGTAGTTTTTTTGTGAAATTAGCGGATATCTGTCGTGTGTGCCGTTCTGAGGGGACCCCGGACAAACCCCTGTACCACCCCTGTGTCTGCACTGGCAGTATCAAATTTATCCACCAGGAGTGGTAAGTGTGCTGCTGTGTTTAATGTCATTCTTTGTTTTGTTATATTTATGACCTTTTTTGTTCAATTCATTTCAAACAACTTTATTTATCTCCGAGGGGCAATTCTATTTTTTTAGGTGAAGAGAGTGGCTTTTACGCCACACAATACCAGATGGTATTTTGAATCTGCGGCACGACAGTGCAGAACTCTCTGGAATTAAAACTTAATTTTACAAATTTAGAGTGACATGAAATAACAGGCTTTATGACTATACAGTAGATATGATCGTACTCATCTATGTGGTTCTAACTTAGACTTACTCGACTTACTTCCCCAACAGAATGGCTCTTATGAGAAGTTTGCTGCTAGCATGAAAACTCCATGTAAAACATACAAGTAGCATTTTTTCCAAATCTGTTTTTTAGTTTATACCTTTTCAATTGTTTTTTTTTTAACAGTTTGGTCCAATGGCTGAAGCACAGCAGGAAAGAATACTGCGAATTATGCAAGCACAGATTTGCTTTTACGCCAAGTAAGTCTTTTCTATTCTTATGAAGTGGTGTTTTAGCTCCTTTTCTTATTTTTCAGTGGAGAGTAAGATGAAAGATTCATCTTGTTGATTCCTACGTTTTGTACAAATAAGCTGATATTGTTCAAATGAACTGATCTTCCTCTGATCTTCTTCATCTGTTCTCCTCAGTCTACTCTCCAGATATGCCCTCCCGTCTGCCCATTCAGGATATTTGTGCTGGCTTGCTGACCAGTGTGGGCACAGCCATTCGCTACTGGTTCCATTACACGCTGGTTGCCTTCGCTTGGCTCGGGGTGGTTCCTCTCACTGCATGTGAGTACAAAATAGTCCTAAAATTGTCTCCCCTAAATGTCGAGTTGCATTGCAGATGTCCCTTTCAACAAAATTAACTGGTTTTAATTATAAATAAGGTATGAAACAAAACAATTATTACTATATAAATCAAAATGAGATCAAGCAAGTTCTTGTTTTATTTACTAAAAATGAAGAAATGGACATTTAAAAAATATATATAGAAAAAATACAATAGAAATGTGATTATCTATACCACAATGTGTGTTATTTTTTTGTATTCATTAACTCATGTTAGACAAGTTTCGGTTGATATTGTGCAACCAGAGTCTGTTGGAAGACTTCTCCCCCTGTTTTTTCCTCAGTCGCTGCAGTTTATTTCAGCACTTGTCAGTTAAACCAGTGCAGAAAGCTAAAGCCTGTATGAGTGAAAAATCACTCCCCCCTGCAGAGCCACGCATGCAGGTCCAATGACGCCTGCGGTTTCCATAGAAACCCATCTAAAGTCATTTATTTGATCCAGGCAGGCGAATGAAGAGAGGCTGCAGCTCACTGACAGCACTGATCAGTTTTTACATTTTTCTCCAGCTTTATGATTATTTTACTCTTGGCGTGCCAGCTGACAGTTTTTGTATTTTTTTGTTGCTCCACAGTAAAACCTGTATTTGCTTGTATAAATTGTGTGAGAGTGAAAAAGCTGTGGGTTGGTAACACATTTCCTTAACATTATCTGACTTAAGATAGAAGTCTTTTATAAATAACATCTTTTATTTAAAATTGATAATTAATATTTTCCAGCTCTACTGTCTTTTCCTGACATGATATTTGTCAATTACATTGAACAACCAAAACGATATAAAATATTTTTGATTTTGAGAAACATTTGGAACGTCCTCATACACATAATTATGTTTATTAATAAAGCACAATAAACACACATGGTAAGATTTGTGCTTCTGGATCACTTTTCTTAAATGATTGGAACGTTTGTTGGTTTTAATGTGCTAAGAGATTCTTTGTCTTACAGGTCGCATCTATAAGTGTCTGTTTACCGGCTCTGTGAGCTCTCTCCTGACACTGCCTTTGGATATGCTTTCTACGTGAGTGCTAACACAAACGTTGTGCAGCTCTTGTCGGGTTTTTGTGCACGTTTGACGTCGTTCTTGGTGCGTTCCTGCAGAGAAAACCTCCTTGCAGACTGTCTACAGGGCTGCTTTGTTGTCACCTGCACGCTGTGTGCATTCATCAGTCTAGTGTGGCTCAGAGAGCAGATCGTCCACGGTGGCGCCCCTCAGTGGTTAGAACAGCACCAGCCACCACCTCCTAATCAAGCCAGACAAGCTAACGAGGTTTGACTGATCCCTATCCAACATCTTTTTGTTAGAACTCTGCAACTGTAATAAAAAAGTTGTGGCAGATACAGTTGTAAAATGAGCCGCCTGCGCGTGTGCCTTCTATCACAGCCACAGGGAGCTGCAGAGGATCCCCCTGCAGCCCAACCAGCCCCCGCTGAGCCCCCAGCCCAAAACGAAGCTGAACCTGAGCCTCCTGACGCCCCCCCAGATCAGGGAGAGGACCCTGACTTGGAGGAGGAAGGAGCGGCTGCTGAAGATGCAGATCCTAACAATGGAGCTCAAGGTGGATTCATTCAGCTTAACCTTCTAACATTGTAAACTAGACAACCTGTCAAAATGCTGCAATGACAGTTATCCTGCTTTATTGAAAAAAAGTGCCTCCATTAAAAAGCTTCTTAAAATGTTTAACAAACAGAGCAGTGCAATTGCTTCATTTTTTTCCGTGTGCTTCTGTTATTCATCTGCTGCAGATGACATGAACTGGAATGCCTTGGAGTGGGACAGAGCCGCAGAGGAGCTCACCTGGGAAAGGGTAACCTATAGTCATGTCATTCAAGTTGACACGTGTTTAGGCAACAAACAATAAAATGGAACATTTCATTTGCATTCTCAGATGCTTGGACTGGATGGCTCACTGGTGTTTCTGGTAAGTTTCAGTGCTTTTAAATGTTTGATGTTTCATCAAGTACAGTTGTAGTTCAAACCCTGGAGTCCTGTCTTTATTCTGTAGGAGCACGTCTTCTGGGTTGTGTCTCTCAACACACTCTTCATCTTGGTTTTTGGTGAGTTGACTTAACCAAAGATGAATCACGAGTGTTTCCAGTATTTTGGATTCTTGTCTTTCTTTCTAATTCTACTTTAACATGTGTTTTAAACTGTTTATCGTAGTTTGAACCCTGCATTTGTAAAGAAACGTTTTTTATTTTTCATTTTAGCATTTTGTCCTTACCACATCGGGCATTTCTCTGTTGTTGGCCTCGGCTTTGAAGAATACGTAAGAGATCATTAAAGCACTTCAACAGCCTCATGGAGGATAGGTTGTATCCTTTTGGCAACCTTTTAAACCTTTTAAATTTGTTTTAGGTTCAAGCATCCCACTTTGAAGGATTAATCACCACCATCGTAGGATACATTTTGCTGGCAATAACGCTCATCCTGTGTCATGTATCCTTTTGGGTTGATGCCCACCCAGAGAATGAACCTTTTTGTTTTTTGTTTTAAGTGACTTCTTTTTTTGGTCACTTGAATTGTTAATTTATAGAAAAATAAAGACATGATTTCAGTAAAAAAAAAAAAGAAAAAATCTAATTTAACAGCTATAGTTTAGTTTTACGCTTTTATTTTGAAAGGTAACTTGTAGTCAGTATTCTGTTAGCAAAAAAATTGAACAAATTCTAGAAACACGCCATCTGTATGTTCTTACTTGTAATATTCCATGAGAACAGTCTGTAGTGTCAGTCATTTGAGTCATCCTCATGATTTCAAATGTTTTACTCAGTCGAGTAAAAAGGAATCACTGTCTTAGTGAAACACATGTTTACAGTTACTATTTGTGCTAATTGTGGGTAAGTAAAAAATTCCCTTTGGAGTTTATAAAGTTAGACATTAAATCAAACTTATTGCACTAATACCCTTTTAGTTCTCCCACTTGTTCTCCTACCATAGCCTCTGTTCTAGCTTATGTGTAGATCTGGTCCTTAACAGCCGTTTCAGGGACTGGCTGCTCTGGTTAGGTTCCAGCGTTCCCGCCGTCTCCTTGGAGTCTGTTACATTGTTGTAAAGGTAACATTTGGAGACTACAGCAAATATTTAAATACAAAATGCTACTTTAAACACTAAATGGAATACTTAATCTCTTTGAAAAATGCCTGTGATTTCTCCAAGTAAGCTGTAGATATTTTAGACTTCAGATATTTTGGAAGTTTCTTATAGCTAAAATGTATTTTTATTTCTAATCCTGCCTTTTCAATCCATTTAAACACATGGAAAGCATCATATTTTTGTTGTGCGTACAGTGACAAAGGAAATTCTGATTCTGATTATAGTCTGGCATAATTTACACATCTGTTAGATTAAGTAATCTCAAACTGGCAGAAGAAAGTATTAGACTGAAGAATTCAGGGCTGATGGTTAAAAAAAGCTTCATTAACTCCCAACTCTACCAGGTATTATAGAGTTTTTGTTTTACTCTAGCTGCTAACTTCAGTTAGATAGGAGATTAGATTTGAATCGTTGAATCCCACTGACAGAATAAATATTAACCACAATAGCAAAGTTGAAAACCACTTCTAAAGAGAGTTTGAGAGTGTAGTATTATTCTGAAAAACTAAATGAAATGCTAGTTTACTAAACTAAAGTGCCAGGAAGTCAAAAAAGAAAATGCTAAATGAGGAAACAAAACCCAGTGCAGTAGCGGCCTGATAATTGTTAAATGAGTTAAATGGACTCTGAAATAAAGATGGGTTAGCATTCTCATATATATTTAACATAGATTTTCAGATTGCATAGTTTTAAGATGTAATTCTCTTTTTTTTTTTAACTCTCCTCCAACTGAAACGTTTTTATGAAAGTCGTTGTTTCTATTTCAGGTGTCTTTGCTGGTTGTTGTGGAGATTGGTGTTTTTCCTCTGATCTGCGGCTGGTGGCTGGACATCTGCTCTTTGGTAAAGCTTCACAGTTACATTTATTTCAGTACATTTACCATCTTCAACTTCACGTTGCTGTCAGTACAGACTCAATGCACTGTGTTGAATGCATTCAACTCTCTGGTCGTCTGTGTCACATTTCAGCGTGGATTTGTTCAATAATTTTCACAGCAGGAACTGAAATGCTAAAGCGAGCTCTGTGATAATCGTCTGAACAGGCTCTGAAACCTTCCCCCCATGATTGTCCAAAGCATGGATGTGTTATGGCATTTTTGTGCCCTTGTCTCTGGTTCAGTCCTGTCTGTAGGTAACTGGTGCTATCACAATTGAAGGAGCAGACTGTCTCAAATCTGATCCAAACCTCTGGACATTTCAGAGCTACCTGACAGTCTAAGTGCTGCACAAGCAAGAACACATTTTTTTTCATTTTGTTTGACAGTTATATGCCAACCGTTAAATGGAAATATCAGCTCCTTTTTTATTTTGTTTGCATTGAAAACACAGGTTTTAGGCATCAAATACACAGCGATATGAAAAGCCCCTTTAAAAAGACATTCCTTATTTGGCTTCTGGAGCATTCCCCAGAAAACCTAAACAGCTACTCCATCCTTCAGTGTGCTACACAGTTAGAAATACTAGGTTGTGTTTTGTCAATAAGTTAAATTTAAGCTTACTCTTTTTCTATTTTTGATGTTAGTCACTCTTCAAAATAAATTGATGTCATTTCTGTTGAACTTGCTTCTTTCTCCCTTAGGAAATGTTTGACGCCACCCTGAAAGACCGAGAAATGAGTTTCAAATCAGCGCCCGGCACCACCATGTTCCTGCACTGGCTCGTGGGGATGGTTTACGTCTTCTACTTTGCGTCTTTCATCCTCCTTCTAAGAGAGGTACAACAACATTCTGAAAAAAGAGAAAAAACCCTCGATTTTAGGCGAGCACAGCTTCCTGTCTTATGTTTCCGTCTGTTTTTAAAGAGAATCCCAATTGTTGCATTTCTCTAAATCCGCCTCTCCTGTTACCATCAGGTGCTGCGACCTGGAGTGCTGTGGTTTCTGAGAAATCTCAACGACCCGGATTTTAACCCGGTGCAGGAGATGATTCATTTGCCCATCTACAGACACCTGCGGAGGTTCATCCTCTCCGTGGTTGTTTTTGGCTCCATCGTGCTGCTGATGCTGTGGCTTCCCATTAAGCTGATAAAAGTGATGCTTCCCAACTTCCTCCCATACAACGTAATGCTCTACAGGTAACAAAGCTATAGTTCAATCTGTGCTCGTTTCCTAGTTAGAGGTTTTACTGAAAGGAAATTGATGATTTGATTAGGTATTATTTGTAAAAAAAAAAAAAAGAATAATAATAGATGAGCCTGACTGTTTATCCTTTTTTCTGTTTAGTGATGCGCCTGTCAGTGAGCTGTCTTTGGAGCTGCTTTTACTACAGGTCGTACTTCCTGCACTCCTGGAGCAAGGACACACTCGCCAGTGGCTCAAAGGCCTCGTCAGAGCCTGGACAGTCAGTGCTGGTTATTTGCTGTAAGTTCAAACAAAAAACTCTATCCTTAAAGACCCACTCTGATGAAAATGGTGTTTTGGGGGGCTTTTGGAGGGGGGATTTGTCTAATGATGAAGGACATATGAAGAAAATTTCGTGTAAATTGCATTTCTGAACTGTTCGGCCGGATTGCTTCAATATTGCCCGCCCTTTTCGTTGCACTGGTAGTGTTAGGTTGGGGATGTAAGGGAACTGTAAGCTACCAGAATAGTGTGTAGTAGAGAGTGTGTACACAGAGAACTCTCAGCTCTCTGCAAGGGGGGCAGGTTTGTTTGATCCTGCCCACAACTCGGAGGCAAATTTCTAATGAACTACTGCAGAAACCATGTTATAGAAATGTATTTTTTTGGGCTAAAACCTGCATAATCATAATTAAATGACCACTGGGGACGGGTTTAAAATAGCTGAAAAGATTATCCCATTGGGCCTTCATTTAACAACATCCCACTGACTTCCTGAGATTATTTTCCAATCTTAATGTTTTCTGTAAATGACGGTTCGCTCCTCCTTGTCTGCAGTGACCTTCATTCCTACCTTCTTGGCGAGCAGGAGGACAATGAAACCAACCAGCCTGTGAACAACAACAACAACCCTCCCCATGGTCAGCCAAATAACAATAACAACCCTCCCCCTGCGGTTGGTGAGGGGCTGCATGCAGCCCATCAGGCCATCCTCCAACAGGGGGGGCCAGTGGGCTTCCAGCCATACCACCGACCAGTCCGCTTCCCTTTCAGGGTGAGGCTACACCAAACACTGCTGCTGTTGAGTCTCTATACCAGGGGTGGGGAACTCAAGGGCCAGATTTAGTCTGCATGTCTACCTGTATTAGGTGTGTCTACCCAAAGTAGGAAATGTGGCCCTCAGTCCTACTTTAAACATAGGAAACATTTGTATCCAATGTTCCACATTTCCAAACTAGAATATTGTTAGCAGTCCTGATTTGACTTGTATAAAGGTCTCCTTTGTAGTTAGTGCTTTTATGAAAACAGTTTTGTGTTTTCCTCAGATTGTGCTGCTGATTGCATTCATGTGCATCACTCTACTCGTGGCCAGTCTGGTGTGTTTAACCCTCCCAGGTGAGCTGGAGCTAATCTTGCTTAGAATTGTCTATCCTGTGCTCAATAATTTTAGCAGCTCATGTGTGTTTTCACAGAGATGCTTGCCATTTTTCATGTTCTTCACGCTTTTATTGTTGTAATTTTTTTTGGTTTCTTTCAGTCTTTACAGGTCGTTGGCTCATGTCCTTCTGGATGGGAAATTCTAAAATCCACGAGCTGTACACGGCAGCATGTGGTCTGTATGTGTGCTGGCTTTCTATCCGTGGGGCCACTGTTCTGCTTGCCTGGATGCCACAGGGACGCACAGTGATTATGCGCAAAGTCCAAGAGTGGACAATGATGGTTGGTATCAGTTAGCAAACAGCAGCAAACTGTTTTCATAGCATTTGAACACGGTCATCTACAATAAATGTGTTGGTTGATGATCAGAGATTTCCTGCTGAAAATGTGAAACCAGGGAATCTGAATATTTAAATCTTTATGTCCACTGTACATCCAGATCCTGAAGACCGTTGTTGTGGCTCTCCTGGTTGCTGGAGTCATTCCCCTGTTACTTGGCCTGCTGTTTGAGCTGGTGATTGTGGCTCCTCTCAGAGTACCTCTGGACCAAACCCCCTTGTTTTATCCCTGGCAGGTAGGATCACAAGCATCTGTGCTTTTGTTCCGCCACCTGTCACCCACCAAGGCCTTGAAAAGTGTCTCAAATAAATGTATGCTATGATCGGCAGGACTGGGCTCTTGGAGTGCTTCATGCTAAAATCATAGCTGCCATCACTCTCATGGGTCCTCAGTGGTGGCTGAAGACTGTTATCGAGCAGGTATCTCGGCATAATGGGGGCTGACTCCCTGCTTTTGTTTTCCGTTCTGTTTTCCTTTAAGATTCCTGAAAGTCGCAGATTTCCCAAAATAGAATTTGTGACCCATTTTTCAGGTTTATGCAAATGGAATTCGCAACATTGATCTCCACTTCATCATCCGAAAACTGGCAGCTCCCGTCATCTCAGTGCTTCTGTTGTCCCTGTGTGTGCCGTATGTGATTGCTGCTGGGGTGGTTCCTGCTGTAGGTCAGTGCCCGAATGCATGCAGTTTCTTCATAGTGTACGTTTTTTTTTTTTTATTCACGCTGGTGTTCTGCAAAATACGGTCACAGCATTGTTTGAAGCGAGCGCTGATACCATTTCCAAACTGAGGTTTCCTTTAACGGGGAGTGTGGTGGACTCCAGAGGTTGTGTTCTACAGATTTGTGTCAAAACGTCTTTGCAAATTATCTTATTTTTTTAAGTAAACTAAAAAGGATCTTTGCTGCAAGAAATTGATTTAAGTGCCTCCTTTGAGCAAAAATGCAGTAAATAATTAAGGAAAAGAGGGCTGCTGCTTCATTTGTTATCTTTTTTAACAAAGCATCCTTTCACAAATCTTATAAATCAATCCCACAATACTTTGCAGCCTTAAAAACCTCCAGAGTTTGGGGGTGGAGAGGGTAAAAAAGCCCTGTCAGCATTTGTGTTCACACTGAACACTTGTGGGTTTTATTTCTTTAAACTTCAGTCGTTCACACAAAAGTTAAAAGCAGAACAAACCCTTTGGCTTTGGCAAACTCCTTAATAGGCAACACATGAGCTCGTCGCCCAAATAGTTGTTCCTCACAATGGTGGCAGCATTCCAAACAGTTAGACTTAAGAAACATTGTTGCAACAAAGAAACAGTTCAACAATCTCAAATTTCTTTACTGTTTGTTTTGTTTTATGTGTATTTTTATATAGAAAAAGAAAAGAGTGCTCCAGAATACACAGACACTGTAGGTTTGTTTCTTGCAGGAGTTGCCCCTGAGATGGAGATCCTCATGCAGAGAAGAATCTATCCATTCTTGTTGATGGTGGTGTCGCTCGTCGGCATCCTCTCCTTCCAGATTAGACAGTTTAAGCGTCTTTATGAACACATCAAGAATGACAAGTATGCATCTTTAAGCTTTACTCTCTGTGGTGGAAAGGGGAAATGTGTTTGAAATGTGTCATTTTTCTGTCACTACAGGTATCTGGTTGGTCAACGGCTTGTCAACTACGAACGGAAATCTGGCAGAGCACCATCGGCCCCACCCTCCAACCCTGTTCCAGAATAAACTTCTGTGTCCTGCGTTTCCACTTTTTTTTCCTGTTGTGTCTTTCCTGTCTTTTGATTTTGACGTCAGTCAGACGGTAATCCCTTCTGATTCTCCCATGGATCACGTCCGACGATCTGTGTCTTTCTATACAAATCTGCAAGGATCGTGAGTGTTATGGTCCTGATCATGGACCAGAGTAAATATTTCAAGGAGTGTGAGCAGGAAGGTTGAACTGTTTCATTTGAAGCCCAGTATTTTTTCTGTTATTCATGCTGCCTGATAATTGTACATGTGTAAATACTTTGAACACAAACTGGCTTAAAATCAAACACACGTGGATAAATGCAATGACCATTGTACATTTTAAAAATGGATGTATAATTTATTAAATCACAATGATGGTTTCAGTTTGTCATCCATGTGCATTGTTTATATGGAGATCCAATATCGTCCATAAAATGTGTACATTTGGATTAGACAATCTGTAATTTGGACATTCATTCAGATTAACTATTTCAATTAAAAAATAATGTATTTACTTTCGGCTTCTCCCTTCAGGGGTGGCTACAGCTAAGCATCCAGCGTATGCCCTTCGTACCTCTTGACTCTGAATGAGAATTGGATTGAGTAACCCCTCTTCCCTTGACTTCCAAACAGGAAGTGCCCGCTGGATCCTAGAACCCAAAATCCCATTGACTTCTATTGAGCAATTCACAGTAATTCCTCAGTTGTTCTGTTTGTCAGAGTAACCATATTTGCTCTGATACCTTTTTTTTTTTTTTACTGTAATGCAAGTTATTCATGTTATAAACTGGCCAATCAGATGCCCCAATTAAAGTAGGTGGTGCCTGCCTCCTGGCCCCCTTATCAAATGTTTGAAACAGTTGATTGACAGATTCTCCTGAGCTTATGTAAGTGATAAGGGTGTGGAGTCTTGCCAATCAGGAGTGAATTTGTTGGACGTCCAACAAATTCACTCCTGATTGGCAAGAGTGGTTGCCAAAGAAACAGACGGACTTGGACCAATCACTGCACCAACTCTGGCCGTGTTGAAGCGTCTGCCCTGAGACTGGAAGGTTGTGAGTTCAATTCCTTGCTTGAGTTATACCAAAGACTATAACAAATGGGACCCGATGCCTCCCTCCTTGACAATAAACATTTAAGGGTTGGATTGGGGAGTCACGCTGTTCCTGAGCACAGCTGTGTTTGCTACTCACTGGTCCTCCAAAGTTTGGGTCAAATGCAGATGTAGCCCCGAGAAGAAAAAAGAGGAGGATTAAACAAATTAATCCCATAAATGATCAATATTATTATTAATATTGATATTACAAAGTTACTAAAAGGAATATGTTTGAATAAGGCTAGAAGATGACACAGATTTAACCAGAAGGAAATGGGTTAAGTGTAAATAACAAGGTTATTGTTGTTTATTGAATGATGTTGATTATGGGTTTACTGTAAATAACAATGTTATTGTTGTTTATTGATTTGTTTTGGATTATGTAACCTCATCAGCGTCAGTTCACAGGACTATATCTTATTTTGAAGAAATGCGGAGTGTTCTGTGGAGTGTTCTTTGGTTTTGATTGGACTAAGCTGATTGGCTGAGGAGAGGATCGAAGAAAAAAGAAAAGAAAAAAGGTCTGGACGTGGAAGCACGCGGGGAGGTGGAGAAGAAGACGGGAAAAAAAATAAACTTTCTGCAGGCCAAAGTCAGGAGGAAAACTTGAGAGTGGTTTCCCGTGACAGAAAAGGTGACGGAAAGTTTCCCGTTTTGGAGTTTCTCACTTGAGCGTGAACCGGAGTCCACGGAGCGGAGCTGCAGCGCTGAGGACGTTGGATTTTCCCCGCGACGGACGACAGGTGCTGTGGAAGGGCGGAGCAACGGCTAAAGCTGCACGGAGAACGCAGGAAGGCTTTGCACGGAAGGCTAAGGAAGTCGGTGATTTTTTTTTCAGGCCTGCAACGAGGTTTTTTCCCCCGGGGGTAATAACTGACTGTGTGAATGAGTGAGTGAGTATGGGCCCAGTTTGTTATTTTTCATGACGTGGTGAAGTATTGCAATATCTGTGTTTGAAACAAACTTTTGAAACGAACTTTTAAAACCAGTTTATGAATGTTCATTTAAGTTGTGAAATTTACATTTACTCAAGGTTCATATTTTTTTTTCCCCGTTTAAGAGGAAGAGTATAAAAACCAGATATATTGACCAATATTTTTGTTTGTTTTGAGGGTCAACTCTTTATTTTATTAAACCTGAAACTGTGTTCAGTTTAAATGGTTGTCTGGTGTCATACTTTTTAGGAAGACGTACTTGTCTACTGTGAGTTCTGTGACGTTGTAACTCTTTAGATTTAAATAGGTAACCCGATTGGGAGCTACCATAGCTCAACGAACCCAATCCCCCCATCACGACTCCGTAGGTTACCATTTTGTTAAAGTATTGCTGAGTGATGGGGCTACATAAATGGAGGCACCGCTGGGATAAATTTTGAGTTGTTATAGTTTGCCTGACCCAGACAACCAGTAGGCCAGAGAAAGTCAACACAAAGAAATAGCTTCAAGTCTACTTTCTCAACATTGGGGTTGTTTTATTTTAACTCAAGTTTGGGTATTATTCAAATTCAAATTAAGCATTGTGTGTAAACATCAGAGGTATCATTTACCTTAGTGATCATTAAAAGCAAATAAAATGTCTCAGTTATTACATTGGTGTAAAGGTGAGGGTATTGACCCTATACATGCCATTTTAGTCAAAGACGTCCCAGAGGACACCGATGTTGGTGTTATTGAAGAAACCTTGCAGAGCATTAAAGCTCTTGGACGTGTGAAAGTCAGAGGCAGGATGTTTGATCCTAAGAGCCAACGTTTAACGGTTTTATGTGAGTGTAGAGAACCAGTAAACACTAAAGCTATCCCCTTGGATGTGTTGGCCGATGGTAGTGAGTCCCCTTGGAGGATTTTCGGGCATTCTGAGGTTGAGAGTAACCGTACCGACCAGGTAGACAGTGATGAGTCACAGAGTCAACCACCCGACCTTAATCTCTCCTCCCCCCTTCAAGCATCCAGTCCGGAAGCTATCATTAGAGCGGTAGGGGATGTGTTGCAGCTGGCATCGAGGCCAGGCAGTGATGCGGGTACTTTTAGGAGGTTGCGCACATTCTCAGGGGTGGTTCCAACACCACTTGGAGAGGAACATTTGGAGAACTGGCTGGAACAGGCTAGGCTGATGATAGAAGAGTATGATCGGCCAGACAAAGAAAAGAAAATTAGAATAATGGAAAGTGTAAAGGGTCCGGCATTGGAGATCCTGCAAGCGGTCAGGTTCAATAACCCTGATGCTACGTCACAAGACTATCTTGATGTGGTGGAAAACACTTTCGGCACACCAGAAACTGGGGAAGAACTCTACTTTTCATTCAGGATGTTGGGACAGCAGTCTGGCGAAAAGCTTTCAGAATTTCTTCGAAGGATGGAGAGGGTTCTCAATAAAGTGGTCCAGAAAGGGGGCCTGCAACCAGCTGTCAAAGACAGGACACGTCTTGACCAGCTCATTAAAGGTGCCACTAGGGCCGACATGATGATTTTAACTCTAAGGTTAAGAGAGCGACGAAGCAATCCACCTACTTTTGTGCAGTTGTTAAATGAGATACGCATTGAGGAGGAGCATGAAGCTTCTCGGCGTAGACTGAACCCCACCAAATCAGTGCATGTCAGAAGTGCTGCGGTAACAGCAGATAAGGGAGTTGAAGACCTTAATGCCGAGGTTGAAAACCTTAAGAGGCAAGTGAATGAGCTCACTGTAAGGTCAGCCATGCCATGTTTCCCGTCCACTGATGTGTCAGAGATGACTATTGAGCCATCAGGAGGAGACAAAGGCCTCCAGGCCCTCAAGAAAGAAGTGGTTAGATTACGAAAGCAGGTTTCTGTGTTATCTGTCAAGCCTACAGTAGCTGAAGCAACCCCACCAAGCCAAGAGACTTCCTTTGGGCCTTCGCGACCTAGATCCACATCACAGCGAGAGTCCAGAGATTTTTTTTGTTATCGTTGTGGGGAAGATGGGCATTTTTCCAGCAAGTGTTCTGCTCCAGAAAATTATCCCCTGGTAATACAAAAACTGATCAGTGCTCAACGTAAGGGCAAGGCAAACCAAAGGGGCCCCAAAACTACTGCTGAGGGGAGTACCACCAATGCACATGTTAAAAGAAATGCTGCGAGCGTGCATAGTAATAGTTTGCCAGAAGGACTAGTAGGTCCACAATCTGGTGAAGGTTAATGGCACTCCTTGCGTTGCCCTTCTAGATAGTGGTTCACAGGTAACTGTGGTGTTTGACAGTTGGTATGCTAAGCACCTGTCACATGTACCCCTACATCCAGTGTCTGGATTAGCCATTTGGGGGCTAAGCGAGTCGGAGAGTAGTTATCCGTTTAAGGGCTACATCCAAGTTGAGTTGGAGTTTTTTGAAAAGACAAAAGGGAGGGGCACGCCTATTCAGGTGCTGGCCCTAGTGTGCCCTGACCCACGGTGCTCAGATACACTACCAATGTTGATAGGCACCAATGTAACCAGAGTATGGCCACCACCCGCAAACTGTGAAAATGAGAGCTCACATAATGTTAACACAACAAGCATTTGTGTGACAGGGCCAAAGTTGAAAGCCCAAGACACATTAAATCTGCTTCCAGCCGAGGTGAGTGACAACCCTATGGCTGAAGTAAGGTGGGTGGGACCAGGTCCGCTGGTCATTCCAGCAGGTAAAGACCATCTAGCTGTCTGTAAGGTCACAGAGAGGTACGCGGTGGGAGACACCATTTTAATAACTGAACGGGCGTCTTCCCCAGCCCTCCCTCCAGGGGTGTTGGTGCAGCCAACTGTATTATTCTCTAAGAAGCTGGATAAAGACAAATTTCTTGTTTTATTACGCAATGAGTCCCTAAAAGACACTGCTATTCCAAAAGGCACCGTGCTGGCACGGCTGTGTGTAGCTGACACAGTGACTGAGGTCCTGGGTGAAAAAAGCAGTACGTCCCGCCAGATTAACCCAGCCTTGTTTAACTTTGGTGACTCACCGATCCCAAATGAATGGAAAGAAAGGCTAAGACAGAAGCTGTCTGAACGGTCAAATGTTTTTTCAACTGATGAGTGGGATGTGGGTTTAGCTACAGGTGTGGAACATTGTATAAGACTGAAAGATGAAACCCCATTTAGAGAACGGTCTCGTCGCATAGCGCCTGCTGATCTAGAGGACATGCGCCGCCACCTGCAAGGGCTTTTGGCGGCAGGTATAATAAAGGAATCCAGAAGTCCATATGCGTCACCGATTGTTTTGGCGCGGAAGAAAAGTGGGCAGCTGCGCATGTGTGTGGACTACCGAACGCTGAATCGTAGGACAATACCCGATCAGTATACGGTGCCACGGATTGATGACGCATTGGATTGTCTATCCGGAAGCAAGTGGTTTTCTGTGCTTGATTTGCGAAACGGTTATTACCAAATACCCATGGCAGAAAATGATAAAGAAAAGACTGCTTTCATATGTCCCCTTGGGTTTTATCAATTTGAAAGAATGCCCCAAGGGATCACTGGAGCTCCTTCAACGTTCCAGCGACTAATGGAAAAAGCAGTAGGAGATATGCACATGCTGGAAGTCATTGTGTATCTGGATGATTTGATTGTATTTGGCAAAACCCTGGAGGAACATGAACAAAGGCTTCTCAAAGTTATTGACCGTCTGGAAGAGACTGGCCTTAAGCTGTCTCTAGACAAATGTCAATTTTGTCGTCCCCAAGTCACCTATGTGGGACATGTTGTCTCTGAAAAGGGCATTTCCACAGATCCAGCCAAGGTGGAAGCTGTGGCTAAATGGAAGCAGCCCACTGATCTCCCTTCATTGCAGTCCTTTTTAGGATTCTGTGGGTATTACCGTCGCTTCATTAAAGGCTACTCCATCGTTGTCCGGCCACTGACAGAGTTGTGTAAAGGTTACCCGCCAACCCAGAAAAAAAACAAATCTGGGAAAACACCGGTGAAGTTTTATCATAAGGTTAATGAACCTTTTGGGGAAAGGTGGGATGAATCTTGTACAGAGGCTTTTCAGCAGATTCTGCAGTGCTTAACCAATGCGCCGGTCTTGGCATTTGCTGATCCCTCCAAGCCGTATGTCCTGCACGTGGATGCCAGTTTTCATGGTTTGGGGGCTGTATTAAACCAGGAGCACCCTGAAGGGTTGAGACCAGTGGCTTTTGCTAGTCGGAAGCTCAGTTCGGCTGAACGGAATTACCCGGTGCACCAGCTCGAATTTCTGGCTTTGAAATGGGCGGTGGTGGATAAATTCCACGATTACTTGTACGGGGCACAGTTTGTGGTGAGGACTGACAACAATCCGCTCACCTATGTTCTTACCACAGCAAAACTAAATGCGACGGGTCACCGGTGGCTCGCCGCTCTTTCCACATACAATTTCACTCTTCAGTACCGACCAGGGTCCAGTAACATTGATGCTGACTCGCTGTCTCGCAATCCTGTTGTGGAGACTGAGAATGAGTGGCAAACCATGTCACCCGACAATGTTAGAGCTCTCTGTAAACAGATTAAATATGAGAGGACCATGGGAGAGGGTACCAGCTATGCAGAGTCATTAGGGGTTTCCCCTCAAGCCATCCCAGAATGCTATGTTTTTCCTACCAGGCTAGACCTGGGTTCTTTGGTTCAGCTAAGCAGAGCAGACCTGATGAAGGCTCAAGATGAAGACCCAATGATTGCGCCCGTGAAAAAGTCACTCTGTGATGGACAAGCTTTTCTCACAGAAAAATGCACGAACTCAGGAGCATTGTTGTTGCAACGGGAGGCTAGTAAGTTGGTGTTGGTTGATGGATTGCTGTACAGAAAAGTGGAGAAACCACTCGGCACAGAAGTACATCAGCTAGTCTTACCCAAAGAGCATGTTGCCAGAGTGCTTAAGTCCATACATGATGAGTCAGGCCATCTGGGGGTAGACAAAACAGTTGAGCTTATCCGAAATAGGTTTTACTGGCCGAAGATGGGAGCAGAGGTGGAACAATATGTAAAGACATGTGGGAGGTGTATCACACGCAAAGCTCTACCACAGAGAGCAGCACCGTTGAAACAGATTACTAGCAAGGGGCCATTGGATTTGGTGTGTATTGATTTTCTGTCCCTTGAGCCTGATTCGCAGGGATATGCTAATATCTTGGTGGTGACAGATCATTTCACGCGGTATGCGCAAGCATTCCCAGCCAAAGACCAGCGGGCATCCACGGTAGCTAAGATTCTCTGGGACCGGTACTTTGTCCATTATGGACTTCCTGCACGAATCCATTCCGACCAGGGACGGGATTTCGAAAGCAAGCTGATTAAAGATCTGCTTAAAATGCTGGGGATTCGTAAGTCCAGAACATCACCATACCATCCTCAAGGTGACCCTCAACCTGAGAGATTTAATCGTACACTGTTGTCAATGTTGGGTACCCTGGAGTTGAAGCATAGGCGCCAGTGGAGTCGACATGTCAGTCAGTTGGTGCATGCCTACAATTGCACCCAAAATGAAACCACGGGGTACTCTCCATACCGTTTGATGTTTGGGAGGGAAGCTCGACTGCCAGTCGATATCTGTTTTGGGGTGCCTGAGGAAAGGGGGCAGGGTTTAACTTACACTCAGTATGTTACCAAACTGAGAACAGATCTGCAGCAGGCCTACAATCTAGCTACAGAAGCAGCAGACAAAAAACAGCAGAGAAACAAGCAAGCCCATGACAAGCATGTTAAAGAGCAGACCTTGGAGAAAGGAGACCGGGTGTTGCTTAGAAACTTTGGTCTCACAGGTAAACACAAACTAAAGGAGAAATGGAAGACAATGCCATACATTGTTCTTGAGAGGTTACCACACTTGCCAGTCTACAGAGTGAAACCAGAGAGGGGACTGGGGGTGGAAAAAACGGTACACCGCAACCATTTGCTACCTAGTGGTAGCCTAGTCCGGCTGCCTGTTGAGGATGAAACAGACTCTGTGCAAAGACCAGTCACAAGAGGTAGGCTGAAGTTGTCTCAGAAACCAGTACAGCCAGTCAATGATGATGCACTATCTTCCTCAGATTCTGAGGTTGAGGAGGTAACCACCACATTAACCCATCCAGTAACGTTAGGAGAGTTCTTTAGACAACCGGAGTTGTTATCAAAAGACCGCACTCCTGCCAGCCAAGAGATGCCTACGACCTCATCCAAGGAGAATTTGGATGAAGCTGAGTTATTCCCAGCCACTCCGGACATTTCTGATGTTTGTCTAGGCCCTGACCTTGGGTTAGATGGGGAAGACCAGGGGAGTAGCGACCTTCCAGTGGGAAGAGAGGAGGTGACTGTAGAACGCTCCAAGAGGCTCAAAAAACCAGTTGTTAGACTTAGTTACGATGTACTAGGTCAACCTTCCAACCAGCCTGTGACGATTTTAAGTTGTGGAGTGCTGGTTGGCAGTGGAACTTATAGAGACTCAAGAACTCATCCTTGTAACACCTCGTGGTGCCATCCGATGGCATTGTGTTCCTACTGTGTTAACATCTGTCAGCTTACACTCTAAACTGTGTTTAGGTTTGCTGGACCTAACTGTTTGATGGGGACATCAAACATTTTAGAAGGGGGTGAGTGTAGCCCCGAGAAGAAAAAAGAGGAGGATTAAACAAATTAATCCCATAAATGATCAATATTATTATTAATATTGATATTACAAAGTTACTAAAAGGAATATGTTTGAATAAGGCTAGAAGATGACACAGATTTAACCAGAAGGAAATGGGTTAAGTGTAAATAACAAGGTTATTGTTGTTTATTGAATGATGTTGATTATGGGTTTACTGTAAATAACAATGTTATTGTTGTTTATTGATTTGTTTTGGATTATGTAACCTCATCAGCGTCAGTTCACAGGACTATATCTTATTTTGAAGAAATGCGGAGTGTTCTGTGGAGTGTTCTTTGGTTTTGATTGGACTAAGCTGATTGGCTGAGGAGAGGATCGAAGAAAAAAGAAAAGAAAAAAGGTCTGGACGTGGAAGCACGCGGGGAGGTGGAGAAGAAGACGGGAAAAAAAATAAACTTTCTGCAGGCCAAAGTCAGGAGGAAAACTTGAGAGTGGTTTCCCGTGACAGAAAAGGTGACGGAAAGTTTCCCGTTTTGGAGTTTCTCACTTGAGCGTGAACCGGAGTCCACGGAGCGGAGCTGCAGCGCTGAGGACGTTGGATTTTCCCCGCGACGGACGACAGGTGCTGTGGAAGGGCGGAGCAACGGCTAAAGCTGCACGGAGAACGCAGGAAGGCTTTGCACGGAAGGCTAAGGAAGTCGGTGATTTTTTTTTCAGGCCTGCAACGAGGTTTTTTCCCCCGGGGGTAATAACTGACTGTGTGAATGAGTGAGTGAGTATGGGCCCAGTTTGTTATTTTTCATGACGTGGTGAAGTATTGCAATATCTGTGTTTGAAACAAACTTTTGAAACGAACTTTTAAAACCAGTTTATGAATGTTCATTTAAGTTGTGAAATTTACATTTACTCAAGGTTCATATTTTTTTTTCCCCGTTTAAGAGGAAGAGTATAAAAACCAGATATATTGACCAATATTTTTGTTTGTTTTGAGGGTCAACTCTTTATTTTATTAAACCTGAAACTGTGTTCAGTTTAAATGGTTGTCTGGTGTCATACTTTTTAGGAAGACGTACTTGTCTACTGTGAGTTCTGTGACGTTGTAACTCTTTAGATTTAAATAGGTAACCCGATTGGGAGCTACCATAGCTCAACGAACCCAATCCCCCCATCACGACTCCGTAGGTTACCATTTTGTTAAAGTATTGCTGAGTGATGGGGCTACACAGAGAACAAATTAGTTTAACTTCAACTTTACTTATGATGTGTGGCTCCAATGTAGCGGCATCTACTTCACACAAAAAAAGGTAACTGAATTGACTTCATTTTGCTGGAGGCAAGTGAGCCATTTTTTATCAGAGATGTCACACTCACTCGGTCCAGTTCTCAGATACTGTACAGTCAATTTTCCTGAGCCAGACTTGGGACATGCACGTGGAAACCCTGAAGAGTGCCTCCATGTATTTGCAGTATTCTCAGGTCTCCCATCAAAGGACCAACCAGGCCCTGCTTATCTTCCGAAACCAGGCATGTCCAGAGGGGGCACAACCATGCTACAATCAAAACTATGATTTGAAAAAGTTTTTGTTTTAATGAGTTAGTGGGATGATAATGGCATCAGTACCTAACAGCTGGTGGAGTGATGGGATCATCCTTTGGGATGAGTGGAGAGGAAAGGACAATTCCAAACTTTTCTGCTAAGACTGCAGGGATCTCCTCATCCTTAAGCTCTATGGTTGTGCTTTCCAGCTTTCCACCTGTGGCCTCTGACGGGAACGTGACGGTTATCAGCCTATGGCCGATGTAAGTCAGCCTCCCAGAGGGCCTTAAAAGTGTGCAGAAGGACTTGCAGAAGAAGATGGAGCTGGGAGAGCTCTGGTGGTACTGACACATCTCCGTGAAGTCCTCCAGACACCGAGAACTGAGCGTGAACTTGTAGATTTCTGTCCAGTCTCCATCTTTTCCTCGGTTCTCCTCCTGCCACTCTAAGAAGTGCATCTCCTGACTCGTCCTGATGCGATAAACTCGGTGGCCCTCTTCTTGAAGACCCTCAGTGTCCAAGGACAGCGGATCACTGAATCCTGAAGGTCCGAACCCCACGTCGCACAGCCACCGACGCCCCTCCACGGTCACCAGGAGAATCAGGTGGTCGAACGGGGGTCCGTACATCTCCGTGATGTTATTCCTCACCTGCGCGGACATCATGGTTTGATTTGATTTTTTGATTTGAAATGGTTTATTTCAAGCAATCAAATAGCAGTTATACACAAAAGCAATATAAACATCAGTTATACATTCATACAGTAACTAATCAAACTTAGGATAATTAGACATAATTAATAAATATTGCTTGAAAGGGAGTGGAAGGAAGCGAACTTATATAATTCCACCCCGTTATACTATAACCATTTTATTACATGATTTATCAATATCTGGTTCCTAGGTTTTATCAGACAGAATTAAGAATCATAAGGTATCAATAAGGCACATGTCAAAGATGAATTACTTAAGTACTACGTCAAAAATAACTATTTTAGAAATTAACATGGCAAATGCAGCATCTGAAATATATACAAATTATGTTACTTTTAAAAATCATTCATATGCTTTAAAAAATAATACTATACCAGTAAAATAGACACAACACTGTTTCAGGAGTTGTCATAACAAAATTTCATCAAGTATCAAAAGTTAAAAACATGTGCAAAGTTATGCTACATTAGGAAAGATTTTTGAATCAATTTATCAATTTTAGGAGCTAGTGAAGTAATATCATCAAAAGTCAATCAATTTAACAATTTTCAAAAGTGATTAATCATTTGTTTTACTCTTTTTATATATTTTTATTTTTATTTTTTTATAATAAAGTAATGCTGTTGGGGAAAAATAAAAAGGGTCCATAACTGTCGATTATCCAAGGTTGGTATTTCTTCTTTTACTGATAACAGCCGATTTTCTTGGTTTAAACAGTTAATAGTTCTCTTCGATGTTATGTCTGCAGACATTAGATTCAGGTCCATATCCTTCTTCAGCTGATATCAGCTGCGGTGAAAGTTGAGGTCAAGTTGTCTGCAGCTCAGAACTCTGCTGTTATTCAGGTGACGTTAGACGATGGAGAAAGTGATGATTCCTGGTGTCATATTTCTTGAAATTATTTGGCTCTTTGGTTTATTACTCCACGTTGTTTTCAGACAGGTGACGTGGAAGCCCAGGTGAGTCAGCAGCCAGAAGAACAGAGCGTTGTTCTCGTAGCAAAATCCTCCACGACGTTTGTTCACGATCTTGTCGTAGATGAGCTGGAGGTCGAGGCGGACCTCTCCGCCGCTGTGGACCGTCAGGTCCTCGAACGGTACCGACAGCAGATGGCAGATATGAACGGACCGCAGCAGCTCCAAACTGGGCTGAACCGCAGAACCAGTGAACCCAATGCGAGACAAGTACTTCGCCACCTCCATCATGCTCCTCTTAAGAACTTGTTTAAGTATTTACCGGTATGTTCTTGCCTTTTGTACTTTCGAAATCTTTCAGTTTCAGTCGACTTTTTCTTTTTCACTTCCTGTTTTTAAGTTCAAAGTTCAAAATGCCCACAGCGTCAAGCAAAAAATCTTTAAAAAATAAATAAAATATACATGTTTGCTTTATGTCAATATTCCAGCAGACACCAGAGATCTTTATTTTATTTCTTTATTTATTTATTTATTTTAAGTTTAACACGTTTACAGCAGTCTTCATGTACTGAATGGTCTGCAAAACATTGTTGTGAGGAAAGCATTTAGACGAAATCTGTTATTTTTAAATCTAAAATTGGTCATGTCTTAATAATAATTGCTAAAACTATATCTTTGAAGTTAAAAATAAAGTTAAACTGTAGGGGAAGAGTTCAATCCCATTCCAATCACCTTTTGATCTATTGTAAAGGGTTCCTAGTGGTGTTTTTAAAATGATTGTGCTATTTTTAGGCAAAAAAAACAAACAAACAAACTATTGTTTTCTAGTAAAAAGTTTCTGCAGAGTTCCTCAGAAATCTGCCTCTTAGTTGTGGGAGGGACTTTTGGCAGGAAGTAAGCCTCTACAGATATCCCATTATACCGATGTTTACACTCTCCTGCTAGCTTAAAGAAGGCTTTCTATTTTTTTTTTTTCATCTGCTCCTGATTTATCTCAATTTAAATAAAGAACTACACAAAAATGTAGTTTTGCTCTTAAAATCTTTATTGTCGTCCATCCTCTGCAAAATGCTATGTGATGTTATATAAAGAATATTGATTTTCTGAAACTTACTATTGTCAGATGTTCATCCATGTATAAAGCATGCTTGTTTCCAAATGCATCTGAATTGCATCTGTTGTGTGCAACATTCATTAAAAAAAATTATTCTTTTAACAATGTTTTTGTTGGATGATTCATTTGAAGTTTGTGAAAAATGTAGAAGTTGCAGTTATTCTTTACATCCAGTTAAATTAGCATGATAACCTAAGTTTTAATTGTAATAAGAAGTAACCTGGAGAAAACTAGTTACTTTTATAGTTTATTTTTATTTAATTTGAAAAACAAGTTGTACAAATGTAGAATTGTATATTTGGAATTAACATACAGCACATTCTAAGTCAAAAATGTTTTTTTGAGCAGTGCAATAATCTTATTAACTTTAAAATATTAACTATGAAGTACAGTAATCCCCCCGTATTCACGGGGGTTACGTTCCTCACCCCCCCGCGAATAACGAAAATCCGCGAATAATTGACGCCGTTTTAAAACTCCCAGAGCCAGAGCCTCTGCAGAGTCGGAACCTTTTTCTGCCGTTTGGGTTCATTTCCAGAAGCTGGAGATGATGCATGGCGTTGGGATGTCATCTTAAGCACGTAAACAATACTTTAAAGTAAAGTACAGAGTAAATCGTTTTCCAAAGTTCGCGGAATGAGCGCTGTTCTGCGTCTCACGCTTGTGACGTCAAGTCATCTTCGGCCACCCGCGAATGGGCGGGGCGCAAATATTAAACCGCAAATGGGCGGGGGATTACTGTACATAGTTTAGAATAGTTATGAACCTATTTTTTCTAATTTGAAACAAAGCTTTTATCCAAGTATCAGGTTACATTTAAAGCTGAAACTTAAACAAAATGTAGCTTATAGTTTGAAAACTTAATAATCAGTGTACTTTTGTTTAAACTCTTTAAAATTACTAATTTTTTGGGTTGTTTGGTTTGTCTTGCTTGTGTGTGTAGGAGGGGTGGTCAGTCAGTTTTGTTGAAACAGCTTAAATATATTTACTGTTGTTGAAAGTAATTTAAAACTTTTTATTTGTGATGTTATTTCTCAGATTTAAGTAAAAGTGTTGAAATTCTGATTATTTTATGTCACACAGCTAAAGCTGGACTAAACAGGACAGCAGTTCATAATTTGGTGACCCAGTAGTGTTTTTTTTTTTTTTTGAAAGGCCCCCACGTGGCCCCGCGTGTAAACAGTTCTTGGAGACGCCCCTGGGTGACAGATGTTTTACATCGTAATAACGCCACTCAGCAGACGTCACGTGTAGCCACGCCCTGTTCCTCCAGCAGAGGGAGAAAGATGGCGCCCACGCACGTACTGAGATGCTGTCAACGGGGTTTATCATGGATTCCCGTGGTTTTTATCGCCCTTGTCGTCTGCTGGTCCTATTACGCGTACGTGGTGGAGCTTTGTATATGTAAGTAGCGTGCTAGCTTCTGCTGTTGCCGCCGTGAAAGCGTCCGAACGCCGGTGTTTTGACTGGACCGCCCAACAGCCGCCGCTGTTGCCATCAGGAAGTGAATGAGATGAGCGCAGTATCATTAAAAAAATAAGCAGTCCACGTCTACATACAGACAAATACATTCGTGTCGTCTTATCTCGCTTCCCTGGGGAATGTGGTTTTTGTTAGAGGAGGAAAAGTTGAGCTCTCGCTGCTTTTCCTGCCGCTTCTGTTCTGTCTTTGTGTTTTGGGGCTGAATGAAGTCAGAAGTGAGAAAGAAAAGCGCCAGCTAAACGGAATGTGACGGACTGACCGCAGGCAGACAGGCTGCTTCGCTTCTAATTAGACTGGGATAGCTTGACTCACCATTAGTTACTGGGTTTGTGGGTTTGCGTTTAGTTCTGTCCCTTTAAAATAGAAAAAAAGACTTCACTGTTTTTAATAAAAAGGATCCCATATTTTCTTTTTTCTAAATGTAATACTATTTTTTTCTTTCTTTAATGAAAAGTAATTGTAGTTTTTACATGGACCTTTACGTGTACTTTGGCTTTTCATGTGGAAAATGGAAAGTATTAGTGGTAGTGTTTGTGTATTAGTGTTTTACAAAAAAAAATCATCCTCTGTTGTTAGTGTGCTTTTTTTTCTTCTTCTTTACCTTAAAACAATAGTGCATCGTTTTACTTTAATATTTTACTACTTTACTATACTTTTTATTACATTTTTTTCTTGGGCTTTTTTCTTTAAATGTAAAGTGTTTGTACTTTTGTGTTTGTGTTCTTTTTTTCCTTAAAAAAATGTAGAGTATTTGTTCAGTACTTTACTGCTATTACCAGAAATTTTCATTCTCTTTATTAGAAAAAAAAAAAAATGTTGTTGTGTTTTTCTTTTTTTTTTTTAAATGATAAATATTTGAACTTTACAATTTCACCTTAAACCTTTGGGCTTTTAATAAAATGTAAATAATTGTATTTTATTGATTTTCCCTGAAAACACATCTTTCTTTTTTGTACTCTGGTTTTTTGGTGTGTTTTTTCCTTTAAAAAAGGATTTTCTTTTAGGCTGTAGTTTTTATTCAGGGAATTTCAGCATTTCATATTTGCTTTTCTATTTTTTTCTAAAGATGATTATTATTCACAGCCCCTGTCTTTTCTTTATCTTATACCGTAAACTTCCAAAAACGTAGCCAAAACTGTGTTTTCTACTAAGTTTTCAATAAACGTAATATAATATATACATTTTGCATGTTTCTGTAAAATCCCTTTAATAAAATTTGATCCTCTTTTTTTCTTTTTTGCAGTCACAATCCCCAGTAGAGCAGAACAGAGTAAGTACTCAGGAGAAAACCTTCCAAATATTTCTTTAAAATACGTTGTTGGTGGAAATTTACTGAGACGACCTCTGGGGCTGCTTCTTGGGAACTCTGCAGACTCTGCCACACAAACGGTTTCCTGTGCAGAGGACTGCTCTGCTGAAGCCTTTCTCCTCAATCACCATTAGCCTCCTTCATTTTGCACATATGCGTTCCCTCCGTGCAGCTCAAACGCTCTGTTCTCTTCCTTACTCTTGCTTTTCTCTCCTCTAGTTTTCTACCTGATTTTCTTCCACCTCTCCTTCATCATGTTTGTGTGGTCCTACTGGAAAACCATCTTCACCAAACCTGCCAACCCCTCCAAGGAGGTACCAAACCCCAGTCTGCTAAAAACCCACATTTTGATTGGCTGATCTAGTTTCAGTGTTGTCGTAAAAAAACAACATCTATTGTCATTTCCGCTCCAGTTTTGCCTTCCGAAGGCGGAAAAGGAGTGCTACGAGAAGGAGGCAAGGCCGGAGTCTCAGCAGGAGATTCTGTGGAGAGTGGCGACTAGCCTGCCTCTGTACACGCGCACCGGCACCGGAGGTACGTCGGCACGGCGACCACATTCAGGCTAACGTGTTGCCTTCCTCTCCGTCATGACAAAGCGCTGTGTTGATGCAGGGATCCGATACTGTGACCGCTGTCAAGTCATCAAACCGGATCGCTGCCACCACTGCTCTGCGTGCGACACGTAAGTCGCAGCCCTGCAGGCGCTCTCGGCTCTTTCATCTCATCAAACGTTTTCTGTCCACGCTGACATTCCTCTTCTTCCCTGTAAATGGCAGGTGTGTGCTGAAGATGGACCACCACTGCCCCTGGTATGGGAGATTTATTGTTTTTGATCATTCTATACAGTCATCCCTCGTGCATCCCGGCAGACGCGTTCTAAAATTAACCCGCAAAAGAAAAACCAATCTGGGAAGTAAGATAAACGAAAAATCTGAAAGCAATTGAAGATTTATGTAAATTTGGTAAGCCGAACCCCTGACTGTAAACAGACACTGGAGTGGTCACTCAGTCCAGTTCTTATATTCAGTCCACCAGCTGAATGTATTCAGTACAGGAGATGCGGCACGGAGGAAAATGATTGACAAGGGTCTGCAGCCAATTAGGATGCTAGCAAGCAGTTCAAAGTAAAAAAAACTACACTTGGAAAAAATGAAGAGAAAGAAAGCGAACCGGGTTATAGGGAGGGGCAACTGTATAATTCTATATATGTCTGCTATTTCTTTAGAATGCCAAGGTTATTAGTTAGCCAAAATCTGTTACATTAATTGGGAATTCTTTTTAGAATTATCAGTTTTTCTTCACAAAAACATCTGCTTTCTTAAAATGTGTTTACTTTTTGGCACCATTGTACTCCTTTATAGATTTGAAGCTTTTAAATCCCCAAAGCATTAGATTTCCTATTAAAGCCTTTTTAAAAAGGGGCATTTTTTTTCCTGTCTTCAGGGTGAACAACTGTGTTGGTTTCTCCAACTACAAGTTCTTCATCCTGTTCCTGGCTTACTCGCTGGCGTACTGTCTGTTCATCGCAGCCACGGTTCTGCAGTATTTCATTAAGTTCTGGACGGTGAGTGAACGCTGGCGCTCAGCCTCCCTGTTGGTGCGTTAGTGGATGCAGGTGTGCTGTACGTCGGCTGTCGTCTCCTGTGCTTTTCCTTACCTCTCTAACCTTTCACCTCCTGACCCCACTGTCTCCACCTCTGCTGTCTTCATTCTTGATGCTTTGCTTCCTCCACACTTTTTCTTGTTGGTTTCCTATTTCCGAACTCCTCCCCTCGCCTTAACGCCTGTTTTTTCTCCTGGTGTGGCTAACCAGTCTCGTTTCTGTTTGCACTAAAGCTTTGCCGGAGGAAATCGGCAGAGAACTGTCCAAAGGTAACCCCACCCTCCATCCAAGGCCTTTTTACAGCATCCCGGTGTGCATGCAGTGACCCGGTTCCCTCCTCTCGCTGCTCCTCTTCTCCTCTCGTTGCTGTAAAACGAATTTGCTGTTGACACCTCTTCTCCCCCCCCTTGTCTCCTCTCCAGAATGAGCTGGACGGCACTCACGCCAAATTCCATGTCTTGTTTCTTTTTTTTGTGGCGGCCATGTTCTGCATCAGCATTTTGTCCCTCTTCAGCTACCACCTGTGGCTTGTAGGGAAGAACAGATCCACCATAGGTAAACGCCCCTCTTCCCTCATTTAAGGACGATGTGAATCGCGCTGCTTTGTTAAAAGGGAATCATTTTCCTTTTTGTGGCATCACAGAGGCGTTCAGAGCTCCAGTTTTTAGATCAGGCTCTGATAAAAATGGCTTCTCTCTGGGTTTCCGGAAGAACATCGCTCAGGTCTTTGGAGACCAAAAGAAGTACTGGCTGCTACCCGTCTTTACCAGGTGACGACATGACAGAAGCAGAGCAGACCTTTCCGGTCAGACTTATGGTGGGATAAGCTGATATCTTGTTTTTTGCTTCTTCCCTGCAGTCAGGGAGATGGTCTGACGTTCCCCACCAGGCTGGTCAACGCCGATGCAGAGCAGGCTGCTGTGACGCTGCACCAAGAGCCCAACAAAAGGTGACTTCTTCACAGAGATGTGAACAAGTGTTTGCTGTCGTTCCCAAGTTTTGTTTTAAACGCCTAAATCTATTAGGGTTTCGAGCGCTTTAACCAAAAGTAAGAAACTCACCAAATGGAGTTTTTAGATGAAATGGCTCATCCGTTTTTTTTTTTGACTCCGAGTGGAGCCTGCAGTTCTGTGGATGTTGATGTGGGCTCTTCTGTGGAGTTATCCACTGCTTTTTGGGAGAACTTTGGCCAGCCAATCCTGGTGGGGGGGTGGGGGCTCACCACTGAGCCATGTTTTCTCCAGCTTCACAAACCCACCTTGAGAAATGTTATAATCTTTTCCAGACCCTAATGATCATTTTCTTTTTGTTCCCAAACAGATTGATGTCTAGCTGTTGAGGATCTTTTTATTCATTCCGGTTGTTAGGCTGATCTTGTTTATGTAGTTTTCTGTTCTGGACGTGGGTTAGATAAAGAAGTTTTTTTTTCTTAAATATCTAAATTTAGGATCAGAATTGTGTGTTAGTTTGAAATGATTTTAATCTAGAATATTTAACCTGAACAAAAAAGTCCCTACTAATGTGTGAGTGTAGTGTGCCCCCCTCCTCCCCCTGAAGCTGGGCTGTTGTGTGTTCTGCAGCACGGCTGATGTCCCCGCCGGTCCGTTCAGCGACTCTCAGAACCACCTGCTGGGTGACGAGCAGCGAGGCCACAACATGGAGGACTCCCTGGCTGACGGCGCTCTGGAATCAGGCGATCACACGCCGTTCGGCCTCACCGCAGAAACCTGTACAATCTCCATGGACAGCGAATCCTAAGCGGGTAAACTCCTAAACAAACCCTTGAATGCACCGCTGTGGAAACGCACGCTCAATTCCTTCTGTTTCTCTCTGCAACAGGAGCCACTCCTCACTCATTTAATACGATGCCTTAAGCAACCCAGCAGTGAAGTTCATCTCCATGGCAACGCTTTAGTAGTGCACCTGCATCCCCACAGACCCACTCACAGGAAATATGGACCTGAAGTCCACTGGCTCATGGCAACTTACTCATTTTCATTACATTTTCTTAACCCTACAAGCACACCTCATACTAAACCCCATAAGGAAATGTGACGCAAGACAAAAAACACCCCCACTTGTTCAATATATGCTGTTTCTTGCACGAAGCGATGAGGGGTAGAGGGGGTATCTTTTAAGTCCTCGAGGTTCTCTACCTTTTGTGCCAACCCCCCCCCCCCCACACAACCACCTTTGGGCTCTACAGGACTTATTTCACAGACAAAAAGCTGCAATACATACGTGTGTTCCAGGGGGGGGGGGGGCAAGGCGCTGTGTTGGAGGCAGAACATAAATCACTTTAGCCACGAGGCCGTTCAGTGTGTCTTACTTCTAACTTATGGCCTGATTGTGCATCATGAAATGGGGGGGGGGGGGGGGGGGGTCTGGATATCAGAGCACAAGATGGCACATTTGCACTTTGTTGTTTTTCAGTGTCCATCAAAAAAGAAAGTGCTGCTTTTTAAAATGTTCTGTTTTCCAAAAACCTCAATGGTAAGGCTGACTTTGCTGAATATTCCTTATCATATCACAGCCTCAAATACTTTAATAATCATTTGTTTTCTTTACTCATGTTGCTAAGAAAGTACTGTTTAACTTTAAAAACCTGTTTTACCTGGATATTTTTTTGTTTTTTTTTACTTTTGTTGCCAAGACATTTTTACCAAGATACCAACACTCTGCCAAAAAAAAGGGCTTGAAAATTTAGGAGGTCAGACATCTGGACCTGAAGTTTGTACAGCCTCCTAGCTTTATTTAAAAAAAGAAACCTCATCGGTCAGTGTCATCGTAACCAAATTGTATTCAGCCGTTGCTGCAGTGCAATAATTTACACAACCAGAGAGATCTTGCTGCGGTTATGATGTCCATGTAGTACCAGTGCTGACCAGTAGGCAGAGACAAACTGTAAGCTCTTTTTTTATTTATTTACATCCATATGGTATTGGTTTCCATGTAATCATTGCTGTAATTTTCCATATTTGAATTGATTGTGAGTTCTAAACCTCTGCAAAGGAGTGGCCTCTCCATTCTCTGTCTGTATAACTGGAGCTTGGTCCGTTAGTGACTTGTGGAAAGAGCCTTAGCTCGTGGTGAACTGTCTCGTATCGATGTCAGAAGTCTAGAAAGTGAATCCGTGTCGGCCAAACTGATTTTTCTTTTGATCACAGATAGACTTTTCTTCAGGAATGAAACCAACCTTTCTCATTTTCCAAAGAAGGAAAGGCGGTTTGGGTCAAAAGGCATCAGATCTCACCAGACTCGTAATTGTTTACAGCTGTTTTCTATTGTGTAACAGCAGTTAAGTCAGAAAACCCAAATGTGTGAAAGCACAGTCGGGTCTTTACATGCATTAGAACTGGGGGGTTAAAAACGGTGTTTTGAAAATGTTCTTTATACTTTTCACTTGTCCTCAAGCGTTTTTAATTGGCTTTTCAAAACCTTAACATTTTGTTACTGTATTATTACACTGTGCTTGAATCTCAGAGTAGCATTTTAAATTCCTATTAAAGACATGATCCAAGTTTAGACTCAGACGAGTCTTCTTCACCTTTGAAAGGTAGTGTTTTTGTACCACCTAAAGGACTTTGGCTTGTGGCAAAAAAACAAAACAAAAAACTGGACCAGTGGTTGGACAGCGGTTCTCTGGGGCACACGTGTGTCTTTTGTAATGCTTCAGTGACCGTGCTTTTGTAAGACTGTCGTCTTGAGGGAAACCATTCTGTATAAAAGTGAGGAAGTGTGCGTGTTTTCGCAGGACTGTGAAAAAGCCTGAAGTCGTACCTCCATTTTTGATACTAAAATCTCAGTATTTCTTTTTTAATCATTGTCAGCGGTTGTTTTTTTTTGTGTGTGTCTGGATTGTGTTTCAAAGTCTTTACTGCAGATACTTTTTATATTTAAGAATTCTCAGAGTTTTTGTATTTTTGCTCATCTATATCCGGCAAAGAACCGGTTTCTTAATGCACCTTTTGGCCTAGCTTGTCGTCTCGTAAACATAATTTATTATTTGAATTCAACATATTGGAAGCCTAAAAACCTAATGGATTAAGCTCAGATGAATCAAAAATGAAGGAGTGATGAAAGGCCTTTTTCACGGTTCTGTCCAGGACTTGCTCTAAAGCAGATTACTTAAGTGATGTCCAAACGTCTGCCACCTCGGGGACCGTTTGTCCCTCTGCCTCCTGAACACGAGGAGTGGTGTCATGTCTTCTGTTAGCTTTCCTCTGGTCTGCATAAACCTAACAAGCCATAAAAACTCCTGTGAAAGCAGAAGGATTCAAATCTCAGTCTAACGTAACTTTTTTTCTTTAGGCTGACCTGCTTGTTGCTAAATTTGGTTAAGTGTCTTATTTTACAACCTTTATTTTGTATATATTGATTAATGTATGAAACTCTGCATATATTTTTCTTGTTTTATTAATTTCAATGTTGATATTTTGTGAATGAAGTACATGTCTGTACACAGTTAATGTAAAAATAACAATAAATGTTTTTTTAACTACCTGTTTAATTAGTTTGATATCCTCTTTGCAAGCCTACATTTCCCAGCATGCTTACCAGGAGCCAGGGAAATTGAATGCTATGGCAACTGCAAATAAAGTGTCTAATTTAACAGCTCCACCTGCTGACACAAACCCCAAAGTGCAACTTTTTTCTCCCTTCTAAACACTATTGGTAAGTTTTGAAGCTATTCTTTAGGTTTTACGACTTCCTCCCCTTTATTTTCAGTATGATTGGTGAAAACACATAATGTTAGAAATTACAAAATGCTTTTCCAATTAAAGTCAAATCTGGATTTTATCGTTTCCAGGTTATTTAATTTACATCATGAATATTTTTAGTCAGTAAACCAGAGTACGTGTTCATAATCATCATTTTTGTATTTCTCCCTTTTTCCTGCTCAACTGCTATTTTTATTTTATTTTATTTTATTTGAGCTCTTTGGTGTTTCTGAACACATTTGACAGCTGTCTCTTCTCAGTTCAGTTTTACTTCTCCAAGCAATTTCCTAATCGTCTGACGATCCCGAATTTAATCTCGTAATTTTACTTTTTGTTTTTTTTTTCTCTGTGGTCCTAATCTCATAAATTGACAAGAAAACAGTCATAAATTTATAAGATTTAAAGCCATGAATGTCTGAGCTTTTTCTCGAAAAAGTTCAACTTTAAATCTCGTATTATAATTGTTTTTTTAGTGGCCCTAATACTCTGTAGTGCAAATCAGCAGATTCTGCTGGTTCTATTGTCAAAGAGCTGTGGAATGGTTCAGTGAGAGGCTGTGTCTGCTGCTGGATTGGATCAATTCCTGCAGTGACAGTGTCATGATGCACTGAATGGACGTCTGTGTGAATCCTTGTCCTGTCAGCCATCATGAACAGTAAACATCACTTTCTTTCCTCCTCTGTCAACAATCGCTGTGAACTTACATTCAGGAGTTCAGTTGTTCATTGACCTGTGCTATCTGTGTGACACACAGGCCCTTGACTTTTCAGACTGTAATCGTCTCCCACTGTAGCCTGGCTCGATTTTACAAAGCAAAAAGGAGCCTGGAATGAGTTTTTTTTTTTTTAAAGAAACATTGAAAAAAGTAAGAATAAACTAACAAGTTAATCAGCTTTTAACAGGATCCGTACACTCACGATGAACAGATGGCAGCGACAACAAAATATAGTTTATCAACTATGGATTTAACATGACATCCAGTTAAATTCTTGACTTTTTTTTTTTGCAGGTTTTGTAAAGAAAAGGAAAATCAGAAAATCCTCTTATCCAAATAATCCAGGGTTAGACCTACAAAGCATCTGTGCACCATGTGCAATGGAGGAAAAGGGAACTCGTCCATGGTGATTTTGAAGGTTTTCCCACCTAAAAAGCAACTAAAAGTCTGTCATCTAAATGCAAGAAGAATAGAATAGAACTTCAAAATCAAAAAGAAAATCTAGAAATTTACTTTGTACAATTAAACTTAAAATAAAAAGTTCAAAAAAATCCTCAATCTATAAACCATTTAACATAATGATGTTACAACATTCCATAAATAAACATGACACACATTATGCACTTAACAATAAACAATAGACAAAGAAGAAAACATGACTCAGATTTTTTCTTTTTTCTTTGACTTTTAAATCGGCAGGATTTTGTGGCTGTTTCTTAGCAATAGTGAGCTTCAGCTCTCTCCATAGGTTTTCTATAGGATATCCAAAGGATTGTGTATAAATAAAATCATTGTAATGCTGCAAAAAATCATTGTAAAGTCATCTGAAGGGGTTTAAAAAAAGAAATTTGTGAGAAAAACATCAAAACAAAGTCCATCCATCTTCTTCCACTCATTGGGGACTAATAGGTCACAGTGGCTGCAGTCTAAGCAGAGATGGCCAGACGTTCCTCTCCCCGGCTCCTCTTGCGGAACCTGGCAGGGCAGTGGACCAGATGCTTCCTGGAAACCAAAGTCAAAATTACGTATTTAGGTATTTAACAAGAATAATTTTTTCAGCAGAACCAAACATAACATAACATTTTTTTTGTGTGTGAGGAAAGACGGACAAGCAAACACTAAAAAGGGGGGAGACTGAAACAAGAAAAAGAAACAAGTTGGTACCTGAAATAGTTACTAATTTGTCTAATTTTTCAAACTACAAGGAAGCAAAAAAATATAACTTTGCTGCTTTAGAATTTTTGGGAACATGCAGAGCAAAGTGTTCTGTTGGGAATGGGTTCATTTTGTTTAAACGCCAGCAATTGCTAAAACTCTTTCGTGTTTTTTTGTACACTAGAACATTGTTTAGGCTCTGCAAAGTAACAAACTATGCATTTTTTTGTGTTTGATTTTACTAATTTATGCATTTTTGCTAAAAAAGAGGCTAAACTCCACAGGCAGTTTTTCTAAGCACTTGGAAGGGTTATTTATTAAACTGTGATACTAAACAGTGACAAAAGACTCCATATGTGCATCCAGTGGGGCTCGTCATGTGATCTTTTTTTTTTAAAGTATCATTTCACATCAAATTCTATTTTCTGATCTTTACAACTGAACTTCTGTGAATCTGAAATGTTGTTTTTACTTGATTTCCCGAGTGACTTGCTCAAACTTGATTTAAAAACAAAAACATTTATTCTGCCCAACCCCCCCCCCCCCCCCTCAAAAAAAAAGAAAAAAAAGAAAAAAAAAATATTTTTCTGAATGTGTGTCAGTCCGGGAAGTTGGTTCAGAAAAATTACAAATCAGGTGTCCAACAAGAGCCAAGCTGTTTATTCACAGATGGGTCATGCACTGTTTTGCAACAAGATTGGAGGAGTTCTAGTATTTCTTTGGAGGAAAAAGTGTGGCCATGTGTGTGTGTAATCCTTTCTCTGTGTGGTGAAGGACGCAATGTTGTTCTGTTTAGAAGGCCTTGACGTCTTCATTCATCACCTCGACAGGCCTGTGCCTGCAGCTCAAGGAAAAAGAGATGCAATCTAAGAGCTTGTTTCTTCCAGTCTCCATCAGTCACATTTTGTATGAACAAACAAGAAACAACCTAAAGAGATCCAACTATTTGATGGTACCTGTTGCATCAAGAAGAATAAATCAGGGCCTTGAATGCTCCTAAAATGAATTCAAAAGACCTCAAAAGAGAAGAAAAAATGCCTCACGTGATAATGCCCCTCTGAACTGTTGCCACGGAAGCCAAAGTGCGGCATGTGAAATGGGAGTGTTGCTTCTCCTGAGAAACAAAGCAAATCTGACTGGATACTTTTGTGTAAAAATAGAGCAAAAAAAAAAAAACTACTGTTTGTCTTTAGTTGAGTAAACTAAGCCAAACAGGAAGCTGAAGTAAAGATGCCCTTTAGGCATAACTTTAAAATAAAGTGACCCCCCTGTTCGATGAACCATGTGTGGAGTGTGATCATTAACCACAACAGGAGACAACAGAGAGCATCAAACTAAATGCTAAAGCAGCTAAATTCCTCCAAAATGTCTTTCTGACAGCTGTTATAGTTCAAAGGTAACGGAGTTTCTTTCCTAATAGTTTTGTTTCTAAAAAGACACACGGGACAACCATCCTTCCCCTTGCCCTCTAATTTCCCCACGCTCCCTGACATCAGTGCGCGAGGAGGCGGGTCCAGCCTCTTCCAAGTCTTTCGGGGTGCCAACGAGGGAGATGCCTTTTTTGAGGAGTGTTTGGAGAGGAGACGTCGCTCCTGACTTTTACGCACGGAACCCTGCGAGTCTGTCGCTTCTAAAAACCCACATCCAGCATGGATAACGGATCCCTTCGAGGCATTGACCCGAACTGCACCGGCCAACCTCCTCTGGCCGTCGACATCATCCTGGGTGAGTCTGGCTCTGGTGGGGGGTCTCGCGCCAGGAGCGACCAAGAGGCGCTTTTACGCACCAGCAGGTTTTTACTTCTGGAATTTTGTTTCGGTTGGTTTAACTCATGGGCGCTTTAAGGAGCGTTTGTTTTGAGCAGTACTTTTCTCTGAGTTTATGTAACGTTTTTCTGAAGAAGAAAAAAACGATCCCATACAGATTCTTAAAACAAACAAACAAAAAATGATTGATATAGCAATTGATGGATTATATTTTAATCGCCCTATAATAAATTTCATTACCACCCGATTTATTGACATAACAAAACAAATAAAATAGTTTTATTGCAAACAATTTAAGTTTTGGCATTTGTGCAGCATGCGGGAGACTTGAAATCAACAGACGGAACCACAGCATTTTCTTTCGTATCCAAATACTTTCAAAAATCCTAAAGCAAGGAGAATGTGTTTTTTTTAAGGCTCATTTGATTTTTTTTTCTTTATTTCTTTCATTTCTTTGCTCCAACAAGCCTGATGGAAATGACTCAAGATTGGCCCCTGAAGGGATGAACTAATGCAGGTGTGCTGGAGCAGAGACATGCTGGTGGCATCTCTTTACAAAAACACTTGAAGTTTATTTTATTAAGTATACTTAGTATGAGTACTGCAAGTGCACCATAACCCATGTCCATGTAAGGAAGTAAACTGAACACTTCTTCAGACTAAAGCAGGACATTTTAATTTTATAATACATAGTGTATATGAGTAAACTTCAAGTATACTGCCTCACTTTTTGTATCTACTAAGTATACTTGTAGTTCATTTGGACAAATAACTTTTTGCAAAGGGATCACTTTATATTCTCTAAAAAAAAAAAACATTATGCATATTTATATAAAGTTTTTTAAGAAAAGTTTTCTTTATTTTTTTTTTAACTTAAAAACCCTACTTTTAAATCAACAAACATCTGAATGATTTAATCGTAAATGGGTATTTATGTCTTCATGCATATTGAGTTGATTTCTTTTATTTAATAAATTGTATTTGTTAATATTCCCTAACATTTATTTTTTTTATATTTAAGTAAACTGTGAATCATTTAATAGGAATATGAAGCAACTGACCTTTTCAAGTAATGAAACAAGAACAAACCTCCCGAATTTCAAAGGAAAACAGCAACAAAAAACAAAACATCTGTTTGTTGTAAGTTGTTTCTTTCTGATGAACCATTAATGTCCTGCGAGACCATGGAGTAAATGATGCAGGTCGAACGCGGGCAACATGTTAAAGCCATTTACTGCTTTTCCTTCCATTCTTTGTTCGATGTTGGGACACATTTTCCTTCCCGTCAATCACCTGTCTTCATGCAGGTCTTTAGGTGAAAACTTTCACTTTCAGCTCTGGAAATTCCAAACCTGAAATACATTTAAGGGAAGAGGGAGACAAATGTCAGAAACATTTGATAGTGAGGGGAGACTGTCACAGTGGGGTCTGGAATTACAGTATGCAGCAAATCTGAAGCTTCGTGTGGAAACGCTACACGCCCTGTGCATTCAGGAAACCTCTGGAGATTTCTATGAGGTTCCAACTCTTTGTTCTATAAAACAGATCCGTGTTCGCTTGTTTTCTCCTTGTGATTTCTTTAAGTTACATTTAGCATAATTCAGTGACTGAAGATTATTTATATATCTATATATATATATATTTAATACAGTGCATTGGAAAGAATGCATATTTTCTGATTTTTCGTGCAATTCTTGTGTTTTCTGATTGCTATTTATCCTGCTTGAAACAATAATATATAAAAAAAAATAGCAACAGATGAACAGAACAAAGGCATTTTTCTACTTTCACTTCCTGGTTAACCACATCTGGATTCCACTCTGAAGCTTAAATTGCTCCTTCTTTGATTTCAGGGCTGGACGTTTTTGGCACCATCCTGTATGCCATCCTCACTTTCATGACCGCGGTTTCCATGCTGGTCTTCATAGAAGAATGTATATACATCTATAAAAAAGTGCCTCCCAATAAGAAGAGTGTGATCATTTGGGTGACTGGAGCAGCACCGGTGAGGATGGAACCAATAAAGTTCCAGGCGACAGAGGATTTGGGGTTATGAAATGTGCCCTCTCTCTCTTTTTTTTTTGTGTTTTCAGATCATCTGCACCATGTCGTGTCTGGGGATGTGGATTCCCAGATCCACCATGTATACCGATATGACTTCAGCTTGGTGGGTGTCTCCTTTCCTGTCATTTTGCTCTCTAATTATAACACGCCTTGGATCAGACCATCACAAATCTTTAAGAGAGTTTGATGGAAAACAGCTGGGTGGTTGCGTAACATGGATAGGTTTACTTTCTTCGAGTTAATGCTCAGCTTTTGGGGATTTCCTGCTCTCTCTGCCTCTGCAGTTATTTCGCCATCGTGGTGTTTAAGTTCCTGATCATGATGCTGGAGGAGATCGGAGGCGATCAGGCCTTCCTGCGGCGGATGGGAAAACACACGCTAAGGATTAGCACCGGGCCTTGCTGCTGCTGCTGCCCCTGCCTCCCACATGTGGCCATCACACCGTAAATTCCCCACAGACACACCCTCTGCAATAATCACAACCAGCATGTATTTCTTTTTTTTTTTTCTTTTTTCAATTTGAAAGCTAAAACTGCAATCCTGAACTATTTCCAAGGAAACACATGAACAAAACTTCAGTTTAATAACCAAAGGATGGATACAAGCTTAAATAAAAAGGATCGAATCCCTAACTTATTACTTTTATTGCACAAACTTTTGACTCCATCACTGCATTTAAGTGAATTCTTACAAGTGTCAGCTAGTCTGAATGAAGACACAAGGGATGCTAATCAGAGGAGACGTCCTAATTGAACATATCCTTACAGTCAAAGTGTTTTTCGTTTTTGTTCAGGCCTGTTTCTTTTTTTCTTTTTTTTATAGGATTCAGTTCAAAATCAACAACAAAATTCTTAATAAATATCACAAAAAAATTCTTTCAAAATAAAAGCAATAGTATAATCCATAAAAATAAAAAAATCATATTTTATTAAGTCCAATAACATTTTATTGATTATGATTTTAGCCACTTTGTAATGGTTTTTATTTTTCATTAAGATAGAGAAATCCACACATTTTTTTTCCTCATGAATAACTGAAATCATTACAAAAAAATGTCTGAAATGAGAACCAATCTTTAACCAAAAAGAAGAAGAAATTTGGTTTTTGGCTGAAAATATTTGCATAAAATTACTTAAAAATATCAAAACTAATGCAAAAGAGTGTAACTAAGAAAGAAATCTCAGGAAAAATTTGACTGCATAGAATTTTCAAATTAAACAAGTACAGAAAAGTGTTATCAATAGGAATGGCAGCTCATTTTAAGACTGTTATAAACCATTTATGCTGCCATTTGTATTGTCATTTTTAGTAGCTCAGATGCTTCACAAAACCTTTTTAGATCAAACTGAATCAAATATGAACTTTTTGTACTTTTTCTTTTTTTCCTTGTTGAAACTAGAAGAGAGAGTATTGGATTTCAGCAGGAGGCATTGCTCTTTACTCCCAACACAAATTAAACCTCTGGTCATTCAACTTCACCGGGGCGGTGCGACATGAAGGAACGATTCAGTCGTCTCTCATTTTAGCTGATTGTACTGTCAATATTTGTCATCATTATAGACAGATCCCTGCTCTGCATGCTGGTTTTACACTGAGGAGATGCTTAAGCTGTTTACTTGGAGAAACGGCTCAGAAGAATCATTTTGCAAAGTATTACTAAAGACCATCGAGCTCAGACTTGCTCCTTGTTTCATAATCTGGTTTAAAGGAAAGCTCTTCTGAAGAAAGCTGTGTTGACAGCTGTGCTCCAACTTCAGTTACATTCAGATCTTGACATGTCTGGAAGCCCATAAAGTTCTCCTCTGGGTCCTTCTGAGCTTTTCAACAACATCCTGGAATCTACCTCCAGATTCAGCACAACAGGAAATGCAACAATGGAGCTGTGCTCATTGCTGAATGCATTTTGAAACAGTTTTTTCCAAATCAAAATGGAGGTGAATTGTTTTTCTTTTCTTTTTTTTCTGGTTCACTTCCAGACGGACACTCTTCCTCCTTAAACTTGGCTCCTTCCAGTTTGCCCTCCTGAAGGTTGTCTTCACCATTCTCTCTATTGTCCTCCACACTAACGGGAACTTTGTCCTGACGGATGTGAGTTGTAGACAGAAAAAAAATGTGTTTCAATATTTGTTTGTGAAAACTGTTAATTAAGTCAACATTTTACTAATACATGAATCATAAAAGCCATTTATTCTTGCATCAATATACCTGCTATTGTTTGCATCTAACTGTGGTTATCTAGAATAAGCAAAGAGCAGCTGTCATCGTGCACAGCACCCTTTCCTTAGGATTGTTTCTCCTGCTTTAATGCGTTTTTATAATTGTTTGAAGCAACATTTTACAGGTTGTTTTTTTCTTCTTTAGACAGAAAAATGAGAAGATTGATATTTTTTCCAGCAGATTTGGAATAATCTGCAGCAATTTTATCAAAGGAGGCCCCAAAGTTTGCACGCAGCTGTTAATTCTAATTCAAGTTTTTCCTTTTTGATAATGATATGTATGAGAATTATTTTTGCTCTTTTCCATACTTTTCTGTTGCTTTACGTCGGTGATTTTCTTGCTACAGGAAGATTTGAGGCATTGCCTGCCTTAAATCTCACCTGAATGTCACTTCATCTTCTCATATTTCATCTTGTCCCCTCTCATCCCTCCTCTTCACATATTCTTCCTACATTTCCTGTCATCCAATCTTGTTTGAATTTCAAACATGTCTCCTCAATTCCCCCCCCCCCGTTTTCTTAAATGTCATTTAATCTTTTTCTAACCTAACACGTGTCATCTCATATTATTCAATGTTGACATGTCTTCTCTCATCTTCTTTGACCCGAACATTTCATCTCATATTCTCCAATTTTGACATGTCGTATCTTATCTTCATCGATCTAAACATGTCTAATCTTACCTGATATTATTTAATCTTGAGAACTCTCTTCTAATCTTTTTTTTTATCCTAGCATTGCGTAATCTCCAATTTCTAAAAACCTAATATCATTTTTTAAATCTAAACCTGATTAATCTTAACACATATTTTGGAATCTTGACATATTTCCTTTTCACTTCTTTGACCTGAACACGTCTCATGTTCTCCAATTTCGACATATCTAATCTCATTTTTTAAAATCTGAACATGTAAGTAAGTAAAGTTTATTTATACGACACCTTTCACACAGGAATAACAAAGTGCTTCAGAATAATTACAACATAAGATACAGAAATACTATTCAGACAGACATTGGCCTATTTATTGAGAGTGAAAAACTCATTGGAAGGGTTTTTAGTTTCTTTTTTAAAGTGTCAAGGATTTCTTAGATTCAGATTAGATTTATTTTAAACAAGTAAGTTGGAACATGTAAAACAAGACAAAATAATCAATAGATAATCAAAATAATCAATCAAATTTGAGTGAGCGTAAGGAAAGTGGGAAATTGTTTCTCAGTTTGGGAGCCACACCTTTAAGGGAGCAATCTCCTCGACTTTTAAAGCGTGTAATGGGGACCATCTCTGCTTTCGGGAGAGAGTATAGGGCTAGATGAGGGCTGAGATTTAGAAAGGCACACTGTCAGAAAAAAGGGTACGGTTGGGGTCCGTTTGTGAACACTTAGGGTACAAATGGTGAATTTGTACCCTCAGTGAGTCATAGTTACACCTGTGGGTTACTCATATGTACCATTTAAGGATAAAAAAGGTACAAATATGTTTCCAGCTGTCAGAGGGCCCATGTTTGGACCATTTATTCCACAAACAAAGGTACAATCACTTGTGTGACAAAAGAATATTGACATAATTTCACTCATCTTCTTTAATCTAAACACATCTCATCTCATATCCTCCAATGTTGACATGTCTATTTTCATTTTGTTGTGTCTCATCTCCTTAAGATCTCATTCAATCCCATCTCGCTGTATCCAACTATATCCCAGTTCACTTCTTTTGTTTCTTTTTTAAACTCCTCCCATCTTCAATCTTTACCCATGCCTCTTCTCCCATTTTATCTGCTTGAATCCCAAAAGAAGGATCTATTTTAGAGTTACAGCTAAACATGAGTAGTTCTTGAGTTTTTTTTTATCCCTTTAATTGCTTCTCAGCAGTGTTTTTCTGTTCTCTAATCCCAATATTTTTCAGTTGAGCATCACAGGAGCTGTTATGTGGATTAACCCCTTTGTGGGCATCTTGACAGTCATTGCTTTGTGGCCTGTGGCCATCATATTCATGCACCTAAGGACCACTCTGCAGACAGTTAAGATAATCCCCAAATACGCCATGTACCAGGTACAAATTCTGACTTGCAACACTCAACCAGCTCTGCAAAAATAGATTAAAAAAACAACATTTTACTCTTAAATTACAACATTTGCCCATTTTTAATAGTGTGTGTTTGTGTTTTAGCTGGTCCTGATCCTGACACAGCTGCAGTCAGCTATCATCAACATCTTGGCGATAAATGGAGTCATCGCCTGCTCGCCGCCATTTTCCTCCGTAGCCAGGGGATACAGTGAGTCCTCAATAACAGTACAATCCGTCGTCTCTGCTTATCTGTGGGAATCAGCGACGTCCTTCCATTTGGATGGAGAAATGTGTCCAGCTGTGAAGATTGCTCCTTTCGTCTTCTTCCATCTCCATCTCACTTCCTGCTGTCTGTCTCCGCAGTGCTCAGCCAGCAGCTCCTTATCCTGGAGATGTTCATCATCACTCTGGTTACGCGGATGCTGTACCGAAGGCAGTATGACCCTTTGCCCGTCGAAGATCTAGACGACAACGAAAACACAAAGATGGTGGTGATACCGGACTCTGCGTGAGGACTGAACGCCTTACAAAACAGGAAAAGTCTCTGACTTTACTTCTAATGTTTGCTTGAATTTATATACATGTACAAAGCTGCGTCCAAAGTTACAGATTGAAAGAAAACTCAGGTCAACTTATGTCCTAAACCAAAAATGTAACAATACTTAAAAAAAGCACACACAGCAGCATCAGCTGATACGCTCAGATCTGTTTCCCTGCATGCTTTCCTCACTTTTTTTTTTTTTTTAGTTTCAGCTGCTTACAGTGTTTTTCAGCTCATCTTAACCTAACAGTGTTGATCATTTTTTCTTCTTTATGAAAGAAAGTCCAGATTTTTCCCTCACATCTGCACATCAGTTAGAAAAAGAAAGAAAGAAAGAAAGAAAGAAAGAAAGAAAGAAAGAAAGAAAGAAAGAAAGAAAGAAAGAAAGAAAGAAAGAAAGAAAGAAAGAAAGACAGGATCAGTCAGGACATTTTTTTTCCAAACAACAAACTGTACGTTCATATTCATTCATTTATAGCCGGCTGAAGGCAGCAGGAAGGAAGGCTGAAACCCCCCCGCTGATTACAAACAGACATAATGAACTGATTTATATCACCACTAGATGACTGAAGCTCAACAGGATTTATGGCCATGGCTCTTATTAAGTTTATGTGTTTCAAAGCATGTAATAGTTTTAGTCTTTCAAATGTAAATCATATCTTCTCTGCACTTCGAAAGAACAGCCAAGAGGAGCAAAATGAAAGGAAATGTCAAAATGAACTTTCACTTTCCTGTTATGCAGCTTTTGAAACATTAAGGAATTTTGCACCTTTAAGTTTTTGACATCTCTTGTTTTGTTTTTCCAAATACCTTGTTCCATTTGGCGCCTTTAAGTCATCATGTGTGTTTTGACTATACCTGGTTTGAGTTTTGTTGCTTTTTGCTGTGTTTAACTTCATACACCTGTTTCCCATAATACCTCGTTCTCTCTGTGTTTTTTTACTTCCTGAATTTTTCTGTTCCCAGTGAACACATGCTTGTGGATTTGCCTTTTTGTGTGAGGGTGTTCTCAATTTACATATAAGAATTTCCGTATCTGGACTGACTGATGCAGTAGCTCCCGTTCAGATGTCATTTGGATTGATCCTGTGGGATTTGTTGTACCTCACTTTGCATTCTTTGTGCATTTCTGACACTTTTAGATCCACATTGAGTTGTTTTTTTAAAAAAGCTATACCGTGCTTGAGCTGTCTTAAAACGTGAAATAACTTTTTTTAATGGTCTGGTCTGGTTATTTGTCCACAAACAAAACCTAAATTGGGAGGAGAAGCCTTAGAGTAAAATGTTAGTCACACAAAAGAATTTGCGTTTAAAATTAATATAGTTTTACTTTGAGCAAATAGCAATAAAAAACTTTTTTTACTGCTTCAATTACTGTTTTACTCAATTTCCTAAAACTCCATGTCACACAGTCTCAATGTAAATTTTGCTGGGATGAGAATTGGTCACACGTGAGTAAATGTGGAAAAAGTGAGAAAAGTTGTGGTCTTTGTGTAAAATTTTCGCCGATGTATCACCAATGAACCACGTTAAAACCACAGATGAAGTACGAATAAACCACGCAAAGAACCCGAAAATCAACGTAGAACATGAACCGTGCAGGATTATTCCGCTGTTTACATGCAATTCATAGTGATTGGTACATCAACAATGTATTTTTAATGTGATCTTCCAAAAATCCCACACAGTTGCGTAAAATTTACGTAATAATGCGTGTAAACTTCAATAAATACGCGTGCGCTGCGTAATTCTCAACCGACCCAAAATTTTGAACAGCTCAAAACTAAATTCACGTAAAGATCAGTCGGCCGAAACCCTCGACGGACATCACATCAACAAATGATGAAAGCAAGAAACCCACGATTTACATATATCACGCATGTTTCATGAAAGACCAAAATTCATGTGTGGGAAAAAGAGCAAAATGTACGTAGTGACCTTGTGACATGGCCTTCACAGGTTTTTGAGCAAAGGATCTCATGCTCATCTGAATTTCTAAGACCGTATCTTAATTTCTGCAGAGCAGTACACCCCCGAGTTCCTGCCTTTTGCTTCATTTTATATTTTTGAAACATATTGACATTCAGTTGAAATTATTTCTTTTATGAAAAAAAGAAAAACATTGTTTTTTTGAGTTAAGATCTTTACCAGTTTGCCTTTTTTGAATTTTTTACTGTGGCCCATTTACTATGTTTGTGTTTAAGTATTATTCAAGGAACAACGTGAAATTTAAATGTACAACTTGGTTTCACATTCTTATTTGATACTGAATAAAAAAAACGTTGCTTGATATTTGTGATCAGAGCAAAATCCCAAAACTCTTCCACCGAATTTGAATTTATTTTAATCTATTGCAGCAGATTTGTTAGTGATGCAATTAAAAAAAAGCATAGTTGCTACATCTGTTTTTTTCTTTTATTAAAAACAAAATCAGACTAATAATTTGAAAAAGGACAATTACTTTAGTTTATAGTTAAAGTTAGGAAAATACTTTTAACTCTTGGTTTTTGTCGTTAGAAATCAGATCTAAAATTATGTCACTTTTTGTGCAGGTAGATAAGGTTTCTTTTCACAGTGAAAACCTAAAGGCAATCTGCTAATACCCCACCGGCCAATCAGTAAATCACCACCAGATGGCAGTAGAGACAAGAACGAGAATGAAGTACAATTGAAACGTTTATGCATTTTTACCAACAGCGCTCCTTTAAAGGTCAGCACTCGACACAACGCATCGTTCCTGACAACACTTTAGGAACCGTTTTAAAGGTTTAAAGTAAAGTTTAATCGCATCATCTACGCAGACCGCAATAAACAAACAAGGAAACGTAAATGATGGTGACTGACGCGCCTCCGACCAATTGGAGTGCTGCTTTCAGCCACTTCCCAGCTCTAAGCCAATCAAAATAGTGGTGGAATAAGCCCCCGCCTTTGCGGTTGAGACGACGTTTCTCCTTTAAGTACGTGCTGCCTGAAGCGCCTTCAACAGACCGGATGCTCGTCAAGTGAACCTTCAAAATTAAAGGAAAAAGCAAACAAACTCTATAAGGTCTTCCTAGAGATACTAAACAGTTGTTTAGAAGTACAGTAATGTAAAATATAATGCTGACCATTACGTTAAAACTTTTTCTCACACTTTTACAAGCCATTTTTTTCTTTTTGTAAACGTTTAAAATATTTTCGGGTTGGGTTAGGGATTAAAGATTTTATAAAGGGCTAAGGCTATTTTAAAACATTTTTATTTCGATGTTTTCACAATTTAGTTGGGGTTGCATATTGGAATATATATATACACAGTACACACCAAATGTTTAGACACACCTTATTCAAAGAGTTTTCTTTATTTTCATGACCATGAAAATTGCAGATTCACACTGAAGGCATCAAAACTGAATCAACACATGAAGAATCATGTACATAACGACTGAAAATATGTCATATTGTAGGTTCTTTACGGTAGCCACCTTTTGCTTTGATTACTGCTTTGCACACTCTTGGCATTCTCTTCATGAGCTTCAAGAGGTAGTCACCTAAAATGGTCTTCCAACAGTCTTGAAGGAGTTCACAGAGATGTGGTCCACCTCACCCCAAACCCAAACTGGGTTCAGGTCCGGTGACTGTGACGGCCAGGTCATCTGGCGCAGCACCCCATCACTCACCTTCTTGGTCAGATAGCCCTTACACAGCCTGGAGGTGTGTTTGGGGTCGTTGTCCTGCTGAAAAATAAATTATGGTCCAACTAAACACAAACCGGATGGAATAGCTAGTCGCTGCAAGATGTTGTGGTAGCCATGCTGGTTCAGTATGACTTCAATTTGGAATAAATCCCCAACAGTGTCAACAGCAAAGCACCCCCACACCATCACACCTCCTCCTCCATGCTTCACGGTGGGAACCAGGCATGTAGAGTCCATGCATTCACCTTTTCTGAGTCGCACAAAGACACAATGGGTGGAACTAAAAATCTCCAATTTGGACTCATCAGACCAAAGCACAGATTTCCACTTGTTTAATGTCCATTCCTTGTGTTCTTTAGCACAAACAAGTCTTTTCTGCTTGTTGCCTTTCTTTAGCAGTGGTTTCCAAGCAGAAATTCTACCATGAAGGCCTGATTCACACAGTCTCCTTTTCACAGTTGTTGCAGAGATGTGTCTGCTGCTAGAACTCTGTGTGCCATTGACCTGCTCTCTGATCTAAGCTGCTGTTAACCTGCCATTTCTGAGGCTGGTGACTCGGATGAACTTATCCTCAGCAGCAGAGGTGACTCTTGGTCTACATTTCCTGGGGCGGTCCACATGTGAGACAGTTTCTTTGTAGCACTTGATGGTTTTTGTGATTGCACTTGGGGACACTTTCAAAGTTTTCCTATATTTTCAGACTGACTGACCTTCATTTCTTAAAGTAATGATGGCCACTCGTTTTTCTGTACTTAGCTGCTTGTTTCTTGCTGTAGTACAAATTCTAACAGTCCATTCAGTAGGACTATCAGCTGTGTATCCACCCGACTTCTGCAAAACACAACTGATGGTCCCAACCCCATTTATAAGGCAAGAAATCCCACTTATTAAACCTGACAGGGCACACCTGTGAAGTGAAAAACATTTCAGGTGACCACCTCTAGAAGCTCATCAGGAGAAAGCCAAGAGTGTGCAAAGCAGTGATCAAAGCAAAAGGTGGCTACTTTGAAGAACCTAGAATATGACATATTTTCAGTTGTTTCACACTTTTTTGTTATGTATGATTCTTCATGTGTTAATTCAGTTTTGATGCCTTCAGTGTGAATCTACAATTTTCATGGTCATGAAAATAAAGATAACTCTTTGAATGAGAAAGTATGTCCAAACCTTTGGTATGTACTGTGTACATATGTATAGATAGATAGATAGATAGATAGATAGATAGATAGATAGATAGATAGATAGATAGATAGATAGATAGATAGATAGATAGATAGATAATGGTATTTTTTTAAATGTACAAGTATTTAAATGATCAAATAAACAGGTCCTCGGACATTATTTTCAACAGTTTTATTTTGAAAAGCCACAAAGGAAGTGTTCATTCGTCCCGTCGTTTGCGTTAACGTCAAGGAGCTGATCTGAACATCCACAAATGTAGATCCAGGAAGCTGAATTGGAAGCGTTCGTGTCGGGTCTCGTAACCGTATGGACCTCACCGCATCGCGCCTTTCCGAACCCGGGTCGGAGGACGGAAATGCGGACAGAGAGAGAAGAGGACTGCCGCTGTCACCGGCGGTGAAATGCTCTCATTTGTCCTGAGCCAGCCTCTGACGTCACAGCCAGACAACATCATCGTTAAACTTTCAAAATGAGGCTCTTTCTGTCTCTGCTCAAAAATGCCCACCCGAAAATCGAGTACTACTCCCGCTATTCCCCATCGCCGCTCTCCATCAAGCAGTTTTTGGATTTCGGTGAGTAGAAACCCAACATGTCCTGTTATGAATGGCCTTATGACCTCATTCCACTGTTTGCTGATGAATTTTGCAGTGAATTGTGTTTTATTATCAATAGTAAAGGTGTGAAATATAATTTTCTGTGTAGATCAGGTTGAATTCCCACTTCCATGGGAGGTCATGTCATGTCTGTATCCTTATCACCTGTTTATTAATGGAACATGTGCAGGCACACCTGAGCACTCCCAGGTGACAACACCGCTCACTCATCCTGACACCTTCCTTTTTGTGCCAAGATCTGACTCCTTACACTCCTTAGATTAGCTTGATGGTTATTTAGGACACATGAAAACTGGAGGGTCGGTTGTGTTATAACCCCTAAGATGACAGCAGTTAACTGAGTTTCTGTGCTGCATTCAGGGATTTCTTAATCCGTGATTATGTCATTTGTCCTCACAGCTGGAGATGGGATGTGAGCAACAGGAAGAACACTTGTGGAGTGGGGGATTACACTTGTTCATGATGACACAGAAGACGTTTTAAACGTTGAGATGTCACAGCTTCAGTGTTTTCACTCTTTACTTTCACTTTTTCATAAAAAAAAGTATCAAAAAAATCTGCTGGGTTTATTGAATGTATTTGAGAACTAGACTGAGTGACCCGTTCCCCCTGCGTTTCAAACAGGAAGTACCTGCTGGCTCCAAAAAGCCAAAATCCCAAAGATTTCTGTTGAGAAATAAACAGCTATTACTCAGTTATTATATTTTTACCCTTTTTTATGTGTTCCCACTAATCCTACTATTCGTGATATTTCTTTCTGTAGTTCAAGTTATTCAAGGTATAAACCGACCAATCATATGCCTCAATAAAAGGATATCCAAAGTGTTTCATTGTTAAACACTTCTGATCCTGCTTTGAAGCGGTAAGCTACGTTCACGCCGCCCTTGGCAACGCGGGCTCAAGTGACCACTTCCAATGGAAAGTCTAGGTAATTTCCAGGTTTCGGGCTATAGCGTTCAAAACTCTCCTGTTCTCGCATAGCTACACAAGTTTCCACAACCGTTTTTTGGCTTTAAATATATAATGCCATTGAGCCCACGTTGAAAGTTAAAGCGGGTTGAACTTTGACCAATCAGGGACTTGGATTAGGTAGTAACATATGCTTGATGTCCTCTTAAATTAACGGAAGTGTTCACCGTTTGGAGGCGAAATCAATAATTGTGGTTTGTGCTCAGACAGAATTATGACACCAAGTCTTTTGTACACTGGAATAGAGCCGTGAAAGAAAAAGCCTGGAGCAAGATTTGCGAGATTTGCTCCACTTTAACGTAGGTGGCGGACAAGCGCTAGTGCCTTCAAGAACGCATGTTTAGCAGTCGATGGCTGGGCTGTAAAACGTCTGAGCAGTTATCTCTCTTTCAACTCTGACATGGTTTCTCTTTCACCAGGAGATCTTAAAAGCAGACATCTCTGACTTGTGAGTCACTTTCTTATCTGATTGGAGTTATCAGTTCCATGACAATCCTCCCAACTGAGTCGACATGATAGAGGTATAAAAATAGGCATTAGTAACAAATACCAAACAATAATGTACTCAATTCGTTTAGCACCGTTTAAAGTTTGTGTCTCTTTACAGGGCCGATAATAGGAAAAATCTACTTATTGAGCTTTTAAGTCATTATAATGTTAATTCCTCGCTATGAACAGCCCCAGAGAGGTATTTTTATCCGTTCTCGCATCTCTGAGTATTCCTCTAAAAACCTGCTCTCTGAGCCCCTATCCAATCAACCCAATCCACAAAAATGAGGGGGGGTTCTCACATTGTGACATCACAAAGTTAGGAGCAGCCCCTTCCAGGAAGAGTCTGTGCTGCCAGCACCGCCCCCAGGCTAACACACACTCCTCGGGGCTAGCGGTGATTGGCTAAACACTCTCGCTTTATATGTACAATATGCACATCTATCTTTTGCAAAAGTTCGGATGGCAAACACGCTGTCGAGGCCGACTCTAGGTTGACATCATGAAATAGGCGCCGCCCACTTGGAGTGTCGCAAAGATTGAGTCGTCTGACTTCCGGGTAGGAAAATGATGATGAAACTGATGATGAAGGAAGATTCTAAGACTAAACTGGAACTAAACTGTAAGGATGTTTACTATTGTTGTTAGGAGAATCGTCTTTTTTTTTTTTTTTAGAAGAGAAGTTTCAACTTTTCAAAAATGTTATTGCCAAAATAATCAGTTTTGAGGTAAAAAAGAAAATCTCTAAAATCCCAATAAAACTTTTTTTCTTGGTTAGGAAGGGATAATGCATGTGAAAAAACCTCCTACGTGTTTCTGCGGAAGGAGCTGCCGGTGCGGTTGGCCAACACCATGAGAGAGGTTAACCTGCTGCCTGATAAACTGCTGAGTCAGCCCTCCGTCAGGTTGGTCCAGAAATGGTAAGGAGTTTCTTTTTTTTGCTTTGCTTGTTTGGCTGCCCTAAGATAAGGTGTTCTAATGGCTTTGTTGGGAGTTGACCTTTAGTCTGTGTTTTCTTTGTTAGGTACATGCAGAGTTTTGTGGAGCTGCTGGACTATGAGAACAGGAAGCCAGAGGATCCTCACACTCTGAATGAGTGAGTGAAATCTTGTGGTTAAAAACAATTGAGATGCAGGAGTAGCAAGCTCAGGCTTGTTAAGACAAACCTCACACGTAACACTCTGTGTTATTACCTCAACAAAAGTCTGTCATGCACAGCCAACAAACACAGACAGGAATTTGACGGAGCGTGTCTGCTCTGCTAACACTCCAGGCTGTCGAGGTTGCTGGCTTTGAGGCAGACTTACTCATGTTAGAACTTTCTAATCAGCATGACTTGGTGTTTAAAAAAAAAAAAGAGTAGTAAAATAACAGAAAGACTTTGGATCGGAAAAAAATTGAAAAGATGCAACATATGTACGTACGACAGAGTATTAGACCCAGCATAAAAGAAGAAAAAACAACAAACATATGAGAAAAAAGTCATAAAATTCTGAGAAAATTAAGAATTAAGTCATACAAATATGAGAAAAGAGTCTAAATTTTATGAAAATAAAGTTGTACATTTTTAATTAAAAAAGAAGCAATTATAAGACAAGGAATTCGTACAAATATAAGAAAAAAGTAAATTTATAAGTAGTACATTTTTGGGGGAAAAGGAGGGGAAAAAAAGTCAATACTAAAGTTTTAAAATAGGTAAAAATGTCACAAGATAAGTAATTGTAAATGTACATTCTAAAAAGTCATAATTTTACAAGGAAAAAATTGTGCCTTTTGGAACATAAATTTCTGCATTTAGCTTTTATAATGTTTCATCTGACATTTAAACATTACCTGTTTAAATTCATGTTGCAGACCACTCAGAGAAGCTGGAAAAACTCGCTGAATCCTCTATACTTTTGTTTTTTGTAAATATACAACTTTATTTACATCAAATTACAACTGTATTTTCAAAAAAACAACAAATTAACAAAATTTGAAATGATAAATTTACAATTTTATTCTATATTATTTGAATATAGAATTTGTTCTTGTATATTTATTTATTTTTTCACATAGTGGCCTTAATACTCCATTTGAGGCAAATGATAATTTGGTCATTTTTAATGTTTTTTTTATGTTAATTGATTTATTTAAAAAATTGTATATCTTTTTTTCTTTATTAGCTTCCTTGAGGTCCTAATCGAGATCCGGAACCGGCACAACGATGTGGTTCCCACCATGGCTCAGGGAGTCATAGAGTACAAGGAGAAGTTTGGCTTCGACCCCTTTGTCAGCAGCAACATCCAGTATTTTCTCGACCGCTTTTACACCAACCGCATTTCTTTTCGCATGCTGATCAACCAGCACAGTGAGTCTGACAAATGCCGCCGCGGTTCTCCATTGGGATCACCGCCTCTGAACTTTGGCGTCTGTGTTCTGTTCTTACCCAGCACTCCTGTTTGGTAACGACACCAACCCAGCCCATCCGAAGCACATTGGCAGCATCGATCCAACCTGCAATGTCGCCGAAGTTGTGAAGGGTGAGTTTAATTCCAACTCTGCAACTGCAACTTCTTTTTTATTTAGGTGTAGAAAAAAAAATGCTTTGATTTCTTTATTTCAGCAGTGTTTATGTTCCTGCATGCTTATGCTGTATAAGCATTGACTCACATAAGGTCCCAATTATGTTTTTTTGTTGTTTTGTTACGTTTATTGTCTTACTAGAGCCGTCTTTATGAATGTTAACTGGAAAAACTGAAGCTAAAGAGCTACTTCACTGACTCTGTGGGCCTCTTAAATGCTTTCCAGATGTGCTGGAGCAAACGCTGAAGCTCAACGTGGAGCCGATTACCCACCGAGAATATCAAAAACTCCAAAAATCGACATTTTCTAACTAAGAAAATAATTCATTTAAGTGATAAAGTGGAAGTTTTGAACAAATACTCCTCCAGTTTTTAAGGAACTTTTCCAGAATGCTATAATAAGACCTTTTGCCACGCATGTGCCGCAATAAAACTCTCCCCTACCGAGTTTCACATTTTGTAAAGGTTTTAACCAATTTTATTGGAATACTTTTTCAAACCGCTTAAAAGTTTTCCTTAGTAAATTCATCAGACATTTATGCTCGTAAATTTTTAACTTCAAAGAAAATATGTGTCTTTGAGTTTAGAGTTAAAAGCTCCTTCCATAAAATACTGGTCTGAAGGATCAGGGATCAGGCAGAACAAATGAACGTGTTTTCCTCCCACTGTCAAACTGCTTCTGTGTTCTGGACTGTTTGTTTTCCCATCCAAGCTTCTATGCAAATGTCTCTGTTCCGTGCATTTCTGGGAAATTGGAGATGAATTGTTTCCTTAGTCGGACATCAGAAGCCTAAAGGCGGCGGGGATCTGAAGCTGCACTGTGAATGACCTCTTAAGGAGCAGAAGATGCTTTAGTAAACAGTGTCAGAAACCCAAACATAAGCACTGAACCTATTCACCTTTCTGTGTTATTGGTAATGCTTTCCCTTTTCCACCAGATGCCTATGACACTGCCAAGATGCTGTGTGAGAAGTACTACTTCGCAGCTCCAGAGCTCAAGATCGAGGAGTTTAACAGTAAGTGTGGTTATGTGCAGGAATCCAGACATTTTCCCCCACTAATCTGCCTCTCAGTGGAAAAGTTTAAACTCAAATGTTTATTCTCCAGTGAAGGCTCCTAATAAGCCCATCCAGGTGGTGTATGTCCCCTCTCACCTGTTCCACATGCTGTTTGAGCTCTTCAAGGTGAGCAGTTGATCCACTGAAAGCAGATTGTTTGAATGAGAATGTTGTTTTTAACATGTTCTGGTGGTATTTTTCTCATGATGGAGGACATATATAAAGAAATTTAAGCTCTTTGAAAAAGCTTGCGGTCCTAATGAACTACCGCAGCTCTGCAGAAACTGAGAAAATTAGATAGATTCTTTTTTTCAATTTTGGCTAAAAATGGGAGAATCATGATTAAAGGACCGCTGGAAACGCTTTTAGAGAGCTCAAAAGATGATCGAAGTGGAACTTCAAGGGTCCTTGGTGGTCCTTGGTGATGAATGAAATCTGGGGTTGTTCTGCAGAATTCAATGAGGGCGACGGTGGAACTCCATGAGAACAGTGCAGAGGGATTACCCCCTGTGAAAACCAGAGTCACTTTGGGTAAAGAGGATCTCTCTGTAAAGGTAAATGGACACGATGTATTTGACACGTTTGAGGTTAAATTAAGGAAGATTGACTTTAGCTAAGTTTTTTCATCGTGTTCCTTAAGATCAGCGATAAAGGAGGAGGAGTACCTCTGAGGAAGATCGATCGTCTGTTTAACTACATGTACTCCACTGCCCCGACACCAAGCCTCGAGCCGGGAGCTGTACCACTGGTACACACTGGCTAACTCAAATTAGCCTTCAGACAAAAGCCACTTTAGCGGCAACGTTCTTTTAAGAACCGAATGACACAGGGCTTTTGTGTCTTCCTTTGTGTCACAGGCTGGTTTTGGCTATGGCTTACCGATCTCTAGACTCTATGCTCGGTACTTTCAGGGTGATCTGAAGCTCTACTCCATGGAGGGAGTTGGCACCGATGCTGTCATCTATCTGAAGGTAACACGAGTCAGCCGCATGCAAAGTCCTGACCTGTTTCAGCTTGGAAAGTGAGACTCAGCCTCTTCTGAGTTTTAATAAGTAGAATAATAATAATAGAAAACATTAGAATAAAGCAGCATCTTTACTTTAATACCATCCTTTATTCTAAATCAAGCTTTAAAAACATAAGAAAATGTCTTTTTTAGCCAAACACAAAATGACAAGTTGTGAATGTGGTCAGGAAAAATGACTACCACAGACTACATGTTTGGAGAGGGAAAGACTGAGTGTAAACTTTAAATCTTAAAAACAAATGCTTTAAAACAATTGGTACTCAAGAGAGGCTAGCTATCCAACATTTCTGATTCAATTAGAGTCTTTAAAAAAAAAAAGTCCTAAAAAAGGATTTTAGCTGATGGTCTTCCTCAAAATAACAAACTTTAAAAAAATTATTTTACAGTAAAATTCACAGTGACCCTGTAGGATCTATCTAATCTAGATCTTTCCTCGTCGTGACTATTTTATGCAATCACTGTACTTTTGACAAATTCAATATTTATCATAGATTAAATACCGTGCATTCAAAAATTGTTTGGTATGAAAGAATACCAAGTTAATCATTACCGAACTTCCATTTTAGCATTTTGATAGCAAGCAAAAAAAGTAAAACGTTAAAAAGGTTTGTAAAGGAAAAATATGAGCTATTCAAAAAAAAATGGTGGATGATTCTGGGCAAACAGTAAGTTATGAACAGATAAAAAGTGCCCCCCCCCCCCCCCCCCCCCCCCCCCCCCCCCTTTCCAGGTCAGTAGAGAACTTGGCTCAAATTCCCTGTGAGGCTCCTAAATCCTTTCTGGATGTTAGACAGAAACTGTACTTCACTGTCTTTGCTAAACGGTCACAAAACATTTCTGTAATGCTGATGGCTAATATAAATATGGCACTAGCATGTTTTCGTGGCATGTCCAGGAGCACATACAACCACTTTAGAATGTCATCAATCAAAAGAAATGATAGCTATTGAGTGCAGATGGATGCTTACTGCCAGTTAGGTAGTTAACTCTTAATATTTTTTTAAGTTTTTCAATAGATTCATAGTACTGGATAAGAGTTTTGACGTGCCCTAGGCACGAAAGCTTAGGTTTAGTCACTGACAGCATGAGAAATGGACTGAGTCCAGATCAAGCAAATTACAACAATGGATCAAGATTCTTTGTTTCTCTCACACCAGGAAGACGTTTCTCTTAAAGGCTTTAGGCCTCCTGCTAGCTCGGCTGTCTGCTCTTGCACACTCTCACCACCTTTTCTGTAATTCAGTCTTAGAAGACACAGAAATGTTGAATTTGTCAAATAAATCCCTCGTCACTGAGAAGAAAACAAATTAGAGAATCCAGATGGAAAACCCCATACTAGAGAACTAAGAGGGAAGATAAGCGTCTTAGTTTTAGCAGTTCATCCATTGTAATACAAGTTACTTGAAGCAGCTGCAAAGCTTATGATGTCAATTAAAACACATTTTTATTATAATTTTCTGTGTTTATTTTCTTCGGAGTTGTTTTAATCGTCTTTTTGAAACCAGTCTGTCAATGTTTCTATATCTATTTTTTATTGTAGGCTCTGTCTAGTGAATCCTTCGAGCGCTTGCCAGTCTTCAACAAATCAGCATGGAGGCATTACAAGACCAGCCCTGAGGCGGATGACTGGAGCAACCCCAGCAAAGAACCACGTGACGCCAGCAAGTCTATATACAAAGCCAACAGATAATCGGTCTGCCTGGCCTGCTGCTGTAGCCCTCGGTGGAGCCTGAACGCTGACGTGTTGCCCATGGGGTGGTACATGGTTAAGGATCCTACTTCCTTTTACATTCCACTGTTAAGGGGTCTGTTAGTGTGGAGGGGGGTGACCTCGACCTTAACCTACACTCAATGGCAACATCCTGAATCCGTATAGTTTTTTGTGTTTATGGCTCAAATGTAAGCATGAGCCTTCTTTTGATTGTAGATCCCCCTACGTGTAACTCCATTAACGTGTGGCCGGTTATTTTAGGGGATTAGGACACGTTTAGATGCTGTCCTCCTGCAACATTCACTCCATCACTCCCCCCCAGCTTGTGCAGTTTGACTGGCCTCAGCTTTGCTGAGTCGGTCGTTGCTGGCGTTGCTGTGGCTGAATAAGCCACACACTGCTGAGTGTTTTCCTCTCCATCGGTAAGAGCCAGTGTTCTGTTTCCTCCTCTCCATCTGCAGGAAAGTGTCAGGCGGGGTGAGGTTCAGTACGAACGTGAACAAAAGGAGGTTTCATTATTTTCCCCTTTGGGGAAACGGTTTCCATTGAGTGCAGTTAGCATGGAGAAGTCTTATTTGGGTTTCACTTTTTCAGGGGGAAAAATAAAATGTTTATAGTTGGGGGGAGGGGGGATGGCACCTTTCAAAATAAAAGACAAAGGAAACCATGCATCACTTTATTATTTTTGACGAACTAGAAGTCAGGGATTTTTATTTTATTTTTTTTAAAGAAGGAATTACTTCTAGAAACTTAATGTATATTTGATGTGTTTTTTATGTGTTGATGGCCCTTAAGGGTTTAAAAGGGAAGACATGAAAAATAAACTATATTTTTAGCGTTTTCATCTTCAGGTTTTCCCACTAAAATTAACCACCTGCAGGTAATGGTTCATCCCTGCGTTCTAACTGAACCACCTTTGAAGGAAGAGGGGAGCTTCTGTCAGGTTCTGTCATTCCAGCACTGTTTGCCGATTGTTTTTTGAAAGAAATTGATCTTATCTGTCCATCTTTGGACACTTTATGTCATTTATGGTGTTGCCTGCTTGTCATGGTGAGAAAAACCACATCCTCATGCTTAACTTGCATCTTTGGGTTGATTTAGTCAGCCTTGTGACTAACTCTTCTCAGTTTTTGTGGATGAAATTGGACAGAGTTAGCATTTTTCAAAATGCACTTGTATTTTTTTTTTACAGGTAAAGATTCTATCAAAAGAAAATGCAGCTAGAATACCTAATAGTTTTTGAAGTGTTGAAGATTACCTTTGTAGAATTTCTTTTACTTTATATGTTCAACAAGAATGGTTTACGTAGAGCTAAATCTGAAAATTATGACCAGAAGAGAACCATGTGTAGCCAAAATAATATTTCCAGTGTCTGACTATGACTCTGATGGGTCATTATCAGTATCTTTTCATTACTTTTTCTCTTCAGATTATAATTGAAAATCATTTTAGTAAAATCCCAACCTTTTGGGGGGGATATTCCAAAACTTGGTATATTAAAAGCCCACGATGGTAAGTTTCGACTGACTTTATTTTATTTTCTCATCTCCTTCAGCTTCGTCTGATGCAAAACAGCAGAAGAATTCCCTGTTCGACTGTGTGTAGGCTCATTTCAAGCCTCTGTGTCAGAGTTTATCCCTGCCAATGCCTTAGAAACCTGCCAGTCTCATCGAGTGACATTGCTTCTATAATAGAAATGTTTGACTATAGAGTAGCAGTTGTAACTGTGAGACTATAAAAATCCCACCTTATTAAAAATGAAAAGCAGAATCATTTTCCAACTCAGATGATAAGCTTCACTGTCAAAGACGGCCTTTGGAGCGTTTTGGAGAATAGTGCACGGAAAATGTCACGTGTGATGCTGTGTGAACAGTGTGGTGTGACCCACTGTGTTTTCCATCCTGCTGTACATTGTGCTTAAATTATGTGTCTGCATGAACCTTCTAATAGAAGAGGCAGCCATGCATAATATGCGAAACCCACCCAAAAAAAAGGAGGGGGGGGGGGGCAGGTCCATCCTATAATGGAGCATGAGATCCATTTACTGTATCATTGTCCCACTTGATAATAAAGAAAAGTCAGTGTGAGCCGTCTGTCTTGCTTTTTATCCACATTTTAGACTATTTATTAACAATAAAAAAATGTCTTTTAGCGACAACTTTCATGTAGTACATACAGGAAGGACATCTACTGTACATTCAGTGCAGAATCTATGATGTAAAAGTAAAAGAGAGGTCTAAAGTTGAGCAAAAACAATTTGCATGTTTTATTTAAAAAAGGAAACAGGACAAACATTTCTCTGACTATCTTAGGTATTTTTTTTTAAATTCAAGTAGGCAGACTTGTCGTGTTTTCGTTAACAGTAGACGTCAGGGTAAGAAGTCATCTGCGTCAGTTTGACAGATGAAAAGCAGCAGGTTTTATTGGTTGCTGCAGCTGACGATATTTACTATTTGACCTCGGATAAAGATAACTTTTACTGTCCAGTTTTATTTTTTACATTCAAGAACACAAAAGAATTTGGTTTTGGTTTTTACCGCCACTTCCAGGTCTGAAAAAAAGCATGTAGAGCACAGTTTTATTATATTATAGTATTTTTTTCTTGTTACTTGAAAAATTTAGTAATGTAAGTTTTACAATATGCTCAAAGCTCTGCATGCAATTTTTTTCCACATTGGGATTTCTAAGAAGACATAGTGAACTTTTAATTTTCCCTTTTGGTTTTGGTATGTTTATACAAAGAAAATTATTCTAAACGTTTTTACACAGGTTTGAGTTAAATAATGGAGTAACAATCTTATTAAAAAGCGTAGGTGATTTTTCTTTCTTATTAAAAAAATGCAGACAACGCTTTTCTGTAACTTTCTATCTATTCCACATGTAGTATTTAATAAATAAACAACATCTTGAAATGAATTGACACAAAAAGACAAAAAAAAATGCAGTGATGTACTAAGCAGGACTTTTGAGAGTCTCGGTCAGTGCTGGACAGTCCAAGGCAAACCCCCCTTAAATATATTGCAAGGGATTTATAGTCGTCTATGAGATTCTGGGTTCATAGGTCAAATTTCCTCTTCCTCCCAATCTCCTCTTCCTCTGCTTGGTTGTCCAGACATCAGAGACATTGATGGCTTTGTACCCTGCAGCTCAAAAACAACATTTCCTCTATCGTTGGTCACCTGTTCAGAAAGACTGAAGCTCTTTTATTATTACAGTTTCCAGCAAGTCTCCGTGTGTAGTTGTTTTTTTGTTTTTTTTGTGAGGAATTTCCAGGCAGTGTGCTGGGAGTGAAAATGTGTGTCAGGATGCATTTGGGAAGCCAGTCTAGTTCTCATCCTCATCGCCTTCACTCATGCTGCTCATGGAGGCGGATGCTCCTTTAGGGGAGGTGGGGGGCGAAGGCCGTGCGTTGTGCCAGCGAGCCGGGGGGGACGGAGGTGAGGGAGATCGCAGGGGGGACAGTTCACGGGGAGGACTGTTGCAGGGCGACTCTCTAGGGGACAGAGCGTAGGACAGCATACGGCCGCTGCGTTCCTGAAGCACTTGTTTCTGTGCAAAAACAGCAGCAAAGTTCCAGTTAAACATCCAGCCTTTGGACTACATGTTTAAAAAGCATCTACCCGATTTTTCAGAGTACAAGTCGTGTTTTTATTTTATTTTATTTTTTTCCCATGGTTTGGGCAGGGGTGTGACTTATGTGTGAGTTTTTTGTTTGTTTTTTCTTGAAGAAATTCCAACAACTACTAGAGGGTACTGTGGGTGTGTGTATCAGTATTTGCGACAGCAACGCAGAAGAAGAAGCAGCGCTCAGTCCTACGTCGGGTTTAGCAGAATTATTCCATAGTGACACAGAGGTTTAAAGAACACAATGAATTTAGTGATTTGAATTGGTAGAAAGAGTTTAGTTGACTTGTTACTATGTTCTTTATGTTATGGTTATTTTAATAATTGTTCACATGTTGGGCTAATATACATTTACTTTATTCCTCCTATGTTTCATGAAGCTAAATAAGCGTCAATGTGTTACAGTAAAGCGCGCATATATTCAGTTTATTATTGTTTAATTTGATTTAATTTGTTTATTTATTTCAACCATTAATTGTAGTCAATACAATAAAGAAATTATACAGATTTATCAAACTCATTACAGAAATTATGAAATGCATAGAGAAAAAAACAAACGCACACTTAAGTCATATTTGATTGATTAAATATAGTAATCATTAACTAAAGTCATGAAGAGCTTGATTTATTACTTGAAAAGGAGTGGGAAGAAGTGAGTTCATATAATTCCATCCCACCCCCCTTCATTTTATAGCTTTACATAGTTTTTGTGATCCGGTTCTCATCAGATAGATTCTTTTCAAGTTACAAAATCAAGTGATTACTGATGATGGATTATCTTCACAAAACATTCATTTATGATTTCAGTAAACAGTAGCATGAATCCCACATGGAACAGATATGTAATACTCATTAATTATAATTAGAATACAATTTCATTAAATCCAGATTTCATTGCTACACATTGCAGATCAAGTTATCAAGTAACAAAATCGAGTGCTTATGGATTATTCTCAGAAAGAATCCTTACATCTTTTCAGTAAACATCAATGATTCACCCTTTAGGTAACCAATATGTAATTATCACTGATTATCATTAGAACACAGCATCACATTTATCCAGTGATTATTGCTACACATTGCAGATCAAGTAAAGAAAATCGATAGTTTAGTAGATTGTAATTAAAACATTTCAGTAATCATTATTGCACATTACACAGTGTAATACTAATTGGTTGTAATTAAAAGAACTTTAAATATTTTACTACAATAAAGTTCACACATGTATTTGGACCTTTTCAAACACCTGTTAATCATTAACTCTTCTTATCTTCATATCGTGAAAGCAGAGTTTCTTTATACCTTTTCTTGAATATTTGGATATTTGAACATTTTTCATTACTCAGCCTGTTACAAAGTTTAGTGCCACACACCAACTTTTCTTCGCGGTTCTTATCAATTTGATCTTGAAGTTCCTTCATCCCCTCAGTTTCATTTTTAAAAACTGTTTTTCGATATTGCATGGTAACGATTTCCCACTGGCTCTGTATAGATGTTGTGCGGTGTAAAAATTAACAGGGTCATAGTTTTAAAAGTCTGGATTGATCAAATAAATTGTTTGTATGATTAAGATAGCTGGTTTTATGTATGTATGTATGGCTAGTTTTTGAAGTAAAAAAATAGGATGTAGTGAACCGTTGTAACTATTCCCCCAAATTTCTGTACAGTTTGTGAAAAAAAACAACATTTAGGAGCAGTACATATCTACTGTCACATTCTAATATATGTGTAGATTTATTTATGGTTGAAATACTTTTTGAAACTTTAGTTTGCATGTGTCTGATGTGTTGCTTCCAACTTACTTTGTTATCAATAACAATTCCCAAGAGTTTGATTTCAGTAACACTTTCAATTGAGACATTATTTATTTTAATTGAGAGCTCGGAATTGGTGTTGTAGTTACCAAAACATCACTTTGGTTTTAGCTAGGTTCAAAGATAATTTGTTGTAATCCATCCATGATTTTATTTTTGTTTAACTCTGTGTTCACCACATTAATAAGTTCCTTATGATTGTCCGTAGAATAAAATATATTTGTGTCATCAGCAAATAATTTGAGTTTTAAAAGTTTTGAAACACTGAATATATCATTGATGTAACTTTTGAATAGCATCGGGCCCAGAATTGATACTTGTGGGACACTACAATTTATCTCTTTGGCTTCTGATGTAAATTCATCCTTCTTATTCCAGTATTTTGTTAAATAAAATTCTCCCAAAATTGTTTATATATGATTATTTTTTTATTTTTTTGCTGCTGTGACTTATACTCCGGAGCGACTTGTACTCCAAAAATACAAATACTTTTTTGAAATCCAGATTTTCAATTTAAAAATCCAGTTTTCCAATGTGCCTTACTTACCCATGTCCCATCAGGTCCAAAAAGTTCTAGGAAGTTGCCAATGAATTCTCTAGATTTCTCCTCCCATTTCTGAATCAGGTCGTGACTTTTCTCCTCCACGCGGCAAACAAAATGTTTGCTCTTTTCCTCAACTGTGCGAACTTTTTCTTTCATGCGGTCTACTTGGTTCTGTAGCCGGTACTTCTTCTCCTAAGGATTTTCAAAAGTACAAAAAAACAGGTAAGTCCAGGCAGACAGTTTTTGTAAATCAGAGCACACTCCTGAGGTATAATTCCACAAAAACAGTAGCAGTTCTTTACAGTTCTCTTGTTTCATAAATAGAATTTTGGCTTGCAGTTCTGACACAACTTTTTGTTTGTATTAAGAATGTTCTTGATTCTAATTCTGTCTGCTGTGGTTTTTAGAATTACACACAGAATTTTCTGGGTTGGCAACATTTTTTCCAATTTCTTTTTTTTTTTTTTACTAAAGGAGTACCCCAAGGCTCCATCATGGGCCCACTGCTCTTTCTATTACACTCTTGTCTATCTGCTTTACAAACACGACACAGTTTGGCAAATGTGTTGTTTGAACTCAAACTGGGAGAAAAGTTTTCATTCTTTGGATCATTTAAATTTGAGATTCCTTCTGCTTGGCAAACATCAGACCTTTGATGACACTATGTTTGCGATGTGCAGTCAGATTTGTGCACGTCTAACCAACTAAAAGTGTTTAATCAGTAAAATTTGACACAGCAAAAAAAACGTTGGAGGATTTACAGTTTTTACTTGATGGAAACTCATTCATTTCTCTGTCTTTATATAAGTGAACATTTAAATCTGAACCTTACTCTGCTTTAATTCAAATTAATCTTCTTATATGTTAGTTATTTGTTAGTTGTGGACTATTCTGTCAGTTGTTCTTACTTGGTTAATTTAAACTTCAATTTTCACAGATCTTTACCTATTAAAAGGAGTACCACTTCATGCTACAATGTACTTTCCTAAAATTGAATGAAAGTTTTACCTTCGTTCACTTTGAATCTTATACTACCTTAAATAACTCAACAGAATCCATTTTGAAACAAGAAATAATTTTTTTTGTAACAATTTTAGTCAAATCAAAGGGTAAATTGAATGAAGTCATGAAATTTAACATTTTAATTAAGTTTAAATGTCTCAAATTGTCACAGTGAACAGTCTGTCAACATTTTGGTCCAAAAAGGTTGACAGACTGTCAGCATTCAGGTTTTCCAAATCTCTGATCATGACTATTTTAATCTTCTGATGTAAACCAAGCTAATTCAGCCTTACGTTGATGTAGCTGACATTAAGCTCCTTAGCTGTGTAACCACGCTGAAGATTGCGGCGGGCGTAGACATCATAGTCTCGAACAATTCGAGTGATTATGTCAGAAGTTGAGATTCCCTCCGTTCTTTGTGTGGGCACAAACATCCCTGATAGGAAGAACACACACTCAATAACCCTCAGTAAAATGTGTCATCTCATCTTCTTCAGGCGGCGTGCACGGACCTGCCTCTTTGATGTGTTTATAGACATCCTCACTTCCTGCTGAGGAATATGGGATGTCATCATGAGCCACAAAGTCAATCTGTGAAAATAAAACACAATGTATTGTATTATGGAAAATGCTAAGCTGGTAAAAGTAGTGGAGCTGTTATAAACAGCTTCATAACATAATATAATTGTTTCAATGGTTGTAAAATGCAGATTATAGGTTGAAAGTGGGACAAACTCAGAGTTTGTCATGTATCCACATGTCTATTGGTTTTGTTTCACACATTTACACTGACAGGAGCCTTAAATTTGCTCTTTCAGAGTTAAACAGATGAGTAGATATGTAATCTACTATCAATGGAATCGTGTTTCAGGCTGCATGGTAGTGGTTACCTCTCTTAAGCCCTGGTTTAAATCCCAGCTAGGACCTTTATGTATGCATGTTCTCCCTGTACGTACATGTGTTTTCTTCTAGCATTCCGGCTACCTCCCACAATCCAAAAACATGGGTTCATAGGTGTCTCTATATTGGATGTGGCTATGTATGTGTGTGGGGAGTGAATCTGGTCTCGCAACAGATTGGCAACCTGTTGAGGGTGTACCCCACCTTTGCCCAACAGTAGCCAGGTTGGCTTTCATGACCCCAGAAGGGGTCATGAATGACATCATGCTTCTGACCTCCTTTCCTCTTTTTGTCACACCACAGGTGTTTAAATGCTTTATGTTCTGACTCAGGCCCACAAACAGAAAATCGTCAAAAGGTTAGAGGACCTCTCACTACGTAAAGGTTACTGTCTCACTTTCTGAACTTTCTTATTCGACTTGAGTTTCCATCTGAGTTGTGTTTGTCATGCTCTGTCATTACTGGAGTTATTTTACCGCAAATCAGGCAGAAACACCTCCTAGACCTTTTCTGTCTGATGATTTCTTTTAGGTGTTTTTGGCCTGAGTTTTTTTTTTAAAGGTTGGACTTATATTGATGTGTTGTTTCATGGCAAAGCAGCCTTTTTTTTTTAGGAACAATAACTCCACCTTGTGTCAAACCAAGAAAAAGCAGGTCGTTTAAAGCATCTATAAGTATGAAATCCAATTTCTTGGATTGGTGACATATTTTAAACACGTCCCTGTATGTTTAACGCATAGTTTCACGCTCGGATGATGTGTTTTCCTCTTCAAACAGGTACACACACCTTGTGCTTATCCAGAAACTTTGGTGTAAGAGTCCATGGCGCGTCTCTCAAAACTTCATCAACATAGCGGCAATGTCTCAGCGCTTCATACCGTTCCTGCTCCGTCATGACCGTGAAGCCTTTGTATTTGTGAGTCAGCTCATCGCTGCAAACTATTGACAGAGCAGAGGAAACAGAACTCCACAGTAAACAAACAAAAAACACGGTCAAGTAGATAACTCGCTGTGCAGTCTTAAGACCGTTTGGTCTGTCTTGCCTCCGACTAGCAGGTAGGTGTTGGGGAAAAGGTTCTTGGCCTGCATGAGAGCGCGAGCATGTCCAGAGTGGAACAGGTCAAAGATGCCATCTGCATAGACTCTGACAGGCCGGTCAACTAGAAGGCAAACAACAATGTGATGCTTCATTCAGGTGGTCTTCATTTAAGCTTGGGTGGCTTCCTGAGACAGACAATAAGTGCAGAATTTATTATTACCCCAATAAAAAAAGTGCAAAGGCAAAAAACAGAGTCAAGCCAATAGAATAGAAATATAGAAATAGAAAATAGAAATAACCTAAATAAGTCTCTCTAAAGGGTAAATTACTACTTGTTGTAGTATACGTCTCTGTTGACATACCGGTAACTGATTAAAAACGGTCTAAAAAATGTGTGTAGCTATGCGAGAACGTGAGAGTTTCACACACGGAAGCCCAAAACGTGCATTTACATTGACTTTTCCCTGGAAGTGGTTGCTGGAACGCAAGTCACTGAAGGTGGTGATTCTATTTCCACTCAAACACAAGCATGAAATTGCTCCAGACCTGGATAACTTGCTGAACTTGGTGGTTCCACCTATACCCATGTTTTTTCTTGATTACCTGTGTATCTTGTTGCATTTCGTTTTGAGTAACTATTTGTTTTTTGTTTGTTTAACCCTTGTGCTATCTTAGATGACCTCACCCTTGCATTGATGTGTTCTCCCTACCATGACAAAGGTGGATAAAGGTGGAAAGATTTCATGTAATCCATGGACACCAGTAAGGTTCACAAATCATTGAAGAAAAAAGGTTCAGCGCTCTGTCTAGTGGGTCTAGATGACCCAACTCCCAATAGTAAAGTGCCTATGATAGCACAAGCGTTACATAGGGCAGTTGAATGTTTAGGAGGTTTGGGAACATTATTAACTTTTTTCAGGGCCTCTTTACCTTTTTCCTATATATGTATATTTCTGCATTTTTTGCTTGTCATCACAGAAAGAGTTTCTGTGTATGAGCCGCCAGGTGTCACATAGACACCACAAATGGCATCTTTTGGGTACAGGTTTGAAGAGCTGTGTGTATTTATACCTCTAAGATGAATCACTATAATGCTAAGATATAGTAGATTTTCATATGAACAATATTTTGTATTTGCAAAACGGTTTGGAGGTAAAAAAAACAATTGTTTAAAAATTAAACCTCAGCGAAATGAGAGCTGGAATTCAAAATCAAAGAGCAGGAGAGGCTGTGTGAAAGCTGAAGGTGTGTACCTGGGGTGCCTCTGCGGGCCTGCTCAATGGTGAGCTTTTCGTGAGGTGCTCGACAGTCGCAGCTGGTCTCCCTGGCAAAAATGGCAGGCTCGATGAGAGTCTGAGACAGAGCAAGTGGGTCATAAATAGGATCTGTGAGGGAGGACACGCTAACAGCATGCAAAATACATAAGCACCCTCTTCACTGAAGCTCAAATGTTCTACTTCATATGTTCTCATGCAGCCTTCCTGTCTCTGCCCTCGCAGTTGCATCAAACTCCATTAAGCTATTGACCACAGCTGATGCTCACTCTGCTTTTAGAAAACACAGCAAGATGGACGCTCAGGCTCATCGATCAACGGGAGAGAGGTGACATTCATCAACCCCAACTGTATAATTTAGTAAAGGTGTCAGAAATCACAAGAAGATGTATTCAACTTGCGGGGTCGGCTCAAATACATTAAAACCAATGAAATGTAAGATAAGACCAATAAAAAAAGTCATCCTTCTGATCAAACTGCATCAAGGGCAAAGTGTTGCAGTGCGATTGTGCCTGAAAAACTGCCAGTGTCTGCCATCTGTTGACTGCTGGGAATATTCTCTGAGATTCAGTCACACCACAGAAAGAGAACCAGCACAGGAGCAGGAAGCCGTGGGTGTGTGAGAGGAGGATGCAAACACGGAAACAGATTTATTATCCGTGAACGAGCACCTGACGTCAATGCATCTTCCGGGAACAACCTGCAGGAGAAGGGATTCAACATCCCTTCCAAGTATTCAAAGGCCCTCCTATTAACATCCCATTTGTACTCCTGTACGCAGCATTAGGGGGGTCTATGCACCTGTGGGTGGACTGGAGTTTCATGGAGCCAGAACTAGAACTACAATTTTTATTTTTTTACTAACTAGCATACTTTTTCTGAAATTGATTTGTTTTATTTTTACAGATTTGCATCTTTCCGCATTTTTTTAACTGTTCAACAGAGAGTACGGTGTTTTTATGTCAGTAATCATGAAGGTTTTGAGGGAAAAAAAAACCTGTGAGATCTTTTGTAAGGAAGTTTCACTAAGATCTGTGAAAGATGCACTCATGAGGCTTAAAAAATAGGTGTGAAAAAATGCTTTGCTATCAGTCTGAACACTAAATTTCACCATAAAATGTGCTTGTGTCGATTAAATAAAGGTGAGACAGTTGAAGCACACATTGTCATCGGCGTACATGAAAACTGGTTTCACCTTCTGCCCGAGCCTTGCAGCAAGATTGCACAAATGTTTCAAGGAGATGCACAAAAAGGGTGTAATGTCCTTAAAGCAAAGTTCAAATTTCAAATTTGAGGAAATATTTATAAAACTGGATTTATTTAAGTAGAAAATATTTAAAATAATTTGCAAAAGCAACAAATGTAATAATCATTGGGAAAGATGAACGACTCCTGTCATGCTGTCTTCTCTTTGGTGTAATTTTGATTTGATCTTTTAACCAGGAGGACAACAAAAATGTGTTAACTCATGAGAACCCAGCCCCATTGTCCTTAAAAATAAAAATTATGTGGGATATACCACAGTCCAGGTGGACCATACAACACATTTCTGTTGCTTTTCTGTTACACTGATGGATTAAGGAAGGATTCGCCTCTTCTCTGAATCATCTGGAACAGTTAGAATCCAGCAATTTAGCAAATAGCAAATACTATAGGCTAAACTTGGAGATCAGGATGGGAGCACGCTCTGTAAAGCTGACTCTGGCACAAACAAAGAACATCTGGCATGAGAAGGATTAAATCCAGAAAGACAAACAGAGGGTAGCAAAGGCAGGAAAATGTGGAGTTTCTTACAAGAGTGGCCAGTTTGAAATGAAGCACAGACAAAATGGAGATGAACTTAAATGAGGAATTATACCAAAGAGGGAAAATTAGAAGCACTAATATCGTCTTTGTCCCAGTCTCTGAAAAACTGGGCGTTTGTCCTTTTAGTAAAGCTGTTTTTACTAAGACAGCAGACAAAAACATTGTCCATTCAGCAGTCTGTGAATGCCAGCAGCAGGAGGCTGCACAGCATCTGTTTCATAACAAGGGGGTAACACAAGATGCCCAGTCTCCTCCCCAGTCTTTGTCACACTTACCCCCCACCCCCCCACACACACACACAAACCTACAGACAAAAACAGAGCCAGTCACAGATGCCCTACCGTTCGGGGATGAGGGCAGGTGTGTTCAAGCTCCTCCATTATTCCTCAGATTCATGGGATGTAGCAGAGATCTATCTGCTATGTGACTCAGCATCAGTGAGACGATGCCTCTCTCCTCCTCACTCTGTCTCCTCTGTTGGCCCCGCCCACTCTGTGTCCTTTACTCACCCTCTGACTCCTCCCCGTGACGACTCAATGCAAAAAAGAGGGCTAATGTGATGAGCCTCACTCCATCTTTTTTTATGATACCACAACATCCTTTTCTTATTTGAATTGATTAGACGCGGCTTAATATCTGATTTAAAAAAACATCATGTGTTGTTTATTTTTGTTCTATATGTTTCTATCTAAAATTTTAAACAAAAATTGTTACTATAAATTGAATATTTAGGAGAAATAGCCTCAATTACGAGGCACAAGTACACCACGATCCAAATAGACGATCTTTGTGTGATGGCAGCCCATCGGAAGAGCATTGGAAGGGGTGAGGCTGTGAAGAGCTTTCTCCATGGCAACGAAGATGACAGAGCTCCAAAAAACGAACCAATCAGGGAGAAGCGAGAGTCTTGGCTTTAAAAAAACGTATTGGTAACTAATTTGAAAGAAGAAGTAAAAAAACAATCGTGAAAAAAAAACATGATTAATTTGACCTTTAAGATCTTTTTAAACATATATTTTTTAGCAGAGCGTGGGCTTCATCATGTAAAGATTACTGCATTCTTCTGCTGTCATAAAACAGAGTCCTTTTTTGAATAAGAGTTTAAAATAAATTATGCACACAAATTTAGAATTGCATATTTTACATTTTATTTCATATATGAAAGATATTGTTATTTATTAATAATATAATTACATAAATATTTAATTTTCTTGGAAGGAATTTCAGAGATTTTTAGTGACAAAAGAGGAACTGGAAGTAGTTTACTAGTTGATGTTTACAACATTAAGAATTTTACAGTAATGCAAGTTAGAGGATTTTTATTTTATTTTTCCTTTTGGCACCCTTAGTTTTAACTATGAAACCCAAACCTGAAAAATATGATGTGATTTTTTTTTAATCAGGAGGACCATAATAACCTATAACCTTTGCTTTTAATCTGGTTCCAGTCTCCTTTCTTTGGCTTATTCATAAACATGTGTCTTGCATCTAGTATAGTAGGCTACCACACTTTGGCTTTGTATAGAATTCTGCAGCAATCTCACATTCAGAGCACAAAAAAAAAGTTAAATCGATTCATGAAAACCACGTTCTGTTTGCTATAGGTTTTATGAAGTTGGAATCAGAGTGAGTTTAATGTCTGATTGATCCACTGAAGCACAAAGCTTTGCAGTTTCATTCTGATAGAAATCAAACTGAATTTCATCTCAGTTCTGGAACATAAAGCTCAACTCTATCAAACAGATCTGAGTAAAAATCCAAACAATCGCTTCTTTATTTCACCAAAATCTGCCTGTGTGGGAAAAACTTTTACATGTATACATTTATAAAACAAATGATCTGTTATGTTTACATCACAAAAAGCACAGTTGTTTTCCTGAAAACCAAACCCAAGAGCTAATTGCACATTGAGCAACACTGCCACCCAGTGGACAGA